>NC_139812.1:12308221-13508221 GCF_963457635.1 Microchirus variegatus
CCAAAATTTGACCAAAACGTCATACTATAGTATGTCATCCAAAAATGTACAAAAAGTACTACTATAGTATGTAAAGAAAATAAGCCACGGTTGGCGTAGTGAGTAGCGCTCATGCCTTTGTAGCAAGAAGACCCGTGTTCCTGGGTTCAAGCCCCGGTTGGAACAAGTTTGAGCCCCAGTTGGAACAAGAGCCATTCTGGCAAAATTTGACATCATGTGTTGTCCAAAATTTGACAAAAACGTCATA
The DNA here is from genome assembly GCF_963457635.1 of Microchirus variegatus. Lineage (NCBI taxonomy): Eukaryota > Metazoa > Chordata > Actinopteri > Pleuronectiformes > Soleidae > Microchirus > Microchirus variegatus. The sequence goes on from NC_139812.1 coordinate 12,308,469, forward strand.
CTATACTATGTCGTCCATAATTGACAAAAACGTCGTACTATAGTATGTCGTCCAAAATTTGACAAAAACATCATACTATACTATGTCGTCCAGATTTGCGCAAATTTTTTTTAGATCCAAAATTTGACAAAAACGTCATACTATACTATGTCGTCCAAAATTTGACCAAAACATCATACTATACTATGTTGTCCAAAATTTGACAAAAGTCATACTATACTATGTCGTCCAAAAATTGACAAAAACGTCCTACTATACTATGTTGTCCAAAATTTGACAAAATGTCATACTATACTATGTCGTCCAAAATTTGACCAAAACATCATACTATACTATGTTGTCCAAAATTTGACAAAAAGTCATACTATACTATGTCGTCCAAAAATTGACAAAAACGTCCTACTATACTATGTTGTCCAAAATTTGACAAAAACGTCATACTATACTATGTCGTCCAAAATTTGACAAAAACATCATACTATACTGTGTCGTCCAGAATTTGCGCAAATTTTTTTTAGGTCCAAAATTTGACAAAAACGTCATACTATACTATGTCGTCCAAAATTTGACAAAAAACGTAATACTATACTATGTTGTCCAAAATTTGACAAAAATGTCATACTATACTGTCGTCCAAAATTTGACAAAAACGTCATACTATACTATGTCGTCCAAAATTTGACAAAAACGTCATACTATACTATGTCATCCAAAATTTGACAAAAATGCCATACAATACTATGTCGTCCAAAATTTGACAAAAACGTCATACTATACTATGTTGTCCAAAAATTGACAAAAACGTCATACTATAGCATGTTGTCCAAAATTTGACAAAAACGTCATACTATACTATGTCATCCAAAATTTGACAAAAACGTCATACTATACTATGTCGTCAAAAAATTTACAAAAACGTCATACTATAGTATGTCGTCCAAAATTTGACAAAATGTCATACTATAGCATGTCGTCCAGAATTTGTGGACATTTTTTTAGATCCAAAATTTGACAAAAACGTCATACTATACTATGTCGTCCAAAAATTGACAAAATGTCATACTATACTATGTCGTCCAAAATTTGACCAAAACATCATACTATACTATGTTGTCCAAAATTTGACAAAAAGTCATACTATACTATGTCGTCCAAAAATTGACCAAAACGTCCTACTATACTATGTTGTCCAAAATTTGACAAAAACGTCATACTATACTATGTCATCCAAAATTTGACAAAAATGTCATACTATGGTATGTCGTCCAAAATTTGACAAAAATGCCATACTATACTATGTCGTCCAAAATTTGACAAAAACATCATACTATACCATGTCGTCCAGAATTTGCGCAAATTTTTTTAAGGTCCAAAATTTGACAAAAACGTCATACTATACTATGTCGTCCAAAATTTGACAAAAAACGTAATACTATACTATGTCATCCAAAATTTGGCAAAAATGTCATACTATAGTATGTCGTCCAAAATTTGACAGAAACGTAATACTATACTATGACGTCCAAAATTTGACAAAAACGTCATACTATAGCATGTCGTCCAGAATTTGATGAAACTTTTTTTAGGTCAAAAATTTTACAAAAAATGTCATACGATAGTATGTTGTCCAAAAATTGACAAAAACGTCATACTATAGCATGTTGTCCAAAATTTGACAAAAACGTCATACTATACTATGTCATCCAAAATTTGACAAAAACGTCATACTATACTATGTCGTCAAAAAATTTACAAAAACGTCATACTATACTATGTTGTCCAAAATTAAAAAAAACGTCATACTATAGTATGTCGTCCAAAATTTGACAAAAATGTCATACTATAGCATGTCGTCCAGAATTTGTGGACATTTTTTTACATCCAAAATTTGACAAAAACGTCATACTATACTATGTCGTCCAAAAATTGACAAAATGTCATACTATACTATGTCGTCCAAAATTTGACCAAAACATCATACTATACTATGTTGTCCAAAATTTGACAAAAAGTCATACTATACTATGTCGTCCAAAAATTGACAAAAACGTCCTACTATACTATGTTGTCCAAAATTTGACAAAAACGTCATACTATACTATGTCATCCAAAATTTGACAAAAATGTCATACTATGGTATGTCGTCCAAAATTTGACAAAAATGTCATACTATACTATGTCGTCCAAAATTTGACAAAAACATCATACTATACTATGTCGTCCAGAATTTGCGCAAATTTTTTTAAGGTCCAAAATTTGACAAAAACGTCATACTATACTATGTCGTCCAAAATTTGACAAAAAACGTAATACTATACTATGTCATCCAAAATTTGGCAAAAATGTCATACTATAGTATGTCGTCCAAAATTGACAGAAACGTAATACTATACTATGACGTCCAAAATTTGACAAAAAAGCCATACTATACTATGTCATCCAAAATTTGACAAAAACGTCATACTATACTATGTCGTCAAAAAATTTACAAAAACGTCATACTATACTATGTTGTCCAAAATTTGACAGAAATGTAATACTATACTATGTCGTCCAAAATTTGACAAAAACGTCATACTATACTATGTCACCAAAATTTGGCAAAAATGTAATACTATAGTATGTCGTCCAAAATTTGACAAAAACGTCATACTATACTATGTCGTCCAAAATTTGACAAAAACGTCATACTATACTATGTCATCCAAAATTTGACAAAAAACGTAATACTATAGTATGTTGTCCAAAATTTGACAAAAAACGTAATACTATAGTATGTTGTCCAAAAATTTACAAAAACGTCATACTATACTATGTTGTCCAAAATTTGACATAAATGTCATACTAAAGTATGTCGACTAAAGTTTTATTTTTGGTCCAAAATTTTACAAAAACGTCATACTATAGTATGTTTTCCAAAATTTGACAAAAACGTCATACTATACTATGTCGTCCAAAAATGGACAAAAACGTCATACTATAGTATGTTGTCCAAAAATTTACAAATACCCATACTATACTATGTCGTCCAAAATTTGACAAAAATGTCATACTATAGTATGTCGTCCAAAATTTGACAAAAACGTCATACTATACTATGTCGTCCAAAAATTGACAAAAACGTCATACTATAGTATGTTGTCCAAAAATTTACAAATACACATACTATTCCGCCAAAAATTTGACAAAAATGTCATACTATAGTATGTCCTCCAAAATTGGACAAAAACGTCGTACTATACTATGTCGTCCAAAATTTGACAGAAACGTAATACTATACTATGTCGTCCAAAATTTGACAAAAACGTCATACTATACTATGTCATCCAAAATTTGGCAAAAATGTCATACTATACTATGTCGTCCAAAATTTGACAAAAACGTCATACTATACTATGTCGTCCAAAATTTGACAAAAACGTAATACTATACTATGTCGTCTAAAATTTGACAAAAACGTCACACTATACTATGTCATCCAAAATTGGACAAAAAACGTAATACTATACTATGTCGTCCAAAATTTGACAAAAACGTCATACTATACCATGAAATCCAAAATTTGGCAAAAATGTCATACTATAGTATGTCGTCCAAAATTTGGCAAAAATGTCATACTATACTATGTCGTCCAAAATTTGACAAAAACATCATACTACACTATGTCGTCCAAAATTTGACAAAAACGTAATACTATACTATGTCGTCCAAAATTTGACAAAAACGTCATACTATACTATGTCTTCCAAAATTTGACAAAAAACGTAATACTAAACTATGTCGTCCAAAATGTGACAAAAACGTCATACTAAACAATGTCATCCAAAATTTAACAGAAATGTCATACTATAGTATGTCGTCCAAAATTTTACAAAAACGTCATACTATACTATGTTGTCCAAAAATTGACAAAAACGTCATACTATAGTATGTTATCCAAAAATTGACAAAACTGGCATACTATACTATGTTGTCCAAAATTTGACAAAAACTTAACAATATACTACGTCGTCCAAAATTTGACAAAAACGTCATACTATACTATGTCGTCCAAAATTTGACAAAAAACGTAATACTATACTATGTTGTCCAAAATTTGACAAAAATGTCATACTATACTGTCGTCCAAAATTTGACAAAAACGTCATACTATACTATGTCGTCCAAAATTTGACAAAAACGTCATACTATACTATGTCATCCAAAATTTGACAAAAATGCCATACAATACTATGTCGTCCAAAATTTGACAAAAACGTCATACTATACTATGTTGTCCAAAAATTGACAAAAACGTCATACTATAGCATGTTGTCCAAAATTTGACAAAAACGTCATACTATACTATGTCATCCAAAATTTGACAAAAACGTCATACTATACTATGTCGTCAAAAAATTTACAAAAACGTCATACTATAGTATGTCGTCCAAAATTTGACAAAAATGTCATACTATAGCATGTCGTCCAGAATTTGTGGACATTTTTTTAGATCCAAAATTTGACAAAAACGTCATACTATACTATGTCGTCCAAAAATTGACAAAATGTCATACTATACTATGTCGTCCAAAATTTGACCAAAACATCATACTATACTATGTTGTCCAAAATTTGACAAAAAGTCATACTATACTATGTCGTCCAAAAATTGACCAAAACGTCCTACTATACTATGTTGTCCAAAATTTGACAAAAACGTCATACTATACTATGTCATCCAAAATTTGACAAAAATGTCATACTATGGTATGTCGTCCAAAATTTGACAAAAATGCCATACTATACTATGTCGTCCAAAATTTGACAAAAACATCATACTATACCATGTCGTCCAGAATTTGCGCAAATTTTTTTAAGGTCCAAAATTTGACAAAAACGTCATACTATACTATGTCGTCCAAAATTTGACAAAAAACGTAATACTATACTATGTCATCCAAAATTTGGCAAAAATGTCATACTATAGTATGTCGTCCAAAATTTGACAGAAACGTAATACTATACTATGACGTCCAAAATTTGACAAAAACGTCATACTATAGCATGTCGTCCAGAATTTGATGAAACTTTTTTTAGGTCAAAAATTTTACAAAAAATGTCATACGATAGTATGTTGTCCAAAAATTGACAAAAACGTCATACTATAGCATGTTGTCCAAAATTTGACAAAAACGTCATACTATACTATGTCATCCAAAATTTGACAAAAACGTCATACTATACTATGTCGTCAAAAAATTTACAAAAACGTCATACTATACTATGTTGTCCAAAATTAAAAAAAACGTCATACTATAGTATGTCGTCCAAAATTTGACAAAAATGTCATACTATAGCATGTCGTCCAGAATTTGTGGACATTTTTTTACATCCAAAATTTGACAAAAACGTCATACTATACTATGTCGTCCAAAAATTGACAAAATGTCATACTATACTATGTCGTCCAAAATTTGACCAAAACATCATACTATACTATGTTGTCCAAAATTTGACAAAAAGTCATACTATACTATGTCGTCCAAAAATTGACAAAAACGTCCTACTATACTATGTTGTCCAAAATTTGACAAAAACGTCATACTATACTATGTCATCCAAAATTTGACAAAAATGTCATACTATGGTATGTCGTCCAAAATTTGACAAAAATGTCATACTATACTATGTCGTTCAAAATTTGACAAAAACATCATACTATACTATGTCGTCCAGAATTTGCGCAAATTTTTTTAAGGTCCAAAATTTGACAAAAACGTCATACTATACTATGTCGTCCAAAATTTGACAAAAAACGTAATACTATACTATGTCATCCAAAATTTGGCAAAAATGTCATACTATAGTATGTCGTCCAAAATTTGACAGAAACGTAATACTATACTATGACGTCCAAAATTTGACAAAAAAGCCATACTATACTATGTCATCCAAAATTTGACAAAAACGTCATACTATACTATGTCGTCAAAAAATTTACAAAAACGTCATACTATACTATGTTGTCCAAAATTTGACAGAAATGTAATACTATACTATGTCGTCCAAAATTTGACAAAAACGTCATACTATACTATGTCACCAAAATTTGGCAAAAATGTAATACTATAGTATGTCGTCCAAAATTTGACAAAAACGTCATACTATACTATGTCGTCCAAAATTTGACAAAAACGTCATACTATACTATGTCATCCAAAATTTGACAAAAAACGTAATACTATAGTATGTTGTCCAAAATTTGACAAAAAACGTAATACTATAGTATGTTGTCCAAAAATTTACAAAAACGTCATACTATACTATGTTGTCCAAAATTTGACATAAATGTCATACTAAAGTATGTCGACTAAAGTTTTATTTTTGGTCCAAAATTTTACAAAAACGTCATACTATAGTATGTTTTCCAAAATTTGACAAAAACGTCATACTATACTATGTCGTCCAAAAATGGACAAAAACGTCATACTATAGTATGTTGTCCAAAAATTTACAAATACCCATACTATACTATGTCGTCCAAAATTTGACAAAAATGTCATACTATAGTATGTCGTCCAAAATTTGACAAAAACGTCATACTATACTATGTCGTCCAAAAATTGACAAAAACGTCATACTATAGTATGTTGTCCAAAAATTTACAAATACCCATACTATTCCGCCAAAAATTTGACAAAAATGTCATACTATAGTATGTCCTCCAAAATTGGACAAAAACGTCGTACTATACTATGTCGTCCAAAATTTGACAGAAACGTAATACTATACTATGTCGTCCAAAATTTGACAAAAACGTCATACTATACTATGTCATCCAAAATTTGGCAAAAATGTCATACTATACTATGTCGTCCAAAATTTGACAAAAACGTCATACTATACTATGTCGTCCAAAATTTGACAAAAACGTAATACTATACTATGTCGTCTAAAATTTGACAAAAACGTCACACTATACTATGTCATCCAAAATTGGACAAAAAACGTAATACTATACTATGTCGTCCAAAATTTGACAAAAACGTCATACTATACCATGAAATCCAAAATTTGGCAAAAATGTCATACTATAGTATGTCGTCCAAAATTTGGCAAAAATGTCATACTATACTATGTCGTCCAAAATTTGACAAAAACGTCATACTACACTATGTCGTCCAAAATTTGACAAAAACGTAATACTATACTATGTCGTCCAAAATTTGACAAAAACGTCATACTATACTATGTCTTCCAAAATTTGACAAAAAACGTAATACTAAACTATGTCGTCCAAAATGTGACAAAAACGTCATACTAAACAATGTCATCCAAAATTTAACAGAAATGTCATACTATAGTATGTCGTCCAAAATTTTACAAAAACGTCATACTATACTATGTTGTCCAAAAATTGACAAAAACGTCATACTATAGTATGTTATCCAAAAATTGACAAAACTGGCATACTATACTATGTTGTCCAAAATTTGACAAAAACTTAACAATATACTACGTCGTCCAAAATTTGACAAAAACGTCATACTATACTATGTCGTCAAGAAATTGAAAAAACGTTGTACTATACTATGTCGTCCAAAATTTGACAGAAACGTAATACTATACTATGTCGTCCAAAATTTGACAGAAACGTAATACTATACTATGTCGTCCAAAATTTGACAAAAACTTCATTCTATACTATGTCATCCAAAATTTGGCAAAAATGTCATAATATAGTATGTCGTCCAAAATTTGACAAAAACGTCATACTATACTATGTCATCCAAAATTTGGCAAAAATGTCATACTATACTTTGTCGTCCAAAATTTGACAAAAACGTCATACTATACTATGTCGTCCAAAATTTGACAAAAACGTAATACTATACTATGTCGTCCAAAATTTGACAAAAACGTCATACTATACTATGTCGTCCAAAAATTGACAAAAACGTAATACTATACTATGTCGTCCAAAATTTGACAAAAACGTCATACTATACTATGTCGTCCAAAATTTGACAAAAACGTAATACTATACTATGTCGTCCAAAATTTGACAAAAACGTCATACTATACTATGTCGTCCAAAATTTGACAAAAACGTAATACTATACTATGTCGTCAAAAATTTGACAAAAACGTCACACTATACTATGTCGTCCAAAATTGGACAAAAAACGTTGTACTATACTATGTCGTCCAAAATTTGACAGAAACGTAATACTATACTATGTCGTCCAAAATTTGACAGAAACGTAATACTATACTATGTCGTCCAAAATTTGACAAAAACTTCATTCTATACTATGTCATCCAAAATTTGGCAAAAATGTCATAATATAGTATGTCGTCCAAAATTTGACAAAAACGTCATACTATACTATGTCATCCAAAATTTGGCAAAAATGTCATCCTATACTATGTCGTCCAAAATTTGACAAAAACGTCATACTATACTATGTCGTCCAAAATTTGACAAAAACGTAATACTATACTATGTCGTCCAAAATTTGACAAAAACGTCATACTATACTATGTCGTCCAAAATTTGACAAAAACGTAATACTATACTATGTCGTCCAAAATTTGACAAAAACGTCATACTATACTATGTCGTCCAAAATTTGACAAAAACGTAATACTATACTATGTCGTCCAAAATTTGACAAAAACGTCATACTATACTATGTCGTCCAAAATTTGACAAAAACGTAATACTATACTATGTCGTCCAAAATTTGACAAAAACGTAATACTATACTATGTCGTCCAAAATTTGACAAAAACGTAATACTATACTATGTCGTCAAAAATTTGACAAAAACGTCACACTATACTATGTGGTCCAAAATTGGACAAAAAACGTTGTACTATACTATGTCGTCCAAAATTTGACAGAAACGTAATACTATACTATGTCGTCCAAAATTTGACAAAAACGTAATACTATACTATGTCGTCCAAAATTTGACAAAAATGTCATACTATACTATGTCGTCCAAAATTTGACAAAAACTTCATTCTATACTATGTCGTCCAAAATTGGACAAAAATGTCATACTATACTATGTCGTCCAAAATTTGACAAAAACGTCATACTATACTATGTCGTCCAAAATTTGACAAAAACGTCATACTATACTATGTCGTCCAAAATTTGACAAAAACGTAATACTATACTATGTCGTCCAAAATTTGACAAAAACGTCATACTATACTATGTCGTCCAAAATTTGACAAAAACGTAATACTATACTATGTCGTCAAAAATTTGACAAAAACGTCACACTATACTATGTCGTCCAAAATTGGACAAAAACGTAATACTATACTATGTCGTCCAAAATTTGACAAAAACGTCATACTATACCATGAAATCGAAAATTTGGCAAAAATGTCATACTATAGTATGTCGTCCAAAATTTGGAAAAAATGTCATACTATAATATGTCGTCCAAAATTTGACAAAAACGTCATACTATACTATGTCGTCCAAAATTTGACAAAAACGTAATATTATACTATGTCGTCCAAAATTTGACAAAAACTTATTAATATACTACGTCGTCCAAAATTTGACAAAAACGTCATACTATACTATATCATACAAAATTTGACAAAAACGTCATACTATAGCATGTCGTCCAGAATTTGATGAAACTTTTTTTAGGTCAAAAATTTTACAAAAAATGTCATACGATAGTATGTTGTCCAAAAATTGACAAAAACGTCATACTATAGCATGTTGTCCAAAATTTGACAAAAACGTCATACTATACTATGTCATCCAAAATTTGACAAAAACGTCATACTATACTATGTCGTCAAAAAATTTACAAAAACGTCATACTATACTATGTTGTCCAAAATTAAAAAAAACGTCATACTATAGTATGTCGTCCAAAATTTGACAAAAATGTCATACTATAGCATGTCGTCCAGAATTTGTGGACATTTTTTTACATCCAAAATTTGACAAAAACGTCATACTATACTATGTCGTCCAAAAATTGACAAAATGTCATACTATACTATGTCGTCCAAAATTTGACCAAAACATCATACTATACTATGTTGTCCAAAATTTGACAAAAAGTCATACTATACTATGTCGTCCAAAAATTGACAAAAACGTCCTACTATACTATGTTGTCCAAAATTTGACAAAAACGTCATACTATACTATGTCATCCAAAATTTGACAAAAATGTCATACTATGGTATGTCGTCCAAAATTTGACAAAAATGTCATACTATACTATGTCGTCCAAAATTTGACAAAAACATCATACTATACTATGTCGTCCAGAATTTGCGCAAATTTTTTTAAGGTCCAAAATTTGACAAAAACGTCATACTATACTATGTCGTCCAAAATTTGACAAAAAACGTAATACTATACTATGTCATCCAAAATTTGGCAAAAATGTCATACTATAGTATGTCGTCCAAAATTTGACAGAAACGTAATACTATACTATGACGTCCAAAATTTGACAAAAAAGCCATACTATACTATGTCATCCAAAATTTGACAAAAACGTCATACTATACTATGTCGTCAAAAAATTTACAAAAACGTCATACTATACTATGTTGTCCAAAATTTGACAGAAATGTAATACTATACTATGTCGTCCAAAATTTGACAAAAACGTCATACTATACTATGTCACCAAAATTTGGCAAAAATGTAATACTATAGTATGTCGTCCAAAATTTGACAAAAACGTCATACTATACTATGTCGTCCAAAATTTGACAAAAACGTCATACTATACTATGTCATCCAAAATTTGACAAAAAACGTAATACTATAGTATGTTGTCCAAAATTTGACAAAAAACGTAATACTATAGTATGTTGTCCAAAAATTTACAAAAACGTCATACTATACTATGTTGTCCAAAATTTGACATAAATGTCATACTAAAGTATGTCGACTAAAGTTTTATTTTTGGTCCAAAATTTTACAAAAACGTCATACTATAGTATGTTTTCCAAAATTTGACAAAAACGTCATACTATACTATGTCGTCCAAAAATGGACAAAAACGTCATACTATAGTATGTTGTCCAAAAATTTACAAATACCCATACTATACTATGTCGTCCAAAATTTGACAAAAATGTCATACTATAGTATGTCGTCCAAAATTTGACAAAAACGTCATACTATACTATGTCGTCCAAAAATTGACAAAAACGTCATACTATAGTATGTTGTCCAAAAATTTACAAATACCCATACTATTCCGCCAAAAATTTGACAAAAATGTCATACTATAGTATGTCCTCCAAAATTGGACAAAAACGTCGTACTATACTATGTCGTCCAAAATTTGACAGAAACGTAATACTATACTATGTCGTCCAAAATTTGACAAAAACGTCATACTTTACTATGTCATCCAAAATTTGGCAAAAATGTCATACTATACTATGTCGTCCAAAATTTGACAAAAACGTCATACTATACTATGTCGTCCAAAATTTGACAAAAACGTAATACTATACTATGTCGTCTAAAATTTGACAAAAACGTCACACTATACTATGTCATCCAAAATTGGACAAAAAACGTAATACTATACTATGTCGTCCAAAATTTGACAAAAACGTCATACTATACCATGAAATCCAAAATTTGGCAAAAATGTCATACTATAGTATGTCGTCCAAAATTTGGCAAAAGTGTCATACTATACTATGTCGTCCAAAATTTGACAAAAACGTCATACTACACTATGTCGTCCAAAATTTGACAAAAACGTAATACTATACTATGTCGTCCAAAATTTGACAAAAACGTCATACTATACTATGTCTTCCAAAATTTGACAAAAAACGTAATACTAAACTATGTCGTCCAAAATGTGACAAAAACGTCATACTAAACAATGTCATCCAAAATTTAACAGAAATGTCATACTATAGTATGTCGTCCAAAATTTTACAAAAACGTCATACTATACTATGTTGTCCAAAAATTGACAAAAACGTCATACTATAGTATGTTATCCAAAAATTGACAAAACTGGCATACTATACTATGTTGTCCAAAATTTGACAAAAACTTAACAATATACTACGTCGTCCAAAATTTGACAAAAACGTCATACTATACTATGTCGTCAAGAAATTGAAAAAACGTTGTACTATACTATGTCGTCCAAAATTTGACAGAAACGTAATACTATACTATGTCGTCCAAAATTTGACAGAAACGTAATACTATACTATGTCGTCCAAAATTTGACAAAAACTTCATTCTATACTATGTCATCCAAAATTTGGCAAAAATGTCATAATATAGTATGTCGTCCAAAATTTGACAAAAACGTCATACTATACTATGTCATCCAAAATTTGGCAAAAATGTCATACTATACTATGTCGTCCAAAATTTGACAAAAACGTCATACTATACTATGTCGTCCAAAATTTGACAAAAACGTAATACTATACTATGTCGTCCAAAATTTGACAAAAACGTCATACTATACTATGTCGTCCAAAAATTGACAAAAACGTAATACTATACTATGTCGTCCAAAATTTGACAAAAACGTCATACTATACTATGTCGTCCAAAATTTGACAAAAACGTAATACTATACTATGTCGTCCAAAATTTGACAAAAACGTCATACTATACTATGTCGTCCAAAATTTGACAAAAACGTAATACTATACTATGTCGTCAAAAATTTGACAAAAACGTCATACTATACTATGTCGTCCAAAATTTGACAAAAAACGTAATACTATACTATGTCATCCAAAATTTGGCAAAAATGTCATACTATAGTATGTCGTCCAAAATTTGACAGAAACGTAATACTATACTATGACGTCCAAAATTTGACAAAAAAGCCATACTATACTATGTCATCCAAAATTTGACAAAAACGTCATACTATACTATGTCGTCAAAAAATTTACAAAAACGTCATACTATACTATGTTGTCCAAAATTTGACAGAAATGTAATACTATACTATGTCGTCCAAAATTTGACAAAAACGTCATACTATACTATGTCACCAAAATTTGGCAAAAATGTAATACTATAGTATGTCGTCCAAAATTTGACAAAAACGTCATACTATACTATGTCGTCCAAAATTTGACAAAAACGTCATACTATACTATGTCATCCAAAATTTGACAAAAAACGTAATACTATAGTATGTTGTCCAAAATTTGACAAAAAACGTAATACTATAGTATGTTGTCCAAAAATTTACAAAAACGTCATACTATACTATGTTGTCCAAAATTTGACATAAATGTCATACTAAAGTATGTCGACTAAAGTTTTATTTTTGGTCCAAAATTTTACAAAAACGTCATACTATAGTATGTTTTCCAAAATTTGACAAAAACGTCATACTATACTATGTCGTCCAAAAATGGACAAAAACGTCATACTATAGTATGTTGTCCAAAAATTTACAAATACCCATACTATACTATGTCGTCCAAAATTTGACAAAAATGTCATACTATAGTATGTCGTCCAAAATTTGACAAAAACGTCATACTATACTATGTCGTCCAAAAATTGACAAAAACGTCATACTATAGTATGTTGTCCAAAAATTTACAAATACCCATACTATTCCGCCAAAAATTTGACAAAAATGTCATACTATAGTATGTCCTCCAAAATTGGACAAAAACGTCGTACTATACTATGTCGTCCAAAATTTGACAGAAACGTAATACTATACTATGTCGTCCAAAATTTGACAAAAACGTCATACTATACTATGTCATCCAAAATTTGGCAAAAATGTCATACTATACTATGTCGTCCAAAATTTGACAAAAACGTCATACTATACTATGTCGTCCAAAATTTGACAAAAACGTAATACTATACTATGTCGTCTAAAATTTGACAAAAACGTCACACTATACTATGTCATCCAAAATTGGACAAAAAACGTAATACTATACTATGTCGTCCAAAATTTGACAAAAACGTCATACTATACCATGAAATCCAAAATTTGGCAAAAATGTCATACTATAGTATGTCGTCCAAAATTTGGCAAAAATGTCATACTATACTATGTCGTCCAAAATTTGACAAAAACGTCATACTACACTATGTCGTCCAAAATTTGACAAAAACGTAATACTATACTATGTCGTCCAAAATTTGACAAAAACGTCATACTATACTATGTCTTCCAAAATTTGACAAAAAACGTAATACTAAACTATGTCGTCCAAAATGTGACAAAAACGTCATACTAAACAATGTCATCCAAAATTTAACAGAAATGTCATACTATAGTATGTCGTCCAAAATTTTACAAAAACGTCATACTATACTATGTTGTCCAAAAATTGACAAAAACGTCATACTATAGTATGTTATCCAAAAATTGACAAAACTGGCATACTATACTATGTTGTCCAAAATTTGACAAAAACTTAACAATATACTACGTCGTCCAAAATTTGACAAAAACGTCATACTATACTATGTCGTCAAGAAATTGAAAAAACGTTGTACTATACTATGTCGTCCAAAATTTGACAGAAACGTAATACTATACTATGTCGTCCAAAATTTGACAGAAACGTAATACTATACTATGTCGTCCAAAATTTGACAAAAACTTCATTCTATACTATGTCATCCAAAATTTGGCAAAAATGTCATAATATAGTATGTCGTCCAAAATTTGACAAAAACGTCATACTATACTATGTCATCCAAAATTTGGCAAAAATGTCATACTATACTATGTCGTCCAAAATTTGACAAAAACGTCATACTATACTATGTCGTCCAAAATTTGACAAAAACGTAATACTATACTATGTCGTCCAAAATTTGACAAAAACGTCATACTATACTATGTCGTCCAAAAATTGACAAAAACGTAATACTATACTATGTCGTCCAAAATTTGACAAAAACGTCATACTATACTATGTCGTCCAAAATTTGACAAAAACGTAATACTATACTATGTCGTCCAAAATTTGACAAAAACGTCATACTATACTATGTCGTCCAAAATTTGACAAAAACGTAATACTATACTATGTCGTCAAAAATTTGACAAAAACGTCACACTATACTATGTCGTCCAAAATTGGACAAAAAACGTTGTACTATACTATGTCGTCCAAAATTTGACAGAAACGTAATACTATACTATGTCGTCCAAAATTTGACAGAAACGTAATACTATACTATGTCGTCCAAAATTTGACAAAAACTTCATTCTATACTATGTCATCCAAAATTTGGCAAAAATGTCATAATATAGTATGTCGTCCAAAATTTGACAAAAACGTCATACTATACTATGTCATCCAAAATTTGGCAAAAATGTCATCCTATACTATGTCGTCCAAAATTTGACAAAAACGTCATACTATACTATGTCGTCCAAAATTTGACAAAAACGTAATACTATACTATGTCGTCCAAAATTTGACAAAAACGTCATACTATACTATGTCGTCCAAAATTTGACAAAAACGTAATACTATACTATGTCGTCCAAAATTTGACAAAAACGTCATACTATACTATGTCGTCCAAAATTTGACAAAAACGTAATACTATACTATGTCGTCCAAAATTTGACAAAAACGTCATACTATACTATGTCGTCCAAAATTTGACAAAAACGTAATACTATACTATGTCGTCCAAAATTTGACAAAAACGTAATACTATACTATGTCGTCCAAAATTTGACAAAAACGTAATACTATACTATG
Organism: Microchirus variegatus; assembly: GCF_963457635.1. Taxonomy (NCBI): domain Eukaryota; kingdom Metazoa; phylum Chordata; class Actinopteri; order Pleuronectiformes; family Soleidae; genus Microchirus; species Microchirus variegatus. Next base: position 12,324,216 of record NC_139812.1, read on the forward strand.
TCGTCAAAAATTTGACAAAAACGTCACACTATACTATGTGGTCCAAAATTGGACAAAAAACGTTGTACTATACTATGTCGTCCAAAATTTGACAGAAACGTAATACTATACTATGTCGTCCAAAATTTGACAAAAACGTAATACTATACTATGTCGTCCAAAATTTGACAAAAATGTCATACTATACTATGTCGTCCAAAATTTGACAAAAACTTCATTCTATACTATGTCGTCCAAAATTGGACAAAAATGTCATACTATACTATGTCGTCCAAAATTTGACAAAAACGTCATACTATACTATGTCGTCCAAAATTTGACAAAAACGTCATACTATACTATGTCGTCCAAAATTTGACAAAAACGTAATACTATACTATGTCGTCCAAAATTTGACAAAAACGTCATACTATACTATGTCGTCCAAAATTTGACAAAAACGTAATACTATACTATGTCGTCAAAAATTTGACAAAAACGTCACACTATACTATGTCGTCCAAAATTGGACAAAAACGTAATACTATACTATGTCGTCCAAAATTTGACAAAAACGTCATACTATACCATGAAATCGAAAATTTGGCAAAAATGTCATACTATAGTATGTCGTCCAAAATTTGGAAAAAATGTCATACTATAATATGTCGTCCAAAATTTGACAAAAACGTCATACTATACTATGTCGTCCAAAATTTGACAAAAACGTAATATTATACTATGTCGTCCAAAATTTGACAAAAACTTATTAATATACTACGTCGTCCAAAATTTGACAAAAACGTCATACTATACTATATCATACAAAATTTGACAAAAATGTCATACTATAGTATGTCGTCCAAAATTTGACAAAAATGTTATACTATACTATGTCGTCCAACATTTGACAAAAACGTCATACTATACTATGTCGTCAAGAAATTGAAAAAACGTCATACTATACTATGTCATCCAAAATTTGGCAAAAATGTCATACTATAGTATGTCGTCCAAAATTTGACAGAAACGTAATACTATACTATGACGTCCAAAATTTGACAAAAACGTCATGCTATAGTATGTCGTCCAAAATTTGACAAAAATGTCATACTATACTATGTCGTCCAAAATTTGACAAAAACGTCATACTATACTATGTCGTCCAAAAATTGACAAAAACGTAATACTATACTATGTCGTCCAAAATTTGACAAAAACGTCATACTATACTATGTCGTCCAAAATTTGACAAAAACGTAATACTATACTATGTCGTCCAAAATTTGACAAAAACGTCATACTATACTATGTCGTCCAAAATTTGACAAAAACGTAATACTATACTATGTCGTCAAAAATTTGACAAAAACGTCACACTATACTATGTCGTCCAAAATTGGACAAAAAACGTTGTACTATACTATGTCGTCCAAAATTTGACAGAAACGTAATACTATACTATGTCGTCCAAAATTTGACAGAAACGTAATACTATACTATGTCGTCCAAAATTTGACAAAAATGTCATACTATACTATGTCGTCCAAAATTTGACAAAAACGTCATACTATACTATGTCGTCCAAAATTTGACAAAAACGTAATACTATACTATGTCGTCCAAAATTTGACAAAAACGTCATACTATACTATGTCGTCCAAAATTTGACAAAAACGTAATACTATACTATGTCGTCCAAAATTTGACAAAAACGTCATACTATACTATGTCGTCCAAAATTTGACAAAAACGTAATACTATACTATGTCGTCCAAAATTTGACAAAAACGTCATACTATACTATGTCGTCCAAAATTTGACAAAAACGTAATACTATACTATGTCGTCCAAAATTTGACAAAAACGTAATACTATACTATGTCGTCCAAAATTTGACAAAAACGTAATACTATACTATGTCGTCAAAAATTTGACAAAAACGTCACACTATACTATGTGGTCCAAAATTGGACAAAAAACGTTGTACTATACTATGTCGTCCAAAATTTGACAGAAACGTAATACTATACTATGTCGTCCAAAATTTGACAAAAACGTAATACTATACTATGTCGTCCAAAATTTGACAAAAATGTCATACTATACTATGTCGTCCAAAATTTGACAAAAACTTCATTCTATACTATGTCGTCCAAAATTGGACAAAAATGTCATACTATACTATGTCGTCCAAAATTTGACAAAAACGTCATACTATACTATGTCGTCCAAAATTTGACAAAAACGTCATACTATACTATGTCGTCCAAAATTTGACAAAAACGTAATACTATACTATGTCGTCCAAAATTTGACAAAAACGTCATACTATACTATGTCGTCCAAAATTTGACAAAAACGTAATACTATACTATGTCGTCAAAAATTTGACAAAAACGTCACACTATACTATGTCGTCCAAAATTGGACAAAAACGTAATACTATACTATGTCGTCCAAAATTTGACAAAAACGTCATACTATACCATGAAATCGAAAATTTGGCAAAAATGTCATACTATAGTATGTCGTCCAAAATTTGGAAAAAATGTCATACTATAATATGTCGTCCAAAATTTGACAAAAACGTCATACTATACTATGTCGTCCAAAATTTGACAAAAACGTAATATTATACTATGTCGTCCAAAATTTGACAAAAACTTATTAATATACTACGTCGTCCAAAATTTGACAAAAACGTCATACTATACTATATCATACAAAATTTGACAAAAATGTCATACTATAGTATGTCGTCCAAAATTTGACAAAAATGTTATACTATACTATGTCGTCCAACATTTGACAAAAACGTCATACTATACTATGTCGTCAAGAAATTGAAAAAACGTCATACTATACTATGTCATCCAAAATTTGGCAAAAATGTCATACTATAGTATGTCGTCCAAAATTTGACAGAAACGTAATACTATACTATGACGTCCAAAATTTGACAAAAACGTCATGCTATAGTATGTCGTCCAAAATTTGACAAAAATGTCATACTATACTATGTCGTCCAAAATTTGACAAAAACGTCATACTATACTATGTCGTCCAAAAATTGACAAAAACGTAATACTATACTATGTCGTCCAAAATTTGACAAAAACGTCATACTATACTATGTCGTCCAAAATTTGACAAAAACGTAATACTATACTATGTCGTCCAAAATTTGACAAAAACGTCATACTATACTATGTCGTCCAAAATTTGACAAAAACGTAATACTATACTATGTCGTCAAAAATTTGACAAAAACGTCACACTATACTATGTCGTCCAAAATTGGACAAAAAACGTTGTACTATACTATGTCGTCCAAAATTTGACAGAAACGTAATACTATACTATGTCGTCCAAAATTTGACAGAAACGTAATACTATACTATGTCGTCCAAAATTTGACAAAAACTTCATTCTATACTATGTCATCCAAAATTTGGCAAAAATGTCATAATATAGTATGTCGTCCAAAATTTGACAAAAACGTCATACTATACTATGTCATCCAAAATTTGGCAAAAATGTCATCCTATACTATGTCGTCCAAAATTTGACAAAAACGTCATACTATACTATGTCGTCCAAAATTTGACAAAAACGTAATACTATACTATGTCGTCCAAAATTTGACAAAAACGTCATACTATACTATGTCGTCCAAAATTTGACAAAAACGTAATACTATACTATGTCGTCCAAAATTTGACAAAAACGTCATACTATACTATGTCGTCCAAAATTTGACAAAAACGTAATACTATACTATGTCGTCCAAAATTTGACAAAAACGTCATACTATACTATGTCGTCCAAAATTTGACAAAAACGTAATACTATACTATGTCGTCCAAAATTTGACAAAAACGTAATACTATACTATGTCGTCCAAAATTTGACAAAAACGTAATACTATACTATGTCGTCAAAAATTTGACAAAAACGTCACACTATACTATGTGGTCCAAAATTGGACAAAAAACGTTGTACTATACTATGTCGTCCAAAATTTGACAGAAACGTAATACTATACTATGTCGTCCAAAATTTGACAAAAACGTAATACTATACTATGTCGTCCAAAATTTGACAAAAATGTCATACTATACTATGTCGTCCAAAATTTGACAAAAACTTCATTCTATACTATGTCGTCCAAAATTGGACAAAAATGTCATACTATACTATGTCGTCCAAAATTTGACAAAAACGTCATACTATACTATGTCGTCCAAAATTTGACAAAAACGTCATACTATACTATGTCGTCCAAAATTTGACAAAAACGTAATACTATACTATGTCGTCCAAAATTTGACAAAAACGTCATACTATACTATGTCGTCCAAAATTTGACAAAAACGTAATACTATACTATGTCGTCAAAAATTTGACAAAAACGTCACACTATACTATGTCGTCCAAAATTGGACAAAAACGTAATACTATACTATGTCGTCCAAAATTTGACAAAAACGTCATACTATACCATGAAATCGAAAATTTGGCAAAAATGTCATACTATAGTATGTCGTCCAAAATTTGGAAAAAATGTCATACTATAATATGTCGTCCAAAATTTGACAAAAACGTCATACTATACTATGTCGTCCAAAATTTGACAAAAACGTAATATTATACTATGTCGTCCAAAATTTGACAAAAACTTATTAATATACTACGTCGTCCAAAATTTGACAAAAACGTCATACTATACTATATCATACAAAATTTGACAAAAATGTCATACTATAGTATGTCGTCCAAAATTTGACAAAAATGTTATACTATACTATGTCGTCCAACATTTGACAAAAACGTCATACTATACTATGTCGTCAAGAAATTGAAAAAACGTCATACTATACTATGTCATCCAAAATTTGGCAAAAATGTCATACTATAGTATGTCGTCCAAAATTTGACAGAAACGTAATACTATACTATGACGTCCAAAATTTGACAAAAACGTCATGCTATAGTATGTCGTCCAAAATTTGACAAAAATGTCATACTATACTATGTCGTCCAAAATTTGACAAAAACGTCATACTATACTATGTCGTCCAAAAATTGACAAAAACGTAATACTATACTATGTCGTCCAAAATTTGACAAAAACGTCACACTATACTATGTCGTCAAAATTTGGACAAAAAACGTAATACTATACTATGTCGTCCAAAAATTGACAAAAACGTCATACTATACTATGTCGTCCAAAATTTGACAAAAATGTCATACTATACTATGTCGTCCAAAAATTGACAAAAATGTCATACTATACTATGTCGTCCAAAAATTGACAAAAATGTCATACTATACTATGTCGTCAAGAAATTGACATGACATTTTTTTTGAAAAAATAAAAATAAATGTTTGGTCCAAAATTTGACAAAAAACGTTTTGTGTCAAAATTAGACAACACATTTGTATTTTTTTGTCACATTTTAGAAGACATACTATAGTATGACTTTTTTTTTGACAGATTTTTGATGACATACCGATAACCGATGACTTTTTACATGCATGCTGTAACTGAAGTTACTAACAGACCACCATATTCAGCACACTTTATAATTTATTTATTCTCATGTTTCTGTTTCACTTTTTAAAATAATCAGGGGGCCAATCTGTAATGTTATGGCTATTGTAAAACTGTAAAACTGCACATGCAGCATACAAGGCCTTGGTAGATGGGATTAATTTAATTTTGAGCTACTTTGGAGCCCTATGTAGCTTCACATATGAAGCTCAAACTTAAGTTGAGGAGACTATATCTGTTGTGTTTAATCGTCATTTCTCTTCAGCACACACATTCCAAATTCCTATCAGTCATTTCACAGGGCATCAATCAGCTAGTCTTGTTTTTCCTGATAGCAACTAACTATGTTAGCCGATCATCTTCTTGCTGAACTGTTTTGCCTTGGTTCTCTCATACACTGTTTTTCTCACCCATTGCTGCCTTTATTCTTCAGTCAGTCTCACAAGTTGACCAACTGCCATCACCATCAGGGTCTAGACTTCCAGGGACCTTTGAAATAGCTGCTCAGACGCTCTTTAACGACGATGAACACAATATTCAGTTCAATCTATAATTAATTAATTTTGCATTCACTAGACTCTCATAATTGAAATGTTATTTATCCAAGGCTAAATGACACCAATTGGGCCTAATAGACATGCCAGGGCCACAGCTTTGTTCTACTTGTCAGCTCTGCTCATATTCAAGGCTGTTGGCTTGACTGGGTGCAGGACAACATCCACAGAACACGTTGAACATAACAGCAGACTGTGGGAACAGTCTTTGTAACAGCTGAGGTTTTCAAATCATTGGAATCAGTTCATTTATAAAGGTAGATTTCAAAAGAAATGTATAAACGGGCTGTGGTCTGCTGAGAAATGGACTGTCGTGACTGTTGTGAAGATCTCATCAACTCCCACAGATTATAATCCACTTGATTGGAGTGTGATTGTTCCACAACTACAAACAAATCAAAACCATCTGAAGTGTCACTCTGTTGTACAACCACAAGTGACTTGATTAAATTAACCGTGTGCATGTTGCTAAAATTAAACCTCATCAGTCAACTGATTTTCTGCATCTTCATTATTTCCTCTCACTGTGCAGAAAACGCAATATTTGTCAAATGAATTGAAAGAGTATATTGGAAAATGTATTATAAACCTCATTACAGTTATAGCTGAGTCAGTGGAAGTTCCATAAAAGTGTTGATAAAACATTAAATATGAGCTTATCCAATTATTAATTAAAAGGGAATTTAGTGCCTTCTTATGCCATTATTGCATAGCTGTTAGGATTCTTTGATTAAAACACTGCGCTTTGTCATCAAGTAAGTGAATATTGGGAAATTATAAATTTTAATTTAAATGTAAACGTAATGACCCTTGTGCCAAAAAGAGTCAAACCTGGAGCATATAATTTTGAAAATAAATAGTGATGCAGTACGTCATGTTGTTTCTTTAGATGTTTTATTATTTGCTTGTGTTGAAAGTGTTACCTTTGGCCTCCTTCTCTTGACAGTCTACCAGAGCACAGGTTGCAGTCTGGTCTACTTTTGTCGTCATTGCTTCTCTTAAAGGGACACTGTGTAGTATTTATGGGTTTATATAACCCAAAATCCACTTATTTATACATATTATGTGCTCCTGCATTGTCTAGTCGCTGTATAATAGTTTTTGTTTCATTTTCGTAGTGTTTCAAAAAGTCATGTAAAATAACATGGTAACATGTTTTTTTGACCGGCTGAGGATACTGTAGCGCTCAGGGAAGGGAGGGGTGAGCAGAGGAGCAGTTCTTTGTTGTAAATTTCAGCCTCTCCTCTAGATGTCACTATAAAGTACTTACTTCACCTTTAAAGCATTTCCAAATTCAAAACTGCTGACATTGCGACACATCCGCTTATTGCCGCACACCTGCTCAGCTCACTTGAAGATACGCAAAGTGGTATTGGGTGCAGCAGCATCGGAGTACTTCTATGAATATAAATATGAGTACACGAGGGCAGCATTGGTCCTGATACCCCATTCTGGTATCAGTGCATCGTTAAAAAAAACACTACAGTCTATAGGTCATTATTAAACTTTTTTAAATTACAAATTAGGACAAAATCCAAGACGTCCAAAATATGTCTGGTGTTTTGGGTTTTGGATCATATAGTGTCTATTTGGTCAAAGGCCCCAACCCAAAGTTGGGGAGTTAGGTCGGTGAAAATATAACACTGTGTCCACACGTTCATATTGGTGGAAGGGGGAAGAGGAGTCTGTATTAATATTGCATTAATGTTTAACAGTGCATGATCTCAGAGTCCACTGACTTTAACTGACACTATAGTTGGCCATCAAGGTCTTGCTGCTACGGTGGACTAAGCTCTTTACAAAATGAGGGTTGAGATATAAGAATGTTGATAAATAATATTATATTAGCCTGTCAGAAATTGCAATTAATACAGCAGGCCCCATAATTCTAGAGCAATCAAACCCTCACGATAGTAGATGTCGATAATAGATTATTTTGTGATTTGAATGTGATATGAGCAGAATCCAGCTCTTGCTCTTTGCTCTTGACATCATGAGAATCTTGTGAATTAGACAATTTAAACATCTTCAAACAAACACGTGATACTATCACCTAATGTGTTAGTATTTGCCTCGTCAAAAAACAAGTCAAGAGTCTTTGCACACTGACCACAAACACTTTAAGGCCCCTCATGCAAACGCCCACATTTAAAATAACAGGGTTCTCTCTATCTTCTGTCAATCTGCGGGGAGTCAAACCTGAGCAGCTAGGTTGTGAACGCTGTGTGATACCAGTGTGTGAATGTGTAACCCTCAGCGTCCATCCCTGACTCATATGTGGGCTCCTGCCATTTAAACCAGGTTAAATGGGGTTCTTCAGAAATACCATCCATTCTGTAATCACAACTGATCCACATTTCAAAATTTTCAAAAACAAGGTCACAGAGTCGGCGGTTGCATAGCAAATTTCTCAAATAGCTATGTATGATTCCACAGATATTTTCCAAACCAGCATTTGACTGACAGGGAATGACACACTCTTCAGATTAAAATAGTAGCTTGCCAATAGACACCTGCCAAAAGACATATCATTTCCTCCTGCTGCCACTGACGCTAAGACATCAGAGGAGTCATACTATGCATTACTGTGCCCGCAGCTCTTTTATGTAAAGAACATCCTTTTAACCCTGTAATCCTGTGTCAAGACTCATGTTATACCATCTACAGTATATGGAGTTGCACTGCTGCGCAGCACAAGTGAGAGAGATCAGTTATAAAACACGATCAAAGAGTGACAATGTTCTGCCGACATCTGACAAACCATGAAGCATCAAAGTGAGATATTACTATTATAAATTATGTTATGCTGCTGTTTGGTGCTGGGCAGCATGCGATGAGATTACAGAGAGTTTTCAATGAAAAAAAGCGGAAAACTAGGTTAATGAGAGTGAAGAAGTGAACAAAAACAACACTGTTAAGTATGTGTGGTTCATTAAAAATAAACATGTTAAGAAGTCCAGGAGAGCTGAGGGAAAGACAGCATCAGATCATAATTATCTGTGGGTTTGTGATCCTTTTGGTATTAACCGTCTTCCACTGGTAATATGACACTATTGATTATTGAAGAATCAAGTGTATTGTATTATAGGCTTCAAGCTGCACAGGTTGTGAAATCCATCCATCCACTTTCTACCGCTTTAACCTCCACACGGTATGTGCCAGCCTCAGCTGACATAGGGCGATAGGTGTGGTACAGTTTTAGAAAAAAGGGTTCCAAAAGGGTCCTTCTACAAGGGCTGATGTTCTACCTGGAACCATTTACTTCAAGGTTTCTTGGTAAAACTAATGGTTCCAGTAAGAACCATTTTGATCCAGAGAACACTTTAAACCCCCTTTCCTGAATAAAGGGTTTTAAAAGGGTTCTTGGTGGAATCCAGGAGGAACCTTTATAAAAAAGGATCTATCTGGAGCCAAAAAGGGTTCTCCTATGAGGACAAGACGAAGAACCTTATTAGGGATGCAACGGTACAGTTTCCCCACGGTTCGGTATGTATCACGGTTTTTGGGCCACGGTATCGGTGCGGTTTCGATATCTTAAAATAAAACTACTCAGACTAGCAAAGGCAATATTACATTGTAAAAATACTTAAAAGCACAGATATAATCAAACCACAAACTTTATTTTAACAATAGTGCAGATCAAATGAAACAACACACATGAAACCACACAAATTAAAAATAAATAAAGTTTAGTGCTATCCAAATAAAATAAACAATTTTAACCTACTCAGAAAATACAACGACAAATACACCATGCTGCTCCAAGTGAAAGAGACGGGTGATGACGCTTGCTCTGGGTGGCGCTGTAGAGCGAGTGTCTGTCCAATATCCAACTTCAAACCAACTTATGCAGCGCAGTGGTTTGCACTGTGGTTGGTTTGTTGACATTCATTTTTCTCATTCTCATCGTAGTCTACGCTGAATCCTAAATGATCTCACACAGCGGACTTATACGAAGACGGTGCTGCTTCAAACTTCCTTTTTTCAGAGTCTCGTTCACTCGTGCTGTTTGACGCTGAAGGCGGCATGCTCCTGAGTGGATCTAATCACGCAGCATTGTGTATTTTAATACATTTTGACGGACTGAAACGTACCGAAATACCATTGTTTGCTGTTACGTATTGAACTGAACAGGGTGTACCAAATGGTTCTGTAAAATACCGAATACCGTTGCATCCCTAAACCATATACGGTTCTACTTAGCACATTTATTTTTAAGAGTGTACAGCTTAGATAGTTTGCCAGTCCATATAGAGACAAACAACCATTCACTCTCACCTACGGTCAATTTAGAGTGTCCAATTTACCAAATTCCCATATTGCATGTTTTTGGACTGTGGGATGAAGCTGGAGAAAACCCACACATACACATACGGGGAGAACATGCAAACTCCATGCAGAAAGATCCTTGTTCCAACCCAGGGCCTGAACCCGGGTCTTCTTGTTGCAAATACAAGAGTGCAAGACTCCACCAACAGTGTTGTGAAACCATGTCACTAATTTAACTTTTAATTCTTTTGTCCATAAACCGCTGAAAACTTGTGCTCAGCACCAGTTTAGCCAAGACACACACACACACACTGGTACATACGAAGTGCTTAGTCGGTGAATGAATTTGAATTATTAATGCAATGTTATTGCAATATTCCCTTGAAAGAATAAGAGCAATAATGTCAAGGAGGTGTGGAGAGAGAAAAAAAATCACAGGAGAAATTACTGATGCATATGATGAATAGTTATCAGAAGATTTAGCTGCCCATTGAGATATAACTGGAGAAGACTATAACCACAGTCAGTTCCATTTCCACTGAATGTACATCACAAAGACGTAAAATGCTGGTGCATTAATTACGAGGGCTTTTCTCCGCCTAGATTACAGATTCATGCCTGACCAAGGAGGAACAATGGGGATATCAATTAAAAGAGGGGCTCACCCACCTGTCGGGCAGGCAGTCTCACACCTATGAACCTGAGCCAAGAGGAAAGCGTTCACACCCCATTTAACAGCTACTAAAATAACTGTTTTTGGAACAAACTATTTTAAATCTACACTGAAGATCAGCAGCCTATATTTTCCATTGTTTCTTAACAATGATGTTTTATAAATTATAACAACTCATTTAATTATCTTATTTTTCTTTCTTTATAAGCAATAAAAACATAACAATTCAGAAGTACAACATAGGGTGAATTCCAATTCCTTGCTTAACCCTCAATCTCAATTGAGGGGCAAGTTTAAGGGCTGTATCGCAATTAATATTGAGATTTTCCGAGACCACCCTTGGGAGCAAGGGCTACCCAGAATGCTTTGCGTGTTTTGACAGAACAAAGATGGCGCCAAAAGCAGCGAAACGAGTATGCTACAAATTAAGTATTTTCTTTGTTAATAGAGATATAAAAATTATGAAAATCATTGTATTATCTTAGTTTAGGCCCATTTTATGGATTACTGACGTCATTTTTGCGTAACATTTATTTTTATTTTACGATCTTTTGTCAATAGCCGGCCGGTGCGGACAAGCGATCGTTTGCTATTGTTTACTTTTCAACTGTCAGCTGAATATGTCTGTGGTTGTGGTATTTGTATGAGTATCATCTTATAACTAACTGACAACCTAATAACTTGACTGACGGATCGTAATAAATAATCGAGACGTAAATGTGTTCTTCTTCTTCTTTTTTGGAGTTGACAGACTGGGAGCAGCTTTCGCGTTATTCTGCCCCCCACAGTCTGAAGACGTATCTGCATTTAAGGGGTGTCCCATTTCTAAGTGACAAAATAACCCTCAACACTTGGTTTTGAGGGCCAGTTGAGATTAAAGGGTTGAGCTTGAGGGTTAAGCTTGAGGGTTAAGATAGGAATTGGAATTGGCCCTTGGTTCCACCTCATCTGCTGCCCTCTGAAGTCAGTCTTTCCTGTTCACACAAACATAGTTGTAAGTGAGGTCTGAACACCTCCTTCATTGCCTAAAGTGTTGCAGGTGTCATTCACTGTGAATGTGTGTGAAAACAAAAGACTTAAAGAGCCATTGCTTAAATTCAGAGATGAGGCATCTCATGCTAACAGCATATGATAGATATCCTCTACTAGAAGACCCACATTTGGTTTCTAACAACGAGTATGACCTCCAGTAACATGGCTTTGCCGACCCACAGCATATACTGTGCAGTAGTATCACTCTGCGGACTCTATTCACTTATAGATGAAAGGTAAGCGAGCAAGTTAAATTAATTTAGTGTTACTTTTTTTTTTGGCCTGAAATCTGGGAAGAACCTGTGGCATTTGCCATATTTGGAAAGAAACTGATTGTGAAATAAATCAACTTAATGCACATCCATCCATTGAACCTGGGTCTTCTTGCTGCAAGCATTAAGCAACTCAGTGGAAAATTTAATTTGACCGGTTGTTAGTTGTCATCAGCTTAATATGTTTTATGTGTAAAATGAGCTAAAGTGTTTCTTCCAATTAGGAACTGATAATGACGTCACCATAAGAATCTGAACTTTTAAAGCTTCTTATAAACATTGTAAATTAATACAGGTTCATCTTCCCATAGACCTCCCCTTCATGGCTATTCAATATATTCTCATTTGAAAGAAGACTGTGTCCATTTTTTATACACCAAGCAATAATCATCTACGATATAATGACTACCCAGAGATCACTGCTGTCAAGCCACATGCTGTTAACATCATGTTTCTACACATCACACGTCTAACATATAAAATGATGCAGTGCATTCAGCTTGGCATAAACGTTTAGTTTTTCAACATTACCAATGTGAGCCAAGCAAATGCATTTCTACAGTTAATTCAATTTGTCCCTTCTTTTTCTCTATGGCATGGCAATGAAAATAGAGGACAGGGAAAGACAGCTGTCCATTAAAGATAAATGGTCGTCTGATTCAGTGAAAAGAGATGGAGTCACACAGAGTTAGACCACATCAGGTCCAACTAAAACATCTCTGCACTTCTTCCTTATTTTGTATTTTAGTCAAATCTAGAGAAGAACACAAAGCTTAAACATCTATTTGATAAGTGACAACTGTGGCTGAAATGTAATTGAGACTACAGCAGATTTGCTTTGTGGCTCTTCCAGTTATTAAAAATGTCCCACAGCCAAGTTACTACAACTTCATATTAAGATTAAGACCTGGAACAATTGTTAAATTCTGTGTTGTCAATGAGACAGAAATAGGTCAGACACTGTACTGATTAATAAAATCTTCATGATAACAATAAAGACAATTTCATTTGGTGTAAATGTCGTGATCATAGCTAAAGTCTGCTGACCCAGATAAACTATCGATCTTTTGTTTAAGTGTTTAGTTGAACCAATCAACTGTCCTTGACTACAACATTGTCATTACACCATCTACTACAGGACTTCATAAATGATCAATGACTAATGCTGATTTTGTTTTTATTTTCCTTTGATGGTCACAGTTTTTGACACAAATCTGATATTTATATGCTATGTATGGCTAGTTTTCTACAGATTGTTTGGCTGGTAGTTGTACCACAGGGATCTATTCTTGGTCCGCTAAGTTTTTATCGCATTATTGTCAGTTTCAGCTTTCTTAGCCCTTAGATAGCACATAAAACCACATACTGCTGGTGAAAAAAAGCAGTATTGGATTTGAGCATCACATTTTAATATTATGCTGAAAAAAAGACATAAAGGCTGTAACACCTGAATGAACACATTTTAAGTTATACAAATTGTCTTCATGTAACTCCAAATCATGAAAACTTTAGTTTAAATTAACTTCATTCATTATTTCAATTAAAGTTTCAAGTTCAGCCCTTTTTTTTAAAGTGTATCCAAGGATGTTTTTATACTAACCTTGATTTCTTATTATTTATTCATGACTATGTAGTCTTATTTAGAGTTTTCTGGTGCAGAGGGTAGTTTCCAGAAGCATTCAAATTCAAATATGATACAGGGTGAAAAATAAAAGCACTATACTGCATGTTCACCCTCTGAATCAGCCTCTATTATTTTGAATCCATAAAGTGCTCTACACAATAAGCATGCGTTCTTGCATTTACATACACACACGCAAACATCCATATAATGACAATGGCATGCTGCTGAATAATGCATATAATGTATTTCTGAAGGTTTAATGATGTGTGCTTGTTGACGATGAGTATTCCTGGTCAGTCAAGATGCCATGCCCTGTTTCAGCAGCAGAATGCCTAACGCGAGGCTCAGGATACCAGTGTTTTGATAAGCATGAGTGCATGTGTGTGTCTACTTGTATTTGTTACCTCTTTAGGTCCTTGTCAGGACCAGTAGTAGTCCTTACGGAGACCAAAAACTGGTCCTAATGAGGGAGAACCTCATTTCTGAGGAACTGGATAAGTTTAGTGTTAAGATTTTGTTTACGTTAAGGTTAGAATTATCTGCCTATGTATCAGGTTAGGGATAACATTTTGTTTACGGCTGTCCAAGTGATTGGAAGTCAATCAGAGGTTGTGTGAACAAATTGTCAAGCAAACCTATCGTTGTGAGGACACTTTGACCTTATGGGGACATTTTGGCTGGTGCACACCACTTTAGCCCTTTAACGCCTGAGCCTCAAAATGTCCACCTGGGGAAAAATGGCCACATTTTTTACTTATTTTAACCATAAAGGGGCCAGAAATTGTCCTGTGACTACATGCTTTTTCCCATTTTTCCGGAATTAATTTCAATTATTTACAATTTACTGCATGTTAAAATAGTGTATGAACAATCTATAATGACAAAACCCACTGTAGTTGTACACAAACACCAGATTTTGCTTGTTAGATTTGAAATTCGAACAGTACAACACATATTTAACATAACGTGTTGGTCTCAATGTCCAGAAAGAGGACAAAAAATGTACCAAAAATTACCATAATGACCACATATTGGTTTTGACTTGCAACGTCTCAGCTTTCAGAAACCGTTGCAATTTTTCCAATGGCACAAACCGTGTGCTTGCACGAATGTGTCGTAAGGATTAAGACCTGGTTTTAGGGTTAGGGTTAGGCATTTTGTTGTGATGGTTAAGGGTTAGGTTTAGGGGCTAGGGAATGCATTACGTCTATGAGGTTCCTTACTTTGAATGCTGCAACACACACAGCCGAATGCTGTGTGTTGTCCTGAGATCATAAGGTGAAGGCCACAAGCAAATTGCGTCTTTATTTCCAATGGTGTTTATCTTTCCTCCTGATGGAAGTGGAAGTGCACTTGCAAGTGTTTGTATGAAGCAGTAAACCACAGCAATAGTTACTCTCAACTCACTACAGTCGATGCACTGAGGAAGCGGCCCTTCGTAAATCTTGATAACAATCTTTAACACCTTCAGAGAAGAGTATTTACATCAAAGTTCTGTCGATAATTCCACACTGAATCTAACTTTGTATTGTTTAATCTCATATTTCTCTGATGGGATCAGTCAAGATGGTACATCACGTAAACCTTATCCAAGAATTTTAGGTATTGGGTTACTTTCCTCACCTGAAAGCCCTTCACTTGAACGCTTTAAATACTCATTCCCTATACAGCATGAACAGAGTGCAAAGGCTACACTACTAAACCGGGTTTTCGCTGCATTTGCATGAGCCTTTTCAACATTAAATTAAGCAGAAAGTGGAGACCTAATATTATGTGCCCCATCTTTTACCACAGCGATGAGCTCATTTCAGCCATTACCCTTGAGAAATCTTCTTTATTACCGGTAGAGAGTTTGCTGAGCAGGCACAGTATTTTTCAGTGAAGTTCTGCCACAGGATTCACATAACTAACCGGTAAAACCACAGCATGGAGCGTAAACACAGATAAGTGTTTACCATGTTTTGACGTGACCATCAAAACGTTGTATGATCACATTTTGCTTTGTAGAGCAATGACTGTTCAGAACACAATTTAACAACATACAGTAAATTCAGACACTCTAGTCTGGGGAGTGCAAATTGCAAATCCCTGACTAAGGAGTGTGTAATGCAAAAATATGAATGAATATACTTGTATTTGTCTGATGGCGCAGTATATATGTTGTGTTCTTTCAGTGGGCACAGCTTCTCTGTCATCATCAGGCGAAGGATTATAGTGGAAATGGAGCTGATAGGAATGAGACCAAAGTAATGGGTTGATTAATGAAAGAGGCTCTTTAAACAAACTCAGCCACTGACAGATTAAAACAATTTTCACTGTTGATTGAATTGGTGTAATGGTAGCTAATGAGATCCAGAAATGTACTTATCTTTATTCACTGTGTGCGATACTAACTTCACGTCTAATAATTGTATCATCACACACCATCTGTTAGTGCTAATGGAAATCAAAAGAGTTCTCAATTTTTAGGTGTATAACTTGTCATTCCTGAAAAGTATTTGCTTGATCCCGATTCATTCAGACGGGATTAGTTCCACAGGTGGTGGTGGTGGTGTAAACGTTGCCACAGCATGTCTGCAAATTCTATCCTGTCTGAATCAGTGGTGGCAATAATTTTTATCGACTGTTTATGCCTGTACTGGAAAAAAAAAATGTCTGTCCCCTTTTAGCTTTTTTATGATATCCAGTGAAAATAACCTGAGGAAATTCCGGTCCACTCCAAACTGACATCTGTGAGATTGTTGCCAAATATTGGATCGTTTCCTTTGGGAAAGCACTCCTTCTGTATATAGTAGTGGACCATCTGCTCACGCTGCAGTTAACAGCAGGATTTTGCCCGGAAAGAAATATAAACCGTAGTCTGAGCTCTGGCCTCGTGGTGACATGCATTTATCATCGTAAAGACATTTGAGATCCTCAGTTGACACTTGATTTAAAGCTCATATAGAGTGATCCTGTTGCACACATGTTAGTTATGGAGGTCTACTTACATACATTAACTTGTTTTTATGGTCAAAAACCTCCTAGTTGCTGTAAACGAGCCGATTGAAATCCTCTTTTCTGACGGTGTTTCCCAGCCGCGAGATTTGAGACTCAACACTCTCACCCAGAAGACAGAGTCTTGTGATTGGCCAGTACCTGGAAGTACACCCACTCTCAAAAGCACAGCTCCCCCCTCTGGAACGGTGGATGCACTGCTCCTCATTATCAAAACCTTGTTTTAACAATGTTTAAAAATAGCTTCTTCACGACTCCCCACCGCAGTCCCTTTTATGACTTTGACCTGGAGTCAGACCCAGAGTCAGAAGACACTGTTGCTCGTGAAACACCTCCACAACGGACGTTATTCTTCTTCTGCGGTTCAATGTACGCAACCGGATGTGCCCAGACTAGTGCCCAGAGCAGGACGATCTGCTGTTCCGGAGAATCGGTGCTTACGTAACCAGACTGGGTTTTTTCAGAGATCTCGCTGAGCCCGAGATTACAATAAAACACTGTGTTCTCAGCAATGGCTGAACTGTTTGTTTAGAACCTTCAGGGCTTCTTAAACAAGGTAAGGACGCAGATACACACTAAAAAACAGCTTTAATTGGAACTTCCGGTTTAGGTCCGCTTTAAGTTGGTACTGTGTCTAAACAGCTGCTTATCTGACGCCATACAAGTCCAATCTCATATGATAAAAACACGTAAAAGTATAATTTAATATTTCTGGTGCCTATTATTTTATCAATTTGAGCTTTGCATGCATCCCCCCCGTGTTATTCTCCAAAGTTGACTCTCAGACGAAACCAAATGACTTTAGGCATTTTAATGACAACAGCAATCAGATCGAATTTAATTCAAAGCGAGCAGGGGACCTTAAGAGGTTTGAAGCTATTTAATCTCACACTGTTATCTACACAAAGTAGTGAATGTTCAGTAAACAAATATATGCTCGCTATTAAAATAATGCCATTAGTTGCATTCCTCTCACCTTAATTTGAGCTGGGGGTTTTTTCCACGGGCCCAGAAGAGAAATGGCTGTGGAGAATTTAGTGTCTGCTAGTCTGAGAGCCAAAGACGTAATTACTCCACTCACACAGCATATTGCAGTCGAATTAAACTCATAATAGACGATGACTACTGGAGAGGCCTTCCTGTCACACATTAACATCAGATAAGCACAGTGAGAGCGAGAGAGTGCAGAAGAGGTTAGTGTTGTTTATCAGTATTTCCTCAGGGAGGCCTTGTGTCAGCAACAATAGAATTACAGTCTTGCTACTGAACATAGTTCAATCAAGACAGACTGGAGGTTGAACCAAAGTTTTATTGCCATGCACACTGCAGAAAAGTAATGTGATAAAAAAAATAAAAAAAAGGTCTTTTGGCTCTAAGACCCCTTGTAATATCGAAGTGATTTGAGGGTTAGGCTGCGCCTAGACTAGTAAACCCCCAGGGTCCAGACACTGGAGAGATGCTGAGAATTGGACAGACGAGGACAAATCTGTTTGGCTCTGTCCTGATATGGAGACTGGATATGAAAGAGGATGGTGTCAGTCAGGTCGCAGCACAATCAAAAATGAAAATTGCCAAAGATGGCCACAGTCAGCTGGGTGAGTTAGAGGGATAATGAGTTGTAAAGAAGTTTTCCTGATTACAATTTACACTAAGTTTCAATTCACTGAATGATCAAAAATTGCTTTTAAATGCCATAATTGCCATAATTCCTCCAAGTGCAATACAGTATTTTGTTTGTGATTTATTCTTTTCATGCATGTTGTGATAATGCATCAAGCAAAACGGCAACATCATCATAAACATAAAGTAACACCAACTATTTTAGTTTGTTCTGTTTGTATTGTGCGAGATTTCTGGTGCACTGCAAAAAAAAAAAGTAAATCTGTCAGAGTTTGGGAAAGTACATGCTGGAAAAAATCTTGCTCATCACTATTTGTCATTTTATTCTTAAAAAGAAGAAAATCGAACACAAAAGAGAGAGAGAGGGGAGTTTGAGACAGTACAGTGCAGTTATCTTCTTGCAAAGGTAGCACTAGAAATAATGCTGTGATAAGAATGGTTTCATTAATGGCCTGGGGAACTTCAGGAACACTGCATATACAATAATGATAACCTACATACAGTACTTGTATAATATCCAAAGTTGAAATGACACACTAAAGTTCACTTGAGTCTAAAGCCATTGAATTATACTGGTCTTGATTAAACATTGAAGATGTATTACCAAAATGACTATGTTTATTTCAAAATGTTATGATATGGCAAAAGAAATGTGCCTCTTAATTGTGAGACCAAGGCAAGACAATGTGATCAGTCCTTGCTTTCAGATCATGGATGTTACAGTTTGACTTTGATTGTATACAAAAATGTGTTGGACATCTTATGTTTATGAACTGAGAACTGATGTGACACTATTGGAAACTATAGCTGTGAAGTAAGTCACGCAAAATAAATAAAGCAAATGCCCTTGATGAGTCACGGATGACACAAGATGAGACGTTGACAGGAACGCGACACAGTATAGCCTTCAACTTGCTCATCACACAAAGATGTCAGATCAGCAGTATATACTGAGATACTGTCGAATAACTTAAGCTATTCCTGGTATTTTTGAGGTGATGAAGTGTCTTCATGTCATTAGACTTTTATCAACAGCTCTACCCAAAGCATCATATTCATCCACAGCGTTGTGGGTGCAGAAGCATGAGGGTATCAGGGCTAAGTATGTGTCTGTGTTTTCTCTGTTTGTTGAAGATAGTATGAATCTGGTATACCAAACACTCCATGAATAAGGTCATGCTTTTTTCCACTTTCCAGGGACCTCAAAAATAATAATAATAATAATACATGGGATCCATAATTATAGTGCTCACAACAGTGAATGGTTGTTTGTCTCTATGTGGCTCTGTGATGGACAAACTCTCTCTAATGACTTACTATGAAATTATATATATATGTTGTTCCTTTGGAAAATTTATGGTGGCAATATTACAGAGTTAAAGGTGCCATATGTAAGAATGTGGCCAAAAACAGTTACTACATTCAAATTCAAAATACCGAGGTCTTTTAGGTTTTGTTTTCTGACCAAACTGGCAACCCTTGGTTGCTCGGCAGCTGAGACTCTACTGACTGCAATGATTGGTAGACGGCGGTAGGTGGCGCCACATGCCGAAACATGATTTCATGATTTGCAGTCTGCAAAATATATTTTTTAATGCAAATATTTTGGCTGTACTGTTGTTGTTGGTGAGTTCAGTTTGTTATATGAACATTATTCCCGAGTCTCTGTGACATATTAGGAGGATTTTATGGCCAGTTGCTTTAGATTTATTACATAATGCACCTTTAAGTCATGAGCTTATGGCTGCAGCATTTACGACATCAAACAAACTAATCGGACAGCAATCGAGTCAATTTGTACAACTTTTATCGGAGGGTGGCTGTGTAGTTTCCACACCAGTTTGTACACTCCCATCCAGTTATTTTGTACAGAATCTAACTTTTGCACGGGAAACAGCACACACCGCATTTTAGTACTGTGCCAGGTTTATTAATGAGGCACTTATGTCACATAGTGACTCCCTCTGTGTGTGTGTGGATGCGAGATATAAGAGTGGTTTGATTAACACCTTAGGAGCAGAGATGTCATTTATTAGCACAGAGAGACACTAGAGGAATGTTAAGTGGATACATGTAATCCCAAAGGGATCAGACTGCACATGATTTAATTTTTCACTTATCTGAAAATAAATCTAATAAATCTTTGCACATATTAACACCCATATGAAATCCATCTGTTTCACTACCAGTATTATTGACGTGATTATCACCGTCACTATTATCTCTCTTGGTGCCGGAATCATCTGTTAAAGGTGCATCGCAGCGGAATTGTTGAAGACAGGTATAATGATGTGATAAGTGTGCTAAACCATGCACTGAATTACTCTGTTTTTAGTTTATGAATTCATTGATATGTTGAACTTGTAAAATTTAAGAGATATTTTAATTGTATGCTGTCAAGTGTTTGTTCCGTTAAATTCCATTTCCATTAAATAGACATTCAAGCAATTATTTCAATATATTAATATTTGCAGCCTCAATGTCATGAGCTGACACAACTGACCTAAGTAGCCTGAAGAGGTGAGGATTAATGTGTGAATATTCTATTAAAAAAAAAAAAAAAACATCAGCATGAGTGAAATGCAAAAATAGTCACTTCTAATTACTGAGCCATTTCCTGTGTCATCCTTATTTAAATATGCATTTCGTGAACTTGACCTCGTTGCTCATTAACCTCTTTCATATTATAAAATGCGGAAAAACTCAGCCACCAAGGAGGGTGATCTTTTAAAGGGTCGAAATCACCTTAGTACACATCACATCCATGTTTGTTCCATATTGTGGCAATATTCCTGGGTGAGAACATGTCGACACAGCACCTAATTAGTGTGAAAAGGGGCTGCATTGCGATCGGTTCTGCACATGACAGACATGTATGTTTTCCTCTGATGTCCTCTGTGAATGACTAGCAATGTTGTGATTTGGAGTCAACGTGCTGCTGATTTTGCTCATTAATCGTGAGCTGTCACTGTATTCTGCATTGGAAAATACGAATGAATTGCAATGAATTCAAACTGACATGTCTTATGCTGAAGACCTTAAACGCCCCCAAACCCAGAGGTAGAGTTCCTGCCTGCTATAAGGTTTGGCTGCTGTAACAAATGAGTGAGCAACCCACTAACTGAGCAATGGACGTCATACTGATAATATGATGGTGAAGACACACAATTAACACCAAATTCCAGATCTGTCTCAGTTTATGCCACACTGCTAAATGATTCCTGTGTTGCTGTAGGTTTACAACCTGTGAATAGAAGTGTTTCTATTGAGAGGCTGCACTAAAATGGACTGTAGAAATTAACTGTTCAACCACAGGACTGGACCACAGAATATGTAAGACACACGTAAGAACACAGTAATAAACAGAGTAAGAAAGCTTTTCACCACAAACATTTTGAGCATCAAATGCTAAAAAAAAAAAATCCTGTCTGTAAACTGACCCTTAAATAGTATGTGTCACGTATGTATGTGGTGAGAAGTGTGGGTGGCTGTGTGTGGCTCAGGAGGTAGAGGATCACAGCCAAGGTGGTTGGATTCCAACTCCTGACAACACGTTGGCCCCATTTACAGCTGTGATTGGATTACAATCAGATAGCACCTGACCACAGCTGTAAATGCACCTGAGGAGGGATTCTTATCCGATCTGCCAAACCACTTCAGGAAGTGGTCGGAGACGCATTGTGACCACATTGAACAGAAGTGTATATGCAAAAGAGTCTCCAATGCATCTCCTCACCACCCACAACATCTACGTGAGCTGACGTTGGTGGCTCTGAGCAGAGCTAATCTGACATAACTTGTCAAAGACGACTTGAAGTTGAACTATTGTATGAACTTCACCTTACAAAAGCATAACTTCAAGTGTGCTATAGACACACATTAATACTAGGTGTAAACGCATGTGGTGAAGAGTTATCAGATTGCTATCACAGAAAATGCATTCTAACTGCAGGTGTAAAGGGGGCTGTTGAGTGGTCCTTGGATAGATGAGGCATTCGTACCACGATGGTCATTGATGTGTATAAATGGAAAATATAGAGGTAAATGGTAAAGCACTTTGGATTAAAACACGTTTAGGGGGAATTCCAATTCTTTGCTTATCTATCTCAAAAATGCGCGCTCCCGCTAGTGCAAGTGCTGTCCCGATTCTCAGAAAATTAAGTTGAGGGGTTAAGTTTAAGAGCTGTATCGCCCTCAATATTGAGGCCACCCTTGGGAGCAAGGGCTACCCAGAATGCATTGCGTGTTTTCATATAACAAAAATGGCGGCGAAACGAGTATGCTACAAATGAAGTATTTTCTTTGTTAATAGAGATATAAAAATTATGAAAACCATTGTATTATCTTAGTTTAGGCCCATATTATGTAATACTTACGTCATTGTTGCGTAACATTTATTTTAATTTTACGATCTTTTGTCAATAACCGGCCGGTGCGCACACGCGATCGTTTACTGTCGTTTACTTTTCAATAAGCCGTGGTGTGTGGTAACTGTCAGCTGAATATGTCTGTGGTTGTGGTATTTGTATGAGTATCATCTTATAACTATCTTATAACTTATGACAACCTAATAACTTGACTGACAAACGGATCGTAATAAATAATCCTGACGTAAATGTGTTCTTCTTCTTCTTTTTTGGAGTTGACAGACTGGACGCAGCTTTCGCGTTATTCTGCCCCCTACAGCCTGAAGACGTATCTGCATTTAAGGGGTGTCCCATTTCTAAGTGACAAAATAACCCTCAACACTTGGTTTTGAGGGCCAGTTAAGATTAAGGGTTGGGCTTGAGGGTTAAGATTAAGGGTTGAGATAGGAATTGGAATTGGCCCTTAGTCCTTTCTGAATCACAAGATACAATTGTCAACTAAAAATAGAGGAAGACATGAGTCCCAAAACTAACAAATTGATTCTGAACAAATGTTCTACAGACTTTTCACATGAGATGAAGGGACAAATGGAAGCCATAGCTCACACACAGAGCACAGACTACAAAGTAAGACTGTTTTTACTGCAGGATGCAGTCATTTAAAAGACACATTTTTTTTTTATCAGCTGTGGGTATTGACTGTGTAGGTCTGTCTTCACACATGATCAATAGCAATGTATAATGCCTGCTTTCCACTGGTCTTCATAATGAGCCTCAAACAAAGCCAAACTCTGAGTTTGTTTGGCTTTGAAAGAATAACAAGGTTGTTAGTTACAAAGGTTACATTGATTAATATCCTTCTCTCCCCCTGCCCATCGACGGATGAGTAATTCTTGGTAACAGAACAATCTCTGCTCAAAGAATCAATTGGGGTTCATGGATGTGATGAAAAACCATCTGGCTGTTATCACAGAAATAAATTAGAGAACAATCGCAGGGGGCAATGCGCCTCTGCCTTTTCCACACGTTTTAATTTGATGGAGCAGAAACCGAGATAACAGGGCAGATGAAAAGGGGCAGCTTTGCTTACAGCCCACATCCTGCTTGTTGACAGGTTTATGATTCATTTGACTTGTAGCCAGCAGTCATTACACATAATGCATGTTGTACCGTAAGCCAAAGCTTTACCACACATTAGATTTATTATTACATTCTTAAGTTAACAAAAAAATAAATACACCAGATAAGATCCATGCTTGGCTTCAATGTGGCATCACCGTTGAAGTGAGACACCTTTCTGTTCACCAGATCCTCTCCAGCTCACCCTCTACACGCTGCTCTTGCCTATATCCGTGACTGAGGCAAACAACAGTGGGGAGCCAGATGGTGTGTGTTACACTTGTTTTGTTGTTGTGTGACTGTTATTTATACGCCACAGAGGCGGCAGCAGCAGAGCCCCTAGACGAAGGCTTTTGTTTCAGCGCTTGAAGAGGAGAGAGGAAGCGAGGAGTGAGGCATGAGCAGGAAACAAAAATAAATGTCCCTATTAGATTATCACCTCAGCCCCCATGGAAGAACACTCTCTGCTTGTCTTGTGTGTTTAAGCTCTGCTGGTGTGGCTGTGTGTGCATGCGTATTTCCTCCTCCTCTAGCCTGGATATCTCAGTCTGATACCTCAATTTCACTACTATTAGCCCAGGAAAGAGGTCGTGGATCATTTTAATGCCACCTCATGTACAGGAAGCCCCAAGTACCAGATTGATGATACATGTTCTCCAACCACCCATGACACCTTGCAGCCTCACACACACACACACACACACAGATCCTTCCATCCTGCCCTCTGTCACACACTCAACCCTCCTCTAGACACTCAATAAACTGGGAGAAAAAGCAATATCTCTCTTGAAGGCAGAGGAATATGATTAAAGCTTTTGCGCTGCTGTTATCATCCCATGAGCCGTTAACAGGGAGCAAAATGAAGCAAAGTGAATTACCTCCAGCTGTCACCACATAGCCTGCAGACCCAGCATGAAGGGCCCGTAATGTTCAAAGCATTGTTGACACTCGTAATGACAGAGAGAAGTCAAGAAAAGCACATTGAGCCTTTGTAAAGGAAATACTGTTATGGTGGTGAAAAGTTTCTGCCACGAAGAAAACACCATAAAATCTTTTATTGTTCCTGTGCAGAGCGCAGACATTGACATTGGTATCTCATGGTCGAAAAACACATACTCCAGTAATTTAAAAAAGTCCATGCCTTCCGTGTTTTATGTTAATGGCCTTGCCTATAGGCAAGGTTTAAAGCACAGTTCTCTAGAATTAATCAAGGTGATATACTGAAAGTGAGAAATGTATGTATTATATTGAGTTACAAAAAGAGCAGAGATTGAGGAAACATGTCAAATTAAAACACTACAAAATATATGTTGATGTGTGGGCTGCAACCTGTGTTTGGGGTTTGGTATTTTGTTCTGTTGCACAACGGGCTGCCAAATAACACAGCTCGTAGAACTTCAACACACAAGATGCCATAGAGCAGCCAGCTACTAGCATTAGACACGCTTACTGGATTTAGAAAACCTCAGTGCCCCTCTCTAAAGTGGCTCAACCAGGAAAAAAAAAAGAAAAACAAGGGTCTGCCGTGGAGATAGACATGAAGGTCTGGTTACTTATCTCATAGACAGGGAAGACATTCATTTTGAGTTTCTATTTGGGTAAGGAGGTGATAACGCCAATTGTACATTTAAAGGTTGCAAATTCTTGTGGTTTCTATCAGGTGAAAGAGCAGAGCCGTGTGACGAAGATGATAACAAAGAGGAGTAAAGTGAACCACAGCAAAAAAAAAAAAAGAAATATCAGTTTTTCAAGCCATGTTCTTTTAGTCTTTAAAATCCAAAATAAAATACTAAACATTAAAGGTGGGGGAAAAATTGAAAATTGAACAATCGATTCACATAAGGTTTGAAAAAAAAAAACACGCAAATCGCAGTTTGTGTTATTTGTGTGCGGTTTATTTTTGTAACTTCTAGGAGAAAAAGGCTGCTAGTTTAAGCTTTTATTTGTTTTGAAACAATAAATGTTAATTTTTGTCGTAAGTTTACCTTTGTGTGATTATATCATTGGAATCAGTTTATTCAAAAATCACGTTATCTTATACAAATGGTATTGTTTTGATGCCTTAACACAATTTTTGAATCGAGAATCGTTTGAATCGAGAATCGATTTTGAATATAATCGTGACCCTAAGAATCTGAATTGAATCGAATCGTGAGACACCCAAAGATTCACATCCCTACTAAACATGTGACGAGTCGTTTTGGACCCAAGACAATTAATTGATTAATGAAGAACGAAGGAATGGTGTAGCAGGATGTAGATGGTTGTGACGGCGATCAGCTCCAAGTGGTGGTGAAGGTAAGCGTCAGAGGCAGCATGCAAACAAGGGTGGGTCTGAGCACATGAGGACACAGGAGTTAGTTCACAGGTGGGAAGACAAGGCGGAGCATGACAAATCAAGTTTAAATTGTGCATGAAAATTGGGTTAATAAGAGACTAAAAAGTGTCTATGAAAAGGAGAACTCTAAAAGTGCATGATGTACCAGTCGTCTGTCCTGGGGAGCTGAGGGCCGTGTTGGTCGACAGTGCAGCATCTACCCCTCAATTCTGCGCTGTGTATCCATCAGGGATGTATGGCTGTGCAGAGCTCCTCACTCCACCCCGCCTGTGTTCCACATCAAACCACTCTGGCTTTGCTTTCGCTCCACTGGCCGGTGTCTCGTCCTGGATGCCTCTGCGGTGGCCTGGTCTACAGCAGTGTTTCTGAATCCTGGTCCTGGGGACCCACGGCCCTGCATGTTTTAGAGGTTTCCCTGCTCCAACACACCGGATTCAAACAGTGAGCTTGTTAGCAAGTGCTGCAAAAAATAAATAAAAATATATATTTATATTTTTTATTAATATATAAAAAATAACCATATCATTTTAATCAAGTCTGTTGGACCTGTTCGCTGTTGTCTCTGCTTCCGTTCCGTGTCTCTTCTTTCCGTTCCTATTAGGTGCTTGTAGTTGAGTTCTGCTTCCCCATTAGCTTGTTGTAATGTCCATCACAGAGGAGCAGAGTTCAACTGGTTTAGGTAATTTGGCAACAATCAATCCCAAATCTGCAAACTTGCCTGGTAGCCTCCAAAATTGGGAGCAGCCGAAAGAAAGAGAAAAAACCTTTTTACGGCTTTGGCAAGTATCCAAATGCAGTTCTTCACTAATACTTCACTGCAACATAAAGCAATCACTAATTCATGTCTTTTTAAACCTATAGTGATTTTTGGACAAGATGGCTAACATGGCAAACTGATTTTTACTCCCTTTGCTCCCTTTTTCACCGATCACCGTGCTCCTGCCTGTGGGGTTAACAATAAAACAGAAAGGTGTGAAGGAAAGTGTAAATTAAAATCCCTGTCATCACACTGTGCACGTCTGCGTCTCACATCTCCTGTTGGGTGCCTTGTTGTTGGATTCAGGAAGGGGGAAATATTTAGTCACTGCCATATTCTTCACGTGTGCACTTAGTTTGGGTGGTGTGTAAACATCATAGAGTGAGACATGGACTGTATATTTTTTTTCTTGCTGTTGCTGAATGATAATACAATGATTTACCCTGTGATCTGTTTTTGAATGTAGAAAATAGAACAAGGACAGTGCCATTGAAAATCTAACAAGGAATTAGCATTTAAAAAAAAAAAAAAAGTGCGTAGGTCGAAACAAACACAGCGACTGTACACTGTAGCAGTGAGCTCTCGTGTGTTGATAATGTAAGTCAAATAAATTAGGGCAGGGACTCATTTTGTGCCTGTCTGACAATTACAGATGCCTTGGGATTCACCCAGTGATAACATCAATGTCCTCTTTTAAATCCATTAAACAGGAGCAATCATCCAGACTGACACAATGAGTGCTCGTGAAAAAAAAAGAAAAAAAAAAGGAGATCACGGCTTTATGTTTGCTTCAGTTCCAACCTCAGTAATGTTCAGTAATATCTCGACAGTTTCCTATGAAGTTTGACATTTCGGGGAAAATCTCTCAGTTTCTAAAGGTTTTTTATTGTGTGAATGGTATGACCATTGTGTTTATATCTAGGGCTGCTTTTTATCTTTCTGTGTCTCTGCTCAGCAATATTACCCCCTGCTGACTGAAGCTTTAGTGTCCACGTGAAAACGAGTCTATAGGTGAATCCGCTGAAGTTTTTATCGTATCGGCGTTTTATCCACAAGGAAAAAGCATTTTGGGAGCCCTGAAATGGCATTTTTTGAAAATGGGTCCCAGAATGAGAAAATCTCAAAATACCACCCATGCTTTCAACCAATATATCCCACCTCTTCGTCATCATTATCCTCTTCGATTGTTTGGTCTGTTTACTTTATGATAACTTTTATTTTCTTTTAGTTCCTCTTTGCTTTCTTCCTTCTGCCTGTTTCTGCGATTGTAATTCTAATGTATAATTATTCTAATACAGTTTTTTACACAGGTCAAGGTCTTCATCACCATTTATGGTGTACTTCTGTAGTGCCCTATATAAAGTGTTCCATTATCCATTGCTTAAACCTGTTAATTGGCTCTGGCTTTCACACATTGACGGTCAGTGCTGCACAGTCACTGGTTGATGTTCTGAGCTGCTTAGTTTTTGTGTCTTTAAGCTGTTTATTCTTGTTTGTGGTCCCTGCTATGTTGCCTGTGTAATGTTGCCGAAAATTGTTGCTAAAGGCTCTGTTAAAAAAGGAGTAGCAGAGCTTGAGGTTTTGTTTTTGTTCCTTTATTTGTTTTTGAGCGATTCAAGCTCTCGACTCGTTTATAACAGGAGTTATATCGCAGTTTTCTGGTGAGGACCGCCTCGTTCTTTATATCAAAAAAATGACGCAACAGCGACAGTGGTCATGAAACAGAGTTTTACATTAATCAAACGTGGTGCAGTAAAATAATCCTGTATTTTACATCTACTCACCCTCCCCGGAGCAAAAGTCCTTGTCCGTCACAGATGTGTGTTTTTTGTCCAAAGTTTTCCTCTTGACTCTCACTGTAACTGTGAGTCTGCTCTGTTTTTTTATGTCCTTCCCACAATTTTCACCTGTGTACCTGTCTGGAAATCAGCTCACCGACACCATAACTGAATAAATGAATTATCAGACCATGAGATGACACACGGCATACAAAACTCTTACTTGAGGAATGAATTGACTTCGGTTATTTTGTGCAGCATTTTCTTCAACTAAACATCTGTTCAGTTTAGTAGAATTTCTGGCTTGGTTTTTTTAAAAAGCTGTGCACCTTGACAGAAACACTTGGGCTAATACTTCCTAGAAATATTATCAACTGGTTTTCTCTTTCAATCTTACGGAATGACACGTGGCTTGGCCCTAAAGGTCACCAAGCACAGGTGTGTTTATTCAGCATGAAATGAGGTGAAGACTAAAAATACATTGGGGTTGAGGGTGGTGTGTAGGGTTAAATGGTTGGCCCTTCATTCAAATATCCACAGAATGAACAGCACCACCTCATTAGCGGGCCGATATGGAAGTAGGTCCATCTGGAATAGCCGGCAGAGCAACTGGAGAGACTGGGACGCAAGAAGGTGGAGGGTGGGGTCGGAGAAAGATGGAGGTTGAACACGCTCACCACACACTCCACAGCCAAGAGAAAACATGCAAAACCTTCTTCACTACACACAGACACAAGATCACTTTCTTATTGTTATATCCTGTAGTTGTTACTTATATTACCCCCCCCCCCCCTCCCATCATTTATTTATGACTTGATGTAAAAGTGCAATCCAGTAGGAGAAGAATGTGTTTCCTCATGGTTTTCTGCTCTACTCAAGGTGAGGTCAGGATGAGTTCAAGTGTAACTGCATGAATACATGTATAGAATGGAACAGTAAATAATGAGCAGTGCACATCTTTCTCTAAGTGTCACTGAATGGTCCTATTTGCATTTGTTATACCTTAATTATATATATATATATATATATATATATATATAGTATACCTTATTTAAGTAATTATGATTTAGTGTTGCATTTCTAAATAAGTTTGATTTTTTACTGGATAAAAATCAGTGTAGAGGCTCCAAGTTATGGCTCCACAAATCCTACATTTCCCATAAATGCAGTCGACAACATATTTTTATGAGACTCTCTCTCTGCCTGTACACTCAGACAAAGACACTATTCAACTTTACTGCCTGAATAATATTCAAAACTACTAAAAAGTGAATGTAAAATAGCAGGATTTACTCTTTGAGAAAATAATTGTGTCTCCTTTATTGGACACAAATATACTGTACAATTTAAACTTCATATTTGGGACGCATTTGGTGACAGACATTGTGACCAGACATTGACACGTGTGTGGTATATTATTTGTAAATCCAGTGAAATTATCTGTTAGGAAAAGCGAATTTCATTAGTATGCTTTAATGCAGGCGTGAAGGCTCATACAGTACATGAGCAACCACTCACACGCTGAAAGGTAAAGCTGTGCATGAACACATTTGTACACAGACGGATCTCTTCCCCTCGCCTGTTTGCCACAAAGCAGAAAGTAGAGAGGGATCAGTGTGGTGACATGTTACAGCAGATGGCTCGTCTCCTCCTTCTCATCCTCTCATTCCTCAGCTACCTGCAGAGGAGGACACCCACACTCTGAAACGTCCGCCCTCCCTGAAATCTAAGGATGCAGGTCATTTATCACGAAAGGGAGCAGGTCACCTTAAATTACATTTTGTCGAGAGTGCGCACAATCCTTCTCATGCTAACGCAGATGCAGCACATCACTCTGCACACGTCATGACTGAGTGAGTCTGAAAGTCACGGGCGTTCGCTGATAAGAGTTTGTCTTTGTGAGCGAATCTCTGTTCCCACAAATTCTCAATTCCATGCTTTTTTTTTCTTCAGGCAAATTTAAATGGGCCTGTGTTTTGCAGAAACTCAGCGGAAACACAGCAACAGAAGCCGTATATCAGCTTCACTTCTCTCTGGCTGAGCTGACGTTGTGACAGGCCTTGAGAGGCAAGGATACGGCATGTCCTTATTCTGTCACCCTCCCCCATTGGCTTTGACTGGCCCCAACACATGCATTCAAGCCCCCACAGCACAGCCAATAAATCACTGTCTTCTGATACAATACAAGAAAAAAGTTTGCCCAAGGAGCTCAGCTCAGACATTATCAGTGTTTGGTCCCGATCTATTTTAGTCTTCTCCTTTTCAGTTGCTAGATGCCTGACATGAAAGGATAGATATGCCAATGGCTCAAACTGTGATGAAAACTGTGATGTTCTTCACAGCCTTGATGGTTTGGAGTAGTAATCACACTGATCCAGTTCTGTGTCTGCTCTCTGCTTCGTTTTTTTAGTATTTCATTCACAGATGCTTGCTCTCACCTCTAAGGCATTTAAGTGTTCACACCGTTGTTCACATCACACACCTACTCACTCATCGTCCATCACAGCCTTTTGTCACATCATTTTCGGAGGGGAAAAGTGACACTTCATATTCTAACTTCAGGCCATCTCTGGGGAAGCTTTATGGTTGATGCATGCTCCCCCAGGTGCATGTGTCCTCCTCAAAGAGTCACTCATCAATCTTTGAGCACTCCCCATCAATGCAAACCCTCCACCTACCATCAGCGCTTTCAATCCACCTCATAATATGTGCAGTGACAAATTGTCAAAGTTACAGCGTAATGACCTTATGCCATTTTTACAATGCAGCGTATCCATGTTATGAGACAATGTGCTTTTGGGCTTCAGAAGGCCCGCGCAACGTTTTTGGATGTGACAAGACACAAGGGGGAAAAAAATGCAATATGAATACAAAACCAGTGCAAATAATTTTGTGTTTATGGCTGTTTTACAAAACGATGCAGCCATTTTAGATCTTTTTTGTGATCATATTTGCATTGTGATTGTTAACTCTTGACATGAATTTGCATATATGGGGTGACGTTAGTGGTAGAACGAGTAGTCTTTCAAATCAAAGGTTTGTGGGTTCGATTCCCAGCTCTGCTAATATACATACCGATGTGCCGAGTTGATCCTGAAGGCTTTGCTGGCAGTGTGTGAATAGGTATAGGTATCAGTGATAGAAATTAATGTATGAAAAAACTAAATAAGCACGATATAAATGAAAAACCATTTGACTTTCAAATGCATGACTAATGTTACAGATCTGTGATTATTTTGAATGTATTTATTTTCAGATTGGAGAAATATCACTTTCATGAAAATGCAACAGAGAATTAATTTCAAAAAATCAGCATTAACCTGTGATCATATTTTAGGAAATAGTTACAATTCTCAATATATTCAAAACATAATACAGCAAATACACAAATAAACCTAACCTACCATACAGACCAACAAAAAGTCTGTCACACAAGTAAAATACAGTCGCAAATCAAGAGAAGACAGTCATCTGTAACATAATGCAGTTTTACAGGATAAAACAACAGCATTACAGCCACAATTAGATTTGTTGTTTTAGCAATGCTATAACGACAATAGAGGATCATTATTTCTATTTCACTTTACTGGAACACATCCAGAAAATATCAATTCAGTTTAAAAAAAACAAAAAAAACATCCTCTACAGGTGTCAAGTAATACCCTGACACTTACACTTGAAGAATAACACAGCTCTGTTAATACTGAAGTGGAACCTTAATTAATGTTTCTGGTAAATCCTGTGTTTGTCCGACTATTTCATTTAAAGACATATCTGCTGTAACGTTTTTTATCGCCAGGTTTATTCAAGACATGCTTGAACATTACATACACATGTTAAACTCATTGACCGCTCGCTAATATAAGACCAGCTTTAAGTCGCATCACTTCATCCAAATTCCAATGATCACAGAATTTGACAGACAGAATAAACAACAGAGTCGGTGGTGCCCTTAAACTTGTGCACAGTACTGTATATGTATATATATATAGAGAGAGAGAGGGGTTTGTTGGGCAAAGGCAAAGAGACACAGAGTGTCATGGGGCCTCAGTTCCTGGTAGATTTTTGCATACCAGTCCACATGCTAATTGAGAGTGAGACTGTGGCTGCTGTGAGACACAGACGGAGTAAAACCCGGCTGCTTCATACCGTCAACGTGTCAATATAAAGATCCTGTGCCATGATCGATCTGGTTGAGTTAAAAGAGTCAGTATCAGACACTGATTATGAAAGGCTTTTGCTGCTCGCATGTCAATAAGAGAGAGAATACTGTAGGATTGGAAATGGAAATGGATTGGAAATGAGAATGATAGAACTATTGACTCTCTGGCAAAACACATTTTTTTGTCAGGATATTGAGCAATTTTATGCAAATTCCTGCAGAGAATTTTTCACGCCTCTGTCAACTCAGTCAGACCTCAGACATCAAACATGCAAAAAAAGGGAGTGTCTGCCAGAATGCACGGAGCTAAAGGCAATGATTTGCTTAGAAAATGGCCACATGTGATTGGATGAAAGTGAAATAAACAAATTAGTTTGCAATTTAACCAAAGCTAAAACTATAGCTCTAGGTGGAACTGATATTCGGGCAATAATGGTTGGGGTGACAAATATTTAGTATTCGTAGGCCTGGTTTTGCGTATTAAACATTGAAGTCATTTGGTTGTTTTGCAGAAAAGCTGTTTTTTGTTTTGCTTTGGGGTAAGAACCCTCCCCAAACAAACACCTTGTTGCAAACCACCTTCAAACCTCTGATATTCTCAACAAAAAAGCATTTTATTTACAAAAGCAATCAAATCTGTTTTTTTCGTCCAGAGGGTGAAAAGACACAATAAGCATTCATTCCTCAAAATTATCGCTTGCAGCTTCGATCAGCAGTAACGCAAACATACAACATCCAGGATAATGTTTACTCCTTCTCAAAGCTCTGAAACAGGAGGACCAGCATATCTCCAGATTGAAGAAACCTGTCTGCTGGTAATGTTTGGAATCAGCATGTTAATCTCAGTTACATGACATTGACATCGGTGGAGAAACATAACAACCCTGGCATTTGTGAGAACATATTCCTTCCATCATAACCATCTGTTTTTTTTTATTATTCCTTACGACTAAAACCAATTAAAACTAAAATGTATCTGTTTATTTATGTGCTTTCTAAATAAGTGGTTGCATTACAGGCAATTAACACAGATCACTGAGGTTAAGTGTTTAAGTGCTCTTGTATGATATTGCATTATTATGCGTTGCACAGCTATCTCGCATTGACAGAAAAAGTAACTACGTTCTCACTTAAAATTGCGTGATATGTTGCAAATGAATTGCCCCATCTGCATTTAATTCTTGGCTTTTCAGCCTCGACAAACAGTTTAGAGATGCCAAAGACCAAAACAACAATGTGCAAGTTCGTAAAGTGAATGCTACAGCCTTTAAATCCCTTTACACTGGTGAATATTTAATGTGAAAATAAAAAGAAATCCCACTTGCACTTGAAAAACAATTAAGAAAAAAGACAGCAGGACAAATGTAAATGTATTTAGGTCAGCTTGATTTGGTTTTTCTCTGGAGGGATCTCTCATGATTTTCTTCTACGGTAAAAAAAAAAAAACTAACCAAGGAGAGAGCAGGTTTCTAAAGCTCGCTCCCCCATGATTAACACTGCAAATTTAAAGTTTGTTTCGTGTCAGCTAGGTTGAAAGTGCAGCACGGCAGGAGAGTGAGAAAGATTAAAGGAGGAGAGGAAAACAAAGAAGGGGAAAGGGAGGAGCCCAGGTCAAGTCCTCAAAGTGCTGGACTGTGCTACTTAAAACATCTTTAAATAGTGTATTTCACAAGAAAGCCTTGCACTCATCTATCTCTGCTCTCATTGAGGGAGGCACCATGGGATAAACAGGAGTATGAGCATCGTGGCAAAGTGGGTTGTGTGTGTGTGGACATCAGGACAGTCTGTAAACTGGATAAACTAGTCTGACTTAACCAAATTGCTCACAAGTATCAATAAAATATCTTCATTTGGGGACCTTGAAAAATAAGGATAGAAAACAACTGTCATACATAAAACATAAGCCTAAGTCAAAGCAATATGAAAATTGATGTTTTAATGCACCGGAGCCAAAGTCGCTTTCAATGCCCAGATCCATATTCTTTATGGTTAGCTGACTAATTTACCTTCCGTCTGGATCCTTCATAATTTCCCAGCGAAGCTTAGTGCCTCTTATTTCAGCTCAGCGTCTGAGGAAGGGGACTCATTGTGGAACAAGAGCTACGGCTATGGGTCTTTTCATCGCAGAACGCCAGCTAAATAAAACTCCAGTGGACATAGATTTAAATGGAGGCTAAATGACGATGCCAAACACTCCTCCATCTGACGCTCATTACCCACCTCCCGATTCCCTGGAGACCTGGCTCAGCTTCATGCTGAGCACTTTCCTGCCAGGAGGAGGGTGATTACAACATTTTGCTCAACAAAAGCTCTCCTCCTCCTCACTTTTTCCCCCATCGTTTCCTGTTTTCTCCCTCGCCATCCTCCTCTCTCTCTCTCCGTCTGTGGTCACCCTCTTCCCTCTTTTGCTTCTCTCTGCATTTCTTTTACAATCTCCCTTTCTTCGCTGCACCGTAGAGGCTCCCCGGGTGATGCATACTCTGAATGATTCCTCTTTGTGCTCTTCCTATAATTGCAACACTTACAGCAAGCGAGACAAGAATGACAAAGGAGTGTTTATGTTGAAAAAGACAATAGTGAATAAGAAGTATAATGAATCATGCAGCAGCATGTAATCCAGACAAAAACAGCAAAAAAATAATGGCACCTAAGTGTATAGAAATCAAAAGCTATTTGGAAGTGAATCACAGCAGAGCCGAGCAAACAGATGGGAAGAACACTGATGTAATGCAAAGGGTATCATCCAAGCAGGATGGGAGGAGCAGAGGCCTACGCATTTCTCTGCCATGGCTCAATGTACTCGAGACCCAGATGGGCAAAGATGTCCTTTTCAGTCTGTGCTGCCAGGAACTCTTTCTGGAGAAAGGACAAACAAACAGAAAGTCAAAGAGTTGGGTGGAAATGTGCAGGAATTTGTCTGAGACCAGAGCACATACGCAGATTTCAGGCTTTAACTGTGATTGTATTTTTAACTCCATTTCAAACTTGTACATTTCAATTAGACTTTTTCCATTCGCCCACTTTGCACCACTCATGCTGCGACTGTGCAGACTTAAATTTGACCATCCACCTCCCCTCTAATCCTTAAACACTCTAACCTCCCTCTGAGTGATCGCACTCTTCAGCAGATAAGTATTTTCACAGTCAAATCACAATGAGGCTATTATATGCTGGCCATAGACCAGCGGCATGCGATGGGTTATCTCTCTATTGACTGGTGACGAGGCTCGACTCGCTCTGAGAGTAAGAAGGCTGGAGAAAGAGAGAGAGAGAGAGAGAAAGTGAGGGCTGTGATTCTGACACATTCTGCCTTCAAGTGTTGAACTAGACTGGACATAATGCTGAGAGAAGGCTGAAAAACAGAGAGCACGTCAGCTCCAACTGCCAGCACATAACCAAGAGCAACTAGTGGGCAGTGAGGAAAGGGAAAAACAGAAAAACATTTCATTTCTGAGTGTTACTTGGACTAGTGTGCAGTGATCTGATAGCGTGACAAAATTGGTACATGTATGAGTAACCAAAACCTAAGTCTCTGATCAGTGTGCACACAAAAGACTGAATATATAGACTTATTTATACAACAACAATGGACTAAGCGAGACATGTGCCCTTGAGAAAGTAGCATCAAAATACATTGGTTTGCACCACTGAATAATTAAGTAGACTTATCCCATCCTCTCTTCTCTCACTCAGTCAAATGCCTCGAATGATCAGTTCAAGTGGAAAGCTTTAAGTAATGCAGGTGTGAATGTTTCAAAGACACAGCGAGGAGGTAATGAGTTTCTGCTTTTGGTCACATTTTTAGCAGCGTCGATAATAGGACAGCCTCCACTGAAGTGACATCCTCATTAAGACTGAAAGTAGTTTTGCATCTCTCTCTCTCTCCGAGTTTCGCTTCCATTGATTTATTTTATTTGGGGACACCACGACAACATCAAACCAAACATATCGATTGCCTCATGTATTTTATTTTTTTAATATTTCAAATGATTAAAATGTCATTTATTCCTGGCCTTTATGCCAGAAAACTTCCTAAAGAGGTGACAAATACAAACACACACACAGTGTTAGTGAGCACACTCCTAGACATAATGTCTCCCCAAGTCCATTACCCATATCTTAACTATCACAACTAAGTGCCTAACCCTGACCTTTCACCTAACCCAACGCCACAAAGATAGGTTTGAACCATAATTTGTCATCGTAGTCTACAATAGACATGTGTGTATACACGCACACACACACACAAAACAAACCTGTCGGGCATAGTCACACCGGCTAAAAACAACAACACATTTGCTTTTGGTTCGAATAGTAAAATGATGTATGTGTTTATTTGCATATAGAGTGGGAAAGTGAAGTGATCACTGGAGACACGTGTGGTAATACATGTTCTAATTCCAGGTGTGAACTAAAATGAACCTGTCCATCATCTGATGCATGTTAATGTCGGGTCTCGACAGAGCTGCACACTGGAAAAGGTAAGTAAACCTTTTTTTATGTCAGAAATACAGGTAAAATAAGAGAGGCACTTTAATTACTGTATGCCAACTATTATGGCTTTACTAAGAATATAAGTAGAATTAGACATTGTTGAAAAAAGAGTGAGTATCATATTATGATTGCTTGTATTCTTTGCTTTTATGGACTTGATGGTGCAATACCTTGGACAGTTTGGCCAAAACAAAACAAAATAAGTTCAAGCAATGTGTGGATTCTGAGCTGCGATGAATATCTGAGGTAAGTTCTGTTTCTCTTTTCTCTTGCACACAAACACTTTTCAGTGCTGACTTGGGAAACATTATCAAAGAACGGTTTGGTTTTTTTTTTGGTGAGACTATATTATATGTGGGCCAAATTATAGACCACACTTTAGTGCATTGTAGACTTGCACAAAGCTGCAACCATGAGAGCAGGCATAACATATTAAGGGCCTTGTCATAGCGACAGCTCCCCCTCGGGTGGCTGCAGATTAGAGTCCAAGTAAATTAATAAAAATATCTCTTCTGACTTTGTCACCCCCCAAGGAAAATGTGTTACTAATCACCTTGCCAAATGTCGATGATTAAAAGAGTTGCTAAGTGTTGAAAAATGAGGTTTCAAATCATGTCAAATTCAGCAACATTCTGTGCTCTGAGACGCTGGGGGCTTGTCCACTGGAGGAGTTCTGTCCTCTCCTCTCTTAAGACAATAATCTCACACACACACACACACATATAACCACAGGCATTTTCCAATTTAGTGGAGACCGACCGTAGCAGCTGAGCTGATATGAGCTGCTCAAATCATCATGCCACATTTTTCTTTATCTACCAGCAGCCGATGAACACATTGTGGGAGTCAGTCGGCACCACCTGAGCTGATCAGATCCTCTACACCATCTCACAGAGTGCACAGACTCACAGACACATCCTTCAGATCTAAAAGGCAAGGTAACAGAACTCATGGCTGCTGCTGTGGTTCAGGCTCTTCTTCGCCTCCACCAGTAAATTGCTCTACTGCTGCTTCGGGCTGAGAATTAAAAATAACCAGGAAAGTGTCTCACACATTAGTGCAAACTTGAATTTAACACAGCAGTTGTTGTATGTATTGTAAGCACAGACATCACATAGGACGATGTGCACCTTGCTTCATCACCACCAATTCTTGCACTTGTCACTCATCTTCAAACCTGACATTGGCTCATTTCTTTTAAGCTCCTTAAAGGTGAAGTAAGTAGTTTATAGTGACATCTAGAGGAGAGGCTGAAATTTACAACAACAAACTGCTCCTCTGTTCACCCCCTCCCTTCCTTGAGCGATACGGTATCCTCAGCCGGTCAAATGTCGTCCTCGTCGTCTTTCTGGTGTGGGCTTACGGTCAGGTACTGGTGTTCCTTTATCCGCTGTAAAATACGTGTGGTCCTCCATTCTAAACTCGTAAAAAGATCCGCTCGGGACTTCCGCTACAAGTAAAGCGACGCTTGATTTGTTCTCTCGCGTTTGTCCTTACAGGCTCCGGTAGAAACATGGCGTCTCGCTGCTAACAGTGGCAATGCAACAGCGGCCCGTGACCATGTTATTTTACATGACTTTTTGAAACACTACGAAAATTAAATAAAAACTATTATACAGCGACTTGACAATGCAGGAGCACATAATATGTGGATTTTGGGTTATATAAACCCATAAATACTACACAGTGTCCCTTCAAGCCTGTAAAAAAGGAACTTATTTTAAATCAAGCATACCTATTTGCATCATTGACAGTGTATTCTAACTGTTTTAAGCACAAATGTAGATTTAAAACAACCTTAATTGTATTTGTATGAAAGCCAGTCAACTGTTTTTACATAAGTAAATAAAAAGGGTTTGGAAAAATGTACCAACACAAATTTCAATTTATGAACAATCAGGCCGTACCTAACTCAACAGGCTACTCAGCTCCTCGTACAGGCTTTGGTCATCTCCTGCCTCAACTACTGCAACGCCCTGCTAACAGGCCTCCCAAACTGTGCTGTGAAACCGCTACAGATGGTCCAAAACGCAGCGGCACGTCTAGTCTTCAATCAGCCCAAAAAGGGCACATGTCACCTCTCTGTTCATTGAGCTCCACTGGCTACCCTTAGCCGGCCGCATCAAATTCAAATCACTGATGTTAACCTACAAAGTGTTTCATGGATCTGCTCCAACCTAATGGTCTCCTAAAGGCTTATGTTACGCCTCGACTACTCCGTTCATCAAACGATTGTCGTCTGGCGGTGCCAACACCGTGAACAAGACAATCCAGACTCTTTGCGTGTCGTTCCACACTGGAGGAAAGACCTACTAGACCTACTAGAGTGCTACCAGAACAGGAGGCGTCGATAAAAGCGTCTGCTAAATGCTTAAAGGTACACCTGCGGATCTGTGCATTTATTAAATGGATGAAAGATGGTTATTTCTGCTTATATTCAGCAAGTAACAAAACTAAATAAAAACTTTTTTGTGATAAAAAAAAAAGTGGAGACAGAAATGAAGGTGAAATGGAGAAGAACAGGAAAGGATGACACAGGTTAAGGCTTTGTAGCAAATCCACATTTCTAAAAGCACAGCTTATTGTTCATTGGAAACTAAGGGTCCAGACGAGATTCTCAACATTACCATTTTAGCTATTGTCTTGGATCAGTGCTAAAGCCCCCTCTCTCTCTGCTGCACTGTCCACTTTTCTCAGTTCCTGCAATCCTTACACTCCCTCAGGGAGATGCCGCTTTATTTACTTAGCAGTGTGGCTTATCTAAGAAATAAATCCACAAACATGGTATACCTCTGAGTTCCCACTTTTGGGTGAATACAAGCAAGTCGAAATGGCAAAATCAGCGTTTATCCCACAGGATAAAGGAGCTTAGGAACAGAGCAATTAGACAAAAAGGTCTTCTATCTGAGACATTCGGATAACATCAGCACCGGGGTGGTGTATGGTGGAGAGGTGTATGGTACTGGGAGCCAGTGTCCTTGACTCAATAACCCGCTAATCAGCAACACGTATCTCTGTCCACATCGTAATGACATCCCTTATGGACGTGAACACAAATCAGTCGCCGCAAAAAAACATCTGCCCAGTCTCTGCTGCCCGTCATCCTCTCTCTGCCACCCGGCCCACTGCATGATGGATGGAGATGATGGACGTGGCTGTTTGCCCGACTCCAAACCTGACTCATCTGACACATCAAAGAGAGAGAGGACGAGACGCAGGGACGGCGTGGAATGCTGTTCAAACTCTATTAGCCAAAGTGCCAGCAAATATGGACAGAAACATGAAGGCTGCCATGATGACTTCATACTGAATTCTTTCAAATCCAAAAACCGTATACTTAGCACAATATAAATCCATCTTTTATATTTTTTATGTCATGACGGAGGTTGGAAAAGTGCATTTTTGACTTCTCAAAGGACAAAGGGGTAAGAATGAATGCCATCTAATGGTAAGACTCCAGACAGTAAGAAACAGTGGACTCCTCTCTTGCCCAAGTGCTTCAAGGTGGCTTTCACATATTTTGTGATGTAGTTCTTTGTAAACTTCCAAACTACATGTTCTGGCAGTCTCTGTAAAGTAAGGTCCTTGCCTAAAGTACATACATTCACTACCATGCAAACGTTTGGGGTCACTTAGAAATTTCCTTATTTTTGAAGGTTTAGGGTTAATATAACATTAAATTAATAAGAAATACACTCTATACATTGTTAATGTGGTAAACGACTATTCTAGCTACAAACGTCTGGTTTTTAATGGAATATGTACATAGGTGTATAGAGCAGTGGTTCTCAACCTTTTCGAGTCGCGACCCCAAATTTAACATGCAAGGCTGTCCGCGACCCCGCCCCCCCGCCATCCACACACACACACCGGTGTGAACGCATGATGGGTATGATGGATAAAGCACTGTCCACGGTGCTGAATCAATGCCGGATCAATACACCGTTGGCTACGTCGCATTTACATATCAGACAAGCACTTACGATCACGCTTCAGCTATTCGTTTTTATTTAGAAACCCTTTTGGATTTTTTGAAAAACATACAGCAGCATCAAGAGGGTAACTTTTCACGCGAGTAATAGACCGACAATTGTCGCTACATCCCATCGTATTGCTGGTAGTTGAGCCGGTTAAAATGTAAACAAATAACGCAAACTTTCTTTTTCTTTTTAATGAAATGAAACGCTAACTAGGGATGAGAATTACACGGCATTTTGAGAGTTGACTGTCGAGGTTTAGTGTCAAATTTTGTCTAGTTTTTTTTTTCTGGGGGTGGAAACTATTCTTCACTGTACTAATTAATTTTAAGCTCAAAAACATGGCTGTACTGTCCAATATTGACCATCAAAGCAGCGCTAATAAAAATGAGGGGCAAAAAAAAGGGAAAATCTCCACTGTCACGGATGTATCTCCAGATGGTGGTCAGGTGGTGAAAAGCTGGTGTATCCAGTGTACTTTTTCGGCCCAACCACTCGTCGTCATTCTAACGTCTGATCGGACACTACATTAATTTTGATTTGGCGACCCTCAGAAATCATCTTGCGACCCCAATTGGGGTCGGGACCCCAAGGTTGAGAATGGCTGGAATAGAAGAACCATTTCCAGCAACCATCTCTCTAGTGTTCTAATGCTAATCACGTTACATGGCTATTGGATGATTAGAAAACCCTTGAAAACCCTTGTGCAATTATGTTAGGACAGTTGAAAACTGTTTTACTGGTTCTTTGACGAAAAGCAACGTTTGAAGTGTTAGGTTAGGCAAAATTATTATTTTGAATTAAAATCATTATTTCTAATCTTGTCAATGTCTTGACTATATTTTCTATTCATTTTGCAACTCTTTTGATGAATAAAAGTGTGACTTTTAATGGAAAACACCAAAAAATTGTATAGGTGACTCCAGGTAGCCTCAAAATCAATTTCTGCCAATAAACCTATAAAATAAATTAAATATTACAAACTGGACGTTTAACACATAAAATTAAGTTTCCTCAGTTGCCTTGTGATTCCCAGTAGTGCTGCTCCATTAGCTTTTTAGAAAATGTGAACAAATACAGAAGAAATTACCTCATACAGACATAAATGAGCCTTAATAAAACTAAAGCATTTCATGGCCATTCAAAGCCCTCAAGCGCTGCAGCTGCCAGTCACTTATCATTGTCAGTGAAGAGCACTTACATCCCCAGACCCTGGATGTCCAAAATAGTTTCTTCCACTTTGCATTCCGCAACTCAAGACGGATCTATCATGACATGGCAAGTTGCGGAGTTGTCACATATTATTAGAGCTGCAGTCACTAGAAGTTCGAACTGAGCCTGCATATTATGCTAAACTAATAAACAAAGTTCACTTCTGCCGCAATATACTTTTTTAAAGTTAAATGAACCTGCTGTGAAGGTAATCCATATTTATTTAAGTGATCAAATTAAATGCACGTCTGTAATAATTATGCACAATACGGGGATTCAAGGTCACATTCTGGGTTAACTGGAATTTTTTGTTGAGTCCTACGTAAAAATGTTTGAATGTCTTCTCTGCTATGTTTTTGTTGGTAAACAACAAACATCTGGTGCCGTCAGCTCAACTGAACAAATCATTATTTAACGTTCATCTGACATAATCAACAAAATGTTATTAACAACAGATGTGCCATGTGTGCCATACACCTTTTGCAAGGCCAAATTCAAGCACTTTTTAAGCACATTTAAGGTCATTTTTCTTACATTTTCCCAGCACCTTACAGCTGTGATATGTCATTGTGTACTATACAAATACATTCACTATACTGTGAATACTCCTTCTTACTTTTTTATTCACATTAAAAGAGACTGGTGCAGTGCCCGTAGGAAGTATGTATTCCTATAGTGGGAGCTGAAGAAGAGGCTAACATAATACGAACACTGTGCAACCTCATGAGGCGTAACGCAAATCAAATACGCCTTGTAAAGAGATTCCAGCGTGGCTGACAGTCACAAAACAGCTA
Source organism: Microchirus variegatus (assembly GCF_963457635.1). NCBI lineage: Eukaryota > Metazoa > Chordata > Actinopteri > Pleuronectiformes > Soleidae > Microchirus > Microchirus variegatus. Next base: position 12,367,794 of record NC_139812.1, read on the forward strand.
GCTATGCTAATGCTAATCTTAGCCTCGCTCGCTTGCCTTTGGAAACAGGTTCGCCAAGTTGGCAGCAAAACAGTAGCATGCTAATGCTAAATAAATATGTGCCCGCGTATTGGTGAATGGACACCGACTTTCAGTATAACACCATATTCTGCGTTGAACTGTGTGAAATGAGCCGCTGCCTACCCATTGTTGACACTGACAATACTGACGCGCCATCAGACTTCTTGTGTAGCGTGATAAATCAGCGAAAATTAAAATTTCCCCAAAAAAACGAAACGTGAAAATCAAGGATGCACATCATTGGGCCATGCTCAACCCATATCCAAAATCTTAGGGCGATCTGACTAACGGTCAGCGAGATATTCCTGTCACAGACACACAGACAGACACACAGACACAACTGGCTTTATAGATAGATGGTAATATGCTACAAATAACCATAATCATGTTTTATAAAAGTCACAATCATCTATGCTAGCAAGGTTTTATTTAGTCTCTCAAAGCATGTTTTAGTCCTCCATCTAATGAGCAAACTATTAAGTCAGAGAGCAATTTGCTGAGAAAGACAATATCGCAAGCTTTTTCACGTACTACGTCCAAAATCCAAGTACTTTTCAAACCTTACAAACAACATTGAACTGCAAGCATTTTCAAGGTTTTCAATCGCTCTGATGAACTCTGTCTATTTACAGTTTAAAGTGCATGATTTTACATTAAGACACAAGGATGTGGTCAGGCTTCCTCACATAATGCAGTGAGCTACAGATTTCTGGAGGCCATATCTGAAAATTTCTGCAATTCATCAAGGATGATTAAGCATATATTGTACAGTTGTGTGGGCACACGGTAGATGGATGCTAATGATTTTTTTTATATACAGTAAACACATTATGAAAACAATATTAGTCACTGTAGATGCTTAAAACATTATATGGATGCAGATTAATTTTTAAAAAAGGGTGTTAAACTCTCCTTGATATTTTTATCAGACTCATTGGACACTATTACTGTATGTTCAAAAGCTAACTGTAGCAATTAAAGAAGGATTAAACAACATAAGATATATGTAATGAATAAACACTGTGACTCTAACTGTAAGACAATCTTTTGAAACTGAGAGAAAGAGAGAGAGAGACAAACAAAAGGTCACACAGAGAAGTATATGCAAACACAACTTTAACAAAATTCATGCAAATGTGAACTCGTTGGGTAGGAAAATGTATCTGAACAAAAAAAAAAAAACCTCTGTAAGTGTGCTATCGTCTCACTTTTAGCTCAGCCTGCTCAGCCACATCAACCAATTACCTGTATCGAGAACGTGGGCGTGGAGGTCGCGCTGAATGGCAGACACAAAACCCTTTCAGAAGAACAGATTTCAACGTAGTGTTAAAGTGAATGTTTATTTCACAGCATATTGAACGTCTGATGACATCACAGTCGAAGGCACACGTCCGTCAGAGGAGAACAACTCAAAAGGCAGGAAGTGATTCTTCCGGGTTATCAGTTTTTTTTATTTGGGCGTTCTTCCTCTGACAGTTAAAAATATATCACAGAGTAAAAAAAAAAAATCATCTGATTGCCTCTAAGTTAATTTGTCTTTATTGCAGCACACACGAAAGGGCTGACAAGGGCAAGAAAAAGTGAGAAATCGATTAAGCCCCTGTGTCTTCCTGCTGTAATGATCCACTGCACACCCACACGTCCCCTGTGCTCCAGTCTGCAAGAGCTCAGTTCAGAGGACACGCAGAGTTTCCAGAGAGGGCACAGACACCTCACTAATCACACCAGCAATTAGTGCAAGCATCGTAAAGCACCACTGCCTATAAAACAGCTATTGAGTTTAGTGTTATCGTCATTACCTATCCTTCCCGGCTTGCTAATCAGCCGATGCACTGGGCAGGGAGGGAGACAGGTCGCAAATAATGAATTCTTAATCAGAAACAATGGGATCCTTACCCAGTGTCTCTGGTGTTAGGGCTCTTTGCTCCTGTGGAGGGATAAACACTTGCAAATTAAAGTTTTTTAGTTGATTAGGCTGCCCAAAGGTAAGGAACAGATACTAGTTTTTTTGGGGGGGGTCCTAATCATTTAGATTAGGGAAATTTTATCATCATAATTGTGGTGTTGTACAACAGTTTCTTTTCTAACATAGAATCTGTATTTATTTTTTTTAGTGAATTTGTGTTACTTCAGGTGTTTTATTACTTTAATAACAACCTTCAAATGTTCTTAACAAGGTCAACGACTATATAAATCGTCTGTACCTTCCCTCTGATACAACCCATGGGAGCACTTCCTGACTTAGTGACCCTACAGCAGCAGGAAGAAATGACTCAGACACGAAAAATAAAAAGCTCTTTTTATATGTGGTTAAGAGTTTTGGTCAAATTGACCTATTAGTTATAGCGAAAGAGAGGATGCGGTCATGGTTAGACAGACCAAATATTAGTTGCCAGTGTTTTGTTGACTTATTGATTCATTTTGATCTGCTGCCTATGAGGAAAAGTGTAATCAATCAAATCATATATTTACTTTTTAGTAATAATGTTAACAAAGTTGGCATTAATTAGATTTAATTCATGTAAATAATGATAAAATGCTAAAACACTGATATTGGCATGTTTTAATTGCAGTATAGGCAGTTTGGATTGGACAGTTTTTTCCCACAATGGGCAAAAGTTTCCCAAGAGACTGGAGAAGGGGCACAAGTAATAACATACAGCTATTTATTGTAAATAATAACAACAATAATAACACTTTCTAGATTGCCCAATGCAGAAAGGCGGTTGAATTATTATTATCACTTCTCCATCTTTAATGCATTTACTTGAAATATAGGATAATTCGTCATGACACACAAAATACGTCAACTTGGAAAAAAAACGACTTTCATGCACTTTTTAAGCCTGTTATCTTCCTAAAGTTCATTAAAATCCAGAGGCATCTTGTGAACTTGTGATGTGAGACTGGCCGTCTGCCACAGATGTCTGAAGTTCTCTCTAATCTGCAGAGCCAGTAATTGTAGCCTGACTCTTCTTCATACGGACACAAACAGAACACTCTTCTAATGATAACAATAAATTAAGTTTCTCTGCTCCACCGAATCCCATAAATAATTAATTGGTTTGTTAAAGAGGAGCTGGTTTTGCATGACTGATTTTTTTTTTTTTCTCCCTTGCACCAGAGACGGTGCGATCAGATGCTGCTTCCTCAGCAATCGTTCTGTTCAGCTCAATTAAAAAGGCACCGTGGCAAAATATGAGCTTTAAGTGGGAATTTCTACATTATGTCTTCTTCCTGATATGAACCTGGATGATATTTTGAGTCACACCACTGGAGAGACAAGGAATCATTGGATGCTGCAAGGTTAGACATGGAGGATGTGGCCAGCAACAATGAAATAAAATAGAAACAGTAAGAGTCTGTGTAATAGTATCATATTTTGATGACATACGCATCTAGAGGGAAGTCACATTACACTATTTGAAGAGTGGAGTTTGCCTGAGGTGCCTTAATGTCTCTCTATGGATGAGTAAGATACTTCCTTGTCAAAAATTCCACTGTTGCAACTGCACATTTTTGGAGCACTGTCCTGTAACTGTGAGGCTGCCAGAAACCAGACTACAGAGAAGAGAAGTTTATGGAGAGAAAAGGGGGAAAAAGAAAGACATTTTTGGCTGTGACTTGTTGTTATGCCATTAAAACTGATTGTATAGTTTAAAGGGGTCATATTATACCCTATTTCTCCAAGTTAACCTAGTTCCCTGGTGTCCTAATGAACATGTCTGTGACATGTTTTGGTCAAAATAACTTAAGGATGAACCTCCACAGCAGTTCAATCACTCTGCCAAATCAGCCCTGTTCAGAACGCTCTGTTTAGTAGTATCTCTTTAGGTCCACCTTAAAAAAAAAATGCAAAAAAAAAAAAAAAAGGTAAAACGAAACTTAAGGGACAGGACATCAGCAGTTAGCATTTGGAAAAGTGATAATTTGCAGGCTCTAGCAGACACATTGCCATCATATAGAACATGTATCCACTGGAAAGATAAATTCTCTGAGGCTGGAAGTTTGTGTAGGACTCTGTGCTGCACTGTGGAGCCAAGATTAGAACTTTTCGCAGACTTCTGGTTTTCGGATACCATTGCCACAGCACTCTCGGGTGTTTTACGGACAAAGCGGAGCTCCGGGAGAAAACAATTCCAGGAATTTAGCGCATTGTGACGTCCAAAATTGCAGAAGTCAACATCACGTGTTTCATCTCCTGTACTTAGACTGAGGCGGTCCATAAAAACATGAGTGAGTCATAATTTTTCACACTTTGCCGACTGATAGGGCCTCCAGAGTCCCAAATATAAGGATTTAAATTATTAAAAAGTTCATTTTGCATAATATGTCCCCTTTAAGAGCAAAAAACAAAAATACACCTATACATCTGTACATCATCTACCGCTTTTACCCTCCACATGAAGGTCGCAGAGCCAATCCCAGCTGACTTAGCGAGAAAGGAAGGGTAGACCCACGGACAGGTCACCAGTCGCAGCATCAACACAAAGAGACAAACAACCATGGTGAACTTAGAGTGTCCAATTAACCTTTTGGACAATTGGAGGACACCGGCGAACTCGGAGAAAAACCCATGAACACATAGGAGAACGTGAACTCGATGCAGAAAGGCCTTTGTTGACAGGGTCTTTTTGCTGAAAGGCAACAGCGTCAAACGCTACTCCACCGCGTGGCCCACCAAATTACGCTGTTTGTGTTTATATTGCTCTCCTATAAGCCTTGCTTTCACTGTTGTTTTCATATCCACCTGGAGAGGGTTTTCACAGGAAAAAATATCTGTATCCTAAACAGTTAAAAGAATAGCAATCAACGTATAGTCTTTTCATGACGTGACATAACAAACTACCGGCTCTTTGTCTCTGCAGAAAAGTGTCCTTATTGGTGTCTCACTACTGTTGCATCAATCTCAAGGGACACAAAAGTTGTCTGTCGCCTCTTTATTGAGTGGTGACGCAGCAAGTACAAGAGGTTATTGAGGCTGAATGCAGCTCAAACGTACCACTTGCAGACACTAAGGGCCTCTTTGATGACAGATATGTTTAAGGGTCACAGTAGGGAAAGCACAGACATAAATAATTACAGTTAGTTCTAGTTATTGTGTCTAATCTTTGATGCTGTCAGCGATGTTTTGTGGGATTCTCAATTTTGTGGGATTCTCAAAAGGTTTCTCCTAGATTTTGTTGCTGACCCTTGAGACAAAACACTCTGGATCAGTGACAGCTCTCAATATTCAGATCTATTTAACACTTGTTTTTCCACTGACACCAGCTTTAAGCCATCAGCTATAATCATGCCAACTGAGAGTAATTACAGAACCTCCAGCACCTGGAGGTAAAACTTCAACATTTACTCATGTGACAGAGGCAGTAAATACTGTCTGTGATCAACCCAAATATCAGCGCTCCCCCACTGTCAGTGCATTTGTTCAGTTTGTCTCTGCAAACACACAAAAAAACTGGAGGAAATGAGAGCTCACAGCACGCACACATAAACTAACAGATTTGTCTACAATGGCACTCATGGTTCCATTTCCTGGAATTTGTGGAGACACTTTTTGAGATGCACAGTTTCTTAATGGCACTCGTTTTATATTTTAGCAACTTGCTATGATCACTGTGATGTGAGTGGTGCAATATAGTATGTGTCAGGAATAATCAAGCAGCTCTGGGTAATTGCTGTGTCGGCACCCTGAAATGTGTTACAGTGAGACTTGGTCAGAGTGTAAGGATAGAAGAAGCAGTCATTATATGTGTTATAGCTTTACCATGAATATCAAGATATTCCTTAAATAAACATGTGTCATTCTTACCACTTTACCTTTTTATGAAGCTGGCAAACGCCACACATGCTTAAAAACACTGAATAATTCCGTCCACTTTGTGAACACTGTGATATCTGCTCCCAAACCAATTTAATTAAATAGTCAAGAGCATTCAGAGCACCCTTCTTTTACAAAGAAATCAAAAAAAGTGATGTATTTGTCATGATTTATACTTCAGAGCCCAAACCGCTCTACTATTCACACCCTGGTTCAAACACTATTTCCACAAGATGACAAAAAATAAAAGGCACCACATCCTGTGCGCCTGCAAAAAACTGTTCACGATGACCTGCCACTTCTTATAATTGCTTTGCCCTTTCATATTTCTACTTGTTGTTTTCGATAAACAGACAATGTATCATTGCACAGGATCAGTAAACTGTGTTCAGAATTGTTCATATGCAACCTTTCAGGGACTGAATACAGCAGGTAGAGATCAGGTGAGTGTCTTCCTATAGAACAGTAAGTACGCCAACTCTACTAATAGCCTGAATCATTCCTACAGGAGCTGTAAAATAAGAGGTTCCATTTACATGACTGTGTACTGCGCTGTATATATCACATTTGCATGCCGTTACAAATCATGATTATGACTGACTACAGGGGTGAATTACAAACAAAAGTCCCGAAACCTGAACAAAGTACGTATTTTATCCCAAACCAGAAGATAAGCCTGAACCACTAAATGGGCGTCCCTGCTCTGAAATGGGATCGTAGGACACGCAGGTGCCTCTGCTACCACAAGATCTGTGTCAATGAATGTTTCATGACAAGCAGACATGGCCCTAAACTGGGCCTTCCTGAAACCTTCTTTCATTCTCTTTCATTAATAATAAAATAAAATATGGAGTGAACTGACATACTGGTACAGCCCAATGCCCAGAGGCCCAACTCCAACACCCCCTTTCCCCTGTCATTAGCTATGATTACACGTGGACACATGATGGGAATAAAAGACTGATCGGATTAAAAATATGTCACGTGAACATGCAAATCTGAAAACTTTGAATCTGATACAGTCGATAAAGTCACAGACGTTGAAGAGGAGGAAAAATGACACGGATGGTGGAAAGCGAGGGGACGAGCCATACGAGTTTTGTATGGAAACTGAAGAGAAGCTTCCTTTGCTTCTAATTCTGGAGAATCACACAATACTGCACAGCTCAATATAGTCCATACCAACTGAAGGCTTGATGCATGTGTACGCACATCACACCCCAATCAGGTAACATAAATTTGCATGTTTTTGCCCTAACCCTAAATTTTGTAGGGGGGAGCAAGGGGGAGTGTGACGTTGCCCTTATAATCAACCCTCAAAATGTAGTGAGCTCTTATGCGGGCTTAAAAGGAAGTGGAAGATGAAATTACCCATGATGCTTTGCGAATTCAGCGAGCCCGCAGATTTTTTTTTTCCAACAAAGAAGGCGGCCACACCTTTGTGGAACAATTTTGTTGTACGTATATGTTCCCAAATAAGCATGTTGCAATGTCGAAATGTGTTGGAATATGTTGGTTTGATATACATCCAGAGGACCGTTGAGCATTGAACACAAATGTCAGAAAATAACTTATTTATGAAAGCAGCTTGTTACCTATTTGCAGAGTGCTTCGAGACAGTAGTAGCACGATCCACCGGTAGAATTGTCGACATGTGACGTAGAGTAGCACGTTCGTTGAGTTCACTACGCTAATTTGCATATAGTGGTGTCCAAACTCCATATAGGGAAGCCACTTCCCTCAACAAGGTTAATTTACGGTTGAGGGCACTCCCAAGTGGAAATTTTAAGGCGGAGACGGGGCCTTAGTATAGTCAATATGTATTTGATTTCATATCTATTTCTTGTATTTCTCTATTAAACGGACGTTTGTTCTTATACAACTGCTCTGAATCTTTGTAACAAACATTGTGTGCATGTTGAGAGGAAGATGGAATAGTGAAGTACAGTGAGTGACATGGAAGTGTAGAGCGGAAGTAAATTCAATATTTTGCCCACATAATATTGATACAATAATTCTACAACTCTAAATGTGACCACACACTTCTTTTGTTCACCACTTCCACCACATTTTCCAACAGGGCCACATCCCCTCCTCTATCATACCCCCCCCCCCTTCTGTCAGGATAAAGCTGTCAATATGATTTATCATTGATGCTAACTGATGTGGTTGTCCCACTATGAAGGCTGATTAGCTGACCATTCTGCTGATACAGCGTCATCATCGCTGATAGCAGGCGCGGTGGGAAATGTGACAGAGCCACCGTGTCTCTTCCTTTCTCTTTTTGTGTCACTCTGTCCGTCTTTGTCTCCCTCTCGATTTATCATCATCGTCTTTCCTTTATCACATTCTCCTATACTCCACCCGGCCTTTTAAAGCTTCACTGGGCAGCTGTTCTGTGGGAAAACTTACTTGTGCTGTCAACATAAATGACAATTCCCAGCATCTTATTTTTTTATTTATTTCTTTTTTTAAATGACCTTTTCCATGTGATGCTGTAAAGTTGCCCAATTTGCCCCAGAAAAAAGTGCTGTGTCAGCCACAAACAACATTTTTCCATCTAGAGAAAGTGATGAGTTGAAAAATAAGGCAGACGTGAGAACTGTTTGGCAAAGAGCAAAGATAAGCATTCCATAAAGTTGAAGTCAGCACTCACGTTTTTCAGTTCCATCCCTTCACTTACTGACACATCATATGCTACCATGGCTACATGCTATCACTGGTGCTTTTACGTGGAGGTTTGAAATCAAAATTTGCAGTAGATGTTCTCTGGATTAACATTTCACCTGCTACAAATATTATTATTACTGCACCGACTAACAAGTATGCATGACCGTAATAAAATACCTCCGAAAACTGAAATGTACAAAATAAATTCATCAAATTCAAAGAGGAAAAAATTAAATGTCATTTAATTAGCATAAAACTTAATCTAGTGGACATTTACTGACATCACTCATGAAATAAGCCATCGTGCCTCCACACCAATTTAACTGTCTGCAAGGATTCCACTCGGCTTCCATTTTACAGTCGGAAACCTTTATAGACCAACTCAGGGATGTGGCAGAGAAAATGTCCAAACTGGCATGATCAAAGCAAATCCCTGAAAATGAGTATTCCTTGAACATTTTTTGACTGGCAGACGGAAATATGTGCACGTTTTTTTCTAAGTCTTTGTAATGCTGAGTGGCAGCTCCCTCAGAGGAGAGCGTTTTTTTTTTTGCAAGATGAATGCAAGAAGACACTCAGACCGGTTGCATGCCTACAGCACTGACACAGACAGAACTGATAAAGACACTGCAGCCGTGTAGAGGAGGTTCTGATTATAGCACAGACCGGAAACAAGTAACTGTCAGTCAAAGACCGACTGAAGGCAGAAAAGTGTGGTCGTGATAATTGAAGAAACAATGACTTTGCTTTTGTGTTTAAAGTACACAACACAATACAAAGTACGCTCTCTGTTGTCGTTTTTGATTAGACACCGTTTTAAACGATCACTATGAGAAGGGTCTGAGCACTAAAACATCATTTTCAAGACCTCAGTGTTTGATGTTGTTGATTAATCCATGTTTTGACATAGGTGGAATGTCGCCACATGTCAGTGCAGTGACTCAGAGTGTCCCACTGTTTGAGCCCATAAGGGTTGTGTGGACGCAGAAATCTGATCTTCAATTCAGACTTTCAAATTTGTGTCACTCCTGTATGTGGTCCTCGATCATATATATCCATGCTTTTAAGGCAAGAATGTCCATCTGCATGCACTGAGCACTGAGCAGTGTGAATGACATGTGAATAACAGTCGTGTGTCTCCACAGCTCAGCTCTGCTCTACCATGTCTAACGAGAATGCTGTATATATATGTATTTCTGGACAGTGCCGTCATATCACAAGGTGATTTTACTTTTCACTTTATTGTTGGCTGCGGGGATAATAATCACACATTTATTTTATGTGAACAGTTAATTCCATTATCACCTTGGATGACATTTCTACCTGCAGTGATGACACTGATTGCCATGGTGATGACATTTCACATTTGCACCCACGTTCATAACTATTCTACCCACGGCCAGCAGGAGGTTTCCAGCCACAGTGATGACACATCTGCATTGCAATCCCCTGGCAAACAAGTGATTCAATGCAAACAGTGTGATAAAAAATTTAACTCACGGCTGTGATGGATCCTCAATGAGTGAAACAAGCTATGAATGTGAAGTGAGTGAGAAGTGATTTGAATTTGTTTAAATTGATGTTTAGTATCTGGGATGTTATTTGTGACAAACCAGAAGGAATCCATAACATGCACCAATTTACAACTAAAGAGACACCGGACTAATTTTACCTGTTGGGACATTTCATGTGTCTGCTCTCATTTGTGAAGTAACAGTCGTGTGTCTCCAGATGGAGCTGATAATCTGATAAATAAGTTATGTCACTTAAATCAATTGATGTCAGCTGAAGACTAAAGCCCTATTCAGACAAGATTCGTTTTACATGGAGAGGTGGGGGTAAAGTTATTATTAACAGAGCTTTTCAGTGATTTTAATCCCGTCCGAATGTGCCATGTCGGTAATCATTACCTGAAGATGTCAGTTAAGATTACGACTTCTACCTGGGGTGAAAAGGTCCAGAAAAAGTATCCCAGGTGATGCTAATCTCATGTGAATAAACCAGCAGTAAATATGTACATAAATATTCCACCATTTCCTGTTTTCCACAGATTTTCAAGCATGAATCGAGGCACTATGTTGTTGTTGCGACAGGAGTAGAGGTCAGGGATCACCGGGCTACCCTCCTTGCCCTCCAACACCCTTGTTGACCCCGGGTTACTGGGTGGGATGACAGAACTTCTGGTCTGTGGGGGTCACCCGCCACAGGATTGCATGGAAATGCATCATAGCAGCGGCTCCTTGACTGGGCCCAGTAAAGGGCTCATGAGACAGGTTTACGCTGATTTACCCCCTCCCAATTGTGGTAGTTTTAGGAAGATTTCTTATCCTGTGCAAACTGAGCATTAATATTACAGATGTTCTGTGGTAAAATAAACATTATTCCACCTCCCCATGTAAAACTAAGTTGGAAAATGAAGAAAATATGAGGCAATTATGGTACAGGTGAGTTATTTAAGAGAACCTGTGACAATGTGGACTTGTGGACCAGGACAACTTGTTTTTGTTGACTGAAAAATAACATAATTTTAATTCCTCACAACCTGGAAATGTGATACAGAGTGAAGTTTGTAGCTATCTGTAAATCTCTGCTCATATGTGGCTATGTATGGTTTAGAGAGAACAATCCAGTATTGTGCAAAATCTGGCACACACAGCCTACAATAAAACGGACCATCCACAAACTAGGAGGACGATTAGACAAAGAAAGAAAAAAAAAAAACTTTAATTAAATTTTTGTTCCTGAAAATAGAACACCCAGTGTAGCAATTACCAATGTGAAGTTTCTGGAATACGCTTTCTTTTGCAACAATAACACAATAATCAACTCGTAATCGACTTAGCGTGCTTAATGAGACACTGCTTACTTTTTTTGTATAAATGCAAACTTTCTCTTCAGCTTCTACATTAATCTTCTCATGGATTTCTCATCAACTATATCATGTAAAGACAGGACAAATGTGGCCACACGTCTTATTTCAGATGACGAATTCTTGCATTTCTGCATTATTGGTTGACTGGAATGTGACAAATGAACTGGAATAATTTAAGATATTTCTTTTTTATTGCCAATGGATTTATTGCACTGGATTCAATCTGTCTATAATGCAAACAGAAAGAACGATAAAGTAGCATGAAATGTGTTCTTTTGTAATCACAGGCAGAGGGGGTTTGGTGGTGATATTACCTTCATTAATTATTCTCATTTACTTCAGAGAATTTTGCTCATAATATAGCATCTCCATTTAGAAGCTAAGGATGATATATGGGGACAAATTTTTGCCTCAGCAATTTAGGAAAAATATCTTATCTGTCAGATTTTTCTAAATTGATTAGCAACATCTATAAGGGTGAAGTTGCATTAAGCAACTAACTGAATCCCATGGTGGAAGAGGACCTGCTGTGTGCTAATTATAGGGTAATAAAACTAAAATATTCTTATTTTTCAGGCGATTATACATTAATGAAAACATAATTTTAAATGTGGAATTCAATTTTTGTTCTAAATCATAAAGTTTACTCACTGGACCTTCAGCTACTAATGCAAGGTTGAGAATTTAGAGATTTAGAGAAGTATGCATTTTTATACATTTGCAGAACATAGCAAAACCAAATTTGAAAATGATTTACTGTTCAGACCTAGTGCAACATATTTGTTTGAGTGCGCCAGCATTTGTAAAACAACAAATATCCTATGCTAAAAAAATTTCCACTGCTGTCAATCCCCTCTTGCCATCATCACATGTAAAAACGCCGAGTGTTGACAGCACTGAATGAACCCGCATTACGCTCTGACCTTGAAAAGGCAAAACATCAAGATGCGTTCTTCCTTTTTAAAAATGCAGCCACACCACAAGTCTATTTATCTGACTCTGTTAATTAAAATCCAGGCAGGCATGCCACCAAGGTCGAGGGAAGAAAAAAAACACATTTGTAAATGTGCGTATACTTATTGAACAACACACTTCCCCTCCTCCCCCTTCACTCTTTCTGTACACACACACATGCTCACACTTCCACTTCCACGTACTCCGTTTATAAATCCCTGCTCACCAAGCTCACCACCAGGATGTTTGGAGGACAGAGACCGCACCTTCTTCAGCTCTCTCGTCTGTCACAGCGTAAGCTCAGGTGTGTGTGTGTGTGTGTGTTACAGTATGTGACACCCTGAGGGTCCCTGTGCCGCCATCCACTACATTTAACTCCTCCGCCCCTTCCTCTGCTTGCTGAGAGGGGCTTCCTTCCAAGCGGCTCCCATTCTGAGCGCAAACACTGGCCGCGTGAACGTCAGCTGGGGAAGTGTTTGAAACCACTTCTCCCCAAAGCCCAGTGCAATTGCCCTGTTATTGTCCATTCATCCACTGCTCAGAGGCTGATGGAGGGTGGGGGTCATAGAAGCTATGAGTGCTCTACATCCAAAATAGTGTAATTGGACGGAGCTTCATATAAATTCTGCCAGTGGACAGATGGCGAGAGGTGGTGGAACTCATCTTGGCAAGCAGACATATTTAGTTCTTACTACGCCGTCACTTTCAAATTTGATTATTTGGGATTTTCAGGGGCAATTGGAGGAACAATCTCGAAATAATGTTCCTTTAATTTACAGATTTGTTTCATTAAATAACTCACTTATTACAATTAATCTTTTTTTGTAAACTAAATACACCTTAGTGTTACCAAGAACCCTTTTAAAACACTTTATACAGGAAAGGGTTTTAAAGGGTTCTCTGGATCAAAATGGTTCTTACTGGAACCATTAGTGTTACCAAGAACCCTTGAAAAAGGTTTTTTCAGAAGCAAATGGTATACTTGAACAATCAGTTTTTCAAGTAAGTTTCATAATCGATTTATTGGTTTGAGGGTTATTTTATTATAAAAACAACATGTGAATATTTTCTGGTTTCTTTGCTCCATGTAACAAAGAAATCATTCAAACTGAATCATTTTCACTTGTGGACAAAACGAGACATTTGAGAACATCATCACCAAATGATTACGCAATTAATCGCGAAAATACTCGATTATCAATATAATCGTTAGCTGCAGCTCTACGATCAATGTAAAACAACACAATTAGCAAATTGCAAAGGCTGCAATTTGTGGCGACTCGTGCCATCAGAGAATGACATAACTATTTCAATATAAGAAATAGTTTAACTCGAAGTCCACTATTAACACATGCACAGCATTTGTGAAGTTATATTTTAGATGTGTCCATGTTCTATACCAATAAAAATGTAAATTCATGCTGGATGCAATTCGTATCTTTACGTTCTTAAGTTTAACGCAGTGATTTTTGAACAGAAATTAGATTCCGAATCAAATCGGAAATTGCAATATCTCCCAGAAAAATCAAAAGTACATATTGTCCCCAAATTGTTCAGTCCTACCTCCAAGTTATTCCCTGTCTCCAAATTGAATGCAAAAGCTCTACAGCTTCTTCTTCTTCTTTTTTTGACAAATCAAAGAAATAAAATTGGTAAAAACCAGAAAAAGATGCGTTTGAATTTTTAAAAACTCTCCCTCCTTGAGGTCTGTTAAAGAAAGGATATATGCTGCTTTATACAGGCCTTTTGGTTTGTTTTTTTGCTTGTTTTTTTTATATATATACATATATACATATATATTGTAATATTAAGCACAATAGAGGAATGTGGACTAAACAAAAGTCCTTTTTATCTGAGACAAGAAATCGCATGAATGCCCATGGAGCGGTGTATGTTTCTTATTTCTCATAACTGACATTACAAAGGAGAATAAGAGCGGGGCTGTAATGCAATATTACAGATGCAAACCGCTGTAAAACAACAACAACAACAACGACAACAACACTGGGTTTATCAAAAGCCACAGTGGCGTGTCAGGAAAAGATTGAATAAGGTCCTCTCATATCTGTAACTGTGCTTCAGGAGTAAGGCCAGGGCATCTCTGCTCAAAGCCTTTTGACCAGAACCTCATTAATCACACTCCAACAACATGACAGTGAGTAATTACCCTGTGGGAAAGACACATAATGAAACACACACGCGCAATATATAGCACCTTTTATACACAAGGTATATGAAAGTATGCATAAATAGGCAGAAAGATGACAGTGAACTGGCATTTACACATGCATATTTTTAACAGATGCAGGTTATGTTTTGCAGTCTGGGAACACCTAAGCTGCACTGCTGCGTATATTAACACACACACAAATACACACACACGCGCACACACACACACACAGAGAGTGAGTTTCAAGGGTAGATACTGGCCACACAGAGGGTTGTGTTTTTCCAAGGTGTTGGGCAGGTCATCAATGTCTCATGCCTGGGGAGGGAGTCAGTCTGTCTAAGCATGATGAAATCCTCCACCTGTCCTCATTCATCAAGCCCACTACACATATTAATTATTACAAAGCCTCGGACTTACAGCAGAGGACACGCGGACCCTCCCTCTCCCATCTCTGTCAGAACTACACTCCAGTTGAAATTCAACCGTGGTTTCTGGAAAAACCGATGCTGGTCAGCAGTGTATTTTCAGAGGACACCTAGATGTCAGTTGTTGCCAGCAGGGCATCCCAACCCAAACTTGACAGTGCAGGTGCAGTCATCAATCACGCCAGGCTGCAAACGCTTTCCTGGGTTGCAAATCCTTGCATTTTGTCCAGCAAAGTGAAATGGACTAAGTAGCTTATTTATCTGGAACCATTCTAATTATGAAGCAATATGTGGACAATTAGCAAACACTAAAAGCTGTCAGCTACAGCTTGTGCAATTTCAATCACTTTTATATTGAGCAGAGGCGGACGGAGTACACAGCTTCATTACTTGAGTAAAAGTACAGATACCCCTTGCTATAGTTTACTCAAGTACAAGTAAAAGTACTAGTCAGATGTCTACTTAAGTAAAAGTACTGAAGTACTTGTCCAAGAGTACATTTTCTAAATATTGCATTACTACTGCCACAGTGCTTACATTGACGTATAGAAACGTCCTACATGGAGTTATGAAAAATGTTAATACCTTGATGAATTTAAAAGGAATTGAAAGTAAAATTAAGTCATTTTCATATTTGTACCATGTTACCACAATGGCAACAAACTGACAAACATCTGCTACAGTTTTAATTGATTTCTTTTGCATCCACATTTGAACCTGACTGTGTTAAACACACAGCATACTCAAGAACATAAAAACAAATGCTCAGCTTACATAGATGTGTAATATCACTGGCGGTGATGACGTTTTGTTTTGGTAAACACAGCAAACACTTGTAGCGAACACTATCATTAACTTGTTTGGAAAATTGAAATAGTCTTTTTTTCAGTCTTTCACATTCCCTGGATGGACCTGCTGCGTCTTCATCCATGGTTTCATCTCTCAACTAAATGTGACCATGGAGTTGTTGTTGTTTTTTAGAAGAAGAAGAAGTAGCAAGTACTCACGGTTATGGCTAGAAATGCAGTGGAGTAAAGAGTAAATTTTTCTTCTCAAATGTACTTGAGTAAAGTCATGAGTACTCCCAAAAAATTATACTTGCGTAAAGTACAGATCCTTCAAAATTGTACTTTAGTACTCTACTCAAGTACTCCATTACTTACTGACCATTCACCACTAACAATTAAGTGATTCAATTTCACTGGACTTTATTTAAAGAACTGAAATGTATTGTGTTTATTGTATTGATTCTCTCATATGTCATCGTAGAATAAGGAAAGTATTACTGGATGTGGATCATATAGCTAAAGTTTTACACATAGCCACCTTAAGAACTACAGAGCTGACATTTAAGAAAGAAGAAATCTGCTCATTACAAAGAGTCTCAAGGTTTGGTTTTATCTTTACACAGGAACGGAAAGGTTGGAGGCCATTTTCACAGAAGACGTTCTGTCACAGGAGAAAAACCCAGAAAAAGTGTGAGCGATTGTATTAATGTTGGCTGAATTACATTTAGCTGCTGCTGCCGTTTTAGAATCTTGACATTGGACATGGCTCATTGTCACACTCTCGTGCCTCACTGGGCCAAAGTGAATCTAAAACAGCCTTTGTTAAGGTGTTTTAGGAACAGCTATGCTTCTCCTTCTGTGACAAGTCAAAACATCTGTTGTGGGAAAGTAGCCTTGGAAAAAACTGCTGGTCTAAATCCTTTTTTTGCATCAGTGAAAAATATTTCTGATGCACATGCAGAAAACAGTCTTAGAAGAGTGATTTATCACTTAAACATTTCACATTACATGATTGTCTGAATCGGCAGCTCCTCTCAGCTTAACAGAGATTTATGGTGAGCTTCAGCCGATTGATACGCTGTTTTACAACTGTCTCTCTGCTCAGAGGATTATTTTCTAGTAGTTAAAGAAAAGGCTCAAAACACCCTGATAAGATTAGTAACTATCTGGAAAAAGTTTTAAAAAAAAATAATAATAATACTAATAATAATGAAAGTTCAGCCTAAAAACCGTCATTATTATAGTTGAAATCAACTTTAAAGGCACAATTGTGTCGATGTTACCATAATCTATTGTTTTGTAAATGTACTAATTAATTAATGATCTTAAGTGAAAATGTCAAAGCTGAAATAAATTACAACAAACTGTGAGGAAAAAGTCTAATCTTCAGCTAACATTGGGTTTAATTATGAACATATTCTTATAACCAGACCTGGTGAACAACATTAACAGCCATAACTTGGGATAAGACTAGTCACCTTTCAAGGATTCCCCACTAGATACCAGAAGGCATCTGGACCAGATACACTCATCTCAAGTCTTAAAAACTATATGTATCAGATGCCTCACTGTTCAGATGTCAGGCATTGTCTGAGTTCTCCTTGGATCAGAGCTGTTTCCAAAAAAGCTTTACAACTTAAATAAGAAATCTCCGCAACACAAACCACAAACAACAGTTGTTCTGGTATTTTCAGCCTCTTCCACAATGTAATAAGTGTGAGTAACTGACAAACTACAGAATCATTGGTGTTGCTTTGTGTTAAAACTGCCTTTCTGCAAACAAAAGGTTTCTGATTTGGCTTTAGCTTTGTATTTTTTATATTCTTTTTTTCACTGCCTGGTAAAAAGGAAGGAAACTGTCAGGAGGATTTAGCAGGAGAAGGAAACAAACTCAGCCTGGCATCACATTATAGCTGTAGTCAGTTTACAGTTTTTCAAAGAGCTGAGAACAGTGCTCTTCCTTCTATTGCCTCAACACAGGTTATAGTCTGCTTATTTTGCTATGCAAGGCTTTATGAGTATGAGAAACTCCGGCTGTCACCAATCCCCTCCTGATACCCATAAAGCCTTTGTGTTGCGGGGCCATTCTCTGTAATTAGTTTGTATTATACAGTATGTCCCCCACTACAGACCAGAACTTGCAGCTTCAGCCATTTCATTGCTATTTTCTGGTGTTTCACCAATGCAAGCAAACTGAGAAAACAGCGAGAAGTGCTTCAAAGAGGAGGGGGAAAAAAAATGTCTGTGGTGCATGAAACTTAAGTCATTGTTGCTGTGTGACAGATGTGTGACAGCCTCCTCACAAAGCGACGCAAGCATTCCCCCTGAGCCTGTTCTTAATTGGGAGGAGATCATTAGAGTGAGTGTAGCCCTCTGATCTTTTTTTAAGCATTTTATAATAAGAACGAGACCAGCATGTGTCCGCTGAGAGCCTGTCTGCAGCCCACAAAATTAAAGTCCTCTAAATGACCGTCCTGACGTCCAATCTGAGATATGTCCAAGTCCTGCACGCATCCGCATCGCTCCCCTCGTCGTCTGGTGCCAGTCACACAAGTTTCACAGAATCTCTCCAAAACCACTGGGCAATTAGAGGAGACGAGGTAAAAGTTGAAAGCGCCATCATTGCGCCGCCCTAAGCTCTACATTACATTAATTAATGACGATGAGTGCAGACAAAAAAAAAAGGAGGGGGACACTCATCCTTTCCTGTCCAAGGCAGTCAGCACTGTGTGAGGGCGGTGACAGGACAGACACCGGAGCAATTAATTGATCTTCATTATGTTAATTACAAGGGTGATATGGAGCGAGGGATGAAAAACGGGTCACACCGTTGGACAATTCTCTGAATACCACTTTACATTGCCTGCTGACCTTGAGGCTAGCCTGGGAAAGGACGGCACAGCGTAAGGGTGTGTCTGCATAGGCTGTTCTCTTTTACTGCACTTTTAAATCATCAACCTCATCAAAGTTGACAGTTATCTGCTTCAGTACACTGTTTTTCCTCACGTCACAAATCATATATAGGATCTACCGCACGTGTCAAACTCAAGGCCCGGGGGCCAGATGTGGCCCGCCACGTCATTTTATGTGGCCCGCGAGTGATTAATTGGTCTTAAAAAATGTGTGTTAAAATAGGTCTATGCTGCTTTAAGGCGTGCGTTGACCATATACTACATTTCCCACAATGCATGGCGATTGCGTTACCCCGCAAAGTGTTGGCATCCTGCCACTAGATCGCAGTGTATCATTGTATATGCATCATGCGAAATTGAGATTGAGACTGTGGTCGCAGCAGAAACACACCAAAAACGATGCAGCAGTGAAAGCTAGCTTTATTGTGGCTGAAGAAATGGCCCGTGCTTCAAAGTCTTTTTCTGAGGGTGTGTTTTTGAAGCAGTGCATGCTGAAGGTGTGTGAGCAGGTCTGCACTGACCAGATACAGACTTTTAAAACTGTTAGTTTGTCAAGAAACACCATCATGGACCAGGTAGCCGAAGCAGACGAAGTGGAGAGAGTGGAGGAGGGACTTCCGCTACAAGTAAAGCGACGCTTGATTTGTTCTCTCGCGTTTGTCCTTACAGGCTCCGGTAGAAACATGGCGTCTCGCTGCTAACAGTGGCAATGAAACGGCGGCCGCGACCATATTATTTTACATTACTTTTTGAAACACTACGAAAATGAAACAAAAACGACTAGACAATGCAGGAGCACATAATATGTATATAAAAGTGTATTTTGAGTCATATAAACCCATAAATACTACACAGTGTCCCTTTAAACTCAACAACACTAGCAAAAATAATGCAACACGTCTGCACGAATGAACGTGTGTGACTTCACCCCCCCATGTCCACTTCAGTCCACGGATGCCTGCACTGTCAGCAAGCTATGCTCTGCCCTTGCATTTTAATAAACACCATCTGAGTTGTGCTGCTTGTGTATATCTGTCAAGAAGCTGCCACCCAGTGATCCCCGGGACTCTGACCTCTGCCCACAGGGAGCCAGTGATTGGACGTCACAAAGACAGGGTACGTTCTCCTGTCGATCCATGCGATGATACGCCTTACACCCTTGTCCCGGTCCACTCACAACTCAAGCAGTTTGCCGCTCTACCCTCTGCATTGGAAATGAGACGGGGGCTGCCTTACAGGACGCGATGAATAGGCAAAGGGATTGGATAAACACAAGCTTCAGAGAGGTCTGTCACAAAGATTGATGCTTCCCTGAAATCTCTTGTTGTCTTGCCAGTATACTATAAACTTTTCCTGCTGAATAATTGAGTTCTTCAGCTGAATGGTAATGTCAATCTTTGCACTCGGGCACTTTCATGAGTGTGGCTCGTGACTCCTGACTGTCACGAGAAAAAGGAGACAGCTGAGCTTGTGCTATTCCAGGTGATGTATGACATACGAGACGAGATGACAGGGAAGGAAATGTATCAAAACATGTCAGACGTGTGTCTTTTCTCTCTTCAGATAGCTATGTCTTAATTACATGTATATGTTGCATGCTATACAACATCTCTTACTTGTTGCTTTATCGCCTTCAAACGCTTTTTACCTGTTGTCAAACCTGATGAGAGGAAAAATACAACATCAGTTAATCTATAAGGTCACTTTTTTACCTACTGGGTTTTATTAAGGCTCATGCACTGAGTGGTGAGATGGACCTTGCATGAAAATAAACCAAACTTGGCACAGGTCCAGGGAGCCAATAATCCAGGCAATCAGCAGTCCCCTAAACTTCAAGAGTCTGACAACCACTAACAAATCATTTGTATGTGATGCAACTTTAGAACATTCACTAATAAAGTCCTTTTCTATACTTCTATGTGGTACACTCTTAGAAATAAGGGTTCCAAAAGGGTCCTTCTACAAGGGCTGAAACCATTTGCTTCGTTTTCAAGGGTTCTTGGTAACACTAATGGTTCCAGTAAGAACCATTTTGATCCAGAGAACCCTTTAAAAACCCTGTCCTGAATAAAGGGTTTTAAAGGGGTTCTTGGTGGAACCCTCCAAAAGGGTTCTAGGTGAAACCTTTACAAAAAGGTTCTACCTGGAGCCAAAAAGGGTTCTCCTATGAGGACAAGCCGAATAACCTTTATGGTTCTACTTAGCACTTTAATTTCTAAGAGTGTAGAGATTATGACGTTCATCTTTCTGATAACAATGCACGTAATCCTCAATATTTGCTAGATTGACCCCAAGCTTGCTCCAGTCCACCTTCAGAATTCACACAAGCAAACCATTGCTCATTTTCCATAGTTGCATCTGTTAACATCTTTGAACGTGACATTTTTTTGGAATAATGGCCGAGTCAATGACCCCATTACTTTAGGGGCTGGAGGTGGAAAGTTTAAGAACCCTGGTTGTTAAGGAGCAAATCTCTGAGGATAAATGAAAGCTGAGGTGGTGCAGTTACAGCTATAGCATACAATGACTTAGATTTAATTTAAAGATTGCAAGTGGTGTCACTAAAAAAGAATATATGCCAAACAAACCATTTAATGGTTGCAGCTAATTTGCGTTTCAATTATATTACATGCTATTCAAAGTCCTTCACTTGTTACTCTTTGCAGGGAAACTGTACAAATCCAAGCCATCTGTCACTGCTGCCTCCAAACTCACACCTGTTATCAAATTGGATTTTCACACATAGAAAATGACTTCTCCATATCGCTAAAAATACCTAGTATGCTATGACTGAATGTCTGAATGTCATAGGTTAGACCTTTTGACAGCCCATCTTAACATAACACTATTACCACCTCTGCATGAGGCTTTCAACCACGAGAAAACACACCTAACCCCTGCTTTATTCCTCCTGAAGGCAATTACTGTATATATATATGTATATGTATATATATATATATATACAGATGTTCCCAGACAATATCTAATTAACTTTTGCCAGGTTATGATATATAGGCCTACTGCTTTTACCACCTTTTAAAAGCAGTTTAAAGGTGGTAAAAGCACAAAAGAATTATGCATTTGGCGATGGTAGCAGTGGTAGAGCGAGTCGTCCTTCAAACAGAAGGTTGTGGGGTTCAATTCCTGGTTAACCCTTACATTTATAAGCTTATGCTCTTTAAGGGTGAATTCCAATTCCTTGCTTAACCCTCAATCTCAAAAATGTCCGCTCCTGCTAGTGCAAGTGCTGTCCCGATTCTCAGAAAAATTAAGTTGAGGGGCAAGTTTAAGGGCTGTATCGCCCTCAATATTGAGATATCGAGACCACCCTTGGGAGCAAGGGCTACCCAGAATGCTTTGCGTGTTTTGACATAACAAAGATGGCGCCGAAAGCAGCGAAACGAGTACGCTACAAATTAAGAATTTTCTTTGTTAATAGAGATATAAAAATTATGAAAACCATTGTATTATCTTAGTTTAGGCCCACTTTATGGATTACTTACGTCATTGTTGGGTAACATTTAGTTTTATTTTACAATGTTTTGTCAATAGCCGGCCGGTGCGAACAAGCGATTGTTTGCTATCGTTTACTTTTCAATAAGCCGTGGTGTGTGGTAACTGTCAGCTGAATATGTCCGTGGTTGTGGTATTTGTATGAGTATCATCTTATAACTAACTGACAAACGGAAAGTAATAATTAATCGAGAGGGAAATGTGTTCTTCTTCTTCTTTTTTGGAGTTGACAGACTGGACGCAGCTTTCGCGTTATTCTGCCCCCCACAGTCACAGTGACAAAATAACCCTCAACACTTGGTTTTGAGGGCCAGTTAAGATTAAGGGTTGAGATTGAGGGTTAAGATAGGAATTGGAATTGGCCCAAATACTGACAAATGAGTTGTGTCTGTGTGTTCACACTGTATTTGGTCTGTTAACCCTGTTGACTACCCATTAAGCATGTTATTCTCAAATTGTAAACATATACTCTACAGAATTGTATTTTTCATTAGCTGAGGCCTTGCATGCAGGTCCTAATCTTTAATAACCTTTAAGCACTCGCGCTTTGGCAGTAATTCACACACATTCGTGAATGCATACACTCTGTGGGAAACACTGACATGATTGCCTTTGCTCTCACCGCTGCTACTGCTGCGTTTCAATTCACCCTCTATTGCTATGTCTTTGTGTAGTATATTTACACTTTATTAACAATTAATTGGCTGGGTCGGTAAGCTCTCATTACTAGAGAAATGTGTGGATACATTATCAAATCAAATAAAAAAACATCGGACCTAACTGAGCAGTAGGTTAGACCATAATGCAATTACTGACGGTAGCAGCTGCTCTTCCAGACGATTTAAGCAATAAGTGATTAAACAAGTTCTTGTTGAATACAGTATGCTTGTTCGAGACACAGTGGATTGTTTTTTCCCCTCAGTAGGTGAATAAATGTGTACCTTTGTTTTGTCGTACAGGGTGTGGTTGTCCAAAACCATCTGCCGCTCTTTTTGAGCAAACCTCCTCAGGTCTCTCTCAAACTGCTGTAGATGAGAAAGATTTATAGTCTGAAATCAAATATCAGACAGTTTTAACGGCAGTGAAAGGAATTCTTATAACGCTGAAAACATACAGTAAATATCCTAAAAAATCAATTTGTTATTCAGTATCAAAATATTTCCAATTTTGGTCAGGGCGATCGGTGCAACCTTGACTTCGTCACATGTTGTTGGCACACACCATGAATAACTTATAAACACAGCAACTTGTACTTTTTTTTTTTTTTTTTTTTATCCTACTCGTGAATTCTAGCTGCAGCTACCTCACTTTCATTCAGTCTCTATAATCCTTCATACCCTGGAGCCGGTCCAGCCCAGTAGAGCGAAAGCATAACGATCCACAGGTGGTGACACCAAGTCGACACGCACCGCCTTCCATCCCCTGCTGCCCTCCTCAGATCTGCCGAAACCGCCCTCCACTTTGCTCCCCTCCAGCTGGAGGATCAGGAAGCACTTTGCGAAATGGTCCATGGCCTCAAATCTCGGGCAGGGAAGTTTGGATGCATCAAGGGTAGAGGCCTGGTAGTCACAATAAAGCAAAATGCCCTGGTAGAGAGAAAAAAAAAACAAGCATTGTAGCATAAATATCTGCAAAGGTTAATTTTACATAATTTAATCATATTAGTGGTGAATATTAGGATTTAGCTTCAAACATTGCGGTGCCAAAAATACACAATACACAACAAGGACATGATATGACTGTGAGCCAGAGCTGTGAAAATTGTGACCCCTGCATGTGCCAACACCAACAAAAAATAATTAGCAGCAGCTAACTGTAATCGTTCAAAAACATGCGTTTTAGTATTTATTCCCCAAAATTAAATTGAATTGTTCCTGATTTGTGCAAACACTCATATGACCTATTTAAAAAATTACTTGTTCAGGGTCTATTTTATTGTTTTAGCACAGTATTTTTTTGTATTTGTAAAAAAAAACAAAAAACAATGATGATGATGAGCCATGCTCGAGGTGCTCGATAAATTAAACTTCAAAACTTGACCAGTAAAAAGATAAGAACTATACTGTCTGCTGAGCCTCGTCAACAGTCTAATTTGAGGTGAGTGAAGAAAGAGGACGGCTGGGTGTTGAGCTCCAATAGAGAGATGAGCCTTCAGTCAGCCATTGAAGATGACTGAAGTCCATTCCCTGGCAAATGGGTCCACTCCTTAGATAATGGAAATCTGTGTCCAATTGAGATGTCAGTGTGTTGAAGGGGAGAAGAAGTGAGGGCCACGGATGAGAAACAAAGCCGTCAGTGTGAAGAAAAGTGAAATGGACTGAGGGCGAGAGAGTTAGGGAATGAAACCTGTGAAAGAATATAAAGAATCAGGTGAAGGAGTAGATTTCGGCATCGACACAGGAGAAGAGAGAATGAAAAGACAAAACCTGTGAATTGATTTAGCTCCAGGCTTCACCCTGACTGATCATGCCTCTCCCTGGATGCAGGAGTATTAAAACGATTAAGATTACCACTTGTCGATTTCATCCGCGCACCCATTATGACTGTATGGATACTGCTCCAGACTCCCTGGTCATGAATCTGCCACACAATCCTTAAAAGAGCAATAATTAGACAAGCAAGTGCACGAAGTAGCCACTCTGTCTTTCGGGGCGATGACTTTGGTTAATCACAAAACATTAAACACCTTGTCGGCACAGCCTGTGTAGCTGCCAACAAACTGTCAAACTGCACGAGTTATCAGATGAGGACAGTGTTTCCCGGAGGGCACTGATGGAAAGAGATGAGATGGTGGTGGAAACCTTGAGTGACACAATGAGGGAGCAGATCTCAAAGAAATCCCCACCCACTTCTCTCTTTCCCTCCTCTAATTATCTCCAGGGGTGGACTCGTTTGTCGTGTGCTCGCAGGCAAAAAATATACTTGATGTCACCCTCTGCTGCACCCGCGGACCACTCTCACTCTGCAATTACAGATAACCACTCACCTTTCAATGGTAGGCAGGAGGAAGGATTCTTTAAGTTCCCCTCACATTCTGTAATAGCTTAGCTAAAGGCAGTGTCAGCGCCCACTCAGATAATGAGGGAATGACAGCATAAAACCCGCTTAAATGCTAACTAATCTGAAATTAAAATCCCCTCGAGTCACACTTCAGATGAGGTTTAGTGGGAGAAGGTCCACAATCCATCTGCTGCAGATGTAGGTCACTTCATATAACAGCACTCCAGCAGATACTATAGTTAGGTCTGTCTGTCAGAAGCCATGTTTTTTGTTTTTTTTTAAGGTTTGAATCTTATTGATGCCCTCAGAGAAAAGTTTTTCTTTTTTCTTCCAAATCCTAACATACATCGGTCAACACTGAAGACAAAAAAAAACAATGTATTTACAGCAAAGTTTTTAAATGCTTACACTGGAAAACACCCGAAACGTAATGGTGTGGAAATGCATGGACAGTCATAGCAGAATATTTACAATAAATGAAATAAAAATAATAGCTGTAATGTGTTATGGTGACAACAGCGTAGATCATCGAGTACTCTCTTGTTCTGCCCGATACACATAAATCCACCATAACGACAGGACGTCATGAAGTTCCCCCCCGTCTCAGCATCGCTGGGGGCTGTTTAGCCCAAAAGCTCCCTGTAATCATCTCGCACACAGCAGGTAATAGAGGAAGCTGATTCCACCAAAACTGTTTATAGAGGGAATTACAGAAGAGGACAGCAGTAAGATAATCTTTCCCCCTGAAGCTTCGCCTTTGAGCTCTGAAAAAAAGAAGAAAAAAAAAGCCAGATGTGAAAGCTTTTATCTCTTTGATTATTTACTCCAAGTCATTTCTTGTGAGTGTAAGAAGAGCGGTCATAGCGGCCTACATATCCACCTGCATCCACATGGACGAGCGTGAGGCGCTCCGATCTCATCTTGCATTCTCTTTTAAACACAGAGAGAGAGAGAGAGACTTCAAAAACCTGCCTTCAAGTCGCAGATTAGTGTGTGTTAGCCAGCACTGCTGGAACTGCACTTTGACTTTGATTCACAGCTTCACCAGAATGAAAGAGACTGATTGCTGGAATTGAAGTGCGGCAGTTAGTGTGTCCTCTCGCTGTCAGTCAAAGTAGTCCTTGCTGGTCACACTTTATTTAGTTCTCCGAATGACTAACTCCGTGTGACTGCAAAATAATCTCAGCTGTGTGTGTGCAGCTCTGTCTAAATCACTTAGTTAACCGAAAGGGAAAAACACTCAGAATTATTAACTGCACTGACTCCGACTAAACGCGGGACAATTAACGCGTGAGCTGAATTGGCATCACGCTGGTGGCCATGCAAAGCCCGGCCTCTGGAACTAGACACTTAAGCCCACTTTACATTATGCTTTTCGCGACAGCGGGACTGGCGACAGCGGGAACCCCGCGTAAAGAGAATTCCCGCCGTCGTAGTCCCGCTGTCTTCAAATTTTCTCCTGACAACTGCGAAGTGGTCGCCCGACAACTTCACAGTGCGTATAAAGAGAACGCGTCAGGCTCGCAACATCGGGAGGTCAGGGTTTAGGCGATTAGCATATATCGTGCGCTAATTAGCATATTTAAAGCTAGAGGGCGCTGGACACTGTACGTGGAGCACCTCCGAAACCAAGTGCCTGATCAGCATCTGGTCGGAGGACGAGCTCCAGAAGAAGCTGGAGTCATCCAGGAACAAGATGGCCAACGTAAAAATGCAACAGCGGATGCGGAAGGCCGGCTACGATCGTACAGTCGAGCAAGTAAAGAGGAAAGTTGTAAGCACTGCGGGTGTCCGGCTAGATTTTCTGGCTTGGTGTCTAAAGACAGTGGGAAATTTCGTATAGTGGGCCTTATACAGTATTTAGAGACAGGGATGACAGATGGATGGAGGATGAAACTTTGCTCCCTTTGTCTTTCTCTTACCATTAAGAGGGCCAAGCTGAATCTCATCTGTCTGCCACAGGAGCTGGTGACTGACCTTGCTCTGCCCCCGAGTTATGCTTTCAGAATATCAGCAGGAGGAAGAGGAGGAGGAGGAGGGGAAAAAGTGATGAGCCTAAATTTACAAGGACGTTTTTTCGATACATGTATTTTTAACTCCCTGCAGGCAGAAAAGGGGTACTGAATGTGTGAGGGTATAAGGGTGCAGATGATATCAGGCCTGAGTGAAGACATGTGGGGAGCCCCAAGGGCCTCGATTGCAGATGACAAGGTTACACGACTTAAGAGTCGACCTCTGCTACCGCCACTTAATCACGATCTCTTGCGTCCGCGTCCCTGCAGACCAGTCCTCTCTTCATCCCCGTTCCATCAGCCTGCTGAGAGAAAAGGCTTCCGGTTGTATCACACTGGCCCTTCTTAGGCTGCTTAAGCCCTTTTTATCACCTGCCCTACATGCCTAATTCACTGTCTCACATCCATTCTACCTCCTCGTTCCCACACATTCTCACACACTTTCACACCTTCACCTTGTTCCTCTTTTACCCGTAGTAAATTGAAGATGCAAGAGCTTCCTGTGATAATGCGGGAGGTAATTATCATCCTGATGGACCTCTGAAGGAGCGGAAGCTGGACAGAATGTGTAAAAGGAGGAGGGGCCAAGGACTGGGGGGTTTATTTTTAAACCCGCTGATGACAAAAAAGAAGCCGACAGCTAGACTAGACAGCCTGGCCCTGCATGAGCTTCATCAAACCCTTCCCTCCTCTCATAACAGTCTCCAAATAGACATTCATCTGAGGGAGAAGTCTGTGTTTAAAAAAAAAAAAAAAAGTTCTTCCTCATCCATATGCTCTGTACTTTTTCTGTAAATGATATTGTCAATAATGTATTTTCATTTCGCTTTGGAGATCCAGTTTTGCTGTATCATTATGTTCAGTGGAAACTGAGTGCTCTGAAAAGTAAAGGCTATTTTTCTGTGTTGTTTTTAATCCCAGAATCACTGCCCAAATGTTTTTCAGTTCTCATTTTAAGGTGTGAATTAAAGGGCCCATATTGTGCAAAATCAACTTTTTAATCATTTTAGTACTTATATTTGAGAATCAGGGGGCCATACCAGTCCCCAAAATGTGAAAAAACAAGACTCAGTCATGTTTTAGTGGTTCCAATTAGTGTAAGTATAGGTGATAAAACACGCGATGTTTAAACCTCCTGCGGAGTTACGACATATCGAGCATTTCACCGTGAATGTTGGCACCCCACCAGGCAGAGTACTTCAGAGCTCTACCGTAGCTCCTCCTTGTCCCTGTGAAATACGAGAGTGCAGGCGAGGGAGGAAGAGTGGCTGCACAGCGGAGCACAGTGTTTTACACAAACTTCCAGCCTCAGAGGATTTGTGTGTCCAGTGGATATATTTTATTTATGAAAAAAATGTTCACAAGCTTCACAAGCCCTTTGTTGTTGATCGTGTATGTAAATTCCTATGCTAGAAAAACACCTTGAACGCACCAGTTACGTGCCGCTGCAGTTAGCGAGTGACGTGTGGATCAATAATATGAAGAGCACGCGTTTGAAAGCACTGCAGAAAGATGTAGATGTTGTCCTACATTTCTTCTCAACCAAAGGCTACCTTTCTGTCGTGTTTCCACGTTCTCTCCTCATTATTGATCCACACGTCATTTGCAGCTGCAGTAACACTGGTGCATTCAAGGTGTTTTTCTAGCATAGGAATTTACATACACGCCGCGCGGCGCATTAATCGCTTTTCTTCTATTCTAATGTTTTTATGATCGCGAGAAGCCAAAATCGTGGTCACTATGCATTACGGTGAAACGCAGTAACAACGGGTAAACGGACATTACTATGGGGTATATGGAGCGGGGGTTGTGACGACGCTGCATGACAATAGGTGATAAGTGGCGACAGTATGGCTGTGGATAGTAAGTTAGATCGACACTCCCCTGGAAGCAGTGGGTGTGTGTGTTTACCTGGGTCCCATTCACATGTAAATGATCAGGCACAACACCGAGCGTTCTGAAAAAGGCTATTTTGGCAGAGTTATTGAACTGCTATTGTGCTTCATCCTTATGATATTTTGACTAAAGCATGACACAGACATGTTCATTAGGGGACCAGGACCTAGTTTAACTTGGGGTAATAGGGTATAATATGGGCTCTTTAATGAGAAAAAAAAGTTGTCCTTTTTTTATACGCTGTTAAATAATTAAAGTTTAATTTAATTAAACTTCAATATTTTATTATTTTCCGATTTGGCTCTCCTGACATCTCTTGACAAAGCTAATCTTAGATCTTAGAGTCTTCTCTTGGCTGACATAGAATTTGAGGCAAGAAACACAGAAGTGAAAATGGTTTGGTTGCACGAATAACACTGGGTTACAAAAAAAATGTAAGTTGTCTATATCTTTTCAACTGAATTAGGACCATTTTGCACCGTTGAATCCAAAAATGACATAAATTTTTCTCAATCAGATCAGGTTTTTATGCTAACTTGATTTAGAAAAATCCAATATTTTGACTCAATTGATTACATGGTCACCAAGTTTAATACCAAAATAAGCATGGTAAGCACGCTTTATGAAACATATGACGTGAAAATACCTGTACACGTAAACAATAACGTTAAAACAAAAATATGTAGCTCTGTTCAGAAATTTGACCTGATTGAGCAAAACCAATGTGATTTTTGGATTCAGCACATCAGAATTATCCTAAATCAGCTAAAAAAACATAAACAATAAATTTGGTGTTGATATGTTGGTGCAAGGTTTGTAGCAAGGATTCCACACTTTTGTTAATGAATGCAATTCTACTTCCTCAAAATGATTATAAGTTGATAAAAAAAATGCAATAAACACACAGGATGTGTTCATTTGGGTGTGAAATTCTGGGAGCATGAGAGAAACAGTTTGGGTGCAACCGTCTCAAATCCCGCTGAATTTTATAGATCACGGTGGCAAAATCATCATGGATGAAAAACAACCATCTATATTCATATGTTTAAATGAATATTGGATATGCATCTCATTAATTGGTGTAAAACTGAAACAGCTTGAGTTTTGAGACAAACTCTGATTTCCCTTTTCATGTAATGTAATAATGTAATGCATTATCCTGTGAAACAAGGTAAAAAGCAGTGTAGCCGGACTGCTGTGTGCACAATTGTTATTAAGACCTCAGTCCAATGTAATTAATGTGTCTACACGTGCCGGGTTTTAATTGGACACTTCCTGAAGCACATTGACATTTGTCACGTGAGTGTGATTATTAGCGACAAATAATTGTCATCATTTAAGTGAAGCTGATAATTACACCATTAGTTGTATGCAAACATGGCCTCTCATTAACATTGTTTGTGTTTTATCTCCCGCTCACACATTTTCTCACTCTTCTCACTTTCTACGTGATTTTTTTTGTTTTCTCTCGAATTCAACCACCTGCTATATCTGTCTCTCTCTCCTCGCCTCTCTTCCGCAGTCATCTTCTCCTTCTTCTCTCCTCTCGCTCCATTAGAGGATCCATTTTCCAATAAGAGGCCTCTAGTGCTGCCCATGGTCCTTGAAAGCACTGATAAAAGTTTCTTTAAGTAATCGCCTAAATTGTATCACTTCTCTTTCACTTGAATCGCTCACCTTTGCACACTCTCTTTCCATTAAATGGGAGCATGCTACACATTTTTTTTAATGGAAAGGCTGCTGTAATTTTCCAACATCACATTTGTGAATGAGGAAGAAGTGCCCAGTCAGAAACACAGGATATCCTTAAAGGCAAGAAGAAGCACTAGTGCTTCATGTTTTAAGCAGGCGAGTGCAGAAGTGAAAGTACAAAGGAAATAAACCAGCTCGTTACATCAGTGAAGCATGACGACAACAACAACTGCACAAACAAACAAAAAGAGGCTCTTCATAGAAATAATGTTATCAGGACGGTGAAGGTGAAAGCACAAATCTCCAAAACAGGTGTTTTTATTTTATACTACCTCAAGCAACTTTAAAAGTGCAAATCATCAACAGAATATAATGTAATACAAAGTCTCCTGCATAAAAATGATACCAGGCTGTCATAATGTGCATTAAATTTAAGGATCATGTTCGTTTTTACCTTCCCCACCTAATTATTAACCCAGAGTTCAGCCACAATTTGATTTTCCAAAATAGATTCAAATTAAATTCAGTGGTTTGTACTTGAACAATGTGTCATATATATAGTATATTTACACATTCTAGCGAAATTACTACTTTAAATGTATTCCCGAAAGGTCAACATCCTCATCACAAAAGTGCAAAAATAAAGCATACATACGTCATGTTTCAGTCTTTCAATGATGTCGGGCAGCAGACTGTTCTCTCTCCCTGGCTCTGGTGTGGTCACAATAAAATCCACATCGTGACCAAACTCCTTCCCCCTGGAGATAAATAAAATCACAGCAGTTACACACTGATGGCGTCCAGGAAAAATGAAAATAATTACCTTTCAGTCACAAAAGGAGCAATTAAAACGCACAAGCTCACATAATTACATTGATACATTTTCTTTCTTTAATTGTTGAGTGTAAATCCTCAACTCTCATAACTACTCATTAGCAATCATTATCTCTGAATGCACAACATGTTTAAACCTTAAAGGGGATATATGCAATAAGCATTTATAGTAAGACTTAAATGTTCGTGATGTGATTTACACACAGGGAGAACATGCAAACATGCATGCATGTGTATGAGTTTGTGCATGGATACAATGTCGTGTTGTGTATAAATGCAGCATCTTATTTCCATTTTTTTTTTTTTTTTTTTATCTGGCAACCATAACCCTGCAATGTATTCATTTGGGATTGCAATAATAGTTTTAGATGCTAAAAGTGGTTGCTGTACATATGTTGTACATGTACTCCTGCCCAGTGTATCTCTAAAATACTAAAGTAGTAAAGTGAGTGTATATACTATAGTCAGGCTAAAATCCATGCCCTGTTAGAAGAAAAGGTTTGTTTTTACTGTCTGAATGGGGCTTGACTGAAAGAATTACACAGCCAAAATACCGGCATGTCTTGTTGAGCATACGTTCCAGGAATAAACGCTGATTGTGTTAACAGTTAAAGATTTTGGACATTTGCATTGAACCAGGCCAATGTGATTTAACTGTATCAGTCAATGATTCACAATCATATGAAACTATTTTAGATTTAAGATTCAAGCAATGAGGCCAATGTTGATGGATTTAAAGTGGAATACTGGTATATTTCCATGCCCAATGCGCAACCATGCGCAAAGAGTGAATGTGCAGCATAGATTTCCAAACCGTGCACAAAGAGCGTGTTGGGTGTGCATGGATATGCACAAACTGAATTTCCACCCTACTGATAGTTGCCGTATAAGCCCCGCTCACCAAGCAGAAAAATCATTTTGCGATATGCGATGTGATAAGTGATGCAATATGCGATGCGAAATGCGAAATGCGATATGTGATGTGTGATGTGCGATCTGTGATGTGCGATCTGTGATGTGTGATGCGATATGCTACACGATATGAGATATGCTACGCGATATGCATTACGCGATGCGATATGCGACACGATATGCGACGCACACTTCAGCAGCAGTATACCAGGGCCTTATGACAAAAGCACAGTGTTTGAGCTGGGTGGAAAAGTTCCCCTCCTAGACTTATCACTGAATACATAATGCTGTATGTGTACAAATGTTTCAAATACATTCACCAGCTTCTTTGTCAGGTGCATCCGTTCGAACTGAGCATGAGAACAAAAGTGATTCAAGTGACTTTGAATGTGGCTGTGTTGCTGGAGCCTAATGGGCATGACAGAAAGGCAACAGCTATTCAAATAAGCTCTCTTTAGAAGATAATCTCTTAACACACATGTCAGACCTTGAAACGGGGGGGGGGGGGGGGGGGCTACAGCAGCAGAAGACCGCACCCGGTGCCACTCATGGCATGTAATTAGCTGTCCAGTGACCGGTGACTTTATGCAAAACAACACGATAATCAAATCTTCAGAGCTCATCAGAATGGAGACTTTCTTTATGGAGATCCCTGTGTCAGAATGAGCTTGTCAACAAGCTGGCATCACCTGTACTATAGGAGGCAGCTTTGAAGAACAGGAAGCCACAGGGTAATAATTGTTCACAAGATCAAAATAGATGAGACAATAGTTATGTGTTAAAAATTGATTTCAGCACATTTTGACTTCTTGTATGACCTTTGCTTAGCAACGACACGCTACTCACAACGGGATGTAAAGGTAATCAGTGGCTTTGTTATGATGAAAGGAGAATTGTGACGTAACTGGAAAATCGCTGTTACACTGGCAGTTCTAAACACCCAAAATGGTGATTAACCTTTGACACCACAGGCTGTACATTTGGGAAGATTAAGTTTTAAAACGAAATGCTCAGTGAACATATTTGTGCTTTGAAGGTCATAAGAGGATCTGACGCTTGCTGCAACTCCACCTGCTCATAATGCATTCCTCCTACTTGTCTTATTTTCATCCTGTTCCAGCCACTTCTCCAGATTGATGCCGTGCCAGGATTACACATGAACCGCTAAGGCGGCACAATTATGAAACAGTAGTTGGCCACACCCACCTTTGTCCACAAACTGAGACACCCACATCCATGTAAACAAAGTGAAATTATCAAAGAAATAAGTCAAAACTATGTAACTCAAAAAACTGTTCTCAAGATTGAATATTGTATGACGGGGAATATGTCTGTGTGTGACAGACAGGCCACCTGCTTCTCACACGGCACATAAAAAAGACAGAATGACTCAAACAGCAGTCAGATGGCATGATGAAAAGGACCAGTGGGTTCCTGTGATTAAAGTAACCCAACAACACAGGCTCATATGGCGAGTTCACAGCAAACACCAACAACCAGAGCTTTAGTTGCCCCACAAATGAAAGAACTTTGCTCCTGTTTGTACGTGCAAAAAGGTCAGGGAAGCATTTCAAACTGATCAGCAGCCAATTACACCAATACACACTCACAGACCGTCATTAACAAAAGAGGCAACAACAACAGCAGCAGTGAGTCACAAAGCTTCATTTATCCTCGTCACTTCTAAGGATACATGTACACATAACATATTCAATGTTCCACATGAACAAAGGCGAGTACACCTCCAGTTTAAGTCCATGTGGACCACAATGTGCCAACTGCGTATGTTCCCTACAGCAAAATACCTCCTAGTCCAGTCGGTGGTGCTCTTTCTTTTTTTGGTCAAAAGAGACAACAAAGACAATGGTAACCATGGAAACTTGTTTGAGGTTACATATGGAAGTCTGCTGGTATCCATACAACTCCACAGTAAAAGTATAAGGAAATACAACCTGTCAAGTCCGAGTATAAATGTGGAGGAGAAAATCGTTTTATTGGCTGTGTATGCCCGACTCCGCCTCTGTAGGTGGCGCTGTATCTCTCTATAGGCTAGTGTGTATTGAATCTGTTTCCCGTTGACCTGCAGAAAAACAAATAGCGAAAGGCGAGATGGACGGTGAGATGGATCGTGCCGTGGTTCTGTATTTTTCGTACCTGCTGTACATGTTAATCATGATATAAATTAGATATTTTCTGGTTGCTGTGTTGTCCGAATAAAGACGCCACCGCCGTAAGATTTCCACCAACTGTACCGCACTTTATAGGTCGTCTCCTTCAAAGAGACTTCTCCCGTCAAAGACCGGGGAGGACATTTTGGTTGCACAGAATACCAAGTCTGACTTCAGTCCAACTAAGCATTATTGGACTATGAATCACATTATCCAGGTATGTAAGTCCGACTAAAGCCCAATTTATACTCCTGCGTAAAGTGCTCTACGAAGGTTACGCAGAGCCCTATGTATCGTCTCTGACTGCACAAAATATTTTTAAGTGTCTGTCACTCCGTCAAGGGACAACGGAGACAGCAAGAGCTGCGATTGGTCCTCAGGACAGGCCGAGCTAACGTACTCTTTGCCGGCCACAGTGCGCACAGAGGGTCCAGAGGCGGAGTCGACAGCATCGCTGCCAAACTATAAATACGTCATATCTTAATACACAAACCACATGTTTAGACTCTAAATGGTTAATTTCTGACCTCAAATTATCTTAAAATTGCGTTCCGTGACACAGAAAAGTGAGAAACGACCATTGTTTCAACAACCACAGTCTTTCTCTCTCGGACGCCATTGCTCACTGTAGCCAAAAGCACAACAACCTTGCGGAGCGACCCCTACTGATCGGCGGGAAATTTCAGTGCGTATCCGTCACCACGACGGAGAAGTATGAAAGCTCGAGGGGTCTCTGTGGTTGCGCAGTCGGATAACGCATAACGCATAACGCAGTCGGAGAAAGTGTTTACAAGATACTAAGAAATGATTGTCTTAGTCCGACTAAAATCAGACTTTTAACATGACTGAGAACACGTGTGTAGAACACTAGACTGATGCAAAGCTTTGTTGTAGTACGAACAAACCACAGGCAGAAATGCATAGCAGCATTCTGTAAAACACTGTATGTAAGTATGACCGCTCACAAATAAGTGATGGCTGTGAGCGAGAGAGAGGAACTTTACAGTAATGGAGGGAAGCACAAATGGCTTTGGGAAAAGCTTCAAAGGTCACCATAGCTTTAGGGAGAAAAACAGTCATTACAACTCCATGAGGCTTTATAATGTTAATGTTTTGTGATAGTGGCTTACAGATTCACTCAGCAGATGGTGCTTTCACTGTGGATAATTTATTCTCTTTCTAAAATAATGCAAGATGTGAGAGTATTACACTTTTTTTGTGCTTTTTTTAAAATACTCGCTGGCATTTGTGTATTTGCACTTCTTTAATCAGTTGACTGGTAGCTATTTAAGAATGCATCGCAGATTCCCATGTGCTGAATGAGCACCTTTCCTCCATCACTCCTTACTGGCAAAGCTGAGATTCTGCAACACTTACAGCTTGTACGGGGGGCACTCAAGTTGTTGAGTGAACATCGCTGCTAGCCTCTGCTGCGCTGGCAAAACTCACTCATGTGCACTGCATAAATGTGTGCCATGAATAGCAAAAAAAAAAAACAACAAAGCAGAAGAGACACAGACCATCAGCATAAATTCAGCTTACCACCAATTAGCTTTAAACAGCCTGATTTCATCACAGTGCGGTTGCGTACAGTATGAATCAGTGTTTTCAGTTCCTTGCTGCACCACACCCGAGCATGTGTCAAGACTCTGCATGCTCTAATTTAACACCCTTCAGAGGAAATTAGACAACACCATGTCAGAGATATTCTCTACAGCATGGAGGGTGTTTTTCTTCTTCTCTGCTTCTATTGCTGCACCTTTACAACACTAGGTGTTATTCAGCCGTACTCGTCCTACACACCCATCAGCAGGTGATATACTAGCTGGGGAGATTCAGCTGAAAATATAAGCTTTAATGGAAGGTGCACATATAAATGTTTTGTTTTATTCTTAAATTAACTGCTGCACCGAGCTGAGCAGATCTATAAATGTATGGTGTGAATTTAGCCGGTCTACGCTTTTATTATGCCGGGAGAAAAAAAATGTTCAATTATTAAATGCTTCTGCACAAAGCCCATAAAATATACATGGTTATTTACAAATTTGTGTGGACGACAGTGTGACATGTATGAATAATACAGACGCGGAGAGTGTTGATGCAACTGGAAATTTCACAGCATGCATTCAAACGCCGGAAGCACAGGGTTCAGCAGAAGTTAAAAGTAGCTGGTCAGGAAAAAGAAACAGCCTTGTTTGTGGCAAATGCATTTCACCATCTTGCATCTTTGATCCGGTGGTATTTAGGACAAAGCCGCAGTTTGGGCTCATTACCGGGGGGGGGGGGCACACTGGGCTCTTTTGTCTACACGGTGATAATAAACTGATAATAGACTTCTGACTGACAAGGATTACTTATCTCATTTATTGTTCAATGGAAACAATGCTGTGAGGATTTGAAAGCTGACACCATCAAGCCCCTCATCAGTGTCACTTTGAGTCGTATTCCAGACAATCTGATGTTAAATAAGATCCACACAGGGGACTTCATACTGGAATAAATACAGTGCTCCGCTGACACCGCGTGAGCTTTTCACACATTCAAGCCTAATCTATTTTTAATCCCCTCACCCTCTCTCCGACAAAACGTCTTTAAGAATTGTCGCCCGCCTTCCGCAGCTGTCCTTTCAATAATGTCAGCGCGGCATCGACAAATAACCGCCATGTTTTTCCTCTGATGTGGGTGACAGATGGAGTTTACTGGGGAACGGTGCTTATTTAGTGAAACTTTGGAGAGCGGAGTTATTTTGTAGTGCAGAGATGAAAGATAAGCCTGCGCCAGATACATCTATTTAAAGAGAGGTATAGAGAGTTTAAGTGTATCGCTATGTCTGACAAGGGCTATTGGCCGGAAAAGATGAAGCCAATAAGAGACTCTACATCTCGCTGGAAATTATAGTAATTAAATCAAACTTTGACAGGCCTTTAGAAGTGAACATTTTCAGATATGTCACACAGAGAAGAATTAGAGGGTTATTAGTGGTACTTGCTGCTGGCATCCTGGAGAGAATCCACTCCCTACATTTAAACCATGTCTGGAGAATCAGCTTTTTCGACAAAACAAAGGTAAATGACTTGCTTACTGACTGATAACGTACAAGTCATCGTTCTTCAATTATAGCTCTGCATGAAGCCAATTAGGTCTCACGTAATACTCCCCAAGCCTGCATCAAACACGAGGTGGAATAAATGTCTGTCTTCGTTGGTCTGAGTTTGCTATAAAAACCCGTCTCACAGGCCCTTTACACTGTGCAGCAGACTCCTGGCCCCTAAATCACACACGCTTCCTCCCCTTCATTCTTGATGTTAACTATCAAGGATGTACTAATCACTTTCCTCATCTCTTTTACAACATTCTCCTCTTGAGGAACAGTTATTTACACAATCAGATATCATTCTAGACCAATAAGCACCGACTGTTGAGAAGAGAAATAAAGCGAAAGGCTGAATTTGTCGACAGTAAATCATAAATTTGCCCAATTCAATCTGTTTGTTTGTTGTTTTGTAAGTGCGGTCGTTGTATTTAGTCATGCAAAGTGTTTCTGCACAATAATTCTAAGCAGGTTTTAAGCGTTTACATTGTCTGAGGGAGAAATATCATCACATGAATCAAATATTTAAAGGAACAGACTATTCTTTGTCAGTGCACACAGTTAATTCAAGAGAATAAGCTAAAAAAAAAAAAAAAAAAGTACTGTGTTGTGGTGCTGAAACTGCACTAAAAACACTTCACATAACAACTCTCTGGATAGTGTGTTTTAAAGTAGCAGTCGGTGTGAAATAGAGTTCTTGAAAATGCACCAGGAAGCCAACATAGTGTTATTATCTCTCTTCCTCACAGTGTCTGTGTCTTTTCAAGGTGTATTTATAGCATATGTACTCACTCCGTGAATATTTAGCAAAACTAGCGCTCCAGCTGTTGTTTGCTTGTTGCTTTGACCTTACTTGACACCTATCTTTATAGTTACATTTCCAAGGCAGCCATAGCTGGAGCTACACACACACACACTCATGCATGAGATGTGGACATTGTCGACCTCCTTACATAAAATTAATGGTTAATTTTGTCACAGTCCAAGATTTACATAGTGCACTGCTCCTCCTTTACATATGGCACTGCCACTTTGGCTTTTGTTGCACTTTTGTTTATTGAGATTGGTGCCAGTTGTTCTGGTATCTTTTACTACTTGCGGTACACGGTTAAAATGTGCCCGTTTCTATGCATACATAGTTCAGGTTTAAAATTGCGTGTATAATGATTGCTGCATTTCTGTATCTCTGTGTGAGACATTGTATACCTGCCAAGTACTTTGATTTTTTTTTACCAAAGCGGTTATGGAACAGAAGTTCCAATTAACGCTGTTTTTTTTGGTGTGTATCTGCAACATTACCTCGCTTATGAAGCCCTGAAGTTTCAAAACAAACAGTTCAGCCACTGCTGAGAACGCTGAGTTTTATTGTAATCTCGGGCTCAGCGAGATCTCTGGAAAAACCCGTTCTGGTTACGTAAACAGCATTTCTCCTGAACAACAGATCCTCCTGCTCCAGGCACTAGTTCGGGCACATCCGGTTGCGTACATTGAACCGCAGAAGAAGAACGTCTGCTGTGGAGGTGTTCTCTTGCGACAGTGTCTTCTGACTCCGGGTCAAAGACATAAAAGGGACTGCGGCGGGGAGTCGTGACAAAGCTTTTTTTAAACATTGTTAAAACAATGTTTTGATAATGAGTAGCAGTGCATCCACCGTTCCAGAGGGGGGAGCTGCGCTTCTGAGAGCTGGTGTCCAAATATGTCACTTCCAGGTACATTGCCAATCACAAGACAGTTGGGAAAGCTCTCGTTTGCTGGCCAATCACAACACAGTTCTGTCTTATGGGTGTGAGATTTCAGTCTGAAACACCGCGGCTGAGGAGAGCTTCAGTGAGGAGAGATTTCTATCGGCTCGTTTCCAGCAACCATAAAAACAAGTTAATGTATGTAAGTAGACCTCCCTAACTCACATGTGCCATAGGACCACTGTATGGCTCCTTTAACACCACAGGCCTAGGAAAGATTTATTAGAATTGTCAAATTCAAATGCAATTGGGTTTTGGGTAGCAATGCATGCCTGTTGGTGCTCTTCACCTAGTGATGTTCATATTAACATTATTCGCTTGAATTAAATCAGTATTAAACTTAGAGGTAATCACCACTGGTTGTGTCAAACCGTAGCGATGTCACTGGTAAGACTTCTTGTTTTGAAGCCTCGAGATTTGGCCGACACCATGTTAAAGTTTTGCAAATAGAATTCACAGACATCACTTGCAACTATAAGAACTATATGAGCTTTCACTCACTCACTGTCCACTCATTATGTCCATTTTCCTCTAAATGGGAACAAATTCACAAAATTTACATCATGTTCTACTGAAGAGCTGAAACTAGTGATTGAGACCATTAACTCCTCAGGAAAAATGATCCCTGATGTAATTCAATTTCTCATAGACTTCCATTGGTGGCTATTCAGTACACCTTAGCCAGCAATGTATAAAAGACTAGGTCCACCAACCAGCTAATGCAAAAACAGCATATTGTACTGTACCGTACCATTTGTTCTTGTGTGCAGTGTTAGTTATTTGCTACTCAATGACAACATTACAATATGATTGTTAAGGGTTAGAAACACAGTGTTCCTTTAAAAGTCACCAAATGGAAACGGAAGAGACAAAACTTTCAGACAGTCTCGGGAGTAAAAAATATATCTTTCCCCGGTAACATGTAAAGCGTGCATATCAAAGATCGTGAGCTGAGCTGAGGCAGCTCTGTCACCCCTGCTGAGAGACAAGCCCCTGTCCTTACTGCCAGACTGCCTTTGAATTATTTACCACACACGCCACTGGTTATGGCTGGATTTTTACAACACCACACAGCAGAGTGCCCAAGACTTACTCAGGCTCAAAGCAATGTTTTTTTATAAAAAAAAAAAAAAAAGAGCAGCACAAAGAGCTGGCAATGTAGGCGCCAGCTGTGAACGACCAGTCACACTCAGTGGGTCGCTTTACAAGAACACTCACTATGCACTCAATGACTGACGATGTAATGCATCTATGCATCTTAGTCCTAAACATGAGCGACCTGGGCACTCAAGTTGCTACCTTTTATGATTAAGAACAAAGTGACGACAATGACATGCAGTGTTAACCCTTTACACTAAAGCCTCGAAATGTCTGCCTGGACCTTTTTTTTTTTTTGCTTATTTTAAATATAGAAGGGCCAGAAAATATACAGTGAGTGAGTGCTTTTGCCCATTTTCCAGTATAACCTTTAATATCTGGCTATTTACAATTTACTGTACGTTAAAATAGTGAATTAACCATTTAAAATAAAGAAAAACAAGATTTTGCGTGTTAAATTTGAAATTTGAACAGTACAACACATATTTAAAGGAGTCATATTATACCCTATTTCTCCAAGTTAACCGAGTTCCATGGTGTACTAATGAACATGTCTGTGACATGCTTTGGTCAAAATACCATAAGAATGAAGCACCACAGCAGTCCAATCACCCTGCCAAAACAGCCCTGTTCAGAACGCTCGGTTTAGTAGTATCTCTTTTAGTCCACCTTAAAAAAAAGTAAAACAAAACTTAAGGGACAGGAAATTACATCAGCCACAGAGGCTACTGGGAGCTAACAGCAGTTAGCATTTGGAAAACTGATCATTAGCAGGCTCTAGCAAGCATATAGCCGTCATATATAACATGTATCCAATGGACAGATAAATCCTCTGAGGCTGGAAGTTTGTGTAGAACTCTGTGCTGCACTGTGGAGCCAAGAATAGAACTTTTTGCAGACTTTACGGACTTCCAGTTTTCAGATACCGTTGCCCTCGCCAGCACTCTCGCATGTTTTACGGACAAAGCAGAGCTCCGTGAGGCAACAATTCCAGGAATTTAGCGCATTGTGACGTCCCAATGAAGAAGTCAACATCGCATTTTTTATCTACTGAGGAGGACCACAAAAACATGAGTGAGTCATCTTTTTTCCCACTTTGCCGACTGATAGGACCTCCTGAGTCCCAAATATAAGGATTTAAATGATTAAAAAGTTGATTTTGCACAATATGTCCCATTTAAAATAACATTTGCTTGAATTTTTGTCTCAATGTCCAAAAGCGCTGATTTGCTGGCTTCCCGCGACAGCACGCGTGAAATTACTGTAATAACCACACTTCGTCTGTGATACACACAGTGTTAAAGGGTTAATTAAATTTCAATAAATTGCAGACACCACACGCGCACGCACGTACGGTAACATGCACGCAGTGACAGTAGTTAGTTATAAGGATGAGCCACACATGATTCAAGCAGACCTCCTGAGAACCTTTCTGATATTTGCATCTCCTTGTGCAAAACCAGTGGAGAAGAAAAGGCGTTGTTCTGTTTCAACTACTGTATCAACACTGAGCGGAGGAGACAAGTCTTGTACCTTCGAAAGCCACCTGTCAGTGCTAATATGGCGTCCGGTGTGATCGCACGGACAGCTTCGTCAATAATGCTCCCCAGCGCTCGGGCCTCTGCCTTGCTGACAGGCCTGGAGATGTCTTCATAATACAGAAAACCTGCAGGGAAAAGACCACATAGTTATTAGTCTGGCAGTCAGCCATCAATCATAGCCGTTTTGCTCTGGGGAAGTGAAGCGTCATGGTGAATTAAAAGTAAGACTCCTGGTGCACATATGCTGCAGACACAAGGAGATTATGGCCAGTGTAGAGACGGAGCTGAATTCTGATTTATGGATTGATGGGTATCTGGTTGATCTCATGCATCTTGCTTTGTGTTTTCTCATTTTCCAAGCAATATAAAAAGCATCAATTTCCTTTTTTTTTTTTCCTTTAGGACAGACATAGCAACACCACCGTGGTATTTCTGTCTGTGCTGCAGTAAAATAAATGGGATGATTCATGTTTTTGCCCTTTTCAGATTTACAGAACACAGTGGCGAGGATCAGGGTACAAACGCATTTTCCATGTGAAAAAAAAAAAGAGAAAAAGAAATCATATTATTTCTTCACACGGCAGGGAGACCGCACTGTTCTGAATGATGGATTATGACCAGTTTGATGAACATGTCTGTCAGCATAATACATTACAAGATGGGGTTTCACAACTGAATGGGAACCTGCGAGCAGTGTAATATAATGTTTTGAATTACATCCTTGTGCAGTGCAACCAGTTACATTTTCAACAGCAGAGGAAGCAGAGAAAAGATGAAAAGCTGCCTATCACGGTGTCCCTTTGAGCCATTTAGCCACATACTGTATGTAAAATACTCTGTGAGATTTCTATCAGTCACAGCAATTGAAGCTGATGTTTTTTTCCGTTTTGGTGCATTTTTGTTCACAGAGCTGTCCTTTTCTGACATGAGCATTGCGTCACCTCTGAGAATAATCACTGCAAATGTGCGGCAGAACAAATGGCAGTGTGTGTGTGTGTGTGTAGTCGTGATCGTAAATTAGTGACATTTACGCACAATAAGAGGCAAAAACAAAAGACGACACACTGACTAAGGATTAGCGACAACAATTTCCCTCCTCACTCTGACATTTCTTCGAGGGTTTGTCCCAGAAGTTATAGCTGTCGTGTACACCATTTGTCATAAACAAATGTGCTGTACAGTTGACACCGAGGTAAGTATTGTGTTATAGAAAGGAGAGACGGGTAAAGCAGATGACGTCATAAAATGGTCACCTAAATGAATCGGTCCATTACCTTAAATATTTCTATGGGTTTTAAGGGCATTTGAGCTACTGGAAGTGCACTACTCAAAAATATATCAAACATTAGACCCTTTAAGGGACTACTCAACCATTTGGTTGACCACACTTTAAGTCACTATATCTCATTGAAAAATGCATCAAGCTGAACTCAACCTGAATGAGGTATCTCTACTGTTTGGTGTAGTTGTGCAGTGCTAAAAAAAAATCCATTAGAAAGAACTATGTCTGTGAGCAGTATGTCTTTTAAGAAACAATTTTTTGGGCGTTTAATTCAGCAATGCTCATTTCTCCCAGTCTGACCCTGCCTTCCGTTTTGTCTGTTTCAGCACCTGTCTCATGTATTACCCTTTACATTTTTGTACGGACATTCGTCGTTTCCGGAAGATGAAGCTCAAAGGCTGCAGTGATATCCTGACCTCCAGCGACACCAGCCGGTTGACATTTGCGGATATTCAGAGCGAAATGGAAAATTGACGAATAATAGATGACTCACAAAGACCAATGCTCTTAACTGTAATTCTGTTTTGTTTGGTGTGTGACTGAGCTAATAGTTAAAACATTTCTGCAGAAGAGAAACCAAAGGGTTTGGTTGGACCAATACAAAATTAAATCGCTGCAAAGAGAATGTGTCAG
This sequence comes from Microchirus variegatus, assembly GCF_963457635.1. NCBI lineage: Eukaryota > Metazoa > Chordata > Actinopteri > Pleuronectiformes > Soleidae > Microchirus > Microchirus variegatus. The sequence continues at coordinate 12,411,880 of NC_139812.1, forward strand.
CAGATCAGAGTGGATTATTGATGTGATGATGATACTTGGAACAAACACTGTAGAAAAAGATTTCAAAAAATGTTCTCTCTGGTCTGTGATAAAACAAACATGCACAGGCCAACTTTGGGGGTTTGATGAAGGGAGCAATCGTCATCTTTGCAACACAAAAGCCTAATTTAATTATACAGGAGAACGTTTCCTTATTCCTGCTTCACAAATACTATCGTTAACAAGTCGCCTCACATACAGTCGTCTGCTTTCATGGCTCGCTCTGTGTAGTTGATGGATGGACATTAATTCCACAATAAGGGCCAATTCCAATTCCTATCTTAACCCTCAATCTAACCCTCAAGCTCAACCCTTAATCTTAACTGGCCCTCAAAACCAAGTGTTGAGGGTTATTCTGTCACTTAGAAATGGGACACCCCTCAAATGCAGATACGTCTTCAGACTGTAGGGGGCAGAATAAAGCGAAAACTGCGTCCAGTCTGTTTACTCCAAAAAAGAAGAAGAAGAACACATTTATGTCACGATTATTTATTACGATCCGTTTGTCAGTCAAGTTATTAGGTTGTCAGTTAGTTATAAGATGATACTCATGCAAATACCACAACCACGGACATATTCAGCTGACAGTTACCACACACCACGGCTTATTGAAAAGTAAACGATAGCAAACGATTGTGTGCGCGCACCGGCCGGCTATTGACAAAATAATAAAATAAAAATAAATGTTACACAACAATGACGTCAGTAATCCATAAAATGGGCCTAAACTAAGATAATACAATGGTTTTCATCATTTTTATATCTCTATTAACAAAGAAAATAGTTAATTTGTAGCGTACTCGTTTCGCTGCTTACGGCGCCATCTTTGTTACGTGAAAACAGGCAATGCATTCTGGGTAGCCCTTGCTCCCAAGTGTGGTCTCGGAAAATCTCAATATTGAGGGCGATACAGCCCTTAAACTTGCCCCTCAACTTAATTTTTCTGAGAATCGGGACAGCACTTGCACTAGAGGGAGCGCGCATTTTTGAGATTGACAGTTAAGCAAATAATTGGAATTCACCCTAGTATTCACATTCAAAGTCACTATTCATTGATTTTTATAAAAATACAAATACAAACCTGCTGGCACATGCATTATTGACCTCCGCCAAGGAGGTATATGTTTTCGCCAGAGTCTGTCTGTCTGTCTGTCTGTCTGTCTGTTAGCACCTCGAAACGTCACTGACGGATTTGGATGAAATTTTCAGGAAATGGTTATAACCCTCACTTTACTGACCATAACGTTATCGCAGGTTATGCAGGTTACAACACTCGCTGTCTGACCCAGGCGTGCCAGCAGGGTGTATTTTGTAGGCACTGAGGTCTGCGCTCGCCGAATGCTTTTCTAGTGTTGTTACTGCGACTCTCTGCAGGTCACATTTCATCTGAGATAGAACGTTACAGCCTTCACACAAAAAGTCAAATGATATGCAGGCCTCCCCGAGAGAAATCTTTAGATTAAGGTCTTTGAGGCAAACTCGAGTTGTCATTTTCAGTCTATAATGAGTGAAGCAGTGAAGTGGAGAATAGACATGGAGATGTTGATGTACCAGTTTGCTGCATCCGGTTGAGATGAATGCCGGGCTCCGTCAGAACGTCGCTGAATGAGCGCAGCCCTTTGCGGAACCACTTGTCTGCCGTCTTAGGTCCAACCCCGAACACACTCGTGAACAGCTGGCAGGAAACGAGGTAAGGAGGTAATCAAGAAGACATACTCTGAAATGACAGGCTCTTCTCAGAAGTGGTTAGCATTTAAAAAAAGTTTTGAAGAGCTTTATGTAAGAGATTTCCACAGTGATTCCAAAAAAGAAAGCACCAGACTGGAGAAAGCAACAACAAAAAGATGTTGTTTTTCATTTACTGACCTTCAGTGTTTGATACTTTTTGTCAGAGAGTATTCTCTCGACTTCAAACGAATGCCCATATTGAAGTATATCCTGCAAAATATGAAAGCAAATGATATAAAAACAGTGTTGTTGTGTGTTTCCCACTCACTTTCTCCTCCATCAGCAATTGACAAATGGCCTAAATTGCTGCACATTTAAAAAAAAAAAAAAAAAAATATTCTGCTTGAATCAGGTTTCCTCATTTTGGTTTTTCTTTTCAGGAAATAATGACTTTGTTGTTGTGAAACCTGGGATTAATACTGATTTTATGGCATTCATAAAAAGCTGAAGGTAATGTTTTCCCCCAGCCTTTTATTGTTTGCTCTGCAACAACTTTGCTCAGCACTTAATTGTCTGCCGTTCTCAGCAGAGCACAAACAATTTGCCGGTCACATTTTAAATGTCTTCATTATGTGAAGGCATAAAACGAGACAGTAGTTAGCTGGTTAATATCAACCATTTTCCATGGGGGGGGGGGGGGACTGTCGTAGTTGCTGATGTTGAAAATGAGCTCGCTTCTTTGTGCAAACGTATCCGTGTGCATTCTAAAGCTTCGGCATTGGAGTGATGACATCTTCAATGAAGCAGTGAACTTCAGATCCAGACTTTTGAGTACAGAGCAGCCTTCACTGTTCAATGATGCATCCAACTCTGCTTTTCAACCCTAAAGCTAAGTCCAACCTCAAACACAAGGATAATTCTTCAACACACTCCCTGCTCTGGGGAACTAACTCACACACACACACACACATGCACACAAAGAAGAAATACATTTTGTCTATTCATTCCCAATTCTGCCTCAGTGCTCCCACACTTTTTCATGTCAGTAGTTTTTTATCTTTCCCCCCACTTTAGATGTTCAGTCAACAGTTAGCGGTTCAGTCACTGGTGACAGCGTCACTCCAATGTTCAAAGGCATATCAGGTGTTTTTACTCTGTGTGGTTTTGCGGTGTTTTTTTTTTCATGTCATGTCATCTTCTTGTTTTGAGCAGTGATCTGTTCAAAGAGACAACCACCACCCCTAAAAAAAAAAGGTTTAAAAATAAAGAAAACTCACCCACTGGGCATCCGTCTGAGTCATGTAAGAACAAAAACAGTGCGAGGTCATTCACGGGCTGTAAAATTTGGGCCTGCCTGGCGCGTTCATGTTGCTTTGTTTAATAAATCAGCCTGAGTGGTGAGAGATGTGACAGATTTCGCAGTCTGCTCCGAGACCTGCTGTGCGACTGTTAGCTCTAATGTTTCGGCGAGTCGGACTGCAGGGCTCACCTTGTTCTCCTACAGGAATTGGGCGTTCTCTCCGAGCAAACATTTTTCAACACTTTCCCTGACAACCTGCCACGATTTTTTCTGCCCTGAGCTTCTCTGTCGGTGATGGGATGATTGCCCAGCGACCCAATAAGACCCTCCCCCCCCCCCAAAAAAAAGATGAGGTAAATTTGTGTGATGCATGTCAGTGTGTGCTCAAGTGTGAACATATCTGTAGCAAGTTTTGTTAGTGTCTCCGTCTGGGATTTGAAATTTGAAAACTCTTCTTGATATCTTTTTTTTTTTTTTTTGGTTGAAAGATTGACCTCAGCTTTTATTACATTGCCTTCAAAACTCTGTTCAGTATATCTGCAGCTGTAGCTATGCACCAGCTGGACAAAATGCAAAGGTGCCATATGTAAGAATGTGGCCAAAAACAGTTACTACATTCAAATTGAAATTACCGAAGTCTTTTAGGTTTCATTTTCTGACGTAACTGGCAACCCGTGGTTGCGCGGCAGATGAGACTCTACTGACTGCAATGATCGGTAGACGGCGGAAGGGGGCGTCACATGCCAAAACATGATTTCAAAACATAAACATGATTTGCAGTCTATTTTGGTTGTACTGTTGTTGTTCAGTTTGTTATATGAACATTATTCCTGAGTCTCTGTGACATATTGGGAGGATTTTATGGCCAGTTGCTTTAGATTTATTACATAATGCACCTTTAACATTTAAAGACATTCTTCCCCAGAAATCTGTTAGTTTTTTGGGTTTTTTTTGTGAAATACTACTACTACAGAGCCCCAGACATGACATGGGAAAAAATAAATACATTTGTTCCCACGAAATAGATATAACGTGTGCACTGAATTAATAATAATATTAATAACATTCTCATGAATTACCTGGAGAGCTGCAAAGCGAGCGAAGAGGGCTGAAGCTTCGGGATGGACAGTCAGGGATAGTGTGATTGAGTTTTATTTTAGGCTGGGAATGAGTTAAAAAGATATTCTCAAAAGCCTAAAATAAAACTCAATCACACTATCTCTGTCCATCCCGAAGCCTCAGCCCTCTTGGCTCACTTTACTCTCCCGGTATTTAATGAGAATGTTATTAATATTATTCATTTCGTGCACACATTATACCTATTTTCTCCCTGTGTGTGTGTGTGTGTGGGGGGGGGGGGGGGTTCAATATGGGGATTAGGTAAATTGGACACTCTAAAATTGACCAGAGGTGTGAGAGTGGATGGTTGTTTGTCTCTATGTGACCCTGTGATGGACTGGCAATCTGTCCAGGCTGTACCTGAGATTGGCACAGCGCCCCCTGTGACCCTCATGTGGAGGATAAAGAGGTATAATACCTATTTGGTGGGTACAAATCAGAGTTTTTTTCCCCATGTCATATCTGGGGCTCCGTAGCCCCCTATAATATAGTGTGTTTAAAAAATCATGATGTTCAGTATGTTGCAAAAAGCTATCTCTCCAGCATAATTAAATGTATTGCCCGAGCATCATAATATAGCCTGATTATAGCTCTGAAGTTTATAGTCGGTGCACTACAAAAGGTATATTAGTATATTATTATATTGTCTCCAATTTCTAAACATTTTGCATACTTGTCATAATGACAAGTCACGATAACCTACTGTAGATGGATGCTTTTGTTTTACAAAACTACAGAATGAAAGAACACACTTTAGTTAAAACAAAACAGTGATTAAACCTTTATAGCCCATTGTTGTCTATTCGTATAGGTCCCACATTGCCACACTTTGCACGTGTTCCTATAGTGTGATAGGAACATCTTTGCAGCAGCATACACGTATATACTTGTTTTTCCTTAAATTACGATTAAAAAGTGGTCAGTGTTTTGATTATACACTGGTCAGTTCTCTCAGCTCACTGCAGCAGTGAAATCAGTCAATAAAGTTCATGGTTTATTGATACGTTTAACAGCCGTCCCATTGGTTTTTGTTTTCAAGGTGGGCTCTGATTTCAGCTAATTTCATAGGAGTGTGAAAATGAAGTTTATGTGACCTGAAAGTTGCATCATGAGCGGTCATGCAGCACAGAAAACCAGAGGTCTCAAACTATGCAGCCCACCAATCGATTTCATGCCACCTGTCACTTAACCCTTTAACCCCTAACCCTCAAAATGTCCATCTGGACCTTTTTTTTTTGTTTATTTTATTCAACAAAGCTGGTGATGCACAGTACTGTAACTGTTATCAACAGGCATACACAGTGAAGAATGTGTTCATTAATTATTAATAATAATAACACTACATAAGGCTGTATTTATCACATTATTAATTGTATTACATCCACAGTATATTATTTATTTGATTAGTCTGTTTTTGTTATTTATAGATTCTGCTCCATATCAAAGCAAAGTGCTTCATTATTTTTATTTTTATTTCTGATCATTATTATGATGGAGGAGGACTGAGATAGAATTTTAAGCTCTTATCACAACACCTCTCCTGTACAGTTGCTATTTCCTCAAACAGTTGGATTTTTCCTCTCCTGACTGATCAAACTAAACGCTCAGTCAGACCCCTGCAGTAAGCACTGCAACAATTATCGCAACCAATAATCGTTTTTTCTCTTTGTTCGAAATATTGAGTCAATTTCACTCTCAGAACCAGACGGATTCACACAGATGTATGTTGTGACAGGATGAAAAGAGATTTAGTACTATTTTTATAGTACCTATCAGTTTGTGGCTCCCAAATTACACATGACACCATGTTTCAAACCATTACTGTCAACCTCGTAAAATGACTGGCTGTCAGTGCAGACTGTAGTCCCGGGGCTTACCTCCATCACTGCTTTAGTATGTTCTCCCATCCAAGGCAGATCTCGGACGTCCTCCAGACGCCGCACCTCACAGGGAAGACTCTTCAGGACTGAAGCGGCTCTCCTGAAGGCCAGACATTGACCTTCGAGCTCGCTGAATTCATAGCTCTCTGCCAAAACCTCGAACACATCCTGTAAGGAAAAGCAGGCGAGAAGAAGCAGGGAAGAATAAATAAAAAAAAACATTATTGATGCCAACTAGCACAAAAGAATGTATTCACGGAGAAAAGCAATGAAAGTAAGTGTGCATTCACATGTGAACATGTGAATACTGACCCCCCGACAGAAAACCAGACACGGGAACAGCAGGGACAAGTTTCTCCCCAGTTTCTCCTCAATCACCCCGTTCTTCCCTCCTGTCTCTGTCACCATGTCGTTTTTCTTCTGGATGACTGGACAGAGAACATTTGAGGCTGTTGAACACCGAACTGGAACCTGTCATTTTCCACTTGTTCACATCAAGGCTACCCAGACGGGCAGCCACTGACTTTCCCCTCACAAAAGGCATCACGTTTATAAAGTTTGGTAAAGGATTGTCAATTATATGCTTATATATATATATATATTATACAGTATATATATATTATATTGTAAACTTTATCAAATTTGCCTAAAGGTCGTGACAGTAATGATATAACAGAATAAACGACATCACATTAATGAATACATGTAGGATTCATAAAAATGTAGTTTTGATTGCACAGATAATGAGGCTTAAAGAGACTGCATAATGAAAAACAGTACTTCCATGTGTGTATTATGCATATGTTTTTAAGATTTTTGAGATTTCTTTAATTATTTTATCCTAACTTTTGTATGTAAGTAGATTTTGCACTGGTAGAACTGCATCTGATTTTGTTGTACAGTGTGAATGAGTGACATATGTTGTATTCTATTCAGTCATTTACTTTAAAGCTCACATCCTGTTGCACATATGTTAGTTATGGAGGTCTGCTTACATACATTAAGTTGTTTTTATGGTCAAAAACCTCCTAGTTGCTGTAAACAAGCCGATAGAAATCTGTCGGTTTTCAGACAGAAATCTCGCCCGGAGAAGACAGAGTGTGTTGTGCTTGGCCAGCCAGTGTAGAGGCTTCCAAACTGTCTTGTGATTGGCCAGTACCCGGAAGTGACATATTAGCACACCAGCTCTCAGAAGTGCAGCTCCCCCCTCTGGAACAGTGGATGCACTGCTACTCATTATCAAAATATTGTTTTAACAATGTCTAAAAAAATAGCTTTGTCACGACTCCCGCCACAGTCCCTTTTACGACTTTGATCCGGAGTCAGACCCAGAGTCAGAAGACACGGTCGCTCGTGAAACACCTCCACAACGGACGTTATTCTTCTTCTGCGGTTCAATGTACGCAACCGGATGGGCCTTGACTAGTGCCAGGAGCAGGAGGATCTGCTGTTCAGGAGAAATGCTGTTTTCGTAACCGGACCGTTTTTTTTCAGAGATCTCGCTGAGCCTGAGATTACAATAAAACACATCGTTCTCAGCAGTGGCTGAACTGTTTGTTTAAAAAACTTCAGGCCTTCTTAAACAAGGTAATGACGCAGATACACACTAAAAAACAGAGTTAATTGGAACTTCCGGTCTAGGTCCGCTATAAATGTAAGGCAATAGGTTGTTATTGCGGAGAAAACACACTTCATGTTCTCTGTCACACTTACTGATATTGGCATGCAGCTGAACATTTGGTGCCATGTTCGGCTTGACTGCTTTCTGGTTTGCTGCTGCTGCTGCTGCTGCAGTGATGAGCTACTGTTGCAGAACCAAGTGAAGGAAAACATGTCTCCACAGGACAGTTGTATCATCCCTATCACCATTCATTGGCCAAACAGGCAATACTTCCGTGGGTTATGACAAAATAATTCACCATTAGAATGGAATTAGCTGTCTGGGTGTCTCTGACGTGGGAAAAGGTTGTTCCAGTAAGAGATAAAGAGCAGCTGGTGAGCTTTGGGCCTATTAAACTGTATGATGAGAAGTTTTTTTTCTAAAAGAACTTTACTGAAAAAGTATCTCTTTTTTTATTGGGAAGAGAAAACGTTTAAAGGGCTGTTTCACCCAATTCTATTACAGAGTTGAATTGTCTTGTTTTTTCAGATCTTTTACTCATAAGACTTGTTGTAATCAACAAAAACACAGTGAAGAACAGTGAAGGGCTTTTATTTTCTTTGAAGGAAGTCGTTTAGATGTCAACTTTTTGTCCGTTTTTCTATCCCAACTTATAAAAATAATTAAATCGGGCCTCAGTTATATTAAAGTATATTTAAAAGAGATAAACAACAAATAGTCACAAAATGAAGGACCTGCAATACTATACCCAAAGTATTCAGAGAATTTCTTTGTCACAATTCTGACATTTAAAGGGGGAAAAAGTGACTTTCCACACAAAGTGCTAAAGTGTCACATGACAAAAGTAATCCTGTCAAAACACCCTACCATCGTTGTGTTGTGAAATTGATGTGCTATATTTAATTTGGTATTTTTTCTCCACTGTGAACACCTTGTACAAAGATTCTTTCCTGACCTGCAAATTTTATAATTAACTTCAAAGAAGAAGGGACAACTTTCTTCCCACTTATCTTCTTTGACTTCAATATTCTTCCTTCTTTCTACCTGTGTGTGTTTTTTTTTTTTTATCTCTGTGAGGTCAATTTTCCACGAGCATATATTAATAATCTCTGAAACTTTTGGTTTATAAAATGTTTATGCCACAAGTGCTTTTTATGCTCAGAGTCAAACTGAAAGAGTTGAATGAAATCATGATGATGGATGCAGATAATACATACAGTATATGCGAGATTGAGCAAACTCCAGACAAATATGGTTACAGTTTGAAAATGTAATTTGCTAAAATGCAGCTGGAGTGACAACATGTGCGAGGTTTCCTGCATCAATAAAATAATATTTACACATTTGTTTTGCAGCTCAGCCAGCACGTAACACAAAATTAAGTTGTCAACATTGACATCTCACTGGAGTCTTCTGCTTTTTTTTTTTTTTTTTTAGCTCTGAATATATGTCAGTTTATGTTAAAACGTGCCATCTGTTCAAATGTAAATGTGTTCAGAATGACCACATTGAGAGGAGCTAATATTTAAGAATCAAATAACATTCGTAAATAGTGTCCCGTTTACTTATGTGCACCATAAGGCAAGCTTGAGAAAGAAGTCGCATTGTTGCATGCATTTGTGGTCAATTGTCAAGAGGGTTGATTTCAGAAATGCTTGAAACTTTCCAAAATATCATTCTTCTATGCATTATTATTAATTTGGTAAAAACTTATACCTACATGACCCAAACTTATGCATAATGGCTAGATGGCCTAGAGCAGGGGTGTCAAACTCATTTTTACTGAGGGCCACATCAGCATAATGGTTACCCTCAAAGGGCCAGATGTAACTGTCATACAGAATAAATGTAACTAAATATAATGTAAAATAAAGGTAACTAGTCCGTAACATATTGCTAAATAACTTTCTGTATGTATTCATTATTCAAGTTACACATATTATGCATTATAGATGTAACCTGGTCCATAATGGTGTTACTTGACAAACTAATAGTTTTAAAAGTCGATATCTGGTCGGGGCAGACCTGCTCACACACCTTCAGCATGCACTACTTCAAAATCGCAACCTCAGAAAAAGACTTTGAAGCACGGGTGATTTCTTCTGCCACAATAAAACTAGCTTTCACTGCTGCATCGTTTTTGGTTGTGGCTTTTGTGAACACATTCTGCTGCGATCACAGTCTCAATCTCAGCCTTAAAGCAGCATAGACCTATTTTAACACAGATTTTTAATACCAACTAATCAGTCGTGGGCCACATAAAATGACCTGGCGGGCCACATCTGGCCCCCGGGCCTTGAGTTTGACACATGTGGCCTAGAGGCACTCGCATCAAGCAGAGGAAAAGTTGCAGGCTGCGAAGGTTTGGTATAAGCTCTCTTTTCCAACACCACAACCGTAGGGACTGTCCCCACCGTCCATGCGGCATGTCCCACCAATATTTAGAGAAAGCCAGATTGTCCCAACCAATATTAGAGACAGGACAATGTCTACGTGTGCATGAATGTTGTAAGAGGAGAGCGAGAGTGAGTGAGTGAGCTGATTTTACGAGTCACAGAGGAGATGAGAGAGAGAGAGAGCAGGTGCATGCATGTGCTGACAACACAGCAGTGAGTTTTTAGGGCCATATTTAAAGCACACTCCACCAGCTACATCCTTGCCACAACCCCTGGTTTTTAGTCTTTCTAAAACCTGTAGACTTCTGCACCAACTAACACTATAATAGACAGACTTTGATGGAAACAAGTGATGACATTTCAGTTTTCTGAAGTGCTAGTGCAGTTAAGTGCTATTTCATCCACTAACGCTGAGGAGAAAAATTGGCTGTAAAGTTTGATTAACTTAAAGCCCTTCCTGTTCAGACTGGACTGGTATTTATGCAATCATCGTTTTCACGGTATATTGAATTAGAATTAGAAATTTTACACGTACACCAATTTGTGATAGTGCATTTGAGCACTGCATTTTGCCTATTTTTATTGCACACAAGTAGTGAACACACACACACAGGCCTTCCAGGGATTTCATCTGGTGACATTCCGGTTAAAAGCCCAATTCCTCTCCATTTGGTCATGTGCTGCCCATATTGCACTGTGGCTACTTGTATCTATTCATAATAATAATAATGCATTATATTTGAAGGCGCCTTTCATGACACTCAATGTCTCTATAAGCCAGGGCAGTGTAGCAGTGAGACTAAATGCACAATGCCAGAACCCTGAAACTTTTCAGACCTTGTTCAGACTGCAGACCAAATCTAGCTTTATTTTTTTCGACGGCTAAAAAAACACATGAAATCCGATTTGTTCCTAAACTGATTCAAAACATATTTTAAATGTTTCAATCTGAACATCTCGGTCGCTATTTTAGGATTTCAAAGTGCCGCCTGCATCACTCACAGCACGACTCAACAATGTCGTAGATCCGGAGAGACAGAAGTTAATTGGAGGTGTTTTGAGCGATGGACACAGTGGTAGACAGCGGTTTGGGACAGAAACAGGCACCGATTTCTGACATGCATTCTGTTTATTTTGTTCAGACTTGTTTTTCCAGAGCACGGCCTGTAAACTACAGAAATCCATGTGGAAGCCTCGACTATAGCCGTGCTTACAAATACGATTTGGGCTGCAGTCTAAACAAGGCCTTAGTGAATAGATAGAGTCAATGAAGACTGCAGGGGTTGCTGATGTTTTGTTGCTGAAATGCAGTCAGATTGATCCTCAGTGGGATCAACACTACTAGCATTCCTTTACACAACTTTGAGTAAAAGGGAAACTGAAATCAAAGTGTGTGTGATATCTTCTCTAAATCTGCACAAAGCACAAAGCGGCTTAAAATGAGTCTGTAATCTCTTCTGACGTTCAGGTCAGCATTTCATATTATGTAAACTCGACCATGCAGTGACTTTGCCCCTTTTGCAATTCATAAATACATTTAAGAGCAATAATAAGAAAAACAGAGCTATATCTGTGCCATAGAACACTCCTCAAAAGGACAAAATGCTAAAAAAAAAAAGTCTGTACAGGGACTGAAACAGAAATTTCAAAGTCAATGACCTGAACTCGGTGCAGCCCAGTGTGAGCAGAGCTCAGGACAAATTCAGCCATATTCATGCCTCAGTTTCCTCTCCTCCAGCCAAGCCACACTGTGAGGTCACTGCACCAGCTGCAGTCCTGTGCAGACATGCAGCCTCAGGTCAGTGAGCAGCAGACAAGAGTCCGGCTCACCCACGAGACGCACTGACCCGTTTACTGCGACACATGGAAGGAGAATAACCCTTTACGTTCCAGAATGCACACACACACACACACCTTTGACAGAAAATAGCAGAAAAATTAAGTGTAAATATCATCTCACCTGAAAAAAAAAGGACACACGAACACATGCATGCACCCACCGCAGCCAAGTTTTTCAACTATCACGCTGTCATAGCAACTGCACCAATCAGTGCCGCAGGATCAGAAAAAAAAACCCCACCGTTGTAGATGTGTTTACCTAATAAATGAGTTAAGGCTGTGTGGGGGGGGGGGGACTTGTGATGCAGGGACGTTGATCTAACACACCGATTTACCCCCTGCCATTGGGTAACACAGACGTACCCGCGAGTCATGTTCGCGCAGCAGCGTGCCTCGCTGCGTGTGCAAAGCGAAAGCATGAAAGGAGGTCAGAAAACCAACTGAGAAGAGTTTTAACGTGATTAACGGCTTGGAGAGGAATTTCATCTGTCCCATATCTAATGAATAAGAGGACATCATTTTTTTTATCTTGTAATGTTACGATTGTTGAAGGCAGTTATACGTTTTCCTGAAGCCGTCGTACATCTTTCCAAAACACTTTCCAAAAAGCAACAATGCGTGACCCTTCTCTGATGTTTTCTGTTTGTTAGTTCTTAAAGTTGTGAATGCTAACGCCACTGGGGAGAGAAGGAATCAATTTGACGCGTTAAAGGTTCAGTGCTCCCATACCCCCTCCACCCATCTCCTCATCCGTGGCATGTCTGCTATCACTATGCTGGAGGCCGTGTGCTGCAGGGAAACAAATGCAGGATGTTTAAGCCCTTTCCCTCTGCACCTCTAACTTTTTCTTTTCCTCCCCTCATTAGCCTGGCACTCAGCCTGTTGTGTAGTTCTGGCACATTTCACGTTTCCATGTGTGTGTGTGTGTGTGTGTGAGTTGCCATCAGAGAATGCTGCGTGTCAATCAACCGAGACACAAATGTCAATATCTGTGTCGAAGTGGTAAAAAAAAAAATATGACAGCAGAAGTCTCAAGGCTAAGCAGATAAAGAGACGGCGTAAGCTTGACTTCTGTGTGTACTTGCAAAGACGTGCGGATTTTCCACAGTCACAGCGAGAGCAAGACGGCAAGAGACAACAAAAGTGAGAGGAGCACACAGCATGAACGGCCGGGAGAAGTGATACAGGAGTGAAAGAGTGTGAGTCAGAGACGCTGAGAGATGCGGGATAAAGAGGGCGCACGGAGGAATAAATCAATAGTGCATGGCCATGGAATGAAGGGCCGTTTGCTGCCAGTATGTGATTGACACCTCACTGGGGTGCTGTTTCGGAGATGATGCTCATCTTCACTTCCCTTTCCTGACACCTCTCTGCACCACATACTTCCTCCTCCTCCTCCTCCTCCTCCAGCACATCCTGCCAGGGCCTGGATGTTCCTCACCCCTTCTCCATCCTAAAGTAATCTTGGGTTGTTTCCTCTGTTTGTGTGCACATACAGCAAACACAGCAGTGCACAATCACAAGAACCACACAGTGCATTCCCATGCACAGCTCGAGCTCAACTATGCCGTCCTTGTCCCAGTATACAAGCACTATAGTGGGGAATCAATTTATCGAATGAAGTGTGTCTGCTTACCCTCGGCTAGGGGGTGAAATGCTCCCTTTCAGCTTGTTAGTATGAGGCGTTTTTATGGTTTAGCATGCTGCTAGTTCTTCGTGTGATGTTAACCACTGGCCTGATTTTGCCACGTTTTTGTTTGAGTGGAGTTATTTTTCTGTGTACTGGCTTCTTCTATTATTTCCAGGTAGCAGCTGGGGGTGGGAACTGTGGCCAGAGCAGTTTGAGGTCTGACTGAGCTTATAAGATAAGATAAGATAAGATAAGATAAGATAAGTCCAGCAGTGGGGGAAATTTACATCATTACACAAGCAAAGACAGTAAAGATAAAGATAATAAATTAAATTACCAAAATAAGTAAAATATATAAGGATATTAACACTAAGACTATACAAAAGTTAAAATAGAAAGTATAATGTGCATTATAGACAGTTTCCAGTATATTGTATGGAAGAGAAATTAAATTTAGCACAATTTCAGCTGGACATAATGACAGGTATTTTAAAAGTGTTACGTCAGACAACTCAAATCTTCAAATCACAAGTACTGTATATGGAGCCACATCAATAAAACAGCAACACATAAAACAATACTGTGCATAGTAGCAGCAAAGGATAGAAATACTATATTATATTGCACCACTTGCTATGTACAACACAAGAAACACAAAAAATACACAATACACAAACAATAAATTGTTTTTTCTAATGCCAGGTAGCAGATACAGCCTGTGCTACTTATGGAGTATTATACACTTTTGACTTAATGCTTGACAAGAATGTAAAAAGTTATATTCCCAAAATATTACAGATACTGTTCCTTTAACATTGCTGCAGCTCAGAGGAAATATATTGTAGGATGAAGTGGCTTTCTCGGGACCACATCTAGTGCAATTTCTCTCTCTCCTGGGAATGTCATATTTGATGTATTTTACATTAAAATAATGATTTCATCAAGGGTATAATGGAATAGGAGTGGGGCTGCTAATTATGAAGGAAATGCTGTGGGAGGAAACCTGGAACAGGCTCCTGCCCACGGTGAGACCTGTGTAATAGTCCTAGAGAGAGGTTCAATCCATGCAGCGTGCACATGTACACGTGTGAATATCTACACACGTGTTGTGAGTCCACCCTTACAGGGAGGAAGAAAGTCATAATGAAACAGATGTCTAACCAGCCTGAGGTAAGCTGCGTGTAATAGATGTTACAGAAGCTCATGAGCAGGTCTCAACACTCCCACACAAACACACACACACACATTCATGCCACGTCACACACCTACAATTTCATGTTTGGAGCCAAATGTGGCTCTAAATATACAGTATGTAGTGTTTACAGGTGATTATTGTTTTCATTTTAGAATAATTTGTCATTTATTTTACAAAAGTGACATCTTCATATTGCTGGGTTGTTGTTTTTTTCCAACTAAAAGCCCATAATCCAAGACAGTCCACTTATAATAATTACATAAAAAGGCAGAAAAGACTGACACTGATAAAGCTGGAGGTGGCAGCATTAGACATGCTATTATTGATTAATCACTCAGCAAAAAAATATGGGTCATTTCTTTTCAGCAGTTGAGAAACTTCTCAAAACCACTGTGTGCAGATGTATTGTTTGTTCGGTTGCATTTATACACGCTCGTTTCTGTTTTCTTGTTTTTCACCTGCAGCGACACTGCCATAATTTCCCCTTTCTTAAATGCTCATCAACATCCAAGACAATCAGCCAATTAACCACTTCCCTATTTCCCATGCAGGAACCTGAGCTTCGCTTCCTCAACCCACCCCCACCCCCTTCCCCCCCTCTGCCTACCCATCACTACCCAGCAGATGGCAGCGGGACAGATCTATCATTACTCGTGAGCAGTGTGTCACGTCTGTCACCCATCTTGGCGAAGCGTGCAGTGCCTCAGGGCATGTCCATGCCACCACCTGTGCCAGGGAGCATGGGCATGTCAGCTGCTGCACCTTCAGTTGCTACAGCTGCAGATGTTACTCATTTGCAGGTTAATGCATTTTTTTTTGGGGGGGGGGGGCTGTGTTAGTGTGCTGGTGTGTGAAAAGCAAACCAGCCATACAATTAGAGGAGAACAGATTAGGGAGCTTTATACTGGGCCTGGGTATCGTGATACTCGGGGCAGTTTCCTCAATCCCCACTACTTTGCACATTTTTAGATGTTTCCCTTTTCCAACACACTGGTTGAAATAGTCAGCTCATCAGCAAGCGCTGCAAAAGTCTGCTAACAACCCATTTGTTTGAATCAGGTATGCTGGACCAGGGAAATATCTCAGGGCAGTGGTTCCCGAGAAACACTTTACTAGTGTGTTTGATTTGTCTTGTGATTCTGATGTATGACCCTATTCTAACCCCTAAGTATTGTAATGCAATAGTATCGATAATTGCAGTGTTATTTTCCTCCTCAAACCAAAACTGAATTATATATATTTTTTGAGACATATTTCCAAAATCAATGCACCTTTGCCTACTGGGCCAGTGCTGTAAAAAATGTAAAATGCTGGGCCAAAATTAATGGAGATGCTCAAAACAGGACATAACACAAATGTGAGTAAACCACGTTATGATAACTGTTTCTGTTCATCTAGCACAATTCTGGGGTAGAAAACAGTCTAAAAAGGTTTTGATATATCTATTGTTCAGTTGGCACTACAGTTGCATGTAAAAGTGTAGTTAGAAAACAGCTTCTTACGGTGAAAATGCTGTTGTTGTTCTCGATCGTTGTCCGTCTCTGGCAGGCGTACTGAGAAACTACGGCCACGGCAGTGGGTGTAGAACCTTCACTGGGGAAGGTGTCCTGTGTGCAAAGATAATCAGAGATGCATAACCACATACAGTATATTTGAGCTTACGCGGCACTGTTGACAGGCTAAATGTGTGTAGGGTTACTGCTGATAGCACAGAGCCGAGCGTTCAAATTGAATTACATAAAAATGTAGCCATTTGCCATGGAGAAGTTATTTTCATGACTGTGTCTCCAGGGCAACAGGCTAATGACACTCATCTCACAGTCTGGTGGCATCCAAATCCATTACACTACCTAACCCATGGCATTACAAATCTGCTTGCCATCATCCAATTTGCCTCCTGTAAATTGCCTTTTCATTCTGTGGAGAAAACAGTCCCCCATTTGTAAAATATGTGTCAAAAGGATTACCAATGTAATATTAATATTCTTGCAGACAATTAGACACCACACAAGGGAACATTGTGTCCTGAAAATTACCCATGGAATAGGAGGGAGGAACAGTGGGAAAAACAGAGAGGGGGAGGAAGAAGAGGAAGAGAGAGGAGGATGGAGTGATTGTCACCCGACCAGATTGACTGGAATCAATGCTGCTGAAGGAACAGGAGTGTCTCAAAAAGATAATGAAAAGAGCTACTACCGCTCACAGTGCCGGGCTGAATCAATCAGTAAAGGGATTAAAAATTGTTCATCATTTATTCTATGCCAGGAGCACTTCCTGTCCCCCCCCCCCCCCCCCCCAAAAAAAAGAAGAACTGTCTCTATATTTCACCTCACATTTTCTTTCTGCCAATCAAAAGTAAAACTGCCTTAGAAATTCCCTAACTGAGCTCCATGTAAATACAACAGGAATTTCTCCCTCACTGGCCATGGTTATTATTATAAAGACCTATACGATTGTGGAAGCTGATGCTCTCAGACAGACCACAGAGGCAGCTTTTCCCCATTGTGTCCTTCCCACTTAACAAACTCGCGGACGTGGTTTACATTTCTCAACATCTGCTTAGTAGAAGCAAAAAAAAAAGGCACAATATGTGCAGAACATCACCCACTCTCCTTATCACTATAGGAGCCGCGAGCCTGTACTTCCCTTCATGATAATGCCTGTCACACTGGCAGCAGTGCACTGAGTAATGAGTAAGTAAAATCCTCCCAGGCTGCTGAGCAGGTCAGACATCAGACAGGGATTTCACAATGTAAAGGTCCAATGAATAAGAAGAAGTAACATCTAATGGTGAAACTGCAGATGGCAACAAACACTTGCAAACTTGTACTGGAGGAAAGTATTGGCTTTCATATAACAGAAAGGTAACTCTTGCCATGTCTCTGATATTCATTTTTTTTTTACTGTATATTATTATTTAGTGAGTCGACCGAAGATGTAGTTTCCTGGAGTCAGAGATGAGTTAAGTTGAAAAGCTTTATTGGAAGCAACTCAGATCTGAGGAGAACTGAGACAATGCCGAACATAAAGCAAGCAAAATATGAAGAGGCGAGTTCTGTAGACAACAAACTGGAGCCAGTGCCCCAAGGCCCCTAGGATTAGATAGTTGTGGCACGCAACGTCCTGAATTGTTTAGTCTTGTGCTCAGGAATGGGAGCTGATAACTTTAGAGAAGGCCGAATAATGTTTTTCCCTTACACAGATTATCTACTTTATTATTGTATTATTTTATTGTATATTTTAGTTCAATTAATTTTTTTTGCCTATTTTACTCTTTTATTGATATATGTATATTTAGCTCTTGTTTCCACTCATGCTGTATTTCTACCGTACTTTGCATGGAGCATCTGGAACAAAAACAATTTCCCCCCCCAAGGGTTAATAAAGTATTCTGATTTCTACAGTAAGCTTAAGCTTCGTAATGTTAAATGCGCATATGTTTGACCTGCTGTAGAAAGTCTGTATAAACGGCTCAATCGAAGGCTTTTCCAAAGCACTTACTTGAGAATAGTATATTAAATGTCTGGCAATAAACCCTCCTAAATGTTACACACTGGACCTTTAAGGAAGGCCCTTCACCTATAACGATTATAATATACTGCATATAAAATGCATTATTATTATTATTAGTTATTACTATTATTATTGTAGTAGTAGTAGTAGTATACACTTACCCATACTGTCCCTCTTAAACATCCCTGTCTGCTGACTGAGGAGTTTTCATAAACCAGATTCAAAAATCGAATCATTTCCATCTTTGTTCTCTTCAAGCAAATAAATAATGGGACCTTATCGACTTCCTGTAGAATATGTATGATTGTGAAACCCATTGTATCCCGAGACACTCAAACAGCCGGAGGCAGAAGTAGCCAGTTTGTGTGGAACATTTGATCTCCACGTGCTATCTTAAATGGATCTATCTCTCCCGCCGTGCATTACCTTGTTTGCTTCAGGGAGGAAACGGTATCACAAAACCCACAGAGAATTGGGTCTACGGTTACCTGGGGAGATGGGTCAATAAACGGCAGCGTGGCATCATTAGCTTTGCCACTTATTGATGCGGTTAACTACAGTGGCGCTACTAATGTGTCACACTCTCGCGGTTATATGGAAGCAATGCTACTGCAAAG
Source organism: Microchirus variegatus (assembly GCF_963457635.1). Classification (NCBI taxonomy): domain Eukaryota; kingdom Metazoa; phylum Chordata; class Actinopteri; order Pleuronectiformes; family Soleidae; genus Microchirus; species Microchirus variegatus. Next base: position 12,430,697 of record NC_139812.1, read on the forward strand.
CAAACGCTTTTGCAAGGTATTTCACAAAGCACAATGCCACAGCGACTGTTAATGCCATCGCTGTCTTGTGAAAACATAGATGGAACCTGGCAAGCGTGACTCTCCGGGAGGTGAGTGGGGGGTTTTTTTCCCTCAAAAGAGAAAACATTAATTTCTTTATTTTGCGTCCATATGCTGCATGGCCCTCATATCCACTGGGGGAAAAAAAGGAAACTGGTGTGTTTCAGTTAGTGGGCTGATCAGAGTCATGCCATCCAGCTATTTGGCCCTCTTGTGCAATCGTGGGTATGTTTCTGTTGCTGTTAGCGAGGTGAAATGCAGTACTATGAACAAAGAAGTGTGGTGGTGCAGAGCTAAGATTATATTCAAATACATACAATACATATTTGTTTTTCATTACTATGGAAAAACATCCTGTTTGGTTTGCATCTATTGTCGACTGTATTTGCCCAGAGGTACAGTACTGTGCAAAAGTTTCAGGCACCACCAGCTCTGTTGTTTTTTGTGTCTGTCAAATTCTGTGATCATGGGAATTTGGAATGAAGTGATGCGACTTAACAAACCTGGTGTAATAGACGTTTTTTACAGCAGATATTTCTTTAAATTAAAAAGTAGGACAAACACAGGAACATTAATTAAAGGTGCATTATGTAATAAATCTCAAGCAACTGGCCATGAAATCCACCTAATATGTCTCAGAGACTCAGGAATAATATTCATATAACAAACTGAACTCATCAACAACAACAGTACAGCCAAAATATTTGCATTAAAAAAATCTTTTGCAGACTGCAAATCATGTTTTGACATGTGGCGCCACCTACCGCCGTCTACCAATCATTGCAGTCAGTAGAGTCTCAGCTGCCGAGCAACCACGGGTTGCCAGTTACGTCAGGAAACGAAACCTAAAAGACCTCGATATTTTGAATTTGAATGTAGTACCTGTTTTTGGCCACATTCTTACATATGGCACTTTTAAGGTTCCACTCCAGTATTAACAGAGCTGTGTTATTGTTCAAGTGTAAGGGTAGATCATGCTAAATACTTGACACCTGTGGAGGATGTTCTGAGTTGTTGTTTTTTTCAGAATTTTTTTTTTCATTTTATTTTATTTATTTATTTATTTATTAAAAAAAAAAAAACTGCATACATATTTTCTGGATGTGTTCCAGTAAAGTGATCATCGCTGAGAACAAATCTAATAGTGGCCTAAGACTTCTGCACAGTACTGTATCTCTCACACACATGCATACCACACACACATACCTGAATGCGATGTCTGGTCTCTACAGCAACAGGTCTCCCCTCTCTCATGCTGTCAGTGAACCAGCCGATGTTTAACACGTGCATGCCGGGTAAATTCTTCAGATCACACCCCCGGAGCCATGACCACAGCGATGAAGCCTGGTGATCCTCCGACACGACGTGAGTGACCACATCGCTGCAGAGAGGAGGCGAGAGGAGGCGAGAACTGTCAGGCACTTCCACACAGTACAGTAATTGTTTCTAATCGGGCACAGAACCAAGTGTGTTACCTGTAAACTAACTATAATTTATTTTTAGTTTTTAGTTTGTTGGGGGGGAAGCTGTGTACATAACATTAGCATAGTATTGCCATTGCCTTTTATGCTCATGAGGCTCATTATCAAACAACATAACAGTGTTTGAGCATGGTACAGACACAGAACATCATTAGCATTTATTTGCCTCCGTTCTCCATGGGATCCTGCCAAATGTAACTCTAATTTGCACTATCTTTTTACTTCTGTTTTGGTCTCCACCAACTGCTGAATTAATTTCCACTGTGAACAAAAAAAATAAGTTTCTTGGGCAAAATACCTCCCAGCTGTGTCAAAAACATATAAAAGATGCGGTCAGTCTGAAGCAAAAGAGTTCAGATGTGGAACAGAACATGAAAATGAAAATTGAATATAATGAGTACACACATAAAAGACAATAGTGGTTTTACCAACTAAAATATCATCTAAAGCTTGATGTCACATATTTAGACAGACACCCAACCCAAGACTGAGCAAAGAGCACAGACAAATACAGAAGTCTCTATTGGGGAAAAAACCCAAAAGTGTTTTAACCTAACCTAATGCTATAACAAATGTGCACAGTACTGTCTAAGCAAATAAAAGCTGTGAATCCATATTCAGAGCTTATAAGATTTGCTTCTCTGTTGGATTTATCAAAGTAGAACTATTGCATCTTGGCCTCAGCAGGTTTAGAGAATGGAAAAAAAGTGCAAATGATACTTTTGAAATGCTGCTCAGATCTCAGCATCACGGTCTCACTAGTGCTGTTTTGGGCTCACCGCTGTGCGAACAACAATCAGCTCAGACCCTCAGTGCCTCCCTCCTCTGTTTGATAACTCAACTCATTCAACCAGGGCCCTTCTCTCTGTGCAGCTCTGCAGAGACTTTTAACAGACCTTTTATCACACTCTCCTCCCCTCAGCTTCCTGCAACAGTGTTTAAGTACCGTAGCCAATCAGAGCGCCCAGCCGTGCATAATTACCCTCAGCATACTCCTCCTCTTCCTCTCTCCTGATGTGGGTAAATCAGTAGAAAGACTCCTTAGGGGAAGTCCCAGCAGAGCTCAGGCTGAAGCCTAATTGACCAAATCACTGATGAAACTAATCCTCTATCTGCTTGGCATATCAGTTGAACCAATGATGGTCCATTAAAATGAAAAGAAAAAAAAAAATCTCTACTAGTACAAAGACGTTGACCTCCAGCATAAACATATTAAAGGTAGCTAAAGGGCAAAAAAATCCTAAATTCGATAGAGATTTGGCTTTGAGGTTTGATTTTCCTCTCAGCTCAGGTGTGGAGTTGCTGTGCTGGAACAAGATTGAAGATTTAAAGTAGGAAAAAAAGCTATGTTGACCAAGATGTATGACTTGGATCCGTATCTTAATACATACCCACAAAGAATGTAAAACAGCAGATTGGCATGCAAATGAGCTTGAATGGAGCCAAGCACCAGATTGAATCAGTGGGATTCTGAGCCCAGACACAAGGGCAAGCTAAAGTCAATGGGCTTTGATATGGAGAAGTGTCTTGATCTCATCTCCTTTTAGCAGCTAACCTTCTACGTGTTCCAAAAGGGCAAAACAACAACCAAATCAAAGAGAGTATGTCCACAACAGCAGGGTTTTATCATTATGCCTTTAATGTGGCTGTTCCCCTGTGACACATCTTGGAGTGAGACCACATGATTACGGTAAGAGTGTTAATGAAAAGTAATTCAGTAGCAAAATATCTCAACATAATAAGATTGAGGCGGACCTAGACCGGAAGTTCCAATGTTTTTTTAGTGTGTAGCTGCGTCATTACCTCGTTTACGAAACCCTGAAGTTTCAAAACAAACAGTTCAGCCATTGCTGAGAACGCTGTGTTTAATTGTAATCTCAGGCTCAGCGAGATCTCCCTTCCGGTTACGTAAACCGGCAGTTCTGAACAGCAGATCCTCCTGCTCCGGGCACATCCGGTTGCGTACATTGAACCGCAGAAGAAGAAGAACGTCCGTTGTGGAGGTGTTTCATGAGCGACAGTGTCTTCTGACTCTGGTCAGACTCAAAGTCATAAAAGGGACTGCAGCGGGGAGTTGTGACGAAGCTATTTTTAAACATTGTTAAAACAATGTTTTGATAATGAGTAGTAGTGCATCCACCGTTCCAGAGGGGGGAGCTGCGCTTCTGAGAGCTGGTGTGCTGATTATGTCACTTCCGGGTATTGGCCAATCACAAGTCAGTTGGGAAGGCTCTACGCTGGCTGGCCAATCACAACACGCTCTGTCTTCTGGGTGTGAGATTTCAGTCTTAAACACCATGGCTGAGACGAGCGTCAGTGAGGGGAGATTTTGATCGGCTCGTCTGCAGAAAATAGCAGGTTTTGAACGATAAAAACAAGTAAATGTATGTAAGTAGACCTCCATAACTAACATATTATGTGCAACAGGACCACTCTATGTGAGCTTTAAGACAGATATACACTGCAGCTACACTTCTATATAATAACTACAAGAGCAACATTTTCCTTTGTTTTTCATCACTGGAGCATGTGAATCACTTTTTATGACGGGCCGGGTGCTGCTTCAACCTGTCAGAGTTCACTGCGCACTTTAAATCCACTGAAATCGACCGATATATCGCAAAACTTGATGGCCTGAATATATCTGGTCCTTATAATGCCAAACAATGTTAGTATTAGTAAAGTAACGTAATAAATAATGCGAATAATCTTTTTTAACATTGCTGTGCGGACTATCTGGTAAATCATGGCCTCACATAGATTTACTAAGAGTTAACCAAAAGCATCTCTCTCTAGATGTGTGGGGATCTAATAAAACGCTCTCTTAGTCTGTGTCGGACTGTTTTGGCATCCCTGGGCACAACAGCACCATTTTTTCTTTTATGATGAAAACAGCCAGCGAAGAGGTGGGTTGTCTGATATATTGTCTGAGTTATGTGTTGTAGAATTGCGTTGTTTCCTGCCAGAGGGCGTAACCTTAACCTAACCGAAGATCCTATGGCTCTTTTTTTTTTTAAAGTAATCCAAAATAAAGTGATTTCAACCTAATAATAAATTCCAAAGTCCAGTGTGTAAGACTTAGTGCAATCTGATGGCAAGACTGACTGGCCTTCTGGTCAATGTAAAACGTTTGGGGAGTCAAGTTGCATTTCCACTAGTGTAGTACCTGGTACCATGTACGTTTTTTAGTACCTGGCGAGATTCCATGAGCGCTGAGTAGGTACTAAGCGTGACATTGCCACACTGCTGGAGGCCACTGATTGGTCAGAGTGCCATCACAGGAAGAGACATCCGACACAAGAATCAAGCCGAACAATGCCCAACTGTAGATCGGTTAAAAACATTTACTCCAACATTTACCAGGGAAATTTTTCTAATATTTAACAGAGGAGTCTGGTGTATTTAGCGACAGCACTGCCGATCGTGAGCGGCATTACAAACCCTGCCGCTGTATTTCAGTCCAGCGAGTGTCAGACGGAGTCTGTGCTCCTCTTATATAAACACAAAATATCAGCCTACTTAAAGGGATACTTCACCAATTTGCATGTGGCTTTGTATTGCTAGAATAGCAGTAGTATTTATTTATTTTTTTTTTTTTTTTTTAAATGTAAGTTTAAATCTGTTCTCCCTTTTCCAAATTTGCCCTACTGTGAGTCAAATGATGTGAAAAGTATCCCTTTAATTCAAGGCCCTTGCTGCAAAAACAAAGCCATTTTTTTACAATTATACCTTATACACATATTCTGTGTGTGCCAATACACCCTCCTAATGGTATATACTGGACCAGTTCAATAAGCAGCAAGTTGTAACTTTGGTACACTAAATTAACTGTTGCCAGCCGGAAATGTCAAGGCTGCTTTTGTCTAGTCCTTTTTTTATACAATTTGAAAAATCACCAACAATTAAGAGCAGTGAATTCTTTTTGCTTATACGTCCACCATAAACTGAATAGCGTACTGTAGCCTACAACCAAAATCTTGATGTGCATTTCCTGTGACTAAAGGGGACAGGACTAAGCACCAGTTAATTATTAATTATGATCCCCACACCTCCTAAATTAAAAACGCTAAAGAGTGATGATTATATTGTAAATTGTGCTACAACGCTAAAGGCCACATGTATGTGTGTGTGTTTTTGCCATTTATGAAAGAACATTTATTGCAGCTCATCAATCAGCCAGGAAAAGTGTGTCAATATCAGGATCCAAGTTCACGGATGGCTTGAAATTAGGTCGAGTGGAGAATGACGCGTGTGTGTGTGTGTGTGTGTGTGGGTATGTGAACGTGAGTGCACAGAGGAATGAACACACACACACAAACGCCGTATCAGACATATGTTCAAGGCAGCGTGCCTATGATTTGTGTAAGGCTAGAATGGGGGACGTGTTGTTATCAAACTGCAGCTGATATCAGTTTTGTCGGCTTGCAGAATTCATGTCAGTTTGAGGCTGGCACGCTCCACTTCCTGTCGTTGGTTTCAAACAATCATATCTAGCCAAGTGTAACCATAGGCGAGCTCAAGCTGTGTTTCTGGGAATGTTGCCATAGCCAAGCTGGTACACGGCTGGGAGGACATGCATTTAAGCACTTTCACACATACACCTGTTGGTTATTCTATACTCAAGAGGACCCCTTCATCGACATCACACAGACACTTTAACATCTTAAGGTAAATTTAATTTGGGGGAAAAACTGGCCTCACTGTTAAACTCACACATTTGCTCAACGGTGGAGATTAAAGTTATTTAATTTTTATTTTTTTTGCCTCTGAGATGTTGTGGATGTCAAGCAGCAGAAGCTTCTGCTGCGTTCACAGATAGGATTTTAAGAGATACTTTCAATTAGAGACAGAAAAAAATAGCCACATCGTTTCCATAATTACCTTAGAATAGATGATTCATCATAGCAAGAAACGAGCTCACTAAATATCTCGCCTCCTGTGCAACTTAACAGAAAACTTTCACCAAACTCATTAAAAAGATTATGTGGCCTCTGTTCCTGCTTCCTTCCAATGTGTTTTAGTTCTCTCACTGCCGACAAGCCGTGGCTCGTTCAGCTACAGCTTAGTTCAGCTCTAAGATATGGCTCATGGGGGAAACACTCTAAGGTGTAGCAGAGGCAGGATGGATGCCCCCAACTCTTCTTAATTAAGTATTCATGAGACAACAGTGGCTTTATAATTAGTCAATTGAGTCCTAACTTCATAAAAAAAAAGCTTTCATATAAATGGTTTTTAGATAATGTCAAGAAGTAATACTATCTCACTGGAGGACTTTGGTTTTAATAATGTTGTGAACATTTTATCCATGTAAAAACTGTCTCTGGTTGGACTTTGATTGTTAAAATTACAGACATGTCCATCTATGCCAGGGTTCTCAAACCGGGGGTCCGGGGGCCACATGCGGCCCCCGATCGATTACATGTGGCCCCCCACTTAATATCTTGTGATAATGAAAAACTTGGCCCACGACCTCACCGTCTTTTAAACACAATGTGTAGCTGAGGTACAGCTGCCAGCGAGGTGATAGAATATACATTTGCTAGCAATGTTTTTATAACAGTAATAAGACATTTGGTCATTATTATCCCACTGTTAAAGGTGCCATATGTAAGAATGTGGCCAAAAACAGTTACTACATTCAAATTGAAAATACCAAGGTCTTTTAGGTTTCGTTTTCTGACGCAACTGGCAACCCGTGGTTGCTTGGCAGCTGAGACTCTACTGACTGCAATGATTGGTAGACGGCGGTAGGTGGCACCACATGCAAAAACATGATTTCAAAACATAAACATGATTTGCAGTCTGCAAAAGATTTTTTTTAATGCAAATATTTTGGCTGTACTGTTGTTGTTGGTGAGTTCAGTTTGTTATATGAACATTATTCCTGAGTCTCTGTGACATATTAGGAGGATTTTATGGCCAGTTGTTTTAGATTTATTACATAATAACGGCTCCTGGTACGAATTTTAAATACAGTTGTCCACACTATTATTTATGTAATTTTAAACAAATGTCTGTTTTTGATATTTATACATTAATAGTAGTATTAAGTATACGAGTGATATCATGATGCAATATTGTGAACAATTGTTTTTTTCCCCACTTTTTGTTCTCTCGGCCGGCCCCCTCTTGACCACAATAGATGCGCATTGGCCCCCAGGTCATTTGAGTTTGAGATCCCTGATCTATGCCACTTAGACCGCTTTTAAAGACACTAATGGTAAATTGCATAATGTACATAAGCACAGTAGTGGAACCAGGATAAGTGGTTACTGGTTTTTAATTGGGATCCAAATGCCAAATACATGCCACCAAAATAGTACTCTTAAAAGACAAGATCAAACCACATGGCTGCTACTTAGCTGAAGATCACAAACCCAGAAAATATTCCCCAAACTCTACATTAACATAAAAGTATACACTTCACATTCAAACACTTGAAGGAACCAAGTCTTTTTCAGTCAGTAGACAACAAAATGGAATGGTTTTTTTTGTTTTTTTCCAACCTGAGGATGTCGATGACAATAAACCCCTTCGACCTGGCCAGTCCGGTTAGAAAGCTTCTCCTGCTGTGTCCCATTTTCCTCTCCACCAGGTACAATCTGACATTGTGAAACTTCACCTCCTCACACCTGGGAACACTGGCTTCTACTGGTCTCGGCCTTTTCCTCAAACGAGGCACAATGGGAGTGTGGAACATTTCTCTGTTTGACAAGCTATCCAAAGTATTTTTGAACCACTAGGACTTTCTAGTGTTGTAAGGCTTTTTTGTATCACTGTGGCACTTCACTTCCTATATATATATAAAAAAAAACACCCACTCTGATAAAGCCACAGTTGTTTATTTGACAGTTGTAGTTTTTCTTTTCTTTTTTTTTTTTCTATGCCCTTCATGGAACTAGTTGTCAGTTGAAGCAGGGGTTGGTGAGAGTTGGCAAGTCGGAAAAGCTTCTGGAAACAGGTGTTGAGGATTTGGTGTTTACCAAAAACCACCTGCAAACTTCACAAGACTGAGGGTGTGGAGGGGCGGAAAAAACATCCGTTGGCAAGATTATATTCCATTCCAGTAAAGTTTTTTCTGCATTTATAGGAAGTAAACAAACGGTTCTTACAAAGCAAGCGATAAATTCCGTGCAGTTTCAACTCCACTCCTCAAAGATGCCTGAATTGTGTCACCTACGAAAACCCCTCACAGCTGTCCTACCATGTCCAGTTTGTCTCGCCGCTCACCGTCTCATTATGTCTGGACCAAGGCTGCACCATCTGCTCTACTGCTTTAATTAGCTTGACTGTCTAAAGTGAGTGCCTTTACCTGAGATCCTACAAACTCATACAGCCCTTTACACACATACAGGTACTGTATATAATGAGCCACCGATGACCAGGGTAAGGAATGGCATATGTGGTGGTCAGGAACATGAAAGAAATTGGATTTAATCGGTTTCCCTTGCCTTTTGTTTCCAAGGAGAATAGTAAAATGTGATGCATGTGCTTCACTAATCCAAATAAGAATGATTTGTTGATTAAGGTGAAGGAATAAAACATCATAACAGGCCTTGATTAGACATTACATCTAATTACCACTCTTTTCGGTAGTTTAACAAGCACACCTTGATTCTGTCTGCTACACACAAAATATTACACAGCTCTCATTAGCACTGAGTTCTGAGGGTTAATGGGTGTCAAAGGACAGACACAACTAATTGTTTGACGATTTAGTGCCCAATCACTCAACTGCATACGTGGGTGCTGGCCTGCATCCAAACAGAGTCCAATGAAAGTGTAACATCCCTGAGACGAATGGTTCTCGTGCTGCCAGGAGAAATCACTGCAAGGGAAAATAAATGTAATCTATCTTTATACATTAGCGCTGTGAGCGCATAATAAAATTGCATAATAATTATCAAAGAAAGGACAGTGTGTCAGGAAATGACAAACTCAGCTAAATGTTGATTTTGAGTTAAAAAAACAACAACAGGACGTTATATAAAATAGGATAGAAAATGTGAACAAAACTATCCTAAAGATACCAAGGTTGAGTGAATATTTTTAGATAATTAATCAGTACTATCACAGTGTTGTTAGAATAAGCTAAAATAGTACCTCAATATTTAATAATTATTATTTGCAGGCTATTTGCAGTCAGCAGTCGAAACTCTCATTCTACTTTGAATAGAGAGCAGCATCAACCAATAACAGAGCTGAAAGAGAGTAAATAAGTGACCCAAACCAAAACCATCCAGAAACGTAGCCTGACTGTGTACTGCAGACATGCTACGTGATACACAGGTATATAGCTTATACCCACTAGAAAGGGTGCAGGATTTCTGTATAACCACTTAAAAATGTGCAATGGTACGTATCAACTTTGGGTTGTTGTTTTTTAACAGAAATGTCAAATAATGTGAGCATGGCTGTCGTTTCCATTAAAAACACAAATTAAATATAATAAAATTCACCATGCTCTTTTTGTACGTTATTGTGCTGCCAGTCTAGCGACCTATGGTGCTTTGAGTGTGCTTTTTTGTTCACGTGACTGGGGGAAAGTGTTCTGGACTGGACATGTCCAACCACAGCACTTTACTGTCCCTACACGCTAATGCATCACAGTTATAAACATAGAAGCGAAGGGGAAATGAAAAGGAAGTGACACTTTTTGAGTGTTTTCAACAACCTGTTCCCGAATCTACAGACATTTTAGAGCAGTTTGTGTCTGCAGAAAATAATACCTCCGCTGTAGTTGCAAGTACGAGTCGGGAGCCTGATCCTAAAAATACTCTGTCATTTGTTATGTCCACTCCATAAGCAAGCTAACTGCATGCAGACGCTTATATGATCATATCAAATAATAACTAAAAATGTATTTGTTTAGGAGGTGGAACACACATTTTCAATATCGGACAATCATGTTTGTGAGAATGTAAAATTGTGATTGTGAGAAAAATACAACCGTACTTAAAGGTGCATTATGTCATAAATCTTAACCAACTGGCCATAAAATTCAGACTCAGGAATAATATTCCTATAACATACTGAATTCACCAGCAACAACAGTACATCCAAAATATTTGCATTAAAAAAAAATATTTTGCGGACCACAAATAATTTTTTATGTTTTGAAATCATGTTGTGGCATGTGGCGCCACCTACCGCCGTCTACCAATCATTGCAGTCAGTAGAGTCTCAGCTGCCGAGCAAACCACGGGTTGCCAGTTACATCTGAGCTAAAATGGCGGAGAAAATGAATCCTAAAAGATCTCGGTATTTTGAATTGAGCGTAGTAACCGTTTTTGGCCACATTCTTACATATGGCGCCTTTAATGTCTAGGTTTATTTCTAGCATTACAGCCAAAATACACTGTTTGCGGAACGGTTGCGTTGCATCACCAATCCGGGAGAGGAAGTAGTAAATTAAAACATCCGGTTTCCTTTTAAGAATAAAACATCCCCCCGTTGACACTTTATCACTTAACTTCATTAAAGAAAGCATCAAGAATGCAAGTCCAGCATGCTCCTATTTCTTCGGTTGATAGAAATACTGCTCTTTTTGTCGTGTTTACAGCATATACAGTGTACTTCCGTGCAAGAAGTACCACAAGAAAACCTAGTCTCACAAATTGAATGTAAAATATATCTGTTTAAAGCTACTACAACTATAGCTTTATTATGTTACATGTAAATAAGCCTCAATTTGCCACTGACACCTGACTTTAACTTGCAAGTATGTTTTATTTTTGTTAAATACTTTTAAATCAAGGGTCTAATTGCCTCACCTATAGGAGCAATGCAAAGGATGCTACAATTTGTTAGCTACCATGAGGCAGCAAGACAAGCCAACATATGTTATGTTATGTTATGGCTAAATGAAACGATAAAGCACCCTGCTGTAGTCAGTGGCACATTATGTCAGTGTTATTCTAATAGGTGCATTATCAAGGTAGTGATATGCATCAACAAGGTGCGAAACTCTGCAAACGTTCTGCTCGTTACACACAGATGGTTGATGTATGCACTTTTACTTTCATTCGTCTGCAGACAAGCGCTCACCGTTAGAACCTGGGTGATGAAACAAAACCTCAATACCTGGAGTTATCAGGTTTTGACAGCACTGTTTGCTTAACAGTTTGTTCCCATAGGCGTCTTGCATTAAATATTGTTAAATCAATAGCCAACGCGGCATCAAACCAGACAACACACCCTGAAGGTGAGCCGTTTCATGCAGTTTTCAGAATGCTTCATAACAATGGTATAGACTGCACTAAAGAAACGCCCATTTAAAAAACATGTGATGTCATGGGTTCTCTTTCGTTTATTGGATATAACTCTAAATCTAGATACTTTATTTGAATGCATTTTATCATAGATTCAGATTCAAGTGTGCCTGAGCTGGGAGGTGAACTCAAGTCACAGTCTATTAGGACATCTCTATATAGAGCGATTTTGAGGAAGTATTTTCTTCCTCTTTGTGGATGCCTCAGAGCAATCTCAGTCCAAGTTAAACATTTTGAGAAAATACCAGGAATTGCCCCATCATGATGGAGAGCGAGAATATGTTTTCGCTCTAATGAGGTGACCTCGGCGTGTGTACTTCACCCTGCTGAAGCCGGTTGGTGTGTTAGTGAGTGCTGCAGTGCGTGACGGGTCAGTCTATTACTGTACTACCAGAAGCGCAGTCCTGCCCAGAGGTTCCCTGCTGAGACAGAAATGAACCTGCCATCCAGAGAGGAGTGCGAGGGCTGGGACCAGGCACAAGTAGCCTTCTTTTTGTGCCAGGTGAGTACATGGGACACAATAAGGCACTATCAGTGGATACTAAAAGAGGTTTGCTGACCTGTTTTCAGCAGTGAATCATGTGTATACTTCTCTTCTTGTGTAATGTACATAATTCAAGCCGTTTCAAGAGGGAACGATGATGCTACAGTCTCGCATTTTGAATTAAATCTGTTTATGTTGTTGTCTCAGCTAAAACTAAATCATTATGTCTGTTGCCCCCCAGAACAAAATGTCAGAATGTGCCGTTACCATTAAAAAAATGAGAATTAATGGAAAAAGATTTATGGTGAGTTACACATTTTACATTTTCTAATAGCAATGTTTTTTTAACAACTGATTCAGGATTATATCAGGCCATGGTTATTACATTATATTATGCATTTAGTACATACAAGTACATATTTTAAAGAGTTTACCATGCAAGTGCTCAATGCTAAACTGCTGTTTCTAGTATAAATGGAAGAATAAGCTTGATTCTAACTTCAGCTCTAAGGCAACACTAAAATGTCCACAGTTGAAAAAAAACAGGAAAGAGTCTACAGGATATGATCAGTGGCTTTCATTATTTGTGAGGGCCCTTCAAATCTGGAAGTGATCGCCGTGTCAGTTGCAACTTCTGCTTTGATATTGCTCTCACAGCTTTGTCCACAGGACATAGTGTGTAGTCCAGCAGGAGCACAAAAGAACAATGTTTTACAGCTCGTGTGCTCCGAGTGAGCAAAGCAAACATTTACAGTCCACATAATCCAGTTGAAATAAAAAAAATACAGATGTCTGTTTTGACAGATTTTGTCAACCCCAATAGTGTGCAGGCACCACATTCTTCAGCTTTGTAGTTGAGATCAAAAAACAAAGGTCTCGTTTGAAGGTTGTGGTCCAGCCCCTAAAGACTCATTCGCCTGTGTTGCTTCATGCCGTGATAGCAACAACCACCAAAGAAACAGCAGTGACCTAACCTGCAAAACCATTCTGAACTAATCTGCATAGTTATACCTGCACACCATCTACCATAATACATGTACAGTCTCTTAGGGCCGTCCTATATTTCTGTGAAACACTGACACTGTGGGTGCTGCAGGAACTAATAACTGTGAAATGAATCACTGGGTTATTAAAGCTATGATCCCTCCTTTTTTAAAGTTAAGTATCATTAAATCTGCTTCGGTTGAGAGGAGAAAGCGGATTTCGTGCGGTGAAATAACTTAAGCATGGGTTCATAACTTCCTAATATTTGGTATTTTTAAAGGTTCCTCCATAATACCTTGCGTAATAGCTTAGCTTCTGTGCACCAGCATGCCTCTCCAAGCACTGGTTCATATACATCTTATTAGCGGCCACTCGTAAGGACTTCTTGAGAGAAACAATCTACTTGTGAATTCATTATTCACTGACCCTAAAATTATTCCACTTTAGGAGGGGATATTCCCTCACTAAAGTACTGAACTACAAGACTATTCTCCTCCAAAATATCCTCACTGTGGGTTTTTTTATCAGTCAAAGTCATTAATGTTTCAGAGGGAGAGGCTTTGATGTGCAAGTTATGGAAAATACATACAGTATAATGTTCGTACAGTATGGATATTGATTAATAGATTGCATAGCTTCAGATCTGCCAGAAAACCATCCATCCATCATCTACCGCTTTATCCTCCACCAGAGGGTCACGGGGCAGTGCTGTGCCTATCTCAGCTGACGTAGGGCAATAGGTGGGGTACACCCTGGACAGTTCAGCAAGAAAAACAAAGCTCGGATAATTACAGGTACCGTTGTACTGAACCAGTATATTTCACACCTGTGTGTAACCCTCGCTTCAGAGATTGAAGGCAGGTTCATGGTGGATAAATGAAGTGAGCGTAGACCTGAAACATACTCATAACACTGTCATGACCTTTAGACACTGGATGCCTGGGAACCCTGTTTTTCACATTTAAAGTTATTTCTCTATTTATGTTTATACCATCTCCAAAAACGGTTATTTTTGCTTCCTCAAAGACTATTTTTGATCTTTTTGCAATCCTGCATTTGGGTCCTTACCTTTGTAGCCCTGTCAAACACACATAATATGATTTTCCCGGCCTGACAAATGGCCAGGGGTGCTCATATACCAGCATAGTCAATGGGTAATAAAAATCTTTCTTAACCATTTTACACCCAACCCTCAAAATGTCCATCTGCGTATTTTAACCACAAAAACAGCAGAAAATGTCCTGCAACCAAGTGCTTTTGCCCATTTTTCCAGAATAGCGTCCAATATCTGGCAGTTATTATTAATTTATTTTTATCATTTGCATGATAAAATACTGTTTAAACAACTTAAAATGAAGGAAAGCAAACAGGGTTATTAAGAAAAGCACTGCACATGAACAGAGATTGCGTGTTAAATTTGAAATATTAAGTATAAAACATATTTACAATAAAAAAAGTTAAAAAATTAGTCTCTCAATGTTTCTTTGTCTCTCAATGTGCAAAAACTGGCCCAAAAAATGGAAACTATGTGCAGGTGTGCCGATTGTCCGGCTTCCTGAAACAGTGCAAGTGAAAAACCCGCAATAACCACAAGTTGGCTTTAACGTGCAACTTCTCAGCTTTCAGAAACTGTTGGAATTTGTCCGATAGCACAAACTGTCGCATAACTACAGTCATGCAGAATGCAATATGTGTCATCAGCGATATGCTCGGTTTTAAAGGGTTTTAACAACAAGTGGTGTAAATGCATCTTAAAGCTCACAAAGAGTGGTCCTGTTGCACACATGTTAGTTATGGAGGTCTACATTAACTTGTTTTTATGGTCAAAAACCTCCTAGTTGCTGTAAACGAGCCGATAGAAATCTGTCTTTTCTGACGATGTGCTGAGCAGCGATATTTCAGACTGAACTCCCAGAAGACAGAGTGTGTTGTAATTGGCCAGCCAGCGTAGAGCCTTCCCAACTGTCTTATGATTGGCCAGTACCCAGAAGTGACATATTCAGCACACCCACTCTCAGAAGTGCAGCTCCACCCTCTAGAACGGTGGATGCACTGCTACTCATTATCAAAAATATAAAAAAAATAGCTTCTTCCCGCTGCAGTCCCTTTTACGCCTTTGACCCGGAGTCAGACCCAGAGTCAGAAGACACTGTCGCTCGTGAAACACCTCCACAACGGACGTTATTCTTCTTCTGCAGTTCAATGTACGCAACCGGATGTACCCAGACTAGTGCCCGGAGCAGGAGGATCTGCTGTTCAGGAGAACTGCTGTTTACGTAACCGGACCGGGTTTTTTCAGAGATCTCGCTAAGCCTGAGATTACAATAAAACACAGCGTTCTCAGCAATGGCTAAAACTTCAGGGCTTCGTAAACAAGGTAATGACGCAGATACACACTAAAAAAAACAGCGTTAATTGGAACTTCCAGTCTAGGTCCGCTTTAACTTCCATTTAGGGCTGGGAAACATGGCCAAAAATTTGATCACAATACAGTTTCAAATCAGATAAACTGTCAGACAAAGTTGTGCCCCTAAGTAAAAGCTGAATGGAACAGTTAATTGTGGTTTTAAACACCGTTGTGGACAGGAAATAACAAAATAACTTGTTAAACTAAGAAAATGCTCACAATTCTGAGGCAAAACAGTCATAGCAATCACATGTTGGGTCATGCATTTAAATTGTGTTATATTGACACTGAACAAAATTATATTGCAATATGTAGCTGTATATTGTTATTGAATATTGCCTAATCCTTCCTCCATAATAATCATTCAAATTTGTTTAACCCTGTGCAGAACCTCATCATACATGGCAGGCCAAGAATAAATTATAAAAAAAAAAAAAGACTGGATTGAATTGCTGTGAATGTGTGTGACATATTCATGGTCTTGACAGGGAGATCCCCATTAAATTTTCAATTACTTTGCATATTAATATTTTAATTAACATATGGATAATTGTATTTGTAAATAAATGTATTAATCCCTTTTTTTTTATTTACATTTTGCGGATAAAACACTTTGAATATACTGTAGGCTTGGTCTTGTTGTCCTTTGCATGACATAGCTGTTTTAATATTCACACAGTTTTTGCCTCAAGACCTGAAAAGATATGAGACTTGAGTTTTATCTCTGCTTTTCAGATGACGGAGTGACTTTCAGTAGATGGTGCTCTCTACTTATCCAAGCATGAGTGTTGTTGCTCATTGTAATTATCCAGTTCCTCTGGAAGGAAAAACAGAAGTGCTTGCTTATTTACAGCTGCCTGTGGCTGTGAAATGTCACTTCTGTTGCAGGATGATTTCACAAGAGCAAATATAAACACTCTGAGGCTTTGGTTAAGATTGAATCAATACTGTGTTACAGAGCCGAGTGAAAAATATCCGATTTTCAATTCTGTATATTTACATGATTTTATTTCTCCAAGAACTTAAAGCCAACCTTGTTTTAAATGTGTTTATAATTGGCAAAGATGTTTGAGCTTCACTTTGGAAAAAGTCTGCCACTTATTTGACAGGATTAATCATCAAATATTCTAAACTTATGCACATGAGTTAGTGAACTTAATGCAGGGTTCAGAGCATTCTGAGAATAGAAGACCAGCTACAAGCTGCATTCAAGAAACCTCGTAAATATCACTCAAACACACATGCCCTTCACTAACTCAATGCTTGCTGCTGCTGCTGCCACCTTATTATAATAATTGTACCACAAATTTGATGAATTGATGATGAAAATTTATTTATTGAATGCAATCATTTAAATATAATTATCAGTCTTTTTCTTAACTATTTAATTTAATTTAATTTAATTTAATATACATGCTCATCCCGAAACTGTATTGTTTAATAACCATAACCATTTTTTTCGTGTTTCATTTATATCATGTTTCTACACTACTGTTCAAAAGTGTGGGGTCACTTAGAAATGTCCTTATTTTTGAAGGAAAAGCACTTTTTTTTTTCAATTAATATAACATTAAATGAATCCGAAATACACTCTATACATTGTTAATGTGGTAAACGACTATTCAAGCTGCAATCATCTGTTTTTTTTCCCATTTCCAGCAACCATCTCTTCAGTGTTCTAATGGTACATTGTGTTTGCTAATCGCGTTAAGTCCAATTTATACTCCTGCGTATGAAGTATGAAGGCCTGGGGGGTCTCTGTGGTTACGCAGTCGGATAATGGATTACGCAGTCGGATAAGTATAATGTGGCCTTTAGAAGGCTATTGGATGATTAGAAAACCTTTGAAAACCCTTGAAAACCCTTGTGCAATTACGTTAGCACAGCTGAAAACAGTTTTGCTGGTTCTTCTTGAAGGGTCAAATTATTTCTAATCTTGTCAATGTCTTGACTATATTTTCTATTAATTTTGCAACTCTTCTCATGAATAAAAGTGTGAATTTTTAATGGAAAACAAAAAAAGTTGTATGGGTGACCCCAAACTTTTGAACAGTAGTGTATATTAGATGGTTCAAAGGTCTTAAAATCCTTAAAGCAACAGTAGTTTTTTGGCATTATTGGCTCCATAATAACCTTCCAGCATAATGTAAATCAAATGATTTAAGAAAGAGCTACAGTTTTACATCTACTGTAACTATATAGGCTCCGTTTCCAGCCTAGTTCCAGGTCCATAACTGTGCACTGCATGTAAGTACATGACTCCAACAGCAACAACTGCCTTCACTGCAAAGAAAACTTTTAAAAAAGGAAATAGTCTCAAAGAGAATCAGGCAGTAAAGCATTCGTCAATATGGGATGAGCCTCTTCAGAAAAGAACAGATTGCCTCAGGCCATCAGTTGCATATGTAACAAGTCCCTTTGTCTGTGCTCATCTAGTGAGACAAACTCGGGACAGGGAGCTTTGATCCTACAACACTGGTATTTACAAAACCTATGGATGAAACTCAACGATCAGCAATGTTTCTAGCAATCCTTCCTACTGTAGCTTTAAATAAATAGAAATCAGTTTGGTGTTAACGCAGCTGTGGATTGCTGTCAAAAGACAACATCAGGCTGCTTGTCAAAAGCACCTCCATCACCTCATACCTTGGTAAGAATGAGAGGAAGAGAAACACAATCTAATTCTGGATGAGTGGTGGGTGGAAGCGTAACACGGGGTACTAGTGTGAGAATGGAAGTGACAGTCAGAGAAAAAGCACAGATAAAGGAAATATCTGTCTTTCTGATCCCATATTCAATCACACAGGGAGACAGATTAAAAGCTACATGTAGTACATCAAAACAACTGTGAGACTCCGTCTCTGTTGACACTGTAGCCGGCTGAAAAAAGTGACTTTGAAATGAGATCAACGCTACAAACAAAAGCCACTCAAATCTATAACAATATACAGTATATCAAACATGGATTGCATTGTTGTTGGTAGCAAACATCTACTGGAACGTAGAACACAAATTGGCAGATCTTTAAAAGAAAAAGTTAATAAAGGGTTAAAAAAAAAAAAGGTGTTGCTAACCACCCGTATTTTGCTCCTTGTCAGACTGAATTTGCCAGGAAGTAACAGAGTAACGTATTTGCAGAGGAGTGGAAGTAAACATGCACTAGCAGACCATCTGTGTAGCGTACTCGCCTCTCATGAGTACTATGTAGGTGTAAAATCATTTTTGTGATAGTGTGCCATTCAATTAGCAAGTGCTATGATATAACACGCCACGCCTCAGAAAGCAAACACATCCACGGATGCTCAGATTGGGGGCAAAGACAGTTGCTGTTTAAACACTCTGGATGCTGGAGGGTAGGATAACAGCTAAGCTGAAACATAGTCAAAGAAAAGACTCTATCTATAAAACTATTAGAATGCATTTTATGCAGTGGCATAGTCATGTTCAACCTCTGAGAATACATACATGTACCAATCTCAGCCTCAGGCCTTCATCAGGGATTCACAACAAAACAAAAAGTCATCTTAAAGTGGTTTTCCTCTAATTGGACTCTCACACTTTCACACGCACGGGGTGCTGTCCTCTAGAGGGGGTAAACATATAAAATTCAGCAGAAGGCAGCCAAGTTTGGCCCAAAAAAACATGGTAAATAGTAAGGAAGAAAAACAATAAGTAAATATTTAAATCTCAGAAGCAGTTCACAATTAATAATTTCATCACTTGCAAAACAAAAAGGCGTGGAGTTTACAGGCGAGAATGCCCCAGCCAGAAGGACAGAACAGAAACGTACCTTAAGCACATCGAATGTTTACTATACTGTGGCATTTTATACATTTTTCTTGAGTTAAGAAGAGGGAACAGGCAAAGACAACTAAACAAAAACAAACAAAAGTATTTTGGATTTATAAATTGTGGGCTACTGCACTCTCAGCTTTTACGATGTTCACTGTAAAAAAGAAACCGTTGAGAAAAATTTCAAGGCTACTTGCTGCAATCAATTTTTGAGTTTACAGCCCAACAAAAGATCACAAGTTTTTAAAAAGTTCCATCAACTTATATTATTTTGTTAGACAAACTTGTAAGTTAGAGTTGTGCCAACCCAAAATTCTGTTTTCAAACAGTTTGGCTCACTTATATTTCTTCAGATGATTTAAAAATTAAATAAAAAAATTACACTTTGAATTTTGAATTATCAGAATAAATATTACTTAGCCAAAATGTTTGAAAACAGAATTATGAGTTGGCACAACTCTAACTTACTCTAACAAAATAATATTAGTTGATGGAACTTTTTCTTTTTTTTTTTTTTTTAAACTGAAGATCTTTTGTTGGGCTGTAAACTCAAAAATTGATTGCAGCAAGTTGCCTTGAAATTGTGAGTTTTCTGAACTTTTTTTTTTTTTTTACAGTGCAGTTCCAAACATGATTTTTCTTTGCTAGTTTCAGAACAGCGTTGGTAAAAAAAAACTTCTTAGACTAGGTTGTAGCAGGTGCTCTTTGGATGGGGAATGTCAGTAAAATATTCACACAAAAAAACTGTAGTATATTAGTTAAAAGTTCACAAAAAAACTGTAAAATAACATGCAGCAATACAGTCCAATAGCTTTAGCCTCAAAAAAAATTTATTTGGTTTATTATTTAAGAGAATTTATACAAAATTAATAAAACGTATCCACATAGTAGAATTAAAATCACTAGTGCGGGTGACGTTAAGGTCATACTACTATTAACACAAATCATAACTGCCTGTGAGAACTTAAGTTAAAGTCTGGATGAATAAAGACATCAATTTCAGTTGTTGTGGACTGCATGAAAGTTATATGTTCATGTATATTTGAAACAGAAATACGTAATTGAGTGTTGATTTACACTATAATGAGTAAGGGCTCCTGGCATATAGTACAAAGGAAAGTCTGAAGCTTGTAAGACTGTTGTCTCTCATTGGAACAAGCACAGACAATCCTATAAATAATTCAATGTGGGAGCAGTGCCTGGCTATCCACTGGGGCGGACTATTTGATATTTTATTCAATGTCAAATGGCAAAGTCTGATTTTATAAAGATGTGGGGGGTTTTTTTTCCTATTAGCCAGTGGTCTGATCAAGTGTGTATCTGTAAGGCCAAGGTTCAGTTTTTTGAAGGAGGTAAAGTCTTTCATATTAAGTGATCTCAGTCTCTGATTTGCAAATTATTTGAGTGCCCACATTCACACCAGTAATTACTCTCATGGTAGATTACCTCAAATAAATCATAAATAGCTATGAAACCATTATTACACATTTCACAAGAGACTGCCGATAAAGGGCACATCCACACATTATTCATATCTAAATTGAGTACCTCATACATTAACCTCAATTAATAAAGTCCCTACCCATTTGTTCACACAATATCTTACAACTTAAGAGAACAATAAACTAATTTTAAAAAATTAAAAAAAAACATATGTTGTCATCAATCTCCATTACATTACACCAAGTATAAAACAGAGGAGGGGCGGCGCTAGGAATGACTTGGGGTAATGAATTATGAATGAAGAGGGGAAATACATAATTTAGCGGGATTTGTTGCATATTTTATGGTAATCATTTTCCTTTCATTTACAGATTTTAGTGTAACAGACCTTAAAATGCAACAAGAAACTACAATGCAGCAGAGAGTCAGAATAACGTTGATTTTAAAATGTTAGTTGAAACTGTGTAGTATGATGTAGGTACTTTATGTCATTATAGCCTTTAAAGATTGTACCTGCTGTTCTGTTTTACATGATATTGACTGATATAGACATTAAATGAGCTGCATATGTACATGTATACATCCAACGTCCAAAGTGGAGCCTATTCTTTACTAAGTAGTCTAAAATTCAGCTATGTGTTGTAGTTGCTAATATACTCTATTAACAAATGAAAAAATGTGTGCCCATGCATCTCAGTTGGCTCTTCCAAAAAATGATTTGTAACAGCTGTCAGAGAGAGAGAGATGCTGCCATCTCCTGTTAAATAAGAGGTAGTGCAGCACCGGGTGACCCACCAGTCATCTGAGAACTGTGTAATCTCCTGGTTTACCATGTGTTTTACATTTGATTTATCTGCTGCGTTCACAGAACATGACTGACAGTGACTTCAGCAAGTTTAGCCTCATTCACCAACCGTGAGTAACCATCATCTCACTCTTTCAGTATCTGTCTTGTCATTACATCACATTTTACATTACATGTCATTTAGCAGACACTTTTATCCATTGGTACTTACAATGGAGTACAACCAGCCATGGGTGGAGTTGAACTTGTGACCATGATGTCTCTGCACATGGGAGTACCGGTCTTAACCACTGAGCTACTCCACCCCACATTATATGATACACGATTTATTTATCTATGGTTATTTTTAAATAAAGAATTCTACATGACAGGAGGTTGGGTAAATGTAATGTCATAGTAAAAATCTTGATGTGTACTAGAAAATAAAGGGAACGCCTCAATGGCTGTGTATAAATGCATATGCTTTGTTTGTACACGCAGATGTGGGTTTCAGGTCTGAGTGCACCTGCACATTTGTCAGCACGTGTTTGTTCATGTTTGTGCAGTGTGTTCCTGTTCATGTATTCCCATGTGCATCTGTGTTTGCGTGGGTGTGTACACATGAACAGATACAATTAAATGTGTGTGTTGGGGGGGAGGGGGGGCATGTTGCTTTATTAACCTGAGACTTTGTCAATATTTCTTCCCAAAATGTTTGGATCTTGTTCTCCTTTTTGCAAAATTTGGATCCAAATAAAAGCATTTAAATGTGTTGACATGCAGCATTATTATTAGGGACCGAGCACACAGGGTGCGAGGACCCTATGGTAATTGTAGGAATTTTTTTTCCTTTTCTCAGAGTTCGAACTCTTATTTGAGCCGCGAAGCGTGAAAACGGACGAAAATTGCCACGCACTTCAGAACTGGCGAAATTTTTTATAAAATAAGGACTTGCGAAAAACCAATGCGACATGGCTCAGTAGCGCCCCCACATGTCAAACGCCTTTGGAGCGGGCGGAAATTTAGTTGCATCGAATTTCACGAAACTTAGTGGGAACATTGTCCGGCCCAAGACGAACAAAAAAATCCTCTTGAGACCATGACCTCAATGCAACAGGAATCTTGGATTTGCGTATATCTTTTTTCGAAACTGAACTTGCGAATTTTCATTGAAATTAATGTGGTTACAATGGTAAAATTACAGACTGCCATTAACATGGGTGCTTAAATATACAGTGTAAAAATTTAATTAATTTTTTGTTGCCTTTTTTGACAAAATGCCAGTGGATCGAAATATATGGTGAATACACAGCAAATTAAACTGTTTGTCTTCCTCAACCTCAGTGATACACTTGTTGAACCAGGAAGTTGCATGTCATTTTTATTTTAGAGCACCCACTATATGTCCAATAATGCCCAGCTAAAGCCAGTGTATGCAAACTTAGCCATTGAAAGGGACTGATCTCATTTCTGTAAATAAAGCTAAGGAGGTAAAAAAAACCAGCATATTGTTAGTGGGTGTCCCGAGTAATTTCACATTTATTCCGAAACTCCAGACTAAAGAGTGAATCATACACAGCTGGTTCCTCAGAAAACCCACAGCTGTCTCTTTAATTCTGTTAATGTGTGAACATTTCTTACCACAGACAACTTATTGGTATTTCTTTTTTCGTGTTTCACATTTATTTTGCCACCAATGCCATTGTGTCTTCTTTATCTGCCATCTCTATCTCTGACACACACACACACACACACAGAGGAAAGAGAGATATAGTCAATCATCCACCAAACAGGAAACACTGCACACTCCTCTTCCATATTTAGAAAACACTCAGGATTACAACATGGTACGGTACTTTCCGTCTGACTTCAAGCATGACCTTACACATACAAATACTTGTACTTAGGTGTCCAGCAGCAGCAGTATTTATAAGAAGTATCTTTGGTGAAGAGGAAACATTTAGAAATGCAGTTATATTCACAGAGGAAGGAATGTTCAGTAAAGAAAGATAAATAGAGATTAATGCCAGTGACCTCGTACAGATGATAAACATTATATGCAGAGGGGTCAAAAGGTCCGAGACCACGCACTGCATAGCTTTTAAAAAATGCCAGCACGTGGGTGGAAGTGCAACTGAAGAGTCAAGAGAGCAAGATGTGATTTAAGACGTTTGCTCAAAGCGTGGTCACTGCGTCTGTGTGTGTGAAGGAGTGGAAAAGAGAAGTGATTTTTCTTACAAATGCAGTTATGAACAAAACCCTCCCCTCTGTGACAAAGACGGGACTCGCAGCCAAACAGGGTTCAGTTTTGCTGCCGCAGTCTAGCTGTCAGCACGAGCTTAATGGGTGAGGAGCCAACTATGTAAACTGGCAAGTTTAACATGAACAAGGATACGCTCAGTAAACTCACGGCTCCTGCCACAGCAAAGATTCGGTAAGTCGTCCGCTTCGTTTGTTTATTTTTGAATTGCAGCAGACAATGATGCATTGTCATTCTTTGCTAAACGTCCGTAATATCTGGAGCACTTTTTAAATGTATGGTTACATATAATGCTGTATAGACGTTTTAAAAAAGGTATCCAAAAAGTTAAAACTTTTCAAATGAGCCACTTTATCAAGGAGTGGTAGGTAAACACAGGTTACTAATCACATTGATTATACCTAAATAGAACAGTTTGTTAATGGGATGATTAACACTTGCAATAAACGTCTTTAAAAACAAATACATATCACAATTTAATAAACTCCTCCTGGAGTCACACTGACATATTTTAGTTTTAACCAGAATAACTACTTGAAAGAAATGATTACGTGTAATAATTCAAAGAATGGCTTGTTCCCAGATGGGATTTATGGCTCTTTGAAGGGAGCCGGATCTTGAGGAGCAAGCAAGATGCATGTAACACCTTTTTATTTGTGGCACAATAACAAAACTAAGCAGGCTACAATGAACTTCTATGCAAAACTATACTAAATTAAACATATATTAATATAGAAAAACTTTTAGAAAACAAGTTTCAAGTATAACCCTGCATAGGACTCCTGAACTGTCCTTGGTAACTATTGATATTAGTGCAAATTTTAGTATTTTTAGAAAGATGAAAAAAAAACTCACTGTAAACAACAAAATAAAGTGTAAACAAACTTTGTCAGATTTGCATTGAGGAACTGACTCGTAGCTGCAGTACTGATACTCACGCACTCACAAATTTCCATATCAAATTGGCAACCCATGTGTTTTCTGCCGGGCACCTATCCTTGTTGTACATGCTCTCCATCTCAGTGGAGTAACAGGTGTGCATGCTTTGTGTGTGACAGCGATTAAATAAAAACAATTGGGGGGTTTATTTTGCACCCAAAACGGTTATATATATTTTTAAAAGTTTTATATGTTGTTAACTTTGGGATTTCTAAAAAAAACATTTGGATTTCCATCCATAACTTTAAGATTTGCAAACACAACTTGATATATAACTGAAAAAGTGAGTCACAGTTTTTGTTTTTTAAATCCTAAAGTTTTGGTTCCAATTCTGACAGTGAATTTAGAGCAGGGCTCTCAAACTCAAATGACCTGGGGGCAGAGTGTGAAATACCCATTAATAATCAGGGGGCTCCCCATCTCCCATGTGTTACACTATACTGTTTCACCCACCACAGGTGCCACCCTGCAGTATTGGCTATCTTTCCTGTCAGATGTGGGCTTGTGTGGGCTTTTTTCCACATCACCATTTGGAAAGCAATTAATGAAAACATTAAAATACATAATAATAATGTCCATTTTGTCTGGTTATAAAGAAGCAGGCAAAGTGTATTATGTATGTAGATCATATATGTAAAACTGAAATTACAAAAATTATTAGGAAGACAACATGTTTATATTTAGACTCCCTCAAATGTTGCCTTTGAGGCCCCCAGACCCCCCTGTATTTCGTACAGTGCCTGCCTGGGGACCACTGAGTGTCTAGTCTGGTCAGTAGGGGATCGGTGAAGTAATATCACAACACATTAATAAAAACGCGCATGTGGGCTACATGTGTCCTGCGGGCGAGGGTTTGTGATCTCTGGTTTAGAGTTAGCTCACTTATTAGCATTAGCATTAGCATTTATCCTAGTTAGCTAGCTGCGACTCACCTGCTTTAGCTGCGTGTTTTCGTCGAAATGAAACGTTGGAGATTGTCATCAGTGCGACTTCGTCGTTGCCCATAACTGGGTTAGCTACAACTGTTTATCAAAACAAATGTGTCCACTTGACGTGAAAAAGGACATGGTATTTTCGGCTTTTATTTTCCTAAGTCAAACACCTGTCAGCGATCAAACGCTGTTTATGTTTGCCACACCCTGCGCGTGGCCTGACAGGCATGGGTTGGTTTGTTTGTTTGTTTGTTTGTTTGTTTGTATGTTTGAAACAATAATCTAAGTCATTGCATCTTCATGTATGAATTGTCTCAAGGATCACTCAGCCAGGATGATACCCTATGGAGGTAGATTTGTGTCTTTATTATTCAATTAAAAAAAAAAAGGTTGCTTCAATCAAATTTTATATTTTCAATTAAAAATAGACGAAAAATACACGAAATCGTATTTTGAGGCCACGAAACATAATTTTGTGGCAATTAAATACTATTTTGTGGCCACAATTATTTACTAATTATCTACCTGAGACCCTCGAGAGGGTGCGCACAATTTGCCTACCCAACTGTCCAGGAATTAAGTCGTTCGCACATTATATCTTTGTGGCCACAAAATATTATTTTGTGCGCATGTTGTGCCAAAATAATATTTTGTGGCCACAATTTTTTTTTTGACCATGTCATGTGTTTGGGCCATATTATGGGTAGAACATTTGTTTCTTTATAATTCAATCAAAAAAGATAAGACAAAGACAACCTTTTTTTTAATTTGAATAATAAAGAAACAAACCTACCTCCATAATACCCACCCTTTATGTTTGCATAAATCCAATACTTAACATACATTTTACAGAATAATTCACTCGAGTGTTGCAAAAGTAAATACATTATATTATATTGTTTTGTAAGTGTTTTTAAGCTCTCTCTCGAAATGACAACGCCAAATTGTGTGTTTTCCAGGCAGCTTCAAAAGATTGTGCAAGACATCAAGAGAAAGGATGACAGCTTACTGAATAAACTGAGGAGGTCAGTGTCTTAACTTTAAACATCTTTACTGTACTTTTTAGTGCAGTGTGGTATTAATACAGTTCAGGCTAAGATTCTCAATGCCACGTGTGTGTGTGTGTGTGTGTGTGTGTGTGTGTGTGTGTGTGTGTGTGTACGCATCAGTAAAAATGTCGATTCCTCTTTCACAGCCGTTGGAATGAGAGACCCACACAAACCAAAAATAACATCGACAGATGTCTCACTTTCCTTTCCTGATATCGGTCATTTATAGACGCAAAAGGATAGACACGACAGTGACACAAGCACTTCTAAAGACATTAGTTTGTCGTTCGTTTTGTTTTGAAGTATCACTATGATAACAAAACAAAAAAATCTTGAAATCCCATGGAAATGTACGTCTTCTATTAATAGCAATAACACAATCTAAAAAATATCAATCTCTCTCTTTGTGGCAGACTAAAAAACAAACAAATTCCGAAGTTACCTGCGCGAGATTATGGAGGTAAGATCTGTGTCTTTATTATTATATATGTCATGATGCAATTGATCACCGTCCTAGTGTAAAATACCCATAACCAATGTGTGTGACTGAAACATTTGACTGACTCAGACACTGTCAGTGTATTTCAGAACAACGGGTGTTGCTCAATCTTCCCCATGTGTCTCTGTTGGGGAAAGGTTTTTAGCAATTCCAGTGACCAATAAGTGCACATATGAGTTCACAGAGCATGTATGAGTACATGAGTGGTGTTTTCTTGTTAACTTTCCAGAACTGAGTGATGATTTTTCATTTCCAGCTATGCAAATACATTAATCATCGCATCTGCTGTCAAGCTTCAACCTCCTGTTAACTCATTAACTACTGCTGGATCTGATTGGGTTTCAACCCAATCAACTCTCAGAAAACATTGTGCTGCACTCTTAGAAATAAAAGTGCTACGTAGAACCACATAAGGCTCTTCGGCTTGGCCTCATAGGAGAACCCTTTATAAAAGCTTCCACCTGGAACCCTTAATGTTACCAAGAGCCCCTTTAAAACCCTTTATTCAGGAAAGGGGTTTTAAAGGGTTCTTTGGGGAAAGGGTTTTTCGGAAATATTATATATTTATATATAATATATAAAATATTGCAACTGAGCTTTGGAAACGGTACACTCTTAGAAATAAAAGTGCTAAGAAGAACCATATAAGGTTCTTCGGCTTGTCCTCATAGGAGAACCCTTTTTGGCTCCTGGTGGAACCTTTAAGAACCCTTTTAAAACCCTTTATTCAGGAAACGGGTTTTAAAGGGTTTTCTGAATCAAAATGGGTCTTACTGGAACCATTAATGTCACCAAGAACCCTTGAAAAACCGTTTCTTCGGGAAAGGGTTTTTCAGAAGCAAATGCTTCCAGGTAGAACCTCAGCCCTTGTCGAAGGACCATTTTGGAACCCTTATTTCAAAGAGTGTAGGGTCCAAAAGTCAGTAACTAGTGTATATGATGTCTCTCTTCTGTATAAACTCTCCCTTTACCTGTTTCCACGAGTTCTTAACACTCTGCTTAATTATGTGTCGCTTCCATTAAAACATAATACTGCAAACTGTGGTTTAGTCACTTGTTGAAAGGTTATTCAACAGTCTGTGACATGAGGAGACACGTGTCAGCAGTTCCTCAGTTTCATTTCAGATG
The DNA here is from genome assembly GCF_963457635.1 of Microchirus variegatus. Lineage (NCBI taxonomy): Eukaryota > Metazoa > Chordata > Actinopteri > Pleuronectiformes > Soleidae > Microchirus > Microchirus variegatus. Next base: position 12,459,210 of record NC_139812.1, read on the forward strand.
AACGTAATCATTCATGATGTAGATAGCCGGCCATGTCTAATTAAACCCACAACTGTGTGTTTTCTTTGTAACGTAATCCATTTAAATCCCTGCACTTACAGATGATGAGGATGTTGACGATCAGTTCTCCGATCCCGATTATGTAAGCGTGAGTAAATTGTGAGTCATTTTGGTTTGTGTCCCGTCTGACATGTCTGTTTGAAACGCTGTATGTGTGTTGTTCACCAGGATAATGACATGTATGAGGATCCACATGCTGACCAGGACGACAGCTATGAACCGCCGCCCAGCCACAGACCCTTGCCCACAACATCTTCCTTCCCAACAGGAGAGTACCTCGGTGAGTACAGACATTTGAAATGAAGAACTGATCATTATTCATTCCTTTTTGTTGTTTTTTTTCCTTTTCACACGTGGCTTCTGTTACTCCACTATCCCTCTTTTTTACTGCAGAATAGAATCAATTTATCGCGCCCTCTTCGGTTTCAAAACCACAATACTCCCAGGGGCATCGAATTAGTGCTTCACGCGAACACTGATGTCCTGTTGCTACTTCTACTTCTCCTTTCCAGACAGCTGTCGTAACCAGGCCAAACACTCGCCCAGGAAGCCCTTTCGCCCAGACAAAGCCTCCAGACAACTGCCCCCAGAACCCACCCACATGGGGAGCGATGAAGACGTAAACCAACTTTAACCAAAGCTCTCATGAATATTTTTGTTTTAGAGAGTCTTGTCATATCCTGTGGTAAACAGTTTCGCCTTACTGTGGACAGCCGCCCCCCTTTATACACGATATGTTATTTTGCAGGAAGACTACATGAATCCAGACGACAATAACGATGAAGACAACTACGTAGAACCTGCAGAAGATCTGTCCACCAGTAAGATACTGTACACATAGAGCTGCAATATGATTTCTACAGCTGTAAGTATACTGTAACTGTGTGATAACAGTACTGTGCATCTCTCTCCTCAGATCCTTTGTTGCTCTGTAGAGGCAGAGCACGGAAGGAACTCCCCAGGTTGCCTGCATCGTTACCCCAACCTCCATGCGGTCCTGGTGGGTACAACAACAAACAAGGCACAATGAGCATAGCTTTTCTAATTAGAGAAAGCACTCTTTCTATGATCGTCTTCTGTACCGTGAGTCTCCAAGTCTGGTGAGGTCAGACAGGTTTAAAAGCAAGAATTTGATTATAAGGGGAAATAAAAATGTAATTTTGAAGATAGATAGGAGTTATAGAGTCATCTTCAGTCTTTTTTTTTCAGTCAGATTTGGTTTGGTATTTGGGCCTGTCCTCTAACAAACCCCATGATCTTGGACCTGCAAACAACTTAACATGCAAAACAATTTCAAAGTGTCTGCCCACATTCTTATGACTAATGTGGCAAAGTTTCCACTTCTCAGCACATGTTATTCTCTTGTCACTTCCATTCTGCAGAGTATTTCTTCCTTCAGCGTATATAATACCGAATGTGTGTGTGTGTAAAAGCCGATAAGGCAAACTCCTTCTTTGCTTCCTGGGAGACTGACCAAACACAAAAAACGCCCAAGGCCACTGTCACATTCTGAAAACATCTTTAAAGTAAACAATAACATGCAGCACCAAGTGGAGGCTGGCAACATTTTACTGTCTGCTTGTCCAATTTTCTCTTTGTCTTTGTTTGTTTTTCAGATTTTTATGAAGTCCCAGACATAGAGGTAAACTGGTAGTGTAAAAAAACAAAACAAAGTGCTTTTAAAAATGAAATTTGATTGTATCTTATGGAATATTTACAGCAAAGCTCATCATCATCTCCATCAAACAGGTCAGTTTTACACTCCACTGATTCATTCGGTTGTATTCACGATATGAAATGACAATGTTTTAGACATTTGAAATGGAACTAATCGTTTTCCTCACATCCGTCTTATAGACAGCGCGCAATCTCCTCAACGCTGTTGAGTTTTTTACCACCAAAACCCTGCCCCAGGTAGGACAGACTGCCATAGATCTGTCATGAAATGCAAAGATAATTTTATTACTGTAGATATTTATTTTCATCTCCTAGAAAAATCGGATTCTTTGCAATGACTACACCATTAATGACTTTCTTTTATATTTATTTTAGACAGAATATGAGGTCAGCTCCTACTGTAAGTGATGAATAATGTGCAAGATTATATTCCGCAATTTACTGAATGTGTACTCAGTGGATTTTTGATATACTGGTTTTGTGATTTTTGCAGGTCCAGGAGCCAACACAAGACGATGAATATGAAGTTTGTGATCGAGACGATAGTGAGTACTTATTCCCGTTTTTTTTTTTTGGTTTGATTTATTTTGTCACCTTGAAGAAACCTAGTGATAAAATGTCACTGCATTCAAAAACCGTGTGTGTGTTCCTACAGATTGTAGCAGTAAACCCGCAGAGAGTCGTCCTCCGCCTGTACCAAAACCTTTGCCCAGAGAGTAAGCAACAATTTCCAGTATAAATGTGAAGAAGGTAATAATTGTTTGACTGATCGTCATGTTTTTCTTTCAGGAGGTCACCAAAGCCACCTTTAAGACCGGTAGGGAAATTTTGTTTATTAAAAATAAGGTACATGCAGTCAAAATGCAATTTATGTTGTGATGTATTTTAGTTGAGTTGAATGATGATGAAATCTATTAAATATGACTTCTGTTACAGAGGCTGGATTTAAAGCCAAAGGGATTTGAAAGTAAGAGTTCAAGGTGTTTTTTTTGTGTTATTGTGCTGTTAGTGCCGTCCATTTCTGTGATTATATGTTATGAGCTCACATTTCATTGACTCCTAACAAACCAAATCTCCATGTGATTGAAGAATCTCCACATTCTCCGATTAAAAGTAAATGAGGCTGTGATTTAAAGAAGCCTTTAAACAAGTGAAAAAGAAACTACATTTTACACCGATCATTTATTGAATGTTTGGTTTTCCACAGGCCAAAAGCTGCCTGTGATACCAACTGATCACACAACTCCTCCAAAAGCGTTCACACTAGACCTGGCAAGACCTAAGTAAGAATTGCACTCTGCACATATATCGTAAAGCTAGTTGAATTAGAATTTATTTAATCTCAAAATTTAACCATTTATTGACTGTGTCCTGCTCTGTTTGTTGGTCCCTGTTGCAGAATTCCTCTTCCACAGTTGACCTCCATCAGTAAGTTGTGTCTTTTTTTATGTAAATACCCAAAATGATCTTTCAATCAAAGCTTTATTATTAAAAAAAAAAATCATAATTCTTTTTGTCTCTGAAGCAACAGACAGAAAAAGTGTCTCTACCGAAAATGGATTGCTAGATGACGATGAGGTGAGGCTATATTAAATAAACACTGTAAATATTACAGATGTCTCTATAGTAATGTGATGGGAAATGCATCTTCCATTCCTCCCATGTCTTCTTCTCAGAATGCAGATGTCTATAAGAAACCCTGGTATTGCAGCACATGTAACCGGAAGACTGCTGACGATGCTCTGCTCCGGTCAAATAAAGTGAGAATCGTCGTTAAAAACCCGCCGTCATTAACGCAAAACGCGTGAGCAGTGTGTGGATTATTTTCTGTGACTGACCTCTGGGCGTCTGTTTCAGGATGGAGCGTTTATGGTGCGGAAGAGCTCCGGTCAGGACACACAGCAGCCCTACACGTTAGTGGTGCTTTACAAGGGCAGGGTGTACAACATACCCGTCAGATTCATAGCAAACACGCAGCAATATGCACTGGGGAGCGAGAAGAAAGGAGAGGAGGTATGGTTCACAAGCTTGATCATATCATGTCGTTGCATTTCGCACACACACATCACAGACAGAATTGAAGTTTATACAGTTATGTAAGCATATGTACATCCTCTTAAAAGCCATTTTTAATTACTTATGGAGGTAATGACATATGCAAATGTCATTACCTCCTTCAGACAGGGCAACCTGTCTGAAGGAGGTAACCTTAGGCCTTTCCTGCACCTTAGGCCATTTTGACTTGTCACAGCATTAAAGCAGAGGTGTAACTAATAACATAAGTCCATAATTTGCATTTGGGTACAGCCACAGTGGGCATTGAACATTAGAATTCACATAAAATGCCTCACTCAATATAAATAAGGTAGAGCAGAGGTCTCAAACTCACCCCCAATCAGTTTCATGCAGCTCGCCACTTAATATCAAGTTATAATGAGTTATTTCTGAATGGACTTTTTATTAATGAATTCCTTTTGCATCTTACATAAGTTCATATTGTGAACTATTTGTTGTTCCATGTCAAAACAAAACTCTTTCATTTTGGAAAGATGTGAAATATCATAAATAGTATTATTTCGATATCTCTTCTCAAAAGGTTGAACTTTTTGTCATTCGAGTTTGAGCCCCCTGGGGTAGAGTAAATAAAGATTTTTACAACCAAGGCCTGCGCTCTCCGAGTGCTTTTCTAGTATTAAAGGTGCCATATGTAAGAATGTGGCCAAATACGGTTACTACATTCAAATTCAAAATACCAAGGTCTTTTAGGTTTCGTTTTCTGACGTAACTGGCAACCCGTGGTTGCTCGGCAGCTGAGACTCTACTGACTGTAATTATTGGTAGACGGCGGTAGGTGGCGCCACATGCCAAAACATGATTTCAAAACATAAACATGATTTGCAGTCTGCAAAAAAAAAAATTTATGCAAATATTTTGGCTGTACTGTTGTTGTTGGTTCAGTATGTGATATGTGTATTAATCCTGAGTCTCTGTGACATATTAGGAGGATTTTATGGCCAGTTGATTTAGATTTATTACATAATGCACCTTTAAATGTGTCTGGAAAATGTAAGATTTTAGCAGATTAACTCAATAAGATCAACTTTACTAACCATTTAACCTCCTATTTTAACCAGTATTTCAGCAGCCTCTCCCACATCATCGAGAACCACCAGAAGACTCCGTTGGTGCTGATTGACAGCCAGAGTAACAACAAGGACGCCACCAAGCTGTGCTACCCCATAACACCGTAGACGAGGCCCACCAACAGCCAGCTGATTAGGCTGCATCCCAACCTGCTGTGTTTACTGTCAGACTGTGAACAGAACTGATTGTGTGATTTTTTTTTTTTCCTCCACTGTTGAATGAGGCGCTGTCAACAGGACTGCGTGACGGTCATGTGGCGTTACAAGCAGAACTGACTCGGAAGACTTTTTAAACTCGTGTTTTTTTTATTAAGATTCTTTTTTTAACGCTCTGTCGGTAAACAGTGTATCAAAATTAACGCAAGGAATGAGACGAGCGTTGCAGAAGCAAAGGGAAGCAAGACAGACGGAGGATTCGCTTATGACAGCAGTACATTGGGAGAGCAAATGAGCACAAAGTTGTACATTTTGTCTCAATAAAAAAAAAAACATCTTGTGTTGCAAACGCACATCTTCAGTCATGAGAAAATACCACCAGGAACTGACAACAGTTCCATTTATTCTCTGTTCAACAAAATAACGTTACACTCATGCACATTGGTTGCATAACAAGGCACTTAGTGAAAATTCTCTGCTAATATTTTACAGTACCTCTACCTCGACTATATACAGTTATAAATCCTTTGTCTAAATTACAATGAAAAGAATAATGTGTATATATCGACATACACGGGTCACCGACGCTCCAGATGTGGGGAAACATACACAATTTAGGTACATCTGTCAAATTTTCCAAGACGGACATACACTCTCACACACACACACACACACACACACACACACACACAAACAAGAGCCAGTGTTCCCTTTGGCTGCATAGGGAAATGTTTTAGACACAGGAGGACACTGGTTCAGATTGTCAAAGACCTAATAAGTGAGGTAATGGGAAATATAAATCCTCCTTTAATAGTGCAATTAAAAGGATTATCATTTCAAGTCAAAAAAGAGGAAATGTGTTTTTGGTTGTTGTTTTTTTACAGAACAAAAATGACCAATTCTTCCAGGCCTCTTCATCATTAAAAAAAATCCTGATTTCAAAAGTAATAATTCTGTTAGTATCCGATCTAGAACAAAGATCAACTGTTTACTTTTCAAAAATGAATCATGTTTATAGGGCTATCTGCTCCCACTGAAATATCTTTTAGCATGATTTGGAGTTTAAACATTAATTGTACACAGATTCTTCCAAACAAGCACAAAGAAAAGCATATAAAGACTAAACCTAAGGTCATAAATAAATGTTGAATAAAAACAGCTTATTGTCTTCTTTTTTCTTTTTGTTTTTTAAACACAAACTTTTGGTATATCCGAGTAACCTGTGGGTCTCTGTGTCCCATTGCAAAAACATAAATATTATAGCTACCACACTGTATAGCCTACCCGTACATAAATTGATCCATAAAACTCAGATGGTATGGCAAATATACATATTACAGTGTTCTATAAAATATTCAATATGACAGTGTAAATAGATCACCTTAAATAAATCTATTGCCGCAGAAGAAAAAAAACAAAAAACAAAGTCGTCAACACCACGTCCGTGTGGCTGTACAAATAATTACTAATCTACATAGAGTTTGCATCAAGCTACTCATACTGGGAGACAAAGGTAAATGTTCAAATTACCCTGAGAACATGAACCCTCCAGGAAGCATGACAATGATTCAAAAACAACCGCTCATTAAGACCTTAAAAAAAAGACGAGACTGGCTATCACAGCTTCCATTATTGTTTTTGTTGTATTGCAAAGTCATATATTTTTCCAGACAAGTTTTTATTTCCATCCAGTGTGTGAGACATTCATGAGTTTTCACAGTTCGGCCTTTTCCACTCCAGCAGATGTCGCTTCCGATGGGTCATCCACATTTCCTGACTCGCAAAGACCCTGCCACAAAACCAGCAGCGGAACTTTGTCGCGACCTCCCTGCTCGCAGAGACCGCGCTCACGACTTCATATTTTCTCTTGTTCAGCTTGCGAAATTTCAGCTTCAAAATAAACCTCTCCTTCACCGTGGACGAAGGATCAGGTGGGACCTCCGTCGGGTCGTGTGTCTTTTGGGCCTCGCCGCTCATGGCTGAGAGAGCATTCAGAGTCTTGCAGGACAGCATGACCTTCTGCACCTCTCCTCTGTACCTGTTGACGACCTCCATGATCCTGGCCACCTCAGGGATGTCGACGTCTGGGTGATTTAGCACCACAACAGGCTGGTCTCCCGCTGGACGCTTTACCAACTGAGATGGATTTATGGCTACTAACTTCAGGGTCCTCTCCTTGTTTTTAGGGACCGAATGCCGCCGGTGCCCAGACGCTGGTGAGGGCTCTTGCTGGATGGCTTTCTCCACAGGCGAATAGGTACTGCTTAGGAGATCCGAGCAGGATTCTACAGGCACTTCTCCGTCTCTTATCCCTTCAACACTGTGGTTACTCTTCTCTAAAGAAAGAGCAAGGCTTGAATCATCCAGATTTACATCACCTGTAAGGGAGGGAAAAGACAAAAAGAAAGCATGATTGCTAGTGCGGTTTGTTGTAAAATGTACACTAAGCATTAAAATACTATTATGTGCGTGTATAAACAATAATTTGCCATCTTACCCTGTGGTATTATAACAGGTTGGGAAACAGAAGCAGACGACTTGCTGCAACTGCTGTGCGCAGTCACCTCCTCCTCATCTGCTGATGTCTTCTTATCGTCTGACTCATGGTGGCCCATGTCACCGCCTGATGTTTGGAGCTGTTGTGTATTACTGGGGCACATCTCTAATTTGGTCTCTGCATCAGCGCTCAAATTTGACTCCATCTCAGCTGCTGAAATTCTCTCATCATCTCCCGTTTGAGAGAACTGCAGCGACTTTTCCAAGTCATCGTTCATTTCTAGCTGGGCTGAAGGCAATTCTTTGAGCATGGCAGGCTCATTACTGTTCATATTTTCAGACTCTACTGACCCTGAAATACAATCAGGCATGACTTCTTCTTGCTTTGATTGTGGAATAGATGGGATGGCTTTCTCCAGGTCACACAAATCTGTCTTAGAAGCTTCGGTCAATTTCTGCTGGTGAACCTCTGGTAGTGGATAATTTTTCTGTGCTGCTGACTGTCCACCTGATGAAGACGAAGAGCTTTTTGACACCCATTGCTTCCCCTTCACAGGATTTTTCTTCAACACAATCTTTAGGGGCTGTCCTGTTGATCTTGTATCCACTTTTTTAGACGTGGGCTTTCTTTTACATCTCCGATTTCGTCTCCTCCTCCGTTTGACTTTATTGACGCATGTCGGCTTTACGCTTTCATTCGTCAACTTCAACTCACTGGAAATATTAATAGTATCCTCTTGCACTGGTTCCTGGTGTTTTTTACGATGTTCCTCAATTTCCTGCTCAGTTTTTAAATCCTGATTTTCAATATTTTCTTCCATTTGAGTGCACTCGGTTGTCTCACTCTGGGCTGACACCAATACATCATTGTGGAGTTTGGTGTCAGTCTGTGGAAAAGGTAAATAATCAGTCACAGTTGACTGGCATCCCTTTTGGTCAACTGCACACCGAACATCCTCAGCAGCACTTCCAGGCAAAACTGTTTCTTTATCTGATGCAGTCATCCTTCTCAACCTTTTGGCATAGGCACCGTTCTGTGCTACAGTGATCTTCTTTTTGACCGTGAGGACAGTGAGGTCAGACGCGTTGGACATGATGCCATTCTCAGACTTTGGGTGAAGATTCACATCTTGAGGGACATTCGACAAAACCGTTTTAAGAGCCTTGGTCCATTTCTGGTCACCAGTTTCCCCAGCGACAGATTTCATCAAAAACTTTTGCGTCTCCTCTAGTGTTGTTTGTGGATCTGACAGATGGCAATATTTATCCAGGAATTCTCTCCCTGGCAGAGAAAGACAGTCCTGTGTCAGCCAGCACATTTCCCTAACTGCACTTCTTGTTAATCTTGGCTTCATTTTTGGGATGGGGTCATTTGGTTTCATTGCTATGGAATTAACCCCCTTTTTCTTCTGCCTCTGATCACCATTCTGGCAAACATGGATAGCTTTTATGTGCTTAGTAAGCAACCATTTCTGAGATGCCTCATAGCCACAGTGTTGACAACTTAAAGTGGTTGGTTTTGGGGCAGACTGAGTCTTGTCCTTTGTGTGCAGCAATAGATCATCACGTGCTCCCTCTAGACCAAAGTTATGTACATATATGTGTTCTAAAAATACTCCAACATCGCCTGTGGAGAATCTGCGACATGTTTCACATGAATATATGCCATTCTGGCAGTGACACATAGTCAGGTGTGCGCTGAACTCAGGCCATGTGCGTTGAACGCCATCATTACAAATGCTACAACTAGAAAAAGTGTCCTTGTGGCTTAACAGATGAATCTGTAGGTAAGAGAACTGGTGTGTATTAAAAGTACACATGTGACAGGAAAACACTGGTGGGCTCCCTCTGTGTTTATCCTTAAAGTGTCTCACTAGGTCTCTGGGAGCATATTCCAAGTTGTCACTGCATTGAGTGCATGAGAACTTCAGCAAATTCTCACAGTCATTTGTCATGCACCGACTCGGTTGTGCCTCCTTGGGGGTCCTCTTTGATGAAGGCCACACTTTGCTTTGCTCCCACTCGTCTGCTATCTTCTTTGGTCCACACTTATCTTTACTTTGCATAGTCGGGGGCTGAACGGCAGGCTTCCTGAGGTGGGGTCTTTTGTGCCACTTCCTACCCTTCTTGTTGAGGTGCCGTTTTTTAACTCCTGCAGAGATCGCTGCAGAATTATCCATTGGATCCATGGGTTTTCGGATTTCTGTAAGAGCCAAGAAAGAGATGTAATAAACTATAAAATAATGGGGAAAAAATTACACAATTACACATGATTTTACTCAGTTGTATAAGTGAACAACACATTATGCTTGAAAACAAGAACGTACAATTTGCAGCAGCACCAATTTCAAAAACATTTCAAGTGTTCCAAACATAACAATGATCAAACAGCAAATATGTGGTTATAAGACTGCAGTAAATCATTTGTATATGAAAGGATGAAGAGAAAACGAAGTGTTAACTTGTCTAAAAAGATAATGTATGGAAATGGCAGCCTATTACTTCTCAATTGACAACTGCATATCTACCTCCTACCTCCAACTCACCTCCATACAGAGAATTGGGGCGGTACAGATCAAGGCTTAACAATTAATCGAAATTGCAATAAGCCTAGTGCAATTTTCACATCGCATGAATCGCAATATCTGTCAAAGCCAAAATGTGTCAAAATATCACATTTATATGATATCTAATATGGCGAATCATATCGTAATTCCTGTCAAAATAAGTGCAATTAGATAGCAGTTATTTTGGTTCCCGTACAAACTTTTGATAATCGAAATGCAAATAACTGTGTAACATAGCAAATTGAACTGAAATGTACTGCTTCATGGAAGTGATACATGCATACACAACTGCGTTTTAAGACAGAAACGTGTGTAAAAACACAGTTAACAAATACTTATATACTAACATATATTTTATGAATTAAGGATGAATAACTATCTCAGCACCAGCCGTACAAGAACAGTATAAACATGCTGCTGCAATGCTGAGTCAACATAAATGCAGTAAATTAATGGGCGATTGTTTTGTCACTCAAGTTGTGCAAAACAACGTGCATATGCAGCACTGCTCCTTCAAGCTAAATCCATAAGCAGATGCTGCATTCACGGTCCTCCTGTGCATGCATATTTCCTTTAGAGTCCACCTGTTGCTGACCATAGTAGAAAGTGACTCTTGCACGGATATTCATTTTCACATTTGGATCAGATACACAACGAGGGATTCCGATTTTTATCAGTCACCAGGTGCAGACAACTGCACTTTAACTCACCTGCTTACACTGTAGTTATGAACTTCATACTCGGTAAAAAAACTAAATCCGCTATGGCAGGAGGGGTGGTGCATTAAAAAAAACACTCGAAAACGAACACATGCACGAATAAAAACACGGGAATAATATCAATTGAGACTTTTTGGCAGGCAACAAGAGTAAAGGGGGGATCGTGCGGCCATTGCGATGCGCGAATTGACCACAACAAAGTGATGAGACTGCTTTTGTTGTGAGCAAAGCGCCTTGGGAATAGCGAAGTTACGACAAAACTACCACACCGTGATTCTCCCGTCTACTTGCGTGGACACACACGCCGTTGTTTACCAAGTGAGCCAAGCCGAAGTACCGTTTTCCGAAGAAGCGTTAGAGTGGTTTGAATTAACGTGACGCACAAGCGCTTACAAAGACGAAATAACTTGGCGAATTAAAAAAAAAAAAAAAAAAAACCGTGGCGACCAAAGTTACGCCAGGTCCGCTGTTTTCAACCTTGCGTCGACTTAAAAATGCGGCTAAACGCGAACGGGCCGAACAAACAAACTGCTCAGCTGTAGTCGTTAAGTGGAGTTGTGACGGTCTTTTTTTTTTTTTTTACCTTTTCTTTTGTGGGGAGCTTGACAGCTCAGCGAGCGGCAGCCATGATGGTTTCATCCGGGGATTACAGCCTCTGAGCTTCTTTAGCCTTTAGCCTGGTTCCTCTGACTGAGAGCAGGGTGCTGTCCCTGCCCGGGCCTACGTCTACACACACACACACACGAAATACCGACCTGTTTTTGTACCCTCTCATGCACAAGTGGATAATTCACTCGTGTCAGCATGTTATAAAACACCACCAAATCGCTGTCAATGCTGCATTTCAGGAAGGATTTTCCTCACCTTCCAGTACAGCTACAGACACTGTTTAATTGTGCTGAAGTAAACAGTTTGGACTAAAATATGCGTAATTGGCATTTTACTAGGGTTAAAGGTGCATTATGTAATAAATCTAAAGCAACTGGGCGTGAAATCCTCCTAATATGTCACAGAGACTCAGGAATAATGTTCATATAACAAACTGAACTCACCAACAACAACAGTACAGCCAAAATATTTGCATTAAAAAAAAATATTTTGCAGACTGCAAATCATGTTTATGTTTTGAAATCATGTTTTGGCATGTGGCGCCACCTACCGCCGTCTACCAATCACCGCAGTCAGTAGAGTCTCAGCTGCCGAGCAACCACGGGTTGCCAGTTACGTCAGAAAACGAAAAGACCTTGGTATTTTGAATTTGAATGTCGTAACGGTTTTTGGCCACATTCTTACATATGGCACCTTTAAATGACCAGTCTGAATGGGAGACTATGATGTAAATTCTGATGACTCTGTGATTGCAAAACAAATATTGATCAAAATAGAAGATCAAACTGTGATATGGTCATCCAAAATTACTGACAACAAAAGACCATGTCTGTCTTTGAACCTCTATCAAAGTACAGAATTGGACCTCTGATCCACCTCTGTGGCTTATTTGAGTTTTCACAGCAGTGAACAAAGCCCCCTCCCTTTATACCTTTGCATTCAAATGCATTTTCTGTGATCGGATTAAGTTGGACAGATTGTTATCCGATCTGTGAAACCACTTTGGGAAGTGGTCGGAGACGCATTGTGAACAGAAGTGTGAATGCAATGCGTCTCTGATGCATCTCCACTCCACCCACATCAACGACTATGTGAAATGAAATATAAACTGAAATAAATCAATTGCTTAAAGGTGCCATATGTAAGAATGTGGCCAAATACAGTTACTACATTCAAATTCAAAATACCGAGGTCTTTTAGGTTTTGTTTTCTGACGTAACTGGCAACCCATGGTTGCTCGGCAGCTGAGACTCTACTGACTGCAATGATTGGTAGACGGGGGTAGGTGGCGCCACATGCCAAAACATGATTTCAAAACATAAACATGATTTGCAGTCTGCAAAATATTTTTTTAATGAAAATATTTTGGCTGTACTGTTGTTGTTGGTGAGTTCAGTTTGTCATATGAACATTATTCCTGAGTCTCTGTGACATATTAGGAGGATTTTATGGCCAGTTGCTTTTGATTTATTACATAATGCACCAATTTATGTGATTTTCATGAGAACAAAGTTTTCATCTTCATTATTATTTATTTATTTTTGAAATTTTTTGTTCCCAAATTCCCAAATTTTCCAGTCATTTTGGAGCATTTTTATATGGTCCCCTCTTGATGCTTTTCTTTCATTTTGTCAGACATGACACAGTTTAAAATAAAAGAACACTACTCAAATGTGTCATGTATTGTCATGTTTTGATATATTTTGATGACAAGTACTTTTTATTGGGTGTATTTATCATCTCGGGTTAAAATCACCCGGCGTTAGTGATGGTGTTTTGAATTTGAGCAATAGTGTTCTAGGGTTAAGAAGGTCAAGAACAACAACAACCAAACATCAGGAAAATGGAGGATTGATGATGATAGAGCTCAGAGGAGACGAGTTGTCTAACCTCTATTTGTGTGGACGAAAGTGTGCATGCAAAACTCGATACATCGTATTGTAACCGCGCCATTTTGGAGGAAATACCCAAGTCCATGACAGACAACGGATACACACGCTCCAGGCTATGGCGTCAGCGAAAAAAAAAACTGGCATATAGAAAAGCCAAAGACAGCAACAATAGTGTCGTGAGTCATTATCTAGGTGAATCGAAGTGTGAATGGATTATGCTTTTGGCAACTCGTGTGAACATCAGAATCTAACTTGTTATTCACTATAAGGTCAACAGTCCTTAGTTTTGCAGGTGATTGGCTTCGTTTAGCCACGATTCTGATTCAAATCAGATCACAGTTCACATCTACAACTACACATGCCGGTCATCTAACTTTGATGTTATATGACTTTGACATGGCACACACACGTGCACATGTACACTCTCCTTCATTGTTGTTTGGCTTTGCCACACTGCCGTCGCAGGTCTGGACAAAATCAGAGGAGTCACTTCTGTAATGTGAATGTATTCTCAGCCTGCTGCATTTTCTCAGCAGACACAAAGTGTTCACTGCCATCATATTGACTTGTACTCTCCTGAGTATGACAGCATGGTATAGCATCCTTATACTATATTGTGAAAACAGCAGTGAAAGTGATGGACAAACAAAAGTATGAAACGAATCCCCCATCACACATTCCATTTGCTGAATATGATTTGATACCTTCAGGCTGACTTTAGAGAGCGAGGGAGTGAGTGTAAAACCATCTGTCTCAACTTCTTATTCATTCCAAAGCCTATCACAGTGTTCAACCAAGTCTGACATGTACTCTGATAAACACTGGCGCTTGAGTCTGGCATTTTATTGTTGCCCACTTTGGACTCTGGTTTACAGGTTTTTAACAGTACATTGAAGCTGTTGCAGAATGTTTGAGCAGGGAAAAAAGAAACCCTGTGAGGACAATAACATACAGTATATTTGATTTGTCAGATTATTGATGTCCATGTAAACATTGTCTGTCAGCTACTTTCATTGTGTTCATTTGAAGACCCCTGCAGTATTTTAATAAGGCCAGTTTAATACTAACACATAGGTGAACTACAAAAATCCAGAGGGTGTTTAACTATAAGGTAGTAAGTGAAAGTGAAAACTTTCTTGAACAAATAAAATGTACAGCAAACAATAACCACAAAAAGGATGAATAAACTTTTTTTATTTTTCTGAAACAATATTTATACATATATTTAATTTTTTACTAAAGTTAAATTCTATATTATAGAATTAAGTGGATCTTAAACTCACTAGTTAAAGGTGCCATATGTAAGGATGTGGCCAAAAACGGTTACTACATTCAAATTCAAAATACCAAGGTCTTTTAGGTTTCGTTTACTGACCTAACTGGTAACCTGTGGTTGCTTGGCAGCTGAGACTCTACTGACTGCAATGATTGGTAGACGGCGGTAGGTGGCGCCACATGCCAAAACATGATTTCAAAACATAAACATGATTTGTAGTCTGCAAAAGATTTTTTTAATGCAAATATTTTGGCTGTACTGTTGTTGTTGGTGAGTTCAGTTTGTTATATGAATATTATTCCTGAGTCTCTGTGACATATTAGGAGGATTTTATGGCCAGTTGCTTTAGATTTATTACATAATGCACCTTTAAGTGGAACTTAAACTCACTAATTAAATATGGATGTATTAATTACCATAATTAATGATCAAGAATGATGTTGTTAAAAGTGTGATGGTGATGGTGCCTCAAATACTGAGTTTATGACCATAATTGAGCAGAAAACTGAACATGCTCATGTGTTTAGTGTAACTAGGTCAACAGGGATTTTGTAGTTTTAATGAAATATTGTTGGGGTTTTTTATCATTTAATTATAAGTTATTTTTTTCGAATGCACACTATGTTGTGTGCCTTGTCGTTAATCCCATGCAGATAAAGTGAGTTATATAAAGCACATTATCCTGCCAAACACATGGGAAGTGAAGTTGAAGCTGTGGTATGCCTGAAAGAAGCAGAAGTCTGTTCAACAGTTCACAAATGACAGAAACACACAGTGAAGTTCTACTACACAGTCGTAATAACAGCCGTGAGCTTGCTTGAGTTAACTTCTGCACTTTACTGCAGAGTGGCAGATTTATTTACAGCAGTAAATAAATCTTTTAACTGTTTTTTTTATTTATTTCAGCATCTCCCGCTCTAGGATCATGGTAAAAATAAGCATGTTATCTCACTGGTGTGTGTGTATGTGTCAGACCAACTTAATATTCTGACTGTAGAGCCGACATAACCTTAAAATGTACTTTATAAATACGCTTTTGGTTTGCTATTTGCTGTTAAATCATATGCAAGAGCCAAAATAGGTAGAAAAACCTTAGTGCTGCCAGCAAAATGGAACAAAATCTTCCCCAAATTACGCTAAATATTCATAATTTCCCTTACAAAGGCAAAGAAGAAGCTGCAGAAAATCAATTATTTAAATGTAGGAACCAAATAAGCCATCACCAACCATCCTTTTTTTCTTAGCAAAACCATTACACTGACTGACCATTTAAACCATCTCCTTTGATATTTCTTTGGTATTTTTTGTCTGTTCTAAAGAACAGCAGTGGGCTGTTCACACTTCTATAGCTGATAATGGCTGATAGCTGCCCTCTACCAAGGAACTGCATGACACCAGTTTGAAGAAAGGACAAAAACCAGCTCCCTCCACCCAGGAAACCCTTTGTTTCCTCCTGGACACACATCCAGTCCATTAAGAACAAGACTACCGACCACCTCAGCAGTGGATAACATTACCAATCCACTTAGACTCACCCCTGCATGCTGTCACATCCCTGGACTGTCTATCCTCTTTTTATTATTACAGAACTACATGGAACAACAAATGTGTCCCATTGAATTTTGGACTTTTCAATGTTTGCAGACACACGGAAAGAGCAAAGTCTTTATTGGTAAAATTAAGAATAAACAAATATTCCAACCATATAGTAAAATGGGATAAAACTGTCATTAGTTTTTTTAAACCATTCTTGTTTGAGTGAGATATGATAGAGGTGAGAATTTTGTTTAACTTCCTCCACTGGTCCACCCAATCTGACCCTTTTACAACTTCCCCAAAGCATAAATATTGAGTATTACATCTTATTGCAAGAGGTCATGAAATCTTCAAATAAAACTGCTGGTTGAAAAAAAAAAATAATAATTCATGTTCATATGTCACACAAGTCAGGTGCAAGACAATTGTAGTTAATGTGAAATCTTCAAATCTGATCTGTGATGAATCAGGAAAGAATGTGATTAGAACAATGCCACTGGTAACCTGACTGTAAATTAAAATGTTCTTTTTATCCCCTCTTGCAGTTACATGCCGATATAAACAATAGGGATTTTTTTTAACGCCCGATTCAGTCATTTTAGACCGTTTATGAACTATGAAGCTGTTAAAAACACATCCGTGTTGAGTCATTTTAGAGATTTTTCATTCATATTGAACATATTTACAGTCTGTGCATTGGAATGTATGAAGCATGTGATATATATGCTTTTTGGACTGTATCCGTATTTATATTTTTAACTGTACAATATCTGATACAGTGATTTTGACCAGTATCGGAGCGATACCCGTCTCCAATAAACAACATGTAGCGATGATTTAAAATTTTTGTTCAAGGAACACTATACAAGGTATGTGGTTAAAATGTGTTTTTCTTGTGTACCCACTTTCCCTGGTGAAAAAAAACGGAATTATCCCTTAAAAAGAATTACTTCGGAAGTTAATAGAAATTAATAGTAAAAGTAATGTTTAATGGCAGATTTTATCCTATACTTTTAGTCAAGTTTATTTATTGGTTGATCTGCCAGTGTGGATTCAATAAAGTTTTCAGTAATTCACAACATACCAGACAGTTCAAATATTGTCATGTTATTTGGTCTCACATGGACTGTTATGACTTTAATGTTCCCTTTCATTGGCTGCATCTGTCTGCCAGCAGTCTGTGCTGTGATTGGACATTTGGCAGTTTCTTTACTTACTTGTAATTGGCTGCGTCCCATGTGCTCCATCAGTCCCACCAATGGAGTGATGCCTTTAAGGGCTAACGGGGAAAAAATAATCCTCGCTCCATTCAGCACAGCAGCAGAAACACACTTCTGGTTGAACTCAACATTCCACCGAAGAATAGATAGTATATATGTTGAAGTTTGAATATTTTTGTACCCTCATTAAAAAAAAAAACAGAAAAAAACACACGACACATAATGAGATGTGATACACAATGAAGCATTTGCGTTAATAAGGCTGCTGGAGAGGTGGAGAACTCGTTTGTCCGACAGCACTCAAAGGCAGCATTGGCGTTTGCTGAGCTCGTGCTGATCCCACACCTCACAATTACAAATGAGTGGAAAGCAGGCATGCCCGGCTAGTGTGAACAGAAGTTTACTCCAGTGAAACTGCCCGTGACATTCACTGCATGTTCTCAGCGGGTGAGTCCTGTACTTACGACCCGGTAACAATGAATGAATGAAACACCTTTGTTTTTGTTTTGTTTTCCCTTAAAAACAAACAAACAAACAAACTGAAATGCCTGGCGATCGATCGATCACGTTGCCCACTCCTGATCACCATTGTTAACGAAATGCTGTGTGACACAACAGCTGCAGTGCTGATAGTTATTAAAATAATAATAATAATAATTAGAGTTAGTGTTGCCCCACGTGCAGAGCATGAGCTGACAGAGTGTGTCTTTTACAGGTTTCTAAAGGGAACCAAATGGAGCTGGAGGACCAATGGTGGAGAGGACAACTGGCCACAGATATTTACCAGGCGCTACGGTTCAGAGTGAGTCGTCATGGCTAACATTTTCATTCAAACGTATCGTCTTTTTTTATTGCTTTAAGTATGCAGATTCATACTTACTGCAGGTGTATACATCATGGGCGTCAGAAGCATTTGTAATGTGGGGGGCACATAGGTGGGGGCCCCTGTTTGTGGGACCTCCCCCAGAAAGTTTAAAATGATGCTTCAGAAAGGTTAAATAACACCACTGTTTAGTGTCACTTTTTTTCCCCTGATAACAATAATAAAAACGGCAGTTATCATAATAATGCTCATTAGGGGCCCCCTTTTCACAACCCTGCCCCTTACAGCAGCCCTTCAAGCAACCACAACATGGTTCTTAAAGGTTGATGCTGTACAAACCAGTGAAAAATCTGTTGAAGATATATTGGACATTTTAAAATGAATTCATTAATTTATGCACAAAAAAAAAAAAACTTTCCTCATTGGGTCACGACACACCCTTCTACACAATTTCATGGAAATCGTTTGAGTGGATGGATACAAATATTGGTATTGTGGATTATCTGGAGGATAGAACTGGTTAATGGAGACACTAGTCTGATTTATGTCAAGTATATTTTGGTACTCCTGTATCATAGTACCAAAATATGTACTTGTGATTCATGTCTGCCACATGCCAATACCTCATCTGTGATCACCTTATAGCAGCCAAGTATGAAAGTATGTTTTTTGCTCCAAGATTTAAAATATAATGCATTCTCTAACAGGAACTCAAGTTGCCTTCATACAAGGGCCAGTCCCCTCAGCTGAATTTGAGGCGATACTATGCAGACCTCATCGCAGTCATCAGCAACCACTTCAGGCTGTGTCCTGCGGCGCGACACCTGGCCGTCTACCTGCTGGACCTCTTCATGGACCGCTATGATGTCACACAGCAGCAGCTTGCCATGGTCTCGCTTTCATGTCTTCTGTTGGCCAGTAAGCGCATCGTTTGTTTTCCCCTCTGCTCAGTCTCCAGATTATTGTTGTTGTGTTGTTGTGACTCATTGAATGTTTCTCCCTGCAGGTAAGTTTGAGGAAAGAGAAAGCCAGGTTCCAAAGCTGGAGACCCTGAACAGCCTGGGCTGCATAAGTTCCATGAACCTTGTCCTGACCAAGCAGGGTTTGCTGCACATGGAACTGCTTCTGCTAGAAACCTTCCAGTGGAACTTGTACCTGCCTACAGCTGCTCATTTCATAGAATACTGCCTGTCTATCGCCATTCATGAGGGAGACCTCCATGACGGGTGGCCTTTGACCTCCCTGGAGAAATCGAAACTATACTTGGCCAAATATGCAGATTACTTCCTGGAGGTTTCCTTGCAAGGTATGACCTCAATGTGTGATTGAAAATGTGCTATAATCACCATACAGTATAATTATTTCTCAGCCAGTTTTTAGCTTTAGGTCTCCTGTGTATATTTATCACTATTTATGAAGTTTTTTCATTACAGGGAGTGTTTTTTTTTTTTTTACTGCATATGGTGATTGATTGCCTTTTTTTTTCTTTCCCCAGACCATGTGTTTTTGTGTTTTGCCCCCTCTCTACTGGCTGCTGCGTGCGTGGCGGCCTCCCGCCTCGTCCTCCACCTGTCCCCGACATGGCCGCCACAACTGCAGTGCCTCACAGGCTACACATGGGAGAACCTTGTCCCGTGTGCCGAGAAGCTACTCATGTGTGTATCCGCCAGAAAACGCCTAACTCCGTACTTTTGACGGGCTGTTCAATACTGCGATGTATCGCGGCAATTCAAGTACATACTGATAACCTTCTGTAATTGGACAATGACAAAAGGATCCAACACATGCCAAAGGTTCATTGTCTGTTTAAGCTGCTACAGAAATTAGGTGTCCATAACTCAAATTCCTACTGATACTAATATCAGTATGATAGAGTTTTTTTTGTTTATTTGTGCTGATGCATTTACCACCCAGCTGTAACAAGCTGTTTCAGAAACGCAACGCCTGAACTGTGTAAATATATACCGCCACATCCTGGTAGACATTTCCCTTTACACACTGTTTCGTGTGCTTAGGGAAGCACTTATGTCCTATTCAGGCTCTATTGGTCGTATCAGATTTCACTTTATTCTTTTTCCTGATATCTGATCTTATCATTTTGCCCAGTATCTAAATAATAATAACAATACTAAGGAAGTATTTTATTTAACATATTTCACCAGGAAAAATCCCCATTGAGTTTAAGAACCACTTTTTTTAAGTGAGATTTGCTCAAGACTGGGAGCGGCAAAGCTAAAACAGTGACAATTTTGCAGAGAAGAACAACACGGCAGTGCAACAGGGCCCTTGCATTTGGTTTAGTTTACAAAAAATCTCATCCTACACTTACGCAAACCTATAAACCCCCTCTAAAAGTGACACACTGGACCTTTAAGTGCTAACTATGCTACTCATTCAACGATGGATGTATTTCAATACTCATCCTTTAACACTGAATGTCATCATTTCAGTAATCAACATCCTTGTGTTGTTTTTTTTACACAGTGCACATGACGGTGATGTCAGAGAGGCCAACAAGCAGAAGTGCACGCAGCAGCAGCAGCAGCAGATGGTGTTCCACAGTTCAGGTCAGACAGCCACTGTGGCCCAGTACCTGCACCGACCCAGTGTGCAGTTTTCCCAGCAGGCTAACAGCAGGCCCGTCTCCTACCTCAGCCATTCCAGCGGCAGCCTGCAACCTTCCAATGGCACCCAGCACGTCAGCACCCAGGCATCGCTGCCTCACTGGACCCAAAGTCCAACATGGCCGACGGGGCTTACCACGTCAGCATGCGCCACTCCTGCAATGCTCCGCGCTCTGACGGATGACGGAGTGTCAGGATTTAGTCATTTTCAGGGAGGAAGAGAAATGAGACCGAAGTCTGTTTTTCTCCGACAAGTAACCGAGTACACTTGACTTGAGGAAAAATGTGTGTTTTTAATTTGAAGAGACTTGAAATCGTTGCGGCACTTTGAACCGTGAAGTGTACACTATGTGCAATATGCATACTAGAGAGAACCTGCGTGAGGATTTTTTTTTTCAAGATGTTTGAGAGAACTGGAGTGAATGTTGTCAAGAGGTGACTCCTGTGAGAGTTTGCACCGCTGCACTGACCAGTGTTACTGTATAATTAAGCTACAGACCAGAAGTCTTGTATTTAACTGAGCCAAAGTACCTCAGAAGTACTGTACGTATTCGCCTCGTTCCTCTAGGATTTAGGATCATGACTGTGTAGTAAAAGGGCAGGATTTACGTTGGTGCCTTGAATTTGCTTTTGTTTTGTGAAGCATCATTTGTGGAACTGGGAATAAATATGCTCCTAGGTGTCGCAATTTATTTTTCAAAGTAAGTTGTTGAGCTGTTCACAGATGCTTTGAGTCGGTGCTGTGCACTTCCATAGTGATAGTTTTAAATAAAATACAAAAATTATGTTAAGTTGAATTGATATTGTTGTCCTGTTGATTTCTTTGGCGTGTCATATTTGAATCACAAAAAAATAGCTTTTGGGTTATCTTTATTTTCACCAAAACTTGACTTTTATCTTTATATTATAGCATCCAGTGCAGCTGAATCAGTGGTGAAAAATGACTTATAATGTAATGTTCATAACTCAACCTGTCCCTTTTAATTATTTGTTAATGTTAGGTAGATTCTGTATAGATTGAACAATACATGGTGAGCGCTATGTCATTTAGGTTATTTTACTAGAAAGCACTGAACCACGCCTGTAACACATCCTCCACAGCTTTTGTAATATGAGATCCACGCAGTGTTGAGTGCAGCAGAATTACTGTAACAGCTAACACCCAGTGACAAGTCGATCTACAGGCTGCAGAGGGCAGTGTGTGGCAGATTACTGTCAATATTTTCATTTTTAGGACTTTATAGCTTAAATGTTGTGCACTGACATAGGGCTCGGAATAGATAATTTACCTCAAAAAAGAAATATATATATATAACAGATGATGATGTTTCTGATTTGCAACTGCTGTACCTGTGCCTCTTAAAAAATGTTTTTTAGAGAGCTTAGAAAAACCTGTATTGCTATTTTCACTCAATTATGATAAATTGAATTTCCTTATCAAAGCTGACCCACATGCCCTCACACACAGAGGAGCAGGTCATTTTGCCTTAGTTATATAAACGTTAAGGCTGTACTTAGAGTTTGGGTCAGTTCTTGGTAGATTGTTTGCTTGGTGGTTGAGTTTTTACAGCCGTTGGCACCCATAATGTCGCATTACTGCCTCCTCCTGGGTTTAATCATCCATTATTTTTTTCTCTCTCTTTCCTTTTCGTCACAGTTCCTGTTATAAAACAATGTGGTCCCAGCATGTCATGATGTCGTAGACCTACTAAAATACCATTTCCGTTCTGGAAATACACACTGCTGAACTTCCTGTGTAGGAGAACGCAGACCAATGACCATAATGACGAGGACGAAAGTCTTCTGGCTGTTGATGATTTGCTACTTCCCTCTCCCAAACACTGCAGATATATGCTCAGTGGCCAAACTGGTGGGAGGAATAACATTTATGAAGCCATCCACAAGTGACTGCTTAGCCAACTATTTATTCACCAAGTCCTCTGTCGTTGGGCTCGAGTAGCTACTCATTTACATGGATCTCTGTGAGTCCTCGTCTCAGTCGCAAGAATAATATGTGTGCTCAGGGCCATGCAGCAAAACCACAGTTAAGGCATTCAACGTATTCTACCTGCATCGGAAAGTGGAAATGTCAATACCGCATGGACTTTCTTACATTTCCATATTAGGAATAAGAGAGAAGCAAATATTTAATGACATTCTCTATGGCTCTGTGGCTGCTGGAAAAGGCTATGTCAAATCTGTTAAAACAAGCACTACAAAGCATTTAGCAAAAAGTATTCCACATTCAGAATCCACATACACTCACAAGCCATTTTATTGAATACAAGAGGACACTCAGAGAGGGTCTTCTTCACCTTGGAGACCTTTCTATCAGTTTGAACCAGTCTCGCCATTCTCCTCAAACCTCTGGCAAGGCAGAAGGCAGAATGCTCATGGGATTTGGACCATTTTCTGTAAATCCTAGTGATGCTTGAGTGTGAAATCCCTATGGATCAGTAGTTTTTGAAATACTCAGACTGAAATACTCCGGCAGGCAGCAACACCTGTGCCATGTTTAAAGTCAAACTCAAATCACTTTTCTTCCAGATTCTGATGTTTGGTTTGAACTTTGTGGGGTGGTGCATGGCTGCCTTGTGATTGGCTTATTGGAAATGTGTACAGCAGGTGAACAAGAGTACCTAATAAAGCAGATATATGTGTAATTCTGTGAGCCATATGACTCCAAAATTAAAGATGGAGATGTAGGTAATGGCCCAAGGAAGTATACTGTCCAAGAGCTTTCCCCTTGTTTGTTGCTTCATTTAAACACACATATAACAGTGTGTGTTCTTGCCATGATAATACACCGTACAACAGACACAATTCAGAAATTCTATTAGTCACCAGAAAGGGACATTTGACAGAAATAGCTTCTCACCAAAATGTCTGCATTAATTTTGCTCCTTCTGAAACCTGAAACCTTCAAGTTGTCTGCAGATTATTTCCACTCTCATGGTCACAGGACACTGAACTATGTCTGTCACATAAAGTCACTTTCACACTCGCACCAAGTTCAATTTAAAGTGTCCAATTTGCCTAATCCCCAAATCAAGAGTAAGGCCCTTGTTCAGACCAGGTAAACGGCTCTTCACCAACATGTTTTAAAGGCGCCATATGTAAGAATGTGGCCAAAAACAGTTACTACATTCAAATTCAAAATGCCGAGATATTTTACGTTTCATTTTCTGACGTAACTGGCAACCCGTGGTTGCTCGGCAGCTGAGACTCTACTGACTGCAATGATTAGTAGACGGCGGTAGGTGGCGCCACATGCCTAAACATGATTTGCAGTCTGCAAAATGTTTTTTTTTAATGCAAATATTTTGGCTGTACTGTTGTTGTTGGTGAGTTCAGTATATGTTATATGAACATTATTCCTGAGTCTCTGTGACATATTAGGAGGATTTTATGGCCAGTTGCTTTAGATTTATTACATAATGCACATTTAAATAACGTACAATATTGCTTTGCAATGCCATGAAAGAAGCTGTGTCTTGCAATGTGTTGCGTAATTTGCATTTGCAACAGAGTTGCATTGAACAGCTTGATCTGAGACTGAAAGTCACTGATTAAACAGGGTTCTCATCAGGATATTTCACACAAAGAAAAGCAGGGGCAACAACAGTCATGTTTTCATGCTAAAGCCATGGTGCATCCTCCTCCTCCCCCGGATTAATGAGCTCATTACACACAAACTACCTTGTGAAAATCAAACCATCCTTAACATAGATCCATGTGATATACTGTATTGTGTTCAAAGTTTTGAAAATATATTTTCCCTGCTTTACATTTTGTTATTGGCCTTGAAGAGGCGGATGATATGAATGAAAGCCAGTATGAAAATGTCAGTGAAATCTCCCCAGTATATTCAAATGAGATGGAAAAACCTGTTGCATCAAACCGTTTGGCGCTGCAGCGATGGAAATGTCTGATGCCAGAATTTGATAAGGTGTCAGCTGTATGCTGTGTATTTATGATCAGACCAATAATAATAGATATATCTGTTTTTGTCCTCTTGACCTTTCCAGTAAAACCAGACTTCTTACAGAACAAGTTTGCAAGGTGAAGCTTTGTCTAATTTTAAACATGTGTTGCTTCTAGATTCTGCAGCCAAAGACATCAGTAGGTGAAAACTGTGTCAGCTCAGTTTAAACCAGAACATGCATCACTGAAAGTCCTAAATTAAATGTGTGCAATATTACTGAGCAGCTTTGTTGTTTTTGACATTGTGTCTGTTGAAAGTTTGTCTTATATATTAGCAAATATAATATCAATGAGTTGAACTAATACATGTGTATGTAATGCTCATACATTTATAGATCAATAAAAGTCAGCACAAATATAGTAGTCACACTGGTTTCTTATTTAACAAAAGCATGTTGATAATCCAACACTGTCATAGCGTTCGGATAAGCACACATGGTATTCCAAAGTGTGAGGGCTCGAGCTTTTTTTAGACATTGTGTAATAATGTTTCATAACCAGAAACCCTGCAGACACGCAAGGTGCTCATTGTGTGATGATATCATCTTGCTGTCAGATTCTGTGCAATTGAATTCTACAGTAATGCTTTCATGTGGTGATGAAAATGATATTAGATGTTAAGTCCATCGTGGCTCTGCTGTGGTATTCCTCCAACACATCAAAAGCATGCAGCATCCCCTCCTCATCTGACAATTTAATATTTGTGTTTACATAACAATCTTAAATCAATGCTGGATATATTGCACACATATTGCAAGAAAGTAACACCTGCACATAGAAAAAATAAAAATCACCTTCATCACATTCCCCTTTTGCTTATTTAAACATATAAAATGAATTCCTCTATGAGTAAACCTATTCACGTGCACAGCTCTTGGTGTTTTCGATGTGTTTTTGTCCCTGTGGCCTGTTGAAAACAGACAATAAAATATATATTTTATTTGATTCAGGAGCAGGATTCAGTTAAAAAGTGAGCAGCATCAACACAACAGTATACAACACATATCTAAATGAGTCTGTTATAATTATTAAGTCAACTAGAAGCCCATAAAGTGGGCCTCTAAAGTATTCTATGCGTGCTTAACACATGTATTACACCTTAGCATAAAACAAGAAAACATATTTAGAAATCTTTCAAAAACTTGTTTAAAACTAATAATGTTATTGTTATTTATTTGGCAAATGACAAACTGAATTCACAGTTTTTTTGTACCCAAATTTGAGCCGACTCACTGGGCTTCTCTGAGAAGTCAGAAATGAATCAAGCACAACATTCAACCATTATTAGCCACTATGATTTTGCTGCAAATAACTGTAATTTAATCATAATAATATTATTATGCTTGGTATACAATATACAATGGTATACATATAATACAATAATAATTATATATTTGAATTGAAAATATCACTTTGGCTTAAAAAACTTCTGCATACTGGTGTATTAACCTTTACAGAAACATACATTATTTTGATAATAATACCAATGCTTTTCATTTAGGGAAATAAATGTGTGTACAAATATATATACTGTATTATTTAAACAGCATATATACTGTATATATAGATAAATCCCCACAGAGTGGAAATGTATTTGTTATAGCAGCAAAAGGTCAGAGGTTGGCAAGTGACAAAATAAAATAGGAATGGAATAAATAATAAAGTGAGAATAAGAAAAAAAAAATCAATATATTTTTACATGATGTACAATATACACAGATGTATACATCTACAGACGGAAGTGATTTTATATTCCATTGTCTTAAAAGAATATTAAGAAGTATTTTACAAAGCGTGATAGAGAAAATGAAATTATATCCCATTCGTCTCCCTTTTTTTTCTTCCCATCCGTTCCCTTTTTAACGTGCTTGCTGATTGGTTCGCCCTGATGCCTCTAGCCAATCAGCTTCCGCCTGCTATGGAGGAAGGAATAAATGCAAGATGGCTCCTCATATAAAAACAGTCTTCTTGGTCTCCCCCAACGTGCAACAAAATAACTCTTTACATCTTACGAGGTTAAAATATTTATCCGCCAAGAGCTCTGAAGGATAGACCGCGCTCTAGATTGATATGCGTATGGTACTCGGCGACATTTTCCCGGAGAAGATACCGAAGAGACAAGAAGAGGGACAACTTTGAAGCTATGAAGTGGTGGTGAAGCCGCTCCGCTCTCCTCGGCAGACAGACACACTTGGTGTGGTCAGGCAGAAGCCTGGGCCCCGGCTAGTTAGCGGTAGCTGCTAACTAGCTTAGACTTAATGTACTGCTGTCTGTCGCACTGGAAACGGTAAAACAGCAAAGAGGAAACGTCCCTCGAATTGCTGATCGCTATTTGAATGCGGGACGTGAGAGGCCATACAGTTTTTGGTCATGGCTGTATCGAGGTAAGTCTGGATTATGCTCACATGTGTCACAGTTCTAGATGTTCCGACTTAAATTAACAACTGGCTAGCTAACTTGCTAATTCTTTCTATCTTTGTTTGTATTTGGTAAAGAATATAAAGGCCGGCAGCTTTCAAGCTAACAGATTATAACGCTACGTGGTAACTTAGTCGTGATTAAGATTCGGTGACATACTGAGCTTATAAATCATAACTCGGCTTCTACTCGTGCTTTCTGCAGGTGCTGAAAAAAATACAGCTCAAACTTATTTTTAATTTCATCGTTTCGTAGTTTGCTGATCGGCCTTTAAATACAGTTATCAGCGCGATGTCTCTCAGGGAAACGAACATGAAAATAGAATCTCTGGTTAACTGTGCAGAGTTTAAAGGTTTTCTCAGGAAACACTGTGGTTTGACAGTGTATTCGCTTGGTAACTTTGTACTCTGGTTATAATGCTTGGACCGTGGTCGTTTTTGGACAGCATTGCTTTGATGTGGTTTTTGGAGAGAGTTGTGCTTGTTTTGATGACTCCACGTGGTGTCGTGGTCGTGTTTTGCATAGTTTTTATTTTATTTTAGGTAGTGGTAGCCCAGGTCACGACCTGCACATCTCCAATCCACTCCACACTTTATTAATAGACTGTTAATGACTTGAGTCAGACTTGAGTTTAAACATGGATAGCTGATTGTACTTGTACAATTGAACCTACCATTTATGGTACATACTTGATGATGTTATGGAGCATTCATCTGTACCAATAGTCTACTCCACACCATATCATAAATGATAGTAATACTTTTAAGTTGAAATGTTTGGCTTATGTTAACCCTTTCTCACATATTCCGATTAGAATAAAAGAGTAATGATATAAACTGACACACGGTTAGATTCAAGAAATATTTAGTGAACAGCTGTGGTTTGTCTCTTCAATCTGCAATTTTTGTCTGACTGTGCAGTGCACTTGGGTTTTTAAGAGAAATCAAAGTATGAACGTAATATTAAATAGAAGTCAGAAATAAACTAAACGTCAAATAAAATGTTGGATGAAAAATACAATTTTTGCGACTTTTGTCAAAGTTGAGTATCATAGAGTATGGAAAAATGTAAATGCATAGAACGGTGTGAATTTGAATGACTTAAATCTGACTTTACTTCAGGCACACCACCTATGTGAAATATACAAAGTTAAA
Source organism: Microchirus variegatus (assembly GCF_963457635.1). NCBI lineage: Eukaryota > Metazoa > Chordata > Actinopteri > Pleuronectiformes > Soleidae > Microchirus > Microchirus variegatus. The sequence goes on from NC_139812.1 coordinate 12,487,564, forward strand.
CAAATCTGGCAAGGTCAACCTCTCTGTAATCCTGAATTGCTTAAATCTGCCTTTTGTGAAACGGCACCTAGATTTATTATAGGACACCTTTGTGAGAAGCTAAACAAGTAGTTATGCAGAATGGCTAGTCCATTCATGCACATTTATGTCATGAGAGTGTTTGTCATAATTTCAAATTCAACGGAGAAAACCGTGATCATGTTATTGTCCGTTAACAGAGATTAAATTAGAGGGGGCACTGCTATGTTTCTTGCTGTGACTAATACTTTCTCCTTCGGGCTAAAAGCTACATCCTCAGAAAATGTCATCACAGTTGACCTTATTATTTTCAGTTGTGCCGCTCACAATCGCAGCCAAAAACATAAGCTTTTTTGTAGAGGAAACTAATATTTTTTTTTTCTGATTGGCTGAGGTTCTTAAACACTAAATGCTATAAGTGGAAGCGCAACAGTCAGTAAGGTCTTGATCGTTGATTGTGTTTTATTTGTCTCTCTCTCTCTCCAATTTAGACTTGATCGTTTGTTCATCCTGCTCGACACTGGAACCACACCAGTAACAAGGAAAGCAGCAGCCCAGCAGCTTGGAGAAGTGGTCAAACTCCACCCTCATGAGCTCAATAACCTCCTGTCGAAGGTGTGCGTTTGATACGTACTGTACATGCTGTGTAACATTAAATCCATTAAAGCTCAATGTGCTGTAAATTAAAATCTTTATTGTCAATTACAAAGGTCTTGACCTACCTAAGGAGTCCTAACTGGGACACGCGAATAGCAGCAGGACAAGCTGTAGAGGCCATTGTGAAGAATATTCCTGAGTGGGACCCGGCTCCCAAGCCTAAAGAAGGTGAGCTCCTAGGCATGTTTACTAAAATACAGGTATTGTGAAAATGTACATATAGGACATAAGTTGTTTTATCAGAGCACGCTCTTGACATTAAACATGAGATAGATGAAAATTCTGTTTTCTCATCCTCCTACAGTGTTTAAATATGTCATGTAATGTGTGATTTCCTGTAGAGTCTTGTGAAGACTTATCCCCCGATGACTCCTCCTGTGACCGTTTGAGTTTCTATCACTTCGACATCTCCCGCCTACTCAAACATGGGGCCTCTCTGCTGGGATCTGCTGGGGCTGAGTATGAGCTGCAGGATGACAAAGCTGGTTTGTTGTATTTCTTTTTCTATTCAGCCAAAGTATCATCCACACTCTGTAAAAAAAAAAAAAAAAAAAAAAAACACACATATACAAATTAAATGGACTTATGCACTTATTGTAACTAGGCCTGAACAATTTTGAATGAATATCTAATTGCAGTTATTTTGACTGAAATTACGATATGATTCGCAATATCGGAGGGAATGGTCATTTTGACACAATTATTCTCATTTTCTTTGGAAAAACATATTTAAAATGATTGCTGTGTGGTATTTGTGCAGAGCTGTGTGAAACATAGATGTTTTCTTCAGTCTGTAGAATATGATTGTGCCTCCTGTGATTTGAAAATTGCAGCAGGCTGTATTGCCACTTTATCCATTATCTCCGGGATAAAGCGGTAGATAATGGATGGAAGTTTGGACTTCTGCACAGCTTTTAGACCCATTTTTGTCAATTATCAATTGATCAATTCTTTTCTTGATTTAAGAGGGTAATTGTTTTGGTTCATAAAATGTCAGGAAATTGTGATAAAAATGACTATCAGGGTTTCCCAAAGCTCAAAACAAATGTCAAACTAAAGATTTTTTGTTTTCTAATTTCTTTGCCATGTAGGGTAATAAACCGGCCATAAAATAGATGTTTAAGAAGCTTCAAAGGGAAAACTATACTGTGTACTCCTGATTTCTGACACTTGCTGTTATTTTCTCAGGTGAGATAGACCCTAAGGAACGCCTTGCTCGCCAGAGGAAGCTCCTTCAGAAGAAACTGGGTTTGAACATGGGTGCTGCCATGGGAATGGACACAGAGGAGCTGTTCAACGACGAGGACCTTGACTACAACTGTCAACCCAGTGGATTTGGAGCACATGGCAGCAAAGCGACAGCTGGATTTAGCTCCCACAACCATGTCGTAGGTTTTGTTTTTGTGTCTTTTCTTTAAGTTGTTAACTCAGTCATTTAGCATCACTGTGTGTCCTCTGTTCCTGTCAGGTTCTGAGCACACCTTTTAGATTTGATACGTATTATAGATTCATGACTGTTGTCTACAGTCTTTATTTATTAAAAGCTTAATTTGGACAATATTCTGCTGCAATAAAATGTATAATCAACTCCTTTATATTTGTTTTCAGCCTATTCATGCCGCTGAGCTGATTGACTCAGAGTTCCGGCCAGGCATGAGCAGTCGTCAGAAGAACAAGGCTAAGAGGATGGCTAAACTAGTAGCAAAACAGCGATCCAGAGACATTGATCCAAATGAGAAGAGGTATGAAATGCAAACCATGCACCCTCAGCATATCCGACTATGTCTGGAGTACATGTACCTTGGCAGAAATGATTCCACTATTTCTTGAGTGTTGTGTTTTTTTATGTGAAATGTATTCGTTGTGATGAACTGATGATGGTCTCTCTCTCTCTGTCTTTTAGTAATGACAGTTTTGAGGGCGAACCCGAAGAGAAAAGAAGGAAAACCACAAATGTAGTTATCGACCAACCGGCAACGGAGCATAAAGTCTTAATTGACAACGTTCCAGATAATTCCAGTCTTTCAGAAGAGGTAAGAAATGCCAGTAACTTGTTTATTCCAAGGACCACATATGTTGGAAAGTTGCAAAATGTACAGGAAGAAATGTATGGGAACAATGAAAATGAATGAAACATGTTTCCTTATTTTGTGTGAAGGAAAGTTGGAAGTACATGATTTTATAATTCTTGTTGCTTCAAACCAGTGGCATCCTCATTAAATATTAATTCTGATCTGGGACCACAGAGCAACACCTCAGTGATGGTTATTGTCATTATAGTGATATCAGCCTAATCCATGATATTTGCACACATGCTTTTAAATACAGTAAGCATTGTTTTTACCCACAGATGTGAGTAAAGTGTATACTCTCTTGAGCTCTGAGCTATAAATGACAACGTATAATTGGTGCACGTTCTATAAAGGTGATGTCTTGTTTTCTTTTAGTCGCATGAATGGCCTCTAGAGAGCTTCTGCGAGGAGCTCTGCAATGATCTCTTCAATCCTTCCTGGGAGGTAAAAACAGCACTTGAGATGATACTAAAAATAATAAGGGCACAAACTTGCATGTAACATTGTATTACATGACCTTTTACATTAATAAATGTAATTGTATTCTATCCGACTGTTTACAGGTACGTCATGGTGCCGGTACAGGTCTCCGGGAAATCATCAAGTCCCATGGGGCTGGGGGTGGAAAGTTGGTGGGAAGTACTGTAGAACAGGTAAATCTTATTCTATCCCCTTTTTAGCTTTGTCAAATCTTCATTGTGAAATAAACAGCTCTGGTTTGTTTGTTTTTTTGTTTAGATGTTGCGGCAACATCAGGAGTGGATCGAGGATCTGGTCATTCGGCTGCTCTGCGTCTTTGCTCTGGACCGTTTTGGGGATTTTGTGTCTGATGAGGTAGGTGTTTTTGAAGTGAAGTGAAGCTGCTAAAAAAACCATTAACACCATATCAACCTTGTATGGACATAATGGAATATGCCACAGTGTGGTAAATGTGATCAAACATATATTGTATAATGAAAATGGGAGCTGATAAGTCTGTAAGAATCTCCCTCTCTGTTCCAGGTGGTGGCTCCCGTAAGGGAGACGTGTGCCCAGACACTCGGCGTTGCGCTTCGCCACATGAATGAAACTGGCGTTTCCATGACGGTGGACGTGCTGCTAAAGCTGCTTAAAGAGGACCAGTGGGAAGTCCGTCACGGAGGTCTGCTGGGAATCAAGTATGCCCTGGCTGTGCGACAGGTACCACCTGTTTTTTGGTAAACATAATGAGATTCTGAATAAGCACAGCAGGGTTTATACGGTGTACTTGATTTGAGCCATATGGTCATGAATGAAAGCTGTGGGGGGGGGAGTAGCTGAAGGTGCATGAATGAAAAGGGAGAGATGTCACTATAGAAGCCAGTGATATTCATGTGTCTGTGTTGTTTCTCTCAGGATTTGATCTCCATCTTGCTGCCTCGGGTGCTTCCTGCCATCACTGTCGGCCTGCAGGACCTAGATGACGATGTCAGAGCCGTGGCGGCTGCAGCCCTCATCCCCGTGGTGGAAGGCTTGGTCCGGCTCCTCCCTAGTAAGGTCAGAGAAACAAAAAACGATACTCTTCATTATCAAGTTTTCACTCTCTGCTTAAGTGCGTCACCAGTTCTTTATTCAGACCGTCCTTGCTTCATCCTAGTTTATGTGTAAAACCTCTCTCTCAGGTGCCCTTTATAGTGAACACACTATGGGATGCTCTTTTAGACCTGGATGACCTCACTGCTTCCACCAACAGCATCATGACATTGCTGTCCTCATTGCTCACTTATCCCCAGGTTCGACAGTGCAGGTCAGTCATTTAAGGCCGAGTGATTCTTTAATGGAATTCTTGAATGATGAGTGGGAGACGCAGAGCGCTCACTAACAATATTACGTCTTGTAATGATGGTGTTATTCTAAGAGAGGATGCACAGTTAGAAGCAAAATCTTGTGTTTTATACAAAATTACTTGATGTTGAGTTAAAATTTTTAACTTCTTAGGTATAAAAGTCAAGTGAATATAGATTTGGTTACTAGTGGGTTAAACATCACATTAGAAGACATGATCATGTGATATTTATGTATTGGGATCAAAGGCCTACTATGAGCTAATATTAGCTCATCTATTCTGTCAGCAGGCTGCATGTAGGCAAATGATCTGCTGATTTATGAGGCATTGTGTTATTACTAGGAAGGCCGCCCAACTTGATTTACATAAAAGCACACAATCTCTTAGCAACTCTGTTCCGTGGTGGACAATGCACTCACACAGTTGGATCATTTCAAACCTTATGTGTAGAGATTGTGATTAATCGATGAATCGATTACTAAATTAATGGCCAACTATTTTGATAATCGTTAATCGGTTTGAAGCTTTTTTTCATGATTAAAACAAACATTTCGGATTGTTTTAGCTTCTTAAATGTGAATATTTTCTTCGATTCTTTGCTTCACATAACAAAGAAGTCATTAAAACTGAATCATTTTGGTTTGTGGACAAAACAAAACATTCAAGAACATCGTCATTTTCCAGGTTTGACAAACACGTTTTTTTTTTTTTTATTATTCTGATGTTTTATGGACCAACCGATTCATCGATTAATCGAGAAAATAATCGACAGATTAATCGATAACGAAAATAATCGTTAGTTGCAGCTCCACTTATGTGACACCAGCAGTCTATCACTTTGCTGCGTATTCATACACCTTCTCATCCTCTCCAGCATGCAGGAGTCTTTAACCGTCCTGGTTCCTCGGGTTTGGCCGTTCTTGAGACACACGATATCGTCAGTGAGACGTGCTGCACTGGAAACCCTTTTCACCCTGCTGTCCAAAGCTGACCAGGTAAATGAGAGCATTCACTTCTTGGATGCTAGTTGATATCTCTTGTTTCTGATGTGAGGTGGTGATTTTATTTATTTATTTTGTTATTTTAGAGCTGTGCAATGTGGATCAACCCCATCCTACAAGATATGCTGCGGCACATGTTCCAGTCCTGCATACTGGAGAGCAACGAGGAAATCCTTGAACTAATCCAAAAGGTTTGCGTCATGACCTACAAGTGTAAAGATGTCCTAACATTACAGTATAGAAATTCAACTGATTTGTTGACTTGTTTCCCTATGTTCAGGTGTGGATGGAGCTGCTCTCTCAGGCTCCCCAGCAGTATATAGTTGCAGCCAGTTGTCCATGGATGGGTTCCTGGCTTTGTCTCATGATGCAGGCCTCACACATTCCTATAGACCTGAATATGCTGCTGGAAGTGAAAGCTCGCTCCAAGGTATCACTCATAGCAACATTTGTAGTGTCACATGAAAATAATATGTTTAAAAAAAAAAAATTCTAATAATGTTGTGTTGTTGCAATAGGATAAGGCTGGTGCAAAGGCACGTCAGGTCACCATCCAGGTGAAGGAGACGGTCCAGGAATATATAGCTGGTGCAGAGACTGTGACTGATGATCCACTGACGAGAGACTATGTTGTAGTTCGAGCTCGTCTCATGGCTGCCAAGTAAGTTTTCAGTTTATTTTGCTTTGTTATAATAAGGAAAAATTCAAGTTTCAAGATAATTTTGTGAGATGCTTGCAGTCCTGATGGAGTTTACCCCCTGCTCTCTTTATCTCTTTATTCCAGATTGTTGGGGGCTTTGTGTAGGTGTATCTGTGACCCTCAGCTAAACGCTGCATCTCAGGAGATCCGACCAGCTGAGTCTTTAGGCCAGCTGTTACTCTTCCACCTCAACTCAAAGTCTGCCCTGCAGCGCATCGCTGTGTCTCTGGTGCTTTGCGAGTGGGCTGCAATGCAGAAGGTGAAATGCTTGACCCCTCCGAGTTTGTTTATTGTAAAAAATTATTTTGAAATCGACACCTTTTTAATACATCTATGTAATGCTCTATTGTCTCTTTGCATCTTTCAGGATTGTCAGGTGGTGTCGTCCATAGTGCAGCCTCGTCTTCTGGCCATTCTGTCCGAGCACTTGTACTACGACGAGATTGCAATTCCCTTCACACGCATGCAGAATGAGTGCAAGCAACTCATTGCATTGCTCGCTGATGCCAACATAGACCTTCAAGACCGCCTGAGTTGTAGCGTTTTCACCATTGATCAAGCCAACGAACTGGTAAGTCGGTCACATCCACAAACTTCTCATAGAATCATAGCACAGGGGATTCCTTCTGTCAAGTGTTTAAATTTTAATTAAATAAATTGAAAGAGTGAAAATGTGCATGCCAACTGGAACAAATTGTCCTTGGAAGACCACCAGTAACACTACTCTTGAAACTTTGAAAGTTGTCGGAGTATTTGGCTCCTAATCATCTCACTAAAGTTTTCCAATTTTAATTTGTTCTGTCCCCGAGCTACAAACTTTGGTACTAATGATTTCACCTCCAAAGGTTAATAGATATTGCAGATTTCTTTCATTCCAGGGACTCACTTTTTTCTCTCACTTGTTCCCTAGGTAACCTCCATCTTTACAGAGTCAACAGCAGGTCTGTCAAAGTCAAAGCAGTGGCAGGCCCTGGACGGCAAGCGTCAACAGGCTCAAGCGACAGTGACGGAGACCAGCGCGGAGTGGCAGCAGCTGCATCTGCGCGTCCACATGTTCACCGCCTGCGCGGTGATCAACCTGCAAGCGCTTCCTGACAAGCTCAACCCACTGGTCAGGCCTTTGATGGAGGTCATTAAGCGAGAGGAGAACACCCTGATTCAGGGTTTTGCTGCTTCTTTTATATCTAAACTGTTGCAGCAGTGTGCTGGACGTTCACCGTGCCCCAACCCCAAGATCATCAAAAACCTCTGCGCTTCAGCCTGCGTGGACTCTTTAGTCACACCGTCATCTGCCTTCCCTGTTCCCCCCACGCAGGAAAATGCAAAGGGTAAGAGCTGTTGAATCGTTTTAATCCTAATTGTTAGCTACAAGCAGAAAATCAAAATTAAGTTTTCAAACCACTTCTGTAAAGTTGATGCCCCCTTGCTGTATCTCTTCTCTTCTTTTGCAATCAGGTGGAGGGTTAGAGAAAGATGGCATGTACCACACGGTTAACAAAACCTGCGGCATCATCACACTGTACCGTCACCAAAGAGCAGCGTTTGCCATTACCAGTAAGAGAGGACCAGCCCCTAAAGCCCCAAAGGCTCCCTCCACAGAGCTTCCTCCTGGCAGCACCATCAGCACTGAAAATGACGAGGTACACAAGTTTACAATTAAACATGTAGCTGGTACTGGCTGAAAACTGTTCTCACCCCTTTCATATGGTTTCTTTGCTTTTTAGAGCAGAAAGCCATTTCTGGTTCAAAGAAGAGGGGCAGAATTCTGCCTCACAACGGTTGCCAGGCACTTTGGTGCAAACTTCACCAAGTCTCTACCATATCTGTGGGAGAACACAGTGGGACCACTGAGGACGGTGGTGACTGAAAGTCAGTCCATCGGTATGTATACTGGTCTTTAAATCTTCTGGTAGACTTTAGCAGCATGAATGTCTTACACTTCAAAACCCTGAATATACTGTGTGATTAGTGAAAATGTCCTGTAATCATTCATGCCAACACTAAAAGGGTTCACCTCCTGACTAGATGAAGTGAAACCTTACCAATTTAATGTTCTATGGCAAAGAAATGCGGGTGTTGATGTCAGTACTGAGTGGGTTTTCTCTTCTCGTGTGTTCTAGATAGGCAGGTCCAACTGGAGAGAGGAGACACCGCAGCCCAGGAACTGGTTAACTCCCTGCAAGTTCTGGAGGTCATTGCTGGAGCCATGAGTTGTGAACTCAAACTTTTGGTATGACTGACTCATCACTGCTCTGTCTCTCTTTTATCTTGAGGAATTTAGACCATTCAACTGATTGATTCGACTTCTTTTGTTGTGATGCGCTGTAGCTCCTGGAGCACCTGCCACACCTGTTCACCTGCCTGCAGCACCCGTACACAGCGGTGCGTCACATGGCTGCGCGCTGCGTGGGCGTGCTTAGTAAGCTGGCGATGCTGGAGACGATGAACAGTTTCCTGGAGCGTGTGCTCCCCTGGTTAGCTGCCATCGAAGACCGCACCAAACAGGAGGGAGCCATAGAGGCTTTAGCTTGTATCCTTCACACTGTGGCGTCTGTTCAGTTTGTATTTTCCTATCGTTGAATTGCATGTCGCTGCATCATTTTCGTACGCTATACTTTCCTTGACCACTACGTTGACCAGGTGTCATGGAGCAGCTGGATGTAGACATCGTACCTTACATCGTGCTGCTCGTCGTGCCGGTTCTGGGCCGTATGAGCGACCCCAGCGATAGCATTCGTTTTATGGCCACGCAGTGCTTTGCCACACTCATCCGACTGCTGCCACTGGAGGTAGGAGCACCCCCAACCCAACGCTAAATTAAACCAACCAGTCGCTGAGTTTCATGGTGATCAGTATTAAGTGTTCTTCCTTTTGTTGACCAGGCTGGTATACCTGACCCCCCAGCCATGTCCGCTGACCTCATCCGCCAGAAAGCCAGAGAGCGCCACTTCCTGGAGCAACTGTTGGATGGAAGAAAGTTGGAGAATTATAAGATTCCGGTGCCTATTAAAGCTGAACTCAGGAAGTACCAGCAGGTGTGTGCCAGTTTAACTACATCTCCGCGATACCCCCTCCCCCCATCAAGCAGCAGTCAAATAACTCACCCACCCTGATATCTTACACTTATAAACAACTCCAAGAAGACTTGAGTGTTTTGTATCTGACTTGATTCTATATCTTCAGCAAGAGCATTTTTTTCTGCCAGATTCAGGAATTGCTTTCACTGCTGCAGGCTGGCAAGGCAGACAACAAGAGACACTGACAAGAAATGTTTTTTTTTCCCTGACAGAATAGATGTGAGATGGGGGTGAGCAGTTTCAGTCTATAAATTTTGGTTGCTGGCAGCTCTGCTCGGAGCAGCCATCAATCTCTTTAATAGAGCAGTGCAGAAATCTCGTTAAAAAGTTGGTACCAATGTTACCGCTTATGGGCAACACGTTGCTGCCATGTCCTCGACAACTCTTCCTTAACTGACTGGGAAGTGTTCAAATGGACAGGCTGCTCTTACGTCTGCTTTTAATAAACAACGCTTTGGCTGTCGGTATGTTCAGTGTCAACTTATCTCATATTATAGGATGGAGTGAACTGGCTGTCCTTCCTGAACAAGTACAAGCTGCACGGCATCCTGTGTGATGACATGGGTCTTGGCAAGACGCTGCAGTCCATCTGCATTCTGGCAGGAGATCACTACCTCAGGTACAGAGTCCTCAGCACATTAGCGTATATCTTGTTTAAAAGAAAAAAATATATATTTGCGTATAAACTGTTAAAGTATGTGTCAGATACCGATATCAGTGTTGCAGCTGATGTCATAATGTTCTGAAGTCTTTTTCTTTGTATTTTAACTAGTGCTGGGCGCGTTAACGCGATAGCGGCGTCAATGTTAACGCACAACGCGTTTCCAACTGACCGGAGAAAGAGGCGCATGATGTCATGTTTACATGACTCCAGATTGTTAAAATGAGTCTCTTAAGTAATGCTATACTTTAAAAACAGAGGCACACATACACAGTACACAGGTGCGCTGTTTTTTTGTAGCGCATCTCTTTTCATTTAATAAACAGACCGCTCCAGTTCGACTGTAGGCGCGCTTAGAACATTAAACGAGCTAATGCAGCTAACGGAGCTAACTGGTACACGGTACCTGGACTCCAGTGTCCCGGCACATACACATGGCGTCATGCGTTAACGTGCGTTAACCTAGTGCCCAGCACTAATTTTAACTTTAAACCCACTTGATCCACATCTTTTTGTGAGGGTACATTTTTCAACAACATGCTCTAATGTCAGTCTTTAGTTTGTAATTGAAAGAACTTGGAAAAACGCTAAACTAATTGTGTTAAACACAGAGTATGAAAGCGGTGCATAATGTGCTTTTAAACTGTGACTAAATAACAATATATATATATAAATACCAAATGGTCAAAGCAGAGTTTAGCAGTGATTTGTCCCATTTCCGATACACTGGTTTAATCTAATTTCTATTTTTGTCTCTTTTTTATATATTTAAAGTGCTGTGTAAGTAAAGTAAACTTAAATAAACCTTCTTAATGTGTGACGATCTATTCAGGGCACAGGAATATGCCAAGACTAAAGCCGCAGACTGCAGCCCCCTGCCCTCCCTGGTGGTCTGTCCTCCCACGCTGACTGGCCACTGGGTGGACGAGGTTAGCAAGTTCTGCAGCAGAGAATACCTCAACCCACTGCACTACACTGGGCCTCCTACAGAGAGAATGCGGCAAGTATTATTGCAGTTACAGAACTAAGCTTGTTTTGTAATGACTGGGGTTAATGTTATGTAAGAAATGTATATATCTGTGTACAGCAAGAGAACTCAATGATCATTTCTTTTTCAGGTTACAACACCAAGTGAGGAAACACAATCTTGTAATAGCCTCTTATGATGTTGTACGGAATGACATTGACTTTTTTAAGTGAGTATTGCGTCCGTTATAACAATGACTATATTTGTCTTGCATTTGTAATCTCGTAAAAACAAATTCTGTTTTATATTTCAGAAATATCAAGTTCAATTACTGTATTCTCGATGAGGGTCACGTCATCAAAAATGGGAAAACCAAACTGTCCAAAGCCATTAAACAGTTGGCTGCCAACTTCCGGGTGATCCTGTCAGGAACGCCCATTCAGGTAAGATGCCATTTTAGATCTGAAATAAAATTTTCCTTGCCGTTTGTCCTCCTTTCACCGTTGGTAATATATTTTTTTTTTCCATTTCCGTTCCTAGAACAATGTCCTAGAGCTCTGGTCATTGTTTGACTTCCTCATGCCAGGATTCCTCGGAACAGAACGGCAGTTTGCCGCACGCTACGGTAAACCAATCTTGGCTAGTCGTGACGCTAAAAGTTCTTCCCGGGAACAGGAGGCAGGTATGTCGGGTTTTGGTCACCAAAATTTCCCTTTACAAATATATAACTAAATTTTTACGAAGCGGTTTGGCAAGTTTAGGATATGAACACTGAATTCTGCCATCAGGTGTCCTGGCGATGGAGGCCTTGCATCGACAGGTGCTACCCTTCCTTCTGAGGAGAATGAAGGAGGACGTCCTGCAGGACCTTCCTCCTAAAATAATTCAGGATTATTACTGCAACTTAAGTCCTTTACAGGTATGGGAAATATCAAAACGATTCCGTTAGACAAACTTGCTATTGTTTGTTTTCAGCTCATTAACCTGAAGGCATGATAAAGGCATCCCATTCAAGTTTACTCTGTTGTAAATGAGATAAACCCTAAGATAACGCTACTTTGACAAGTGAAGTAGCTTTTGCCAGTAGCCTGAGTTTAACAACTTGGTATTTTTCCTCACCACCTGCAGGTTCAGCTGTATGAAGACTTTGCAAAGTCTCGAGCCAAGGCCAACGTTGAGGACACCATCACTGTGCCCTCTACAGAGGTGGAGGAAAAACCCAAACTGAAAGCCACAGGCCACGTCTTTCAGGTACAGGCCTTTTCAGTTCATAATGAATGTTCTTCACAGGGTCACTGAATGTAAACCGAGCCTGCAACAACAAAAAGGTGAAACGGTGCCCTTCTGACCGTGCACTAATGTTTTCCTTCTTGCATAAATATTCAGGCCCTGCAGTATCTGCGGAAGCTTTGCAACCACCCCAGCTTGGTGTTGACGTCGCAACATCCAGAGTACAAACGCATCACTGAGCAGCTGGCGGGTCAGAACTCCAACCTGCGGGACATTCAGCACGCACCCAAACTCTCCGCTCTCAAGCAGGTAATGTGCTGGAAAGTCTGCATTTATATTCACCATGCCTCACTGCTGCTTACGTCATCCCTAATGTGGAGTCGTAAATATTCTAATTATGTCCTAGTGTTGAGGCCTGTTTGCTTGCAATCACGTTTAATAAGATCAGGAGACATTTCTGACTGTCTGGACACCGTGTTCTGATCATTTTTTTTGTTTGTGCAGTTGTTGTTGGACTGCGGTCTTGGTGCTGGAGCAGGATCAGAGGGCGGCACCGAGGCAGTGGTTGCCCAGCATCGTGTGCTCATTTTCTGTCAGCTGAAAAGCATGCTGGACATTGTGGAGCACGATCTGCTCAGACCCAAACTGCCCACAGTCACGTACCTGAGGCTGGATGGCAGCGTGCAGGCTGGCCTGCGCCACTCCATCGTTTCAAGGTCAGTGGATTTTAGAACACAACGTAGGATTTGTTCTTCTACAGTTGGGGAAATGATATCGTCTGTTACAGCTGTAGTAAGCTTTTGTTTCAATGACGCAGGTTTAACAACGACCCATCCATCGACGTGCTGCTGCTGACCACGCATGTGGGTGGTCTTGGTCTGAACCTGACTGGTGCAGACACTGTGGTGTTTGTTGAGCATGACTGGAACCCAATGAGGGACCTGCAGGCCATGGACCGTGCCCATAGGATAGGACAGGTACTGGGTTTGATACCGTTGTGCTGTGTTTCTCAGTAGCGTATGAAATTATTTAATAGATTGAAATTTCACACTGAATCTAAGATGCTTCTGCAGCTGCACAGTAGGATGTGACTTGTTCATCAGCGTTTCCTTAATGCATTATTAAACGCGGCCTTTGAACCGCGTTAGATCGTGTGACAGTGTCGCTCTTGTCTGCAGCCAGTGATGCAACGTGAACCAAATTAAACTGTCAGGGAGGGAGGATTGTCCTACTCCTTTTTTAATATGTCCCGCTTATGTTTGGCTTTGTGTTTGCTTTGTGTAGAAACGGGTTGTGAACGTGTACAGGCTGATCACGCGGGGAACGCTGGAGGAGAAAATAATGGGTCTGCAGAAATTCAAGATGAGCATCGCTAACACGATCATCAGCCAGGAGAACGCCAGCCTGCAGAGCATGGGCACGGATCAGCTCCTCAACCTCTTTTCTCTCGACAAGGTGAGACCTCCAAGTCTACATGAACTCGTTATATCTCCCGTCATTTTTACACCATGGGTTGTCTCTGTACTACACACAACCTCGTGTCTGCTTCGTCTCACCATGTTTGGCTGAACTTCCTCCTGTCTTAACTGTTTCAGGATGAAAAGGGCGATAAGGGCGAGCAGACGCCGTCAACCTCAGGAAAGGCCTCCATGAAGTCGGTGCTGGACGGCCTGGGCGAGTTGTGGGACCAGCAGCAGTATGACACGGAGTACAACCTGGACAGCTTCATGCACTCCCTACAGTAGCAGCCTCCCATTTGCTGGCCAAACAGGACCTTGTCGGACACCAAGGAGACTTCCTACTGCTGCAGTTATCTGCCCTTGTTCCCAAACCCCACCATCAGAAAGCTAACTATAAAGAGTCACTGATGGCTTATTGTTACAGTACGTGTCCTGAGCAATAACTTAACACAGCCCAAATAAGAACGGAGTTTCTATTTTAGTGTGTGGTTGTGGTAAGTTATGCTGCAACAGTGTTTAAAACATTTTTCCTGACGTTTCCGAACAGCGTCAGAGATTTAGTAATTCCTCAAAAGGGCAGGTTTTTCAAAAAACCTGTTAGAAATCTGAATATAAGGCACAGTGATGATGTACCCATTATTAACAAAGGTCTTCAGTGTTTGTTTGGATAAAAGCAGCCTCACCACTATGTACAGTGATGTCGTGCTCTTCAAGCTCAAAAGTGTATCGTACTTGCATAGTAATGCTTTCCAGTTACAGCATCGTCAGGTGCTACTTTTACAGCCCACTGCACTTCTTTCTCCTCCTCCTTTGCCAGAGTATACAGTGTTCACTGCTTCAGGCAGCATTGCCCAGTTGCACCTCCTTCCACTACTTGTGCCCCCTTCTGTCGTCACAAAGTCTTAAAGCACTGCTGTACCCACACACACGCCTGTCAACGAACACTTCTGTTTACAAACACGTTTTGTATGACAAAAAGGAAATGGATGTGATCAGTGTTGGGTCAACTCAGGAGCTGTTTGTGCTCAACAAGATGACTTTAATCCACCAGGTGGTGCAGTTCCTTTTTGTACGTTCATTATTGACCTGTGGCCGTCATGAGGCTGTGGTGGAGAACTGATCTGTGTGTTGTCCAGTGTAGTAATAGCCTGGAAAAGCACTGCACTTGAAGCAGCGGTTTCAGCTTTGCTCCGTGACCAGTCAACTGGTACCTGAAACTTGTCACAAGTATTTTAAAAAAAGAATAATAGGCTTGTACATATTTCCGTAATTGCTGCTTTTTGTTTATGATTGTGGAATTGGAATAAATTCTACAGACCTTTGAACTACACCTATTTTTTCCCTTTTTGCATGTTGATGACCAGTAGATGGCACAGTTGTACATTCAAGAAGAAGCGATATGGTTTGGGAAAGGATGTCATGCAAAAGACCACAATGTTTCACAGTGTCATACAACTATGTTTTAATAGGATTTGCTTATTAGTACAGAAAAATTAATATGGGGACTACAAACTCTGAAGCAGTAGTAAGCATTAGCAGCACTGAACGTGTTTTTAAATCACTGTTTTGCTGCAAAAACTTCAACCACATAGATCTAAGTCAACGGTCTCAAAAAAGCCTCACTGACATAGAACCAGCCAGGAAAGGAAAACCAGAGAAAATGTAAGCACAAATGCCTTTATCGTAGAAAAGAAAAATGAGTCACAAGTTATGTTTTTTGTTTGTTTTTGTTTTTAAAAGAAAGCACATTACCAGTATTTTTAAATTCATATTGCGATTGTTTACCTACCCAGAGAACACCAAGAACCACTAGTGAATATTCAGTTTACCATCAAGTCACATTATTTATTTATGGAGAGGAATGTATATAAAATGGTTTCTCATCCAAATCATGGGCTTTTTCCATTTGCACATACTGTTTTATAGCGTATAAATAATATATAATATAAATAAAGCCGAATAAGGCCAAGGAGCAGATGAACACTTGATGGTGAAGAATACTGAGCGCTAATAAAAGAAAGGTGGCAGCATTGGTAATATTAGCTTGGAAAAAAGTAAGGGTCAGAGTTTCTAACTGAATTAAATTTTAAAAATGTGTATTAGTATGGCATATATCTTCATTTTCTATCTTCATGTGAGTAAGATTAGAAAGTATCTACACCTCTTTTCTGGGTATGATGCTAAAGCCTGAAGCAGGTTAGCGTAGCCAGTTATTGTAGCTTAGCATAGAGACATAAAAAGAACAGCAAGCTTAGCTCTGGTAAAAGTTTACAAAACCTGTACTGAACAGCAGCTGTTATTGACATTGACGTAAGCATTATAAAATAACATTACTGTTTATGTAACTCACCAGCCATTTTATTAGGTACACCTGTTCAATTGCTCGACTATTTGAGTACAGTATAGCAACTCGTATCTGCAATGTCATTCTCACTACAGTTATATGTAATTCAGTTTTTTACCTAGAATCACTGTTAAGGTCACTTTTGCCATTCATGTGTATGGGGGTTTGTCATTATAGATATCTACATCTCAATCGTAGATATCTATAATTCCACTTTCAGATATCTACATCGTCTTTCTGACTTGTCATAATTCAAATTCAAGATATGTTTAATTATCCTCAATTGAAGATTTGTCCCTTTTTAGACATCTTGCAATTACGTTTGAGATAGTCAACGTGATAGCTAACAAAAGTTGTTTGAGATAGTCAACGTGATAGCTAGCAAGAGTTGTTGGAGATAGTCAACATGGGGGTCGTACCTATGTTCCCCGGGTCCTATGTTCCCCGTTTTTCCCAAAAAAGGTCCACTTTGTATGTGACAGGGGAACATAGGACCCTTTTTTTTAAAAAGGGTAGGGTTAGGATTAGGGTTAGAGAAAGGGTCCTATGTTCCCCGGTCACATACAAAGCGGGGAACATAGGACCCGGGGAACATAGATACGGTCCCGTCAACATGATAGCTAGCAAGAGTTGTTGGAGATAGTCAACGTGATAGCTAGCAAGAGTTGTTTGAGATAGTCGACAAGACAGCTAGCACAAATTTTATATCTGAAACTGGAATTAGAGATATCTATGAGGACAACATACACATGACTGTCAAAAGTGTTGTAAAATGAAGTACGAATATCTGAAACTGTAGTAGTTTTGACTACAGACGCCTAATGACGTCATAAATACTGTAATAATAGTGCTGCGTTCCAGAGCCCATCCAAACCAGTTGGACATGGGACTTCAACTCCAACTAGAAAAAATGCACTGGAATGCCTGTCGAAGTGGGACCTCCTACTCGCGAAGTCGGCGCTGATCGGCCTACTCCGACCTACTTCACCAAAATGAAGTCGGAGAATAATGGTGGCGCCATCACATGAATAGGCTATAAACTTTATTTTTCTGTGTGTAGACTTGTTTTAGACACAGCAATGTTATCACAACTTGTTTTTCAAGTTATGGCGTGAAATTATGTCGTCGTTATCTGTTAGCATGAAGATATGTAGAGGTAAAAGTATACTCATGACGTTACATATCGATATGTATGTAAGTAGACTGAATCACTGACAGTCAAAATGCCTCTTCAAACATGAAGCTAAAGCGCTGCGATCGTCCATGTTTTCGAAAATTCGACTTCAATTGCGGGAACACTTTGAAGTAGGAGCTAGCACAATTCAGGTAAGATAAGTCCCACATCCCATTTGTTTGGATGGGCTCTGGAACAAAGCATTATTCAAGAGTCAAACTTGGTGATTACATGTTAAAAAGGCTCACCATAGGTACAGTAGACATGGTCAAGAAGACCTGCTGAAGTTTAAGTCGAGAATGGGAAACAAATATGTTTAAAGCGACTGTGAACATGGCATGGTTGTTGGCGTTTTTTTAAAAAAAAGAGCAAATATCCAGTGAGCAGCAGTTCTCACTGGACACTTTGAATTATATGAACAAGATGCATTTTGATTAGGCGCTTCAGAGATACATGAAGGCAGATTTTATTACTCTACAGATGTTCCTGTTCCTTTTTCCAGTCTCGATGCCAAGCTAACCATCTGCCGTCTGCTGCAAATTCATATAAATCGCACGGCTGCGGTTGTCTCATCTAACTCCACACGATGGATGTAGAAGACGATGACCAGAAAGAAGCTCTGCCCAACACAGGGTTTCTCACACCTGATTTAAATAAATGGGTCGTTATCAGGCTTCAGCAGAGCTTACTGAAGAGTGGACCATTAGAATCAGGTGTGTTGGAGCAGGGAAACACCTAGAACAGGGGTCTCAAACTGGCGGCCCGGGTCCACATGAGGCCCCCAATCGATTACATGCGGCCCCACTTAATATCACGTTATAATGAAAACAAGTGGTTTTGGCTGCAGTTTCATCAGAGGCATTGCTGAAATGAAATAGTGGGTTATTATGGAGTTGCAAAAGCCGTGTAAATGTTGTCCGTCTGCCACAATTACATCACAACATACTGCGTCTATACGCTCCATTATGCCAGTTTTATTTTATTGCCCATTCATTTGTGTACAGTGGGAAATCATTTTAAACATCAACCACCAGCCAGTTGTTTGTGAGTATTCTTTTTTTCTTTTCTCTGTAGATCACTTTCACACTAATGTAAAGCAACATCAGCGAGTTAACACATAAAGCTTAGCGTTTTCAAGAATCAAGACACTTTAGTAACAATATTACAAAGTCGTTGTGGTGTGTGGGTTTTTTTTTTCTCAGCTTCAAAAAAAATAATAATGAAAACGTGAACAAATGAAAAAATAAAAGAATTAGCATCATAAAATTAATTTATTCCAAGTAAAAATACAAAATAATATTAATGACATTGACCAGATATGAAAGTCTCCCCCAGAAATAACTATTAATGGTTGAGCAAAAAAAATCTGTAAAGAAATAAAATATGAAAACGAAAATATGTAAATATGTTTAAAGTCTTTTCTTTTTTAGCAAAACTTCCTAAAAAATAATGAAAATTTCTCAGTACAAAGGCTACATTACTACTGGAAGGTACTAGCAGGTAGAGTAAGTAAATACACAGTAGAAAATGATTTTAGTGAATCACAATGCTTGCAATGAAAAATAATTCTGCAATAAAGATTTATGCCTCTTTTTTTTTCTTGTTTTCTTCTTTTCTACAAACAGTACAAACAGTATTGCACATTACAACAAAGAGTCAAGGTTCTTAGCCTTATAAAATGGGACTAATTCAAGTCTTGCGTGAATAGAAGGCCACCAGACAATGATGCACCTTTTGGGGGCTTTCGTTCGATCAAGTTAGAGGTGAAAAGACGTTAAAAATAACATTCTGTTTACCTCTCTTCTTTTATTTTCTCAGGCTAACAAATCAGGGTCACATCACATTTTTTTTCAGTTTTTTTTTACAAAACAAAACGGGAGCACATACTAATAGGAAACATAAAAAACATCTCTTAAAAAAATAATGAACAGAAGATCTCTTTCACAACTCTGGTCAGCATAGTAAATGATTGATTATAAATATACAAAAAATGTGGGAAATATGTTCAGTTTTCTCTCTGAGCACCTGATAAAATGATGTTTTTTTTAATTATTATTTATCTATATTTGTCCAATTTAACCAATGGGACACGTACACTAGTCATCTCCACTGTAATAAAGTAGGCTATACTCGCACTAACTACGTCATTATATTAGTTAATAAAGCTCTAGCTCCTTCAGTTTTTGTCTTTTTCAAAAAATAAATTCTCAAAATAAAAGCAAATAAGAATGAAGAATAAAAAATAAAAAAAAGAAATAAATTCAAACCATCTGTTAAATCATTTTCAATTTAAATTAATATAGTTTTTCATCTGAATAAACTTAGAAAATATCAGTTTCTCTCCTAATATATTTCAAAATTGAGGTATTGCAAAAGATCTCGTCAGTCAGAAAGCACGCCGCGTGTCATCTCTCCGTTTGTGTTGCGTGTGTGTTGTTTTTTTTTTGTCGTCTTTTCACAACAAGAACGGCTGACTGTTGAAAACTGTTCCGATACAAAGAGTAGTGCATAACAAATATCGATCGTAGAGGAGGAACAAACATAGAAAAAAAGCCGTCTGGGTGGGGGAAAGAAATGTCACACAAACACCCAGAATTCACTTTCATAGGGATACTTATTATTACTCATGGTTAGCTTCTTCTTTTCTTTTCTTTTGTCCTATCAGTAATAAAAGATCTTCTGCTTTGTTTCAATGTTTTCTTTCTTTCTTGGACAAGAACAAACAAACAAACAAAAAAAAACAGTTTGCGACTAAAACAAGAGAGGGGAGAATCACAACTCACAAGGGTGTGGGGTGGGGGAACAGGTGGGGTGTGTCAAAACACATGAATATGTATATAAATATATATATGTGTGTATATATAGACATATATACACATATATGTACATGTATATATATATACACATATATGTATATATGTGTGTATATATATATATACATATATGTATATATACACATATACAAACACACACATATATACACATATGTATATATATATATATACACACATACATATATATATATATATATATATATACATACATACATGTATACACATGTATATATACACATATATACACATACATATATACACATATACACATATATATGTATATATAGCATTCATCAAAACTACCAGACCCCCGCCACCCCACCCCACCCTCCAATCCTCTCAATTTAACTGCGCACCATAAGCTTTTTTCTAAAACCAAAAAATATATATATATATATATATATATATATAGTATGTCCACCATCTTTAAGCAGGTCCATAACTTCAAGCTTTGCAGGAAACAAAAACATCTGGGTAAAAATGGTTAACCCGCAAACCCCCCACAAACCCACCCACCCCACCCTTCCATCCCCTCCTCCCACTCCCCTGTCATGTAGTGAGACCATGTGCAGAACTCGGTTTATAAACCTCAAGTCTCCAGTAGCTTCAATAATAATAATAGTAATAATCATCATGATAATTCAAATCCGCCCTCCGTCCACCCCCTTCTTCCTCTGTCTAATCCACCGCAACCTCCACTGAGCAGGCGGCTGTTCACTTTAAAAAAAGAAAAAGAAAAAGTGAGCTCTTTGGTTGCATTGTGGGACGTTAACGTGGAGGTTGTGTTTTTGTTGTCACCGCTGGAACAAATGAACACAAAAATAAAAGTTCTCACTTTAAGCTCACTTCGTTGCGTCTACTCTTCAGATCAGGTGTGTGTGTGTGTGTGTGTCGAGAGACTTTTTTTTTACATGTACAACTGGCGCAAACGTGTGTGTGTGTGTGTGTGTGTACAGGAGAACACAGATACTGCACGTGTGCACACACGAGTTATGAAGTTTCACAGGACTTCTATGTCGGACGTTGACGACAGTTAAAGCGAATCACAGTTCTATAGGCATACTCAGACCTAACTACATACGGTATAAAAAAATTGCACAATTATATCAAGAACAATCACTGCAAAAAAAAAAAAAGTACTTCACCTATCGTAGACAGATTAAATGGTAATCCTACATTTCATTTCATGTTGTGATTAAAAAGAAAAAAAAAAATTCTGACTCCCCCACCACCCCTCGTTTATCTGGATGTGTGCAGGAACTATCTGCTCTGGCGTCGCAGAGCTTCCTTTGACCAGTTTTCCCCACTTCCTGTCCAGTCTCCTGTGAGTCCAATGTACGCCTTTAGTGTATTGTGCAAACATGGGCAGAATTAAATAGTAGACATGATACTGAAAAGTGTATTGCATGCAGCAACCTGATTGAAATAAACATGCAGTTTAGGGGCGACCCACCCCTCCTGACCCCCACAAAAGGTAGCCGTCGTTGTCTCGGGGGCACCCCCCCCCCCTTAATTCCTTCCCTCCCTCCTTCCCCCGGGTTCTTCACTACATCCGTTATTATGTTACACCCTAGCCTGAATAAAGTACGTATATGGTACGTGTTTATACCACGGGTTTAGCAGCACAGCTATTGCAGCATAACATTTACATAACACTAAAAAATAATGTTATTATAAAAATAAAGACCTAGAAATTGAGAACAAACTAATCTGAATGAGCATAATGAGGTATTAATATTTTCAGTGGAAATTGAGCATGAATATATAGCCGTGAGATTTGTTTTTACTCTGGGTGATTCGGGTCCACACTACGGGATAGTTGTTAAACCTTGCTACATCTTATGCCATGTTTTTTTTTTGTTATTCCTCTGTGCATTAAATGTCACTTGCCTTTGGTAATTATCATCTTTTACTAGGGGCAATGTAGCTAAGTGCATGCTTCTTTCTATATAAAATTGAATTATCTATATATTCATACATATATATAGATAGATACAAAAGGAACAAAAAAAATTGATTTAAATATTCGTATGGTATGGTCTCACCTCTGTCTCGGTAAGGGGGGAGGGAGGGGGAGGTACCACACCAGCTCGTCAACAGGTTTCTAACATACTATCCTGTGTGTGTATGTGTGTGTTTGACTGAGATCTTGTGCCAAAGTGCAAATTCTAAGCTCGACTAAGATAGACTTTCGCATTTCATTTCCCCACAGAGCTTCATCAGAGGGGATCACCGGACCATGAGTCCACAGCTGTGTGGTATGACCACTGTCTTCTGTGTGTTTTTTTTTTTTTGATTGTGGGGAGAGCAGGGTGGTATTGTCAGAGATGTGAGTGTGTGTGTGTGTGTTTGTTGTGGTTGCAGTACTGTCTCGGGCTGTGGGATAGCAGGGTTTCTCGGGAGGTTTGCGGGGGGTCAGGGTCAGGTGTGGGTTCATCGGGGCAGGACTGACTCACGCCCGCCCCTCCCCTCAGCTCCAGCGGAAGGACACGTGTCGAGGGCGGTCGCCCCCTTCCTTCACCAGTGGCTTATGAAACTCGCGGCCGGCTCGTGAGTGGATGCTAGCCCAGCAGTACTCACAGTAGTACTGCAGACAGGTGACGTTGGCACAGAAGAAGGGGGCAAACTTCCCCCCGCAGCGCGCCCCCTGGCACTCATCGCACATCTGGTCGTCCAGGACATATGGCTTCACCTCCACCTGGGCAGGAAAAACAAGGGAGTTAATTATCTTCCACGAACAACAATCATCACCAAAATGAGGTCCTGTTCGGACCTGATATTCACATCTTTTGTTTGTGTGTGTGTTCTAGTTTGGGTATGTTTGTGAGGACCTTATAAACCTAAGGGATTGAGGACATTTTGGCTGGTCCTTAGAACTGCGTCGGAATAGCTCATCACGGCAATATTCCAGATTATTACATCAGTTTATCATCTTTTGAATCACATAACGAGGTGAACACACTGTAAGCCTCGTACATAGGTCATGTATTTGTTGTGAGAAAAATAAAACAATCCCCCAAAACCAATCCACCAGTAGAAGAGTTTGAAAAGAAAAGACACGAGCGCTCGGTCTCCATGGAGACATTTCAGAGCAGGAGTGGGCAGGGGTGAATGCTAACCTTGCTATCTTGTGGCCACAAAATGAAAGGTTATGGAATCCTTTAACAGAAGGAGGCGGTCCCTCTGAGCCTGACTAAGGAAACAACTACAGTGCAAAATAGATCCACTGCAGAGGGCAACGAGCGTAAAACAAGAACGGTGAGCAGGACAGACGGTGGACGATCATGGTCCATTATTGAGAGCCATTTGCAGTTAATGGACTTGATGATATTGAATTCTATGAGGAGAAAAGTAACTGTTCCATCAAACAACTCTAATGTTTTCAAAAGATGTCCTCCTTTAGTGTTAAAGTGTATTCGCCTCTGTAACTCTGTTTTGAACATTATTTTTGTATTCCACCCAGCTCCAGACATAAATAAAACACTCCCACTAAGAACCCCCCACTGAAGATAGATGGGTGATAGCAGAGGTGGGGTTGGACAGCCCCGCCTTTAAGAGGCTCGACTTCCTGGCCGACAACCAGTCTCTCTCGGTCACAATCTGTCCCATTGCAATTGGCCAGCAAGCCCAAAATAACCGTGGATATACATGTATATGCAGGGAACTACTATAATTAAAGTAGCCCTATGCGTCTGCGACTTGAAACATCTGCTGGGACTCCCACCAGCCAAAGGCTGTAGTGATTACACAGCCCAGCCAGGCCTTCCGTAACCGTCGGCTGTGCTGAGAGCGCGTGGCTATAATAAACGCTGTGATACATGGGAGAGAGCGCTCAGGCGCAGTTCAGGCTCTGATGCATGCCATCGGAATGACTGAGAAAACCTCAGCTGTGGTGGGGATCCTGCCTTCTGTCAGAGGGGCGGATGTTGTGAACAGAGTTCATGAACCCGCTCACCCTTTTGTCGATGTCATTGTGCTGCAGCTGAACGAAGCGGGCGCTGATGGCAGCGATGTAGCTCTGCTGATTGGAGAAAGCGACGCGGCCTGCTCCCTTCGGGTATTTCAGCTCCGGGTCTGTGTCGATGCCAGCATAGCAAACCCCTCCGTACAGCCGGTCCATGATCATAGCCAACTCCACTGAGGAGGAGAGGAGATGAGAGGAGGGAGAGAGGTGATTAGTGCTGCAGCCAGACCTCAGTCCTCCCAGGAGTTACTGTGCATCAAAGACTATTTTGTCTTCACATTTGTTCTTAAATTGACTTCACTGTCCCTCTATAAGTATTATAGAAGAGGATTAAAGGTGCAGTGCATAACATTTAGGAGGGTTTATTAGCAGGAAAGTGAATACTACACAAGAGTACAGTGTGTTTGTGTAAGTGTGTCATCGCTTTAAAATAAAATCATTAAGCCTTTTATATATATTGTAGGCTGCACTGTGAGGGTCTTGTTTTATGGAGGCCACCTTCTTGTGCCACCATGTTTCTATAGACAAACCAACCAGAGTGAGCATTGCTCGCCAAATTGACTGGCAAACGATTTTTATGTTAAACTAGGGCTGTCAATTGATTAATTTTTCACAATTGGGATTCATTGCAGCAATTCAATAGTTAATTGTGATCTTAATTATAGTATGTTTACAACGTAAACCAACTATTTCCAATGTTTCCTTATTGAGAATCAAATGAGAGCAAGGAAAGTTATTTTATTAACTTTAGTTTATTAGATTTACATCTGATTCACAAATCTAAAGAAGTGCAATAAGCCTGAGGTGACACAAGTGTCTCCTTCAGAGAATACTAATGCTCAGATGAGGTTCCGCTTTATTTATTTATTTATTTAATTTCCTGATTAAGTCATTAAGCCACAGTCTTTTTTGTTGAAGTTGCATAGTATTCCACACAAACCTCGCATACACTCTGACATACTCGGTGTGTGGACTAAAGAAATGACACATGATGATTCTATTTAAAAAAAACAACTCTTTAAGGTAGATCCTTAATTGATGATTGTGATTAACATGTTTAAAGCTATTATACACTAATACAAACATACGTAGCATATTCAATTCTCCTCCTAATAAAACCCCTTAATTGTTCCACAGTGGACCGTCTCACTGATGTAAAAAATCTACCCTGTTGCACTATTTATCAGAGCAGTAGTCTCAATCTGCTGGTATAATTAGTCGGGGTCACATTGCAGACAAGCCAGTGATGTTTATCCCACGAGTGGACTGAGCCTTTCATTACACCATGAATTCTTAACATGACGACCATTTGGCCTGCGTCCTGGAAACCCAAGAAGAGGATTTCTTTCTCTCAGGGAGAACTTTTCATCACAGCCTCCAGCCTCGGTGCACAGTGTCACCATTGCCAGCCACTGTTGTGAATCCAATTTAAACATCTCACATATTCAGTCACTCTACCTGCACGCAGGGGTCGTGGAACTCCTCCAACAAAGATGGTCTTGCGGGGATCCAGAGGCTGGGAGCCGTCCATGACAAAGTCGCTGTCGCTCAGGTTCCAGGGACGGATCTGAACCTGCATTAGAGAGAAAATAAGAGCCATTTAAAGTTGAATTCATGTACATTTTAAAGACACAGAACAAGACCACCCTCACCAGTAAATATTCAGTACACTTTACAGGTCTTTATTATTGGTAATAAACTAGTCAAATATGCTTTTTTTACTAGTTTGTTTGCTTATCATAATTATTAATTATACAGTGCTTAACCAATGTATTAAAGCACCAGCCAAACCCACAGCTGCCCAAAATTAACAGCGCTGGTAATTTGGCAGCATTTCTTACATTTCTGTAAAGGTTAATACACTGGAACGTATGTATGAAGATGTCAAATTATAGTTATTTACTTGCATTAATGAACAGAAACATTTGTTTTAGTGGCTGAATGTTATGTTTGATTCATTTGTTAAACACTGTATGTGCCAGGAAACATATACCAGGCAGGCTGAGGAGGACTGAGCAAAGGTGGCTTAAGCCCTGGGGTTAGCCTACAGCTAACTGCTAACTGTGATTTCTACTTTCCCTTGACTTCAATTTAAGCATTCCTTTATGACAGGGTTTCTTACTCCCGGTAGATGTTTCCCTGCTCAAACACACCTGATTCAAATGGTCAGCTCATCGGTTAGCCCTGCTGAAGCCTGATAACGAATCATTTATTTGAATCAGGTGTGTTGGAAAAAAAATGATAAGTCAAAGTAGTAGTAGTAGTCAGAGTTTCTGCCTGAATTACATTTTAAAAATGATGTTTGAAGCAACTTTGAACATGGCACGGTTGTTGGTGTCAGTCTGAGTATATTTTTTTTGTTTTATTTATTTATTTATTTATTTTTAAAATAGAGAAAATGTCACTACTTTACTTTGTCACAATGACACTTTATTAGGTTCACATAATACCTAAAAGGAGTGTATATTGTTGGGGGGGAGAAAAACTGCAGGTGATCAATCAAAAAAGATGCATTTTGATTGGACACTCGAGATACATGAACACAGATTTTATTACTCTACAGCTGTTCCTCTCCTTTTTCCAGTCTCGATGCCAAGCTAACCATCTGCCGTCTGCCGCAAATTCATATAAATCGCATGGCTGTGACAGTAACACTGATTGTCTCATCTAACTCCACAGGATGGATGTAGAAGACGATGACCAACACAGAGCCTAACACAGGGTTTCTCACACCTGATTCAAATAAATGGCTCTTTATCAGGCTTCAGCAGAGCTCACCGACTAGCTGACCATTTGAATCAGGTGTGTTGGAGCAGGGAAACGCATAAAACATGTAGGATAGTGGCTCCCCAGGACCAGGAGTGAGAAACCCTGCTTTATGACATTACATAGAGGGGAAAAGATGAAAGTCTGCCACTCACTGGTTTGTCTTTGATGGTAGGACTGGATACACACAGGTACAGCTTGCCATCCTCCTCGATGCAGGCGTCAATTAAAGCCTGAACTGACGTTTCTTCCTGGAACAGCAGGAAGGCATAACCTGGAACATAAAAAATAAAAAAATAACATGGATTAGAAGAAATAAGCTGATAATGGACTATGACACGTCTTCAGGGTGAGAATTCATTTTTATTTATAGTGCCTATTACAGTGACTCTGCCTCCTGCTTTCTTCTACTTTCACACACTCAAACAACCTTGTGGCTTGTGCTTATGTCCTCATTTGCTTTGCCATAAGATGCTCTCCGCCAGCTACACCTTGATGCTGGTGCTGGCTCACATGAAAGGGCTAAAAGCGCCTGGCTCATAAAAGATTGAACCATGCAAAATTGATCAACCTCACACACACTGCACATCTTCCCAGAAAGGTGGGCCACAAAGAGAGGGTTTGGTGATGACTTTGCAAGGCTAAAGAAAAAAGAAGAAAGTAATCCAGACTCTCTGTACTATTGAATTATTTATCACTGACAGCATGGACTTTATCCAAGGTTAGAAGAATTGAGGTGTTTCCCGACAGCGACATAGAAACAGCTCAACGGGGGATACATTCATCACCAAAAATCCCATACAAGAGCCGGCGAGCAATGGGGATCTGATTTATAGGCTGATCAAAATGAGCGCGACACACCGAGAATGGATGACAACACTCGAGGTGAGGGGCCCGAATTGTTTTTGACAAGCGAATGTATTTGCAAAGCTGTCAGAACGCTCGTAAATTCCGAGCGTTGGCGCTTTGATTACGTGAGCAGAAACCCAGCAGCACCTGTGGCAACCATGAGTCAGGGGAATACGAGCTTCTGTCTGAGCTGTGCAAGTGGGCTCGGTGGATAAGATCACTCTTTTTTATATATATATATATATATATATATATATAAAAATATAATATACACACACTAAATTGTTTCTACTTGAGTACACAGTCTCCTGCTTCTAATCATCGCGTCTGCAGTGTCTCTTGAGACACTACAGAAGCCACGTGTTCCAGTATCAGACACAAAAACCTAGCACAGATACACACACACACACACACTTATTTCAACAAATGCACGGGTGAAACTGGCAAAGAGGAATGTTCAACTGTCATATTTCACACTTCATATTCCTGAGAGGAGCTGAGTGAAGTGAATCCCATCAACTGCAGAATGTGGATATTTTAAGAGTGTGTGTGTTGCAGAGTAACACGGGAGAGAGTGTGTATGTGTGTGTGTGCGTAGGCTGCTTCAGAGGGAGGGTGACACGAGGACAGAAAAGGAAAGGAAGGCGAGCATCAAAGGTGGAAAAAAGCAGGTGCGCAAGGCAAGCAAACGCGTGTCCTCACAAAAGGTTCAGGCAGCTGCTGCCATGAGAGGTGGCTTTCTGTCCGTGTGTGACGTTCATTCGAGGTATTCACCGCAACAATGGCTCAGACTTGGCATTGACATAATACGTCTTGGGTGATGCGCGTTCTATTCTTTCACATTTTCTATTTTTAAGAATTTCAAATGGTCAGAATCATCGTAGAGCTGCATGAGCTGCACATTCAGTCTTTGTAAATAACAACAGGGTCAGTGTGTATTTGCAAATGGAACAGGGAAGTTAAGTCTAGGATTAGGCAAAATGACCGAAAACATTATTAAGATATGCCGTAAAATGTCAGATCATCAAAGAATTATTAAGTTTGTGAACTTTTGAGAGACTATTGAATAATTATACATTATATAATTATATAATTATACATGTCTCACTCCTGGCCACTGTCCTGCATGTTTTAGGTGTTCCTCCAACACACCTGATTCAAATAAATAGTTATCAGGCTTCAGCAGAGCTTACTGAAGAATCAGTGAGAAACCCTGCATTATACCAATACATGAATTGTTTATCACAAACATTTGCGACTGAGGCAAAATTGACAATAAAAACAACAACCATTATTTCTCATTTCCATATTCAAACTCTGACCTCAAGCTCAGCTGTAGGTGATTCTCTTTCACCTCACATTGACCCGTTTCTGTAAACGTACACCGTACATATCGGTACGCTGTGGGCGTTTGTCCTCACAAGGACTGTAACTCTATCAGTAATGCAACATAGACACCATCACCCTGCATGTGTCCATGTCCATACATTAGCATATATATATATATAGTGCAAAGTGACCACATGAATCTAGTGTTACACAAAACAACCACTCATACATTCACTAGTGGTTCTTATGATGCCATCTGTTGAATCAACTAACTTGCTAACTTGCTAAACTGCTGCTTCAAGGCATCAACTAATCTCTAGTCTTTTCTTGTAATTGGTCAAGCCTGAGACAACTCCTCCCTGGACCGGACACAAGAAATACACAGTTAGAGCCAACACAAAAAAAGGATTTTGTGCGTCGTCATCTTTTCTCTGATGCAAGACCCCCGTCCGTCTCTGTGTTGCTGGGTTATATATATAAAAAAAAGGGTTTGTCACTGGGAGGAATCATTTGGAACAGTACTGACGTACCCAAACAGATAAAAAAACACTTCACTCTCTATCTCTCTCTCGCACACACAGTGTGAGTGGAGGAAAAAAGATGAGATCTGAAGGAGGAGGAGAAAAAAGATGCTACTAATAAAACATTTATAAAGGTCAAGTTTAAAAAAAAAAAAAAAAAACCCTGGTGCAATAGACCAGGAAAGTGAAATCAACAACCGATATCACACACACTTGATTCAAATTCAGCTTGTAGGTAAGCTCTGCTGAAGCCTGTTAATGAGCAATTGATTTGAATCGGGTGTGTTGGAGCAGGGAAACGCCTAAAACATGCAGGACAGTGGCTCCTCAGGACCAGGAGTGAGAAACCCTGATATACATGTTTAATATACAATATGTATAAATTAAAGTGGTCATATTATACCCTATTTCTCCAAGTTAACCTAGTTCCCTGGTGTTCTAATGTACATGTCTGTGACATGCTTTGTTCAAAATAAAATAAGGATAAAGCACCACAGTAGTTCAATCACCCTGCCAAAACAGCCCTGTTCAGAGCGCTCGGTTTAGTAGTATCTCTTTAGGTCCACCTTAAAAAAAAAAAGGAAGGAAGGAAAATCAGCCACAGAGGCTACTGGGAGCTAACAGCAGTTAGCATTTGGAAAAGTGATCATTTGCAGGCTCTAGCAGGCACATCGCCGTCATATATAACATGTATCCACTGGACAGATAAATCCCCCGAGGCTAGAAGATTGTGTAGGACTCTGTGCTGCACTGTGGAGCCAAGAATAGAACGTTTCACGGACTTCGCGGACATCTGGTTTCGGATACTGTTGCCCTCGCCAGCACTCTCGCATGTTTTATGTACAAAGCGGAGCTCCACGAGACAACAATTCCAGGAATTTAGCGCATTGTGACGTCCCAAGGAACGCCAAAGTCAATATTGTGTGTTTTATCTCCTGTAATTAGACTGAGGAGGACCACAAAAACATGACATGAAAGATGACTCACAACAAGAGTGAGTCATCTTTTTTCACACGTTGCCGACTGATAGGACCTCCAGAGTCCCAAATCTAAGGATTTAAATGATTAAAAAGTTGATTTTGCATAATATGTCCCCTTTAAGGTAGACTGTTTACAGATCATTTTTGAACAAATTAACCAAACGATCAATGATGATATGTGTAACTTTATACACAAATCAAAAGATTAATGCATAACTTCATATATCCTTCTCAACTTTTTTCTTAGTAATAATTTTAGATGAGTTTTCTACTCATGATAAAGGAAATGCTTCATAGCCTCGAGTCTCTCATTAAAGCTGACTGTACCAGATCTCACTGGGCACTATGCCACATCAATGCCCTGATATTTAGACTGACTGGTGCTGGGGATCTGTCTATATTTTTCCGTCAGCGTTGCGCAGTGCAGAGGCTTCAATAGCCCGGGACGAGAGCACAGATCTGCAGTGGCTTGTCTCTGGGATTTATAGGGCTTCGCCGCTGAGCTCCACCGCGCCGTCCAAGTACGGAGAAAATACGTACATCTGCACGATTTTTCCATCGTAAAGAAGTTGTTGTGTTTACAGACAAACAATAGACACAGAGCCTCATGGTTTGCAGAGACAGAGCCAATGACCTCATGCAGGACCGAGTCTTTCCTCTGACGGAGGCCAGTGGTTTGACTCACAGGGAGAGAAACGGTTACCTCAACAACAACCTGATGACAGCAGCTGTAAAAGAAACAGCCATTATCTCACTAAATGCTACCACTGAACTACAAAAACTGCTCCCTAAAAATGAGCGAGGCTTCACAGGAGTAAATGGGAAGATAAAGTCTGTTTTTAAGTCTTAACATTCAGAAAGACTGGAAGAGGCCGTATGGAAGTATGAAGAACTGCCTGGCAGCACTTTTCAAAGCAAAGTAATTAACACTTGTAAGCTCATTTGTAAACTGCATCTGGACAAAAACCAGACCTTAAAGACAAAATGTGTGTTTTCACCAGGGAGGTACATGCAGATTGATTTTATGGCTGAGCGATAAAGCCAAATTAACCCAACCTGGCTCCTGGCTTACACACAAATCCTATGGCATAAACCTCTCTAAAAAAAACACTTAACTTGTTTTTCTTCTTCTAATTAAATGAGATAAACCATTTTATTTGGTGAACTTGAAAATTGCCAATAGCTAGATTCTACTCCATTTAGACTGAGGGATTATCAGCTTTATTCAGCTTAATTGGACATTACATAATCTTTGCACTGGGGAGATAATAGTGTAACGTTTAGTGTCCGGTCTTCAACTTTCTAGTTTGTAGTGATCAGTGAAAACTTGCTCCAACACAGGTCATTCAAATAAATAGCTTCAACTACCCCTTACGCACTGCAGAAAAAAGAGAGGACATGTTTTGAATGTGCAGTTTGTCTAGTGTAACCTTTTGAAGCCTTAAAACGAATGTGACAGTCATGGTGAAATGACGTGAGCTTCTTCAGCATTTGTGGCAGTTTATAGCTCCCAGCACTCAGACGACATCACCTCCTCCTCCTCCTCCTCCTCCTCCTCCTCCTCTGCTCTCTATTCTCAATCACAAACAGAAATAGCTCACTAACATTTCAAGCTGATTGCCAAAAACAGCGACAAGATTTGGTCATAGGAGAGAGTGTGAACGACAGAGCCATACTGGACTGTTTATGGCAACACTGGTATGATTTAAACGTGTCATTTCTCTAACAGCTAATACTATTTTGAATAGACGATCCAGTCATCTCTTTGATTGCTGATAACTTTAACTTTATTTCATAAAATAGCTAGAAGATTCCGTCATCCGTGTTCCCGACCAAGTCTCTGTGAATTACTGACAGTACAATGTTCTCTCTATTTCCTTTTCACACCGCTTTGTTCCCGACCGACTGAGAAAAATACCCGCGTCTCTTCACCGCTAGTCGCCAACTTGGGTATCGTTAGTGCACCAGGAAATTTGCTGTGGGAGGGAAAATTGAGTTGATGAACATGAACCAAACCAGTCAAAAATGTGGGCCACGAAATCAAAAACACATGCTAATAGATGCTGAAGTGGGCCATAAAGCTGAGGGGAAGAGCAAAATGGAGTGATAATTACCTCCACCAAGGAGGCTGTGTTTTCAGAAAAAAAAGCAGTAGTGAAATGATGAACTGTTTTTGCATCTGAATTAAATATCATTACATTAAAAAACGTGATCAAATTCGATGAGGGCTGGAGTTATAGTCGCAGACACTTTTTGTTTTTTGGATATTGGATTGATACTGATGATCTCCAAGTGTCTCGCATCTTGCCTGATTAATCTGCAGACTGATTAAGAATGCAGCTGCTTCCTACTTCTTGCGTCTCTAAGCCGCAAACGCTTTCTGAGCACCAAAACGAGTCCCTGAAGTTTGGACTGAGGCACAACATGAGTCATCCTTGAACCAAAACACATTCTGTCCAGACACACACACACACACTCTGCCTGCACGTTGAATGTGAAGCAGGATGGAAAGTGACAACTATCTTCCATTCGGGAAAAGCTTGCAAGAACGTTTAACACAAAGAGAGGCCGCTGACCTTCGGATGAGAATCGCGCTCTTGTGAATCGGCTCTTACAGAATCCACGGTAGGACGTGTTTCCACACACAACCTCCTTTGTCCCTTTAAGGCTGCTTGCCTAAGCTTCCTATCGGTATAATAAGGAGTTTTACCATATTACCAAGACATTTGAGCTGTGTTTTTTTTTTAGAGTGGGAAGTTTTAAATCGGAGTTATAACTTCACAAAAGACATTAGTCCCACATCCCCTCCCCTTAAATGGCAGCATCCTCCAGCTGTTGTAAGCTCATTCATTCCCCTAAAAGGATGCTTCATTTTTCTTTCAGGATTTGCATAAAAGTAGTGCCAAGTCTATTCAAAATAATCCTCCTCCGGGCTACAAAAAAGGATGTTGAAATATGAGAGTGGGGGTAGAAACTGGCAGGGATCTTTGCTGGTGCTCCAGATGCACCATATTACAATTTGTCCATGGAATGTCAGTTATTTCCAGATCGTCTTTAGCAGTTAATTTGACACACAGCAGCTAGACCAGACAGAGGGATGTTGAGGCTTTGAAGACGGTGGCTGCACTTCTGATCACCTGCCCAAAAAAAAAAAAGACACCAGTGTGGCAGCGCGGAAAAGTGAAAACACTCGGAGGAAACACTTGGAGGATAGTTACAAAGTCATTGCACATGATATGCACGTCGCTGTGAGACGACTCCAGGGGGGGCCGCTCGGATAAACACACACCTCCGTGCTCGGCCAGCATGAGTCCCGAATTCTGGGTAATCTGACTCTTTCTAAAACTCAAAGGCGGTGACACACCCGAGCCGATATTTGTTGGTGTAGACTTTGATCTGGTGGAAAAACACACTCTCTGCTCTGAGAATCTGTTCGTACCTTTAGGTGGGAAGTAGGATTTGCTTTCAGCTTTGTGGGGCCAGTCCACCACCAGGTGCCCATAGCGACGGAAGCTGTTGGTGATTTCATCTGTGAAAATAAAATGGAGAAAAGAGAGGGAAAACGGGCTTGAGTTGAGTGTTACATTTTATGACATGATAAGAAACCACCCATGGCTGCTCATGCAGTATGCATATGAAGGACCATATGCAGAGCCACGGCCAGAGCGGAGGCAGGCGGAGTTTCTATTTATTGCCGTGTTTCTGCAGCAGCAGCAGTCGCTGCATTAAACAGGAACACAGGCCGAACACAGCACGTCTACGCTCATACATTTTCAAACAGCTGAGGGAACAAGCTGTGCATCCGCTCATTATGCTTGTAGTCACATATGAACATAAACATTGTATATTAACATTAAATTACACAACTGCAAGTTTATACAGTCTAGACATATGTACGTTGACTAACAAATAGATACAATCCCTCTATTTCAAAGTGTCTTGTGTTTTCCACTTTTTATTTCATTTTTTTTATTCAAAAATTTCTGGATCTAATTCAATTTAAAACAGCACAAATAATGTTCAAATCAAGAAATAGTTTACTTCCAAATGAAATAAAGATGTTGTTTTCAGAGAGACAAGAGGGAAAGAGGACAACTTACAACATAAAGTAAGTAAGACAACTATAAAGTATGTGTGTTTCAATCTCGGGGGTCAAATTATGTTTAATAATAAAGAACAGCAGTTTAATCCAGGACGGTGATGGAAATGGTCGAGTTAAAAGCCAGACGTGTTCTTGTGCTGTACCGAGAAAAATTAAGAACATCGTTTAAAATACTGTATATATGTAAATATTTGAAGATAGGATAAAGTAGTCCATATATTGAGTTGTTTGTGTAATAGGAACGGGGTAGGTACATACAAGTCTGTACTTCTGCCTACTCCTTTTCAAACATGTGATGAGATGTAAATGTACGTGTTGCCATTGTAAATGTCGCACATGTGTTTGAACTCTATCTATGTACTCTATCTATCTATCTATCTATCTATCTATCTATCTATCTATCTATCTATCTATCTATCTATCTATCTATCTATCTATCTATCTATCTATCTATCTATCTATCTATCTATCTATCTATCTGAACAGTGTTTAAATTAGACGTCCTTATTAACACAGTGCGCCGTGTTGCCCTTAAGCCAGCCTCACAAACATCTGTCTAACTGTTAATGGCAAACAGCCAATGACAAAGACGCCACTGAGAGGTTTCCTGCTGTGCATGTACTGTACAGTGTGTTTCAACACTCTGGTGGAGGAAAAAAACAACCGGGTAAACATTCTCACTGGCGTCTGCGTCGTCTCCTCTCGCTTTTACCTTCGTCTATGTCAGGCGGAAGGCCTCCGACGAACACCTTCCTCGAGTAGCGCTCCATCCTCTCTCCGTTCTGACAGCGCGTCGGCGAGTTCAGCCCTGGGGTCAACGAGGGGTCGCCGTGGCCATCGTCGAGGAAACCATCTTCGAAGGGGAAAAGGCAGGAACGACCTGGTAGACGGGGGAAAAAAAGAGAGAGAGAAAGGGGAGGACAGGGAAGAACGGAGGTAAAAAAGAGGGAAAAGAAAGAAAGGAGTGAGTGACAGAGACCATTACAGAGCAGAATCACTTTGGATAATGAGGTCACGATCAAAACTCTCTGTTTCCATCAGACTTTCTTCATCCTCATCTCAACCCACCTTGGTTCATTTTATTAGGATACTCAGATAAATGCGAATAATATAATAAAAACACCCTTTTGTCCATATTTCTATTTAAAATGATATCTTGTTTAATTAATATTTGAAAATGTAATGTCAGATTTTAATGTCAGCAATTATGCTTCTTCTCTGCGTGTTTGTGTCAGCACCTCAGCACCACTTAATGAAAGCTGTATGATTCATACATTATTCAGCACTCTCTGCCAGCTACAGTTTAAACAAGTAATCCCAGCCCCGTGTATTACAGCGACCTTACAAACGTCACACAGCAGCTGTCCCTCTTTGCGGAGGAAAAAAAAACAGAACAATTTAAGAAGCGCGTTAAATCAGAGATGAGCCACGTTGGAAGCACCTATCTTTGTCATCAACACCTGGAACGATGATTCACTTCTGAGTCAGCGGACTCCTTATGAAGCCGTCTGGACTTAATGGACTGGTTGTCAACATGAAAACACAAGGCTGGCGTTTTGAGATTTTCTCACTATGGCAGTGTTTCTCAATCCTGTCCTGCATGTTTTCGAAGTTTCCCCTGCACCTGATTCAAATGAATGGCTCTTTATCAGGCTTCTGCAGAGCTCGTTGACTAGCTGACCAATCAGGTGTGTTATAGCAGGGAAACATCTTACAGGTCCTCGGGACAGGGGGTCCCGAGGACCAGGATTGAGAAACCCTGCACTATGGGATCCGTTTTCACAAAAAAATTGTATGTGTGGATTCACCTAGACTTGTTTTCATGTAGACACAACTAGGGATGGGACAATACCACTTTTCTGTGTCTGATACCGATACCACAAACTCGAGTATCTACCGATACCGATATTAGTATCCAGCGATTTTGACCAGTATCAGACCGATACTAATTCCCATCCCTACAGCAAACAAATTAAAACACCCAGTCAAACTGCTGGTTATACCACATGTTGCAAATAGTTTGGATTAATGTGTTATTCATTTTGACCACTGTCAATATAAGGATTGGAGAATGGACAGAAAGTATTCTATTTTTTTCCTGATCATACGGGTTCATACAGATTTATCTGCCCCAACATGATTAAATGCACAACATGACAGTGTTTTGAAATTGAAATATGAGTTCATTCAACCACAGCATAGAGGGAAAAGCAGATAGTAACACCACACTAAAAGCCCCAGCGAGATCAGCGAGTGAGAGAGACGATGAGTGTGAGAGAGACGGTCGGCATGGCAAGCAGAAGCCCAAAGAAAATGCCAAACGTTACCTCTTCTGCGGCCATAGCTCCTGGCTGCTTGTCAGCGTAGTGGGGGGAGGGAGGGAGGGAGGGAGAGAGACACAAAGAGAAAGAGAGGGTTGGGACAGGAAAGAGATACAGAGACATGGATTTTGTGGAAATAAACCAAAACCGAGGAACATCTCTAAGGCAACAGCGAAACCACACATGGCTACAACCTAAGCCTCTGCAATGGCAGGAGGGCGATTATTACAGCCTGGCTACACCCCACAGTAAACCTGCTGCACCTGCCCTGGCAACAGGAGCAAGCAGATGCAGCACAAGAGAAGGAGTGGGGGGGTGCGGGTGGAGGTCAGCCACGGAAACGACTAACAAATTTAGAAGCTAGTAATTGTCATCTGGGCTTAATGAAGCCGTTATGGTTTGGGTTCGTGCTAATCTACTGTGAATATTCACAGATGAGACCATAAAGCAGAGTGCAGCCAGGACAGAAGGTAGAGCAGGTTAGTCATTATCATGGCCTTGGTGAAATATTAAGAGTTGCTCCTAAGTCAGATGCGGCAGGGCCAGCTGTGAGTGGAAACTTCCTACGGGATAAGGAGAGAGTGTGGTGGTAGATGGCAGCCTCGGGGCTCTGAGAGGGGGGAGATAACCTGCAAAGGGGAGAGGGGGTGGAGAGCAGGCTGGAATATCTGGGCTGCTCTGATCCAAATCTATAACAAGGTAAAAGTGCAGCAGTGTGATCATCACTTATCTATCTATCTACATCTAATCACCTGGTCATGCGTACCCGTCTTATCTTTTCCTTATTCTTAGAGCTCATTTCACTGCAGTGATTAATGTAAAATATCTAGAAAACTTTAGCATTGTAGTTCATATACGTCACTGCCGTGAGCAGTTATCGCATAACCTCTTTAAGATATGGTTGGCCAAGATTTTCAAAAGCATCCTCTCCCCCTCAAATCGCATCACCTGCCGTCATGGGATAAATTTCCGTTTGGTCGTGTGATGACAAGTGAGCAGGTTCGAAAACAAAAACCACTGAGGAAAATCTTTCAAAAGCTCTAAACATAGCTGGCAAAAAAGATTGAATTACACGTGACACAGTACTTGTCAAGTAGATGTCTACTTAGCAGAAAGTCACGCTCATTCTAACTATTCAACTGCTTGTAATCATGTGACAAATGGAGCTCAAAATATAGGTATAATTATAGCAGATTTGTCAACTTTTTGACAACTTCTTGTCAAGCCAGTGAATGCCATCCGAAGGTGGCGTTAAATGCATTCAGAAATTCTATAAACAGCCTGCAAGTGGACCTTAGTAATACTCTTTCTAACACACTGGGTTTTCTTTGATCAAGAAAGAGTTTTTATGTGCAAAAACACCCCACGTTTGAGTGTTTCCCTAATCACTGAAATGTTCTCGCAACAAGCTCAATTTGAACCTCACTGTGCAGTGAATACAAACCGCAGACGAGGAAAGCGTGGCTTGAGATGGTGCAAATTCCAACAAACAGCAGGAGGGCAAACCCAGTGCTAAACAGATCCTAATGTAGCTCTCTCTCAACTCATAAGTCACAAAGCAGACTCAAAAACCAATATGGAAGAAGTCCATTGTGTGACTCGGCCCTCTGGCTTCTCTCGGGGGATACATTGTCTCTGAGCCTCTTCTTCCTTGCTATGTTTTCATTAAAAAGATCTGGCAATCACCAAAAAACCTGGGCAGCCTCTACGTTGCTTTGCACTCTCACCGTCTGGTCTTGGAGGAAACAAAGTCACCTAGCAACCCGGGGCAAAAGGAAGAAATGTTTCACTGGGAAATTGTCAGATCCCTCAGTGAGAGTGAACACAAACCATGAGGGAGAGGAGGAAGGAGAAAAGCAAGGGATAAGATTGAGTATCAACTTCAAACTGTGTGGTGTCTGGGAGAATGGGCATGTTTTAAAGAAGACTGGGTGACTCCTCTGGGTGAGATAAGTATGATGCCTCATGCTCTTTGTGGCTTAAAAGCCTCAGAGACTGCTGTCAAGTGAACAAGACAAATAAATGTGGCTATGAGACCTTTGCTCATTACTTTCCACCATCTCTTCCTTATTTCAAGTGCTAACGCCATCCGCAGACAGTAGAGTCCTTACAGGTCCTCACAGCATGACGCCTCAGAGCTAACGGGTTGAAAAGAAGAAGAAACGCAGAGTGAAATCCTTTAAAGTTTCCCCGTCTACACACATCGCACGCTACAACAGAGCAAGCCAGCTCTGACAGAAGTGGAAGATCTCGGCAAATCTGCGTTTGCTCATGACACAACATTTCAACATCAACGTCTGAAATGATTTCTAGGGATACAATTGATGGAAAGGACAGAGTGAAAGAGGAGCAACCAGAGTTGTATACAGATAAATATATGTACGCAGAGGTGGAAAGTAATGCATTACATTTACACACGTTACTGTAATTGAGTAGGTTTTTTTTTTTGTAATTTTACTTTTATTTAAGTAGGTTTTTTATAAGTACTGTACTAATCCTAACCCAAGAAAATCTACAATCACTGAATTACTGAGTAAAAAATGTTGGCCTGATATAAAAAATCTTGCACCCAACTTTGATGATGATGAGGACAGATGAATTGGTGCTAATTAAGGTCCCTGATTGAGTGATAAAGTCAAAGCATTTGTGACCTTTGACCCATTCTGATATACAATATATTTACATATTTTATTTTATCAGTACTTACATCTATAAAGATTTGCCTTTAATTAAAAACAAAGTAACTAAGTAACTTTTAAACAAGCTACTTTTTTTTTTTGAGTACATTTTATTTTATAGACCAGTTCTTTTGTCTACTACAAAATAGTGGTACTTTTACTTGAGGAGAATATTCAGTACTCTTTCCACCTCTGCATACATGCACATAAGCATATATATATATATATGTGTGTGTGGTATACAATACATCTCTGGTGCTCTTCAGTTTTGGGTTGAAAACATCTGTGGGTAATAAGTTAAAAAAAAAGCTTCTACGTTTCATAGCAGTTGAACCATATCAATGGTAAAAACATGAAAATACAAAAATGAGCACCCTCGGTTTGATTTATAATGTAAACAAATACTTTTTTAAAAAAGATTGTACAAGTAAATGTTCAGATTTCTAGGCATGTATTGATAGATCCATGTGATCTCTGTGTTTCTGATGAGCACAAAGTATTATTTTTTTACGTTTGACATCCTCTATCTTACATTTGTGTGAGCCAAATGAGCACGTCCATAGAGGATGTTAGGGCTTTGCAAGATTGATTTGATCACCCATCTGTCCAGATGTCTTTGGACATGGGAAACTTGATTAATTGCCCCTTTATAAGTGGAGGAAATTGAGACCTAAATAAATGATATCCCTGACCCCCATCAAAAGAGAAAAACACATCACTGAGGGACAGTCTGGAAAATGTTCTGGCACGTATGAAGCAGCACATGCGATAAAGACCTTATTTCTCTCTCTGGCTCATCTCCTGTCCCCGTTGGTCATCTGTCGGCTGGTGGGACACCGAGGTTGGGAGTGTATACTCTTACATGTTGGGGTATTTTTGGAAGTGTTATTCACAGGTCAACTGCCAGTGAGTTAAGAGGACTGCCCTAGGTTTATGGTGTAAGGGAATCCAGGCCATAGCAAAGGGTAGGCAGGTGTGCTCTCTATTGGCATCAGGCTGTGTGGTTAGGCGGCATATGTTTTTCATGGGAACCCGACACAGAATACTTCCCATTCTCAATTATTTTAAAAACAGAATAATGAAAACACGATGGGGTACCGCAGTAAAATGTGACTTACTGTTTAACGGCATTATGTGGTCTGCACCGGGATGATGGAAATTGAGGCTCATGCGTCCTGTCAACGATAAAAAAACAAAAAACAAACATGTTACAAATATCGACATCACTGATAAAAGTCAGCTTGTTAGACAGATATTCATTCAACCTTTCATTCTACTGTCAACAATAAGGACATTAATAAACAACTGCCAGTCGTTAATTGCTGTTAGGAAATTAACTGATTACAAATGTATCAATCAATTAAACAACGTCTGTTCATTTAATCAAGACCTAGCAGAGGGCGTACATCAGCTTAAGTATTGAAGTAATCGGCAGAAGAAGACAAAGTGCAGGAAAACAAACTTGAGGTGAAATTAAATTGTTCACGATCAACCGTCTATAACCACCAATATTATTAACCTGTTCAATTGCTGGTTAACAGGAATTAACACGATGAAATGTTTGATTTGACATGAGTAAACAAAACGCTACACATTGGCAGAAAACAGATCCACAGATTACAGATGAGAATTGTTTCATATCTTATATACACCCACATGCAAATGCACACACACCCACACACAAATGGACCTCATTTGGTCCATAATACATGGGCCCATCTGCAGGTGCTTTCACAGGGAGAGGGGTGGTGTGGAACATCTAAATGAGAGTCACAGTTATCTCAGTGTCCATCATTCTTCTCGTACGCGTGGCAACAGAAATAAAACACCTAAAATATCCTCTAATTAGGAACAAAATATAACTCCGCTCGGCGTCAACATCGTTTGCAGTGGCGGCCGCAGCACAGAGACACACCCTTTATCCCCGGACCACGTAAAATTAAGTCCCTCTGTCGATCCACGTACAGCAGCTTTTTTCCATATTACATTTTCAATTTCAAAAATGACTATTCGGGTCCACTGGGCATGCGCTTGGGAGTTGTTTGCTCAGTTTCAGAGAGAAACAAGTAGACAAATACAGCGAAAAGTAAAACACAGATTTAATTTCAAGGAAGTGGAAATCACAGATTTAGCTTATACTAGAAAAGCACTCAGAGAGCGCAGACCTCAGCCAAGGCAGCACAGCCCCCCCCCCCCACACACAAAATAGCGATAAAAATAGTGATAGTGTCCACGGATCGCACCCGTATTAAATCAGTTGTTCCTGGTCCCATTGTGGACATTTCCTGAAAATCTGTCTGTGACTTTTCGAGTTATAAGCTGGGACAATGTGGTGGGGGATAAAGATTACTGTAGACAACTGTCCATTTCAGATTCTTTAATGCTACTGTAAGTCTCCCTATGTGATTTTTGGAAACTGGTGACAT
Organism: Microchirus variegatus; assembly: GCF_963457635.1. Lineage (NCBI taxonomy): Eukaryota > Metazoa > Chordata > Actinopteri > Pleuronectiformes > Soleidae > Microchirus > Microchirus variegatus. The sequence continues at coordinate 12,529,499 of NC_139812.1, forward strand.
GTCATTTACGCCATAGCAGTTTGCAACATGGTCTCTCAAAGTCCATGTTGCAAGCTGCTATGGCGTAAATGACATGTCGCCAGTTTCCAAAAATCTGTCCAAAGAAGACAGATAGCAGGGACACACTTTTTGTCTCATAAACATCAGTGGTAACCAGCCGTTGTTGAGGCAGTGTAGGGGAGGACAACGAGGCAGCCAATCTGCAGCTACACAGATGTGAATTTCCACACTCCTCTCAGCCAATCACACTCCAGACAACAATAGGGCTTGGGGGCAAATAGAGTGCGATAAACCCAGTCATTCAAGCACACATATTTGAACACATGCGTTGTGTGGCATATGGATATGTGGGCTGCTCTCATTCTCTTTTTTTTTTATCTCATTATGAAGAACCAACGGCGCGACCTTACTTTTAAAAGTCCACAGATCCAAGGGGCAAATACATTGAGTCGTGTATTGGTTAACACGTGGGTGGTCTGTTTGTCAGTCCTCAAACAAAATGACGGGGTTTGAGCAAAACACTCGTTGAAGCTCTTACAGTAGACTGTGAACTTTGACCTAGTCCCATTATTGCATTGAGTAAAAAAAGAAAAACTAGGGTGTTGTATCATTCATGGAACATATTCATAATCAAAGCCATGGCTTCTGAGAGAAGTCGCAATAAATACTGTGGTCTGTGCTTCCTTTCTCATCTCCATTAATCAATTGGGATGACAGAGGGAGACAGTTGCCCTCCTGAAGCCTTAAAATAGCTCTGGGCATGTGCCATCTTCTTCCACCAGGAGTTAAGTGGCAGGACCCGAGGGGCCCTAGTTGCTGCTGCCGCTGCTGCTGCTGCTGTTCTGGTGACATTTCCTCAGAGAGCCTGAGCTATTCTCAACATCACCATAATGGTTGTGCTTATGGGAAACACACCAACTCTTTCGTTTAGCATGGATCCAACAGCATCTCACCTTCTCTCTCACCCGACAACCTGCAGACCGGACACTGACCTCGCTGTGACCACTTTGATACAAATTACCAGCAGCCATCAAATGTGGCCAGAGGTTTAAAAGTCCAGTGTGTAAGAATTAGTGACATCTAAAGGTGAGACTGCATTATTGTAACAAATGGAGGTCTCTTCCATTCACTCCGTCCTTGACCAAGCACATCAGAGAACTACAATGGCCTTCAAATACCAAAAACAACGTCCTTCCTCTTTGATTACATGATAAGCTTCAGCATCAAAATCCAGTTTGCTGTACAAACTTATCATGTGAGATTGGAGCCCTCTAAAATGCCTACAGTATATATAAAATGCACACTTGTTCAAACTTGCTTATGGGTAATATATTACATTTTCTCCTAAATGTTTCAGAGTTGACCTTTGAGAAAATCAGTTAATTAAGACTGCGAGAAACTAGTGCACATGAGCTGTACAACTTTAAAAGTTCTTAAGACTTGTATAGGAACTCTTATTAACAACAGAGAAGATATTATTAAAGTAGTGCTGCAACACTGCTTTCCAATTAGCTTTGCGCTTGAGTGTGAACTACCTCTGGCTGGAGTAGGAGGACAAAACAATCATCATCTAATGAAGTAACTACTCAATGACTAGCAATGAGTAATAATAACCAACAGAAACTGATGCTCAACCTCTGCAGAATCCAGAGCATTGTGATCAACTGCGTGGTTTACCAGCTGCAGCAGAACAAAATGTTCTGAGTGGACTGAGTGGTGAGAGGACGGAGCTTTCACACCTTGACACCACAGTATATACCCCGGAGGGAGGAAGAAAGCTACCTGCATTTTATGGAAAATATACACCACAGTCACACCCTGTTTGAATCGCCGCCATCTGGCAAGAGGTTCAGATCCCTTAAATCCAGTAGCAACAGACAGACCGAGGAACCACTTTTATCCAAGAGCTGTGGCCTCCATCACACCTGTCCCTGTCCAAACAATTACAAACACACTCTGAACCACACGTGGAGACTATGAGCACTGCAACTATATCTCAGAATTTTGCTCAGATTGAGCTCCAGAGCTCCTGAGACTAGAAAAAATAAAACTAATGAAAAATCCCAAACTATTATAACCTTGAGGTGTAACCAGTGCTGTGCCTCAAGCTCCGTTGTGGTTAAATTTTTCACTCCACTCCACATTGCTGATTTGCTCTGACTGCATCCTATCTGAAGCCCCTCTCAACTGCTCTGGTCACGTTTTGCTCTCTCTGATACACACTGCAGCACATATTAAAGCCCCCCAATAACACCTTGAGTACAAAGCACCAGCATCAGTTACAAGAGAAGAGTGGGTGTAGCAACAACTAAGTGTGGAAAAGTCAGCAGTGATGGAAAAACATCTCAACAGCAGGGTGTCCAAAAGCTGCACTCTTGCTGACTAAAGAAAGCTTTAATCACCGACACATTAGAGAGGTAAGAATCTTGGCAAGTCCATGTGTTCTGCGCACATTCAACAAATGACTAAAAGAACAACCAGGTGTTCCGTGTGTCCTACATGCTGCACTTCATACAAAGCTGAACCCAATAGCCCTTGGCAAGATGATTATGACAAGGCAAAGGTTTCTTCAGCTATCAAGCAATAACATGCGTGAGCTGAGTCATATTTCACAAGCAAATTCTCACATGTCAACCTCCTGCTGTCTTTTTACATTTCATAAAAGTAATAATCATAAATCTATCAAATACCAATCCATTTAATAATCATTTCAGAATCCAGTTGAGCTTGATGCACAACCTGGCAGTGGTATTAAGGCTTTCACGGTTTGTGAGATCTGGACAAAACATAATTTTAATAGAGGAAACAAGCCCAGACTTGTTTTGTTGCCCAAACTGGATTAGCTCAGCCATGCTTACAGGAGTCCTGAGTTTTCCACCATAACAAAACAGAACAGTGACAGAGTAGTTTATCAGAAGTAAGCTGCAATCGACCTTTAACGCAGCCTACAAACACAACACCTTATCTTGATACAGTCATTGCAGCCGTTTAAAGTACAGGGGCATCCCTCTGCGAGTGAGATAATCTCAAGTGTTGTTATAACTGCACGGGTTGAAAAGTTAAAGGGTCAAGTCTAGCCTGTCAGCCAAACTTCAATCCAACTAAAGTACTGATCTTTAACTTCAAGTTAAGCTGGGATGGCTCCTTCACTGAACCTACACAAAGACAAACATTTCAACTTTAAAGATATAGTATGTAACATTTCTGCATTAAAATATCTAACAGAACAACCAAGACTAATGTGATGTATTTTTTGAGTGGAGTGTTTACGTGAGCAATAACTTTACCAACATTCTTTAAAATTGCATTTTCATGACATTATCCGCTTCAGCCGTCTTTGCGAGAGTGAAATGACTGCGGATGCTTGAGAGAACTTTGACTGAATTGAACGAGTGCCAGAGTCAACACACTCAACTCTCCTTCATACACTCCTACCATTCTCCTGTGGAGAACACAGCACGAGCATGCATGAATCCGGTTACCTCCGTGTATAACGTAAAGCACATAGTAAATGTGCGAACACATATATTAATACTAATGTGACAGCCATAATATTTGGTGCAAATATTCAGTACTACTTGTTAGCCAGTCTGTTGTCTTTTGCATTTCTTATTTTTTGCACTCATTGCCATTTGCTATGCATTTTGCTGCCAAAGCTCCAACCAGTGGCTAGAACAAGGAAACGCAATAATTATGTAAAACCGAAATGTAATAATAGTGTTTTTATTTACAGTGTATATGTACAAACGAAAATGAGACATATCACCGAGCAAATAATACATGACCAGCTATACGATGTCAGTCAAAAACTGGTTCCGCCTTTCAGACCTTCAGTTCCTCCAATCATCCCATCCACTGCTCCATTAAGTCAGAGAGAAGCTGAGCTTCCCTGGAAGTTTTTGCCGCATTTGTCCAATCACTGTTGAGCTGATCGCAGCGGAAAAAAACTATTCTGTGTCGTCCCATAAAGAACAGTTGAAGCCAAGCTACCCTAACCCTAACCTAAGAACCCTAGTGGTAGAAATGACATACTGCGTGTTTAAATAAAATGTTTATCTCTAATGTAGACTTTCCTGGAGACCTTAAAACTTTACCTTCAGTAGATCCAGACAGTGCAAAGTCTGCGCTATCTTTGCTTATGTCTGACGAAAAGTTACATATTCAACCCTTTGTATCACTGAAGCTCCTTGCCTAATCAATGTTTCTCCTGAACTGTACTGCGCAAGCTATTCTTGTTTTCCTCCCGATGAGATCCAATGTGTGTCAACTCTTATCCACTAACCAATGCTCTTGTCAACAGACACAAAGTCAAATAGCGACAGTGTTTGCTCTCTCTCTCTTCTGACTGCACATAAAGCTGGCCCCTTCTGTGTTTTGCAATGATATCATGCATATTGCAGACTATTGACCAACACACGACAGGTTACGACCAAACACAAACCAGACTGTACAATCAGTGTGAAACTGCTCATGTACAACTTTTGCCACATGGAGACCCTAAAGGAGGTGAAGATGAGCTGATCTCAGCTAATTCAATGTGGGTTTTGTACAGACATACTATATACATCTCCTTATTTTGTGAAAAGGTGGAGCAAAAGTTTGACATTTTGGGAAATGTGCTTTTAAGATTGACAGCACTCTGTCTACACGCAGTCCCTTTTATTTATTTATTATAGGATATAACGTATTAACGTATAAGCTTTGCAATTGGTAGCAAATTTCCCAACCAAACTTCCCTTTTCTCCTCTGCAGGCTAGGAATAATATTCCTTGAATAGCATCTCTGTTTTCTCATCTACCTCTTTGCTGAAAAAAAAAAAAAAAGATCACAAGTTGCAGCCCTTCTTTAGGGCTTTAAGTCACACTGAACTTATTGAAGTGGAGTCCTGTAAAAGCTGCACACACACACACACACACACAAAGCACACTGTAACTGATGCATGAGTAAGATCATGTGAGTCTGACCAGCTGATGTGCATGTGTGTTTTCAGTGGGAGAGGTGGGATCCACATGCAACTTTCACAAGAACTTTACGTACGACATATTAACACTGATGAGTATGTCAGGAGACGATAGCAAATCTCTGTGCGTGGGTGATGTTGTCATCTCGTCAAATAAGGTTGTGAGGTGGGTGAGAATGCTTAGCATGGAATGTCACAGTTGATTTATACGTCAAAAACAATTATGTGTGTCCTTTGTATGTGTGTGTGTGTATGTGTTAGCCGTTGTCTAACTGGTGTTGTTTTTCCAGAGCGAGCAGAGAATCTCTTATGTGTGTGTTAATACGGGGGTGACCTGCGCTCGCCACATGTGAGTTCAGCTGACCCACTTCAGGAACTTCATGCCGACCAGTGTGTTGTGAAGCTGCGCAGTAAATGACTATTGGTCCTGGGCCCCTGCACTGAGAGGATTACTTTTTTCTCTCCACACAGCATTCATAGTGAAGACATCCCCCCTAGCCTCTTACCCGAAACTTAACCATCAACACTAAGTGCCTCACCCTAAAACCAAGTCTTAACCCTCAAAAAAAGCATTTAAGAGGTAACGGAACATGACGAGCAGCCAGAATGTACTCACTTTCACAAAATGTCCTCACTCCCTATGGTTTATATGCTTTTTTGGTCCACACACAGAGAGAGAGAGACTCATAAAACATGCAAGGAAAAACAACTATTCCTGTCACAATGAGAAGTATGTGAAAAATGTCTGTGATGGGATGGATGTGGGTGGTTTAAAAGGGGATGCAAAACTATCTCTACGAGCAAATTTTGATTGGTGGTTCTAAGTTGGTAGATGGTGGATTGAAAAATAGAAAAGCCCTGGTTGATCAATAATATTTTCTCTACCTCTATAGAACAGAGCAACTTCACAGCGATAGCACGGCAGATGCTGTATCATCTTTGTCGCAGCATCACAGTGACTGGGACACCTGCATTTATCCATTGCTCTGTTTCCACCGGTCGAAAACCCCACTAACATCTGGCAAACATTTGGCATTTGTCCCCCAGGTCAAATTACTCTGCAATACAAACAGGTTTTTATCAGCTCCAACTCCAACTGGCAGTGATGGGATCATGAATCACGAGTGAACATGCTAATTTCCCCTATTTTCGAACTTTATTTTGGCCGCTGGATGTTTAATCTGCACCTTTTCCAGCTCGGCGTCATGACGCACACCATTTAAGGACCGATCTAAAAACCGCTCAGACGCTGTTGAGTTTGAAAGAGGGAGATGGAAAAGTGTGAACACTGATTGTTGATATTGCGTTCTCCTGTTGTGTGTCGTCTTTCCAACTTCTGACATGTTTCTAGAGCATTCTTGGCACAAATCCGACTACTGGCAGCGAGCGAGGAGTCAATCACCTTTTTAAAGCAGGTGTTCAAAAAAACCTGTGTATAACCAGGAGTGAATGCCTACATTACCGGGCGTGAGTGGGTTTTCTGACCAGTGGAAAAGGGGCTCAAGTATATGGGGGACACACATAAATGAGACATCAACTGCTACTATTACATCAGTGCCAAGTGGACATCTGTCTCTGTGTTCAGAATTGGGCATTCAATCTCACAATGTTCACTCATGAGACACATGGGTAGAGAAAATGATTGCAGTCAGATGGAGAATTCTAAAAATCTCTTTACAAATGACTAAACCTGAACCTAACTTGACCCTGAAGGTCTGGACAATTTTGTTTCATTGTCACGGATGGGTCAGGTACTAAACCCCCAAGTGCCAACGTCTTCTATACACACCATTATTCAAATGCTCTGACCTCAGTAACCTCAGCTGCAAAGAAGCACAAGCATCTTTTATCTTGATTATTCAGCAGATGGTGGACCTGGCTGAAGCTTCCAAGACAGTGAGTAGGTATTCTTGCAGGGTGGAGCTACTCTGTGGTTGGCACAGGAGCTTACTGCAGCCCCACATTGTCTGCATGACGACAAGAGGGGGGCAAACAAGCAAAGAAAGGCGGAGGAATGCACGCCCGTGTTTATGTATCATGCTTCCAGTCTTTCATAGTATCTCCAGTGACTCCGACTGTGCTTTGATAAACAATCGCAAGGAAGTCCGAGCAGGACATTACGACACCTTTCCAGTGAAACAATGCTCTCTCAGAACATGACATGGGAAAACAGACGTGAGTATGATGAGCATGCAACATGCTTCGTTTATTACACACACCCCTCCCTCCATTCTTTCCATTGTTACGATGTGTGGACGGCGAGCATCAAACCTGACAGGGCCCCATCTCGAAGACAGGAGTTTTTACAACAGAACACGTGACCTCTGCTATAAAAATATTGACTTAGAAGCCCTGACACTGGACAGCCTTAGAAGGTTAGAACTCCTGAGTGTGATGTCCCAAGTGTGATGTGGGGTAATCATGTGTCTTAGGAAAAATAGTGGTTACAGAATTCAAGTCATGTGACAGTTATCACATAATCCATTGATCAAAATCAGGCAAAGAAAAAGGGCAAACGACTGCAGCACCTCTGCTGAACCACACACACACACACACACACACACACACACACAGAAACGCACACAGATATTTGATTTTGCAGGTAAGGCTCATCATTTCATTTAAAAACAGAGCATGGACATCCATAGTGGATTGTTGAACTGACTGGCTGATAGAGAAATCATAATAATAATAATGTACTGATGATATGTGCCCATAAAGCAACAAAAAAATAAAATAAAATACTGTAAGCATTGACGTATGAATATTCCTAACCTGCAAAATGATTCCTCCATATAATATCAGCGATAGTCATTGGTGGGCCACCGGCAGGGTGTGGTTTACCTTTGTCATGGTCAGTCCTTATCATATCCATTAAGGAATTCTCCAATGAGTGCAAGCTAAAAGCATCAAAGGGCCGGGTCCGGTCCTGCAACACAGCAAAAACAGGAAGAGGGTTAGGATTGGAGTCAGGGATGGACATCGTGTGAACACTCAGGCTTCCATACACATAACATATACCGCATGTTTTTCTTGGAAAGGGATCCTTCACAGTTGTTTTCCCCTGAGGTTCTTTCTTTTAATTGTAAGGTTTCCAATGGGTGGAGGGGGTAACAGTGTATAAGAGCAGAGGGTGTGGTGTGTCAACAAGATAAATTGTATTTAAAAGCCCCTTGAGGCAGATGTATGATTTGTAATTTTAGTCTATATACGAATCTAATTTATACAACACAGTGGCTGCTACATGTGCTATAAGCATCAGTCATAATGCGGGAAGACATAAGCAGCATTACTCTTTAACTACTTTAACACAAACTCACTATCATTTAATAAACACAGACTAAAATATTCTATTTTATGACCCTTTAAAAAACTTCACCTTTCAACATTTTGTCTTGCCGTTAAAATTCTGGTTTGCCGGTTTCTTTGCTCGAGGGTAGAGCACTAGTCGCGACCTGCATGTACAAACAGCTACCACTGCTAGGAGAACGAGACAGACTGGGATTTATTCTGAGCTTCTGTGGACTAATTAAAGATTTGGCATAGACGTTACAGGTAGAAGAGAAAAAGAAAAAAAAGAACAGACCTGATGCAGGCGGTGACAGTTGATACCAAAGAGGAGATATGAATCTCCTTAAGCCTTTTCAGTGACAAAACAGACAGGGATCTGCCCTTAAGAATCTCATCTGTCTTTGTTTAATATGATCTAATCAACATGTTTTTAACTGTCTAATCTTTAGGTCTATACTGTAGGCGAGGTGAAGTAACCGTGGTACAGTTTGAATCAGTTGTAAAACACTGAAATTGAATATATATATATATATATAAACAAGTAAATAATGCTTTCAGACTCATCTGACACACTAATAAAATAATAGTAATCAAATAAATAAAGGTTGCATGGCTTTCATTTTGTTCTCTTTAAAAGTTCCACCACCTAGAATCAGGGTAATAATAAAACCAATTTGACTAATAGTTTGTGCACACTTGTTTGGGCAAAATAAAACATTATACATCAATTATAAACCTTTAAAAATAACTAGCCCCGCGAGCGGATCTGAACGGGTTCGAGCCGATGCGCGCTCGTCGGCGTGTGCCACGCCTCCTCGCTCGCCTCGCCCACGAACCCGTTCATTCACCGCTCGCGGGGCTAGTTATTTTCAGCGGCGTCCCCACGCATGTCGGTCTGAGGAGCCATCGCGACATGTGCATGTAATACTATCTGCTGCCACCAGGGGGTGCTGAAAGTTGAATATTTTTATATAGACATGTTCAGGACAGGTCCCTGGTCTCACATATTAAGTTCTGTGCTTATCGGTAAATGTACAGCAAAGTTAGAGGGCACTTCCTGTTTAAAATGGCCAACTTCCTGTGGGTGAAAGTCGTGTCCGTAAACGTGTTCAGGGAAGTTCACTTGCCTCACATTTCAATTTTCTTGCAGATCGGACAATGTTGGCCTTTAGCCACCAGGGGGTGCTGAAAGTTGAATATTTTCATATAAATGTCTTCAGGCCTGGCCTGTTATCACCCACAGCAAGTTTGGTTTGGATCGGACCTTTCGTTGTAAAGTTATAAGAGTTTCGTTCTTCACTCACTTTAGCGCCCCCTATCTCGTGCGCCATGCGATATTTAAAAAATCCTTCCAATTGTTTCTGTTCCTCAACTGGTCCACAGTGACCTCCCCAAGTTTGAAGGTGATCGCTCAAAAACTGTAGGAGGAGATAGATTTTGTAGCGCTGGTGTAATTTTCGTATGTTTTCTGCCACCACCAGGAGGCGCTGTTTTCAAAATGGACCATTTCTTCATAGTCTTCTTCAGACACCACCCATCATCACTCACATCAAGTTTGGTTCCGATCGGACCTTTCGTTGTAAAGTTATAAGAGTTTCGTTCTCTGCGGCGAAAAACCTGAATTTTCGCCAACTTTAGCGCCCCCTATCTCGTGCGCCATACGATATTTTAAAAATCCTTCCAATTGTTTCTGTTCCTCAACTGGTCCACAGTGACCTCCCCAAGTTTGAAGGTGATCGCTCAAAAACTGTAGGAGGAGATAGATTTTGTAGCGATGGTGTAAATTCGCCAAAAACGCCGCCGTTTTCGCGTTCAATCCAAGATGGCGGCCTTCCCGTAGGATTCCCAGGACGCTTGTCATCGACTTTTATTTAAAGCTCAACCTAATGAACATGTGTACCGAGTTTCGTTCATTTTCGTTTAACCCGACAGGAGATGACCTACTAGCACTTTTTTGCGTCACTCTGAGGCCCCTCCCACTTCCAATTTTCCACGCTTTTTCACCGAACCTTTGAAATACGTAAATTTTCACCAGGCCTGACGTGGTCGCAAAAATCTGTGAGTTTTTGAGCATGGGAAAGGCCTCAAAAAGGCGATTCATTTGGCGGAAGAATAATAATAATAATAATAATAAAAATAACTAGCCCCGCGAGCGGATCTGAACGGGTTCGAGCCGATGCGCGCTCGTCGGCGTGTGCCACGCCTCCTCGCTCGCCTCGCCCACGAACCCGTTCATTCACCGCTCGCGGGGCTAGTTATTTTCAGCGGCGTCCCCACGCATGTCTGTCTGAGGAGCCATCGCGACGTGTGCATGTAATACTATCTGCTGCCACCAGGGGGTGCTGAAAGTTGAATATTTTTATATAGACATGTTCAGGACAGGTCCCTGGTCTCACATATTAAGTTCTGTGCTTATCGGTAAATGTGCAGCAAAGTTAGAGGGCACTTCCTGTTTAAAATGGCCGACTTCCTGTGGGTGAAAGTCGTGTCCGTAAACGTGTTCAGGGAAGTTTACTTGCCTCACATTTCAATTTTCTTGCAGATCGGACAATGTTGGCCTTTAGCCACCAGGGGGCGCTGAAAGTTGAATATTTTCATATAAATGTCTTCAGGCCTGGCCTGTTATCACTCACAGCAAGTTTGATTCAGATCGGACCTTTCGTTGTAAAGTTATAAGAGTTTCGTTCTTCACTCACTTTAGCGCCCCCTATCTCGTGCGCCATACGATATTTAAAAAATCCTTCCAATTGTTTCTGTTCCTCAACTGGTCCACAGTGACCTCCCCAAGTTTGAAGGTGATCGCTCAAAAACTGTAGGAGGAGATAGATTTTGTAGCGCTGGTGTAATTTTCGTATGTTTTCTGCCACCACCAGGAGGCGCTGTTTTCAAAATGGACCATTTCTTCATAGTCTTCTTCAGACACCACCCATCATCACTCACATCAAGTTTGGTTCCGATCGGACCTTTCGTTGTAAAGTTATAAGAGTTTCGTTCTCTGCGGCAAAAAACCTGAATTTTCGCCAACTTTAGCGCCCCCTATCTCGTGCGCCATACGATATTTAAAAAATCCTTCCAATTGTTTCTGTTCCTCAACTGGTCCACAGTGACCTCCCCAAGTTTGAAGGTGATCGCCCAAAAACTGTAGGAGGAGATAGATTTTGTAGCGATGGTGTAAATTCGCCAAAAACGCCGCCGTTTTCGCCTTCAATCCAAAATGGCGGCCTTCACGTAGGATTCCCAGGACGCTTGTCATCGACTTTTATTTAAAGCTCAACCTAATGAAGATGTGTACCGAGTTTCGTTCATTTACGTTAAACCCGACAGGAGATGACCTACTAGCACTTTTTTGCGTCACTTTTAAGCCCCTCCCACTTCCAATTTTCCACGCTTTTTCCCCGAACCTTTGAAATACGTAAATTTTCACCAGGCCTGACGTGGTCGCAAAAATCTGTGAGTTTTTGGGCATGGGAAAGGCCTCAAAAAGGCGATTCATTTGGCGGAATAATAATAATAATAAGAATGAAAATAACTAGCCCCGCGAGCGGATCTGAACGGGTTCGAGCCGATGCGCGCTCGTCGGCGTGTGCCACGCCTCCTCGCTCGCCTCGCCCACGAACCCGTTCATTCACCGCTCGCGGGGCTAGTTATTTTCAGCGGCGTCCCCACGCATGTCGGTCTGAGGAGCCATCGCGACGTGTGCATGTAATACTATCTGCTGCCACCAGGGGGTGCTGAAAGTTGAATATTTCTACATAGACATGTTCAGGACAGGTCCCTGGTCTCACATATTAAGTTCTGTGCTTATCGGTAAATGTACAGCAAAGTTAGAGGGCACTTCCTGTTTAAAATGGCCGACTTCCTGTGGGTGAAAGTCGTGTCCGTAAAAGTGTTCAGGGAAGTTCACTTGCCTCACATTTCAATTTTCTTGCAGATCGGACAATGTTGGCCTTTAGCCACCAGGGGGCGCTGAAAGTTGAATATTTTCATATAAATGTCTTCAGGCCTGGCCTGTTATCACTCACAGCAAGTTTGGTTCCGATCGGACCTTTCGTTGTAAAGTTATAAGAGTTTCGTTCTTCACTCACTTTAGCGCCCCCTATCTCGTGCGCCATACGATATTTAAAAAATCCTTCCAATTGTTTCTGTTCCTCAACTGGTCCACAGTGACCTCCCCAAGTTTGAAGGTGATCGCTCAAAAACTGTAGGAGGAGATAGATTTTGTAGCGCTGGTGTAATTTTCGTATGTTTTCTGCCACCACCAGGAGGCGCTGTTTTCAAAATGGACCATTTCTTCATAGTCTTCTTCAGAAACCACCCATCATCACTCACAGCAAGTTTGGTTCCGATCGGACCTTTCGTTGTAAAGTTATAAGAGTTTCGTTCTCTGCGGCGAAAAACCTGAATTTTCGCCAACTTTAGCGCCCCCTATCTCGTGCGCCATACGATATTTAAAAAATCCTTCCAATTGTTTCTGTTCCTCAACTTGTCCACAGTGATCTCCCCAAGTTTGAAGGTGATCGCTCAAAAACTGTAGGAGGAGATAGATTTTGTAGCGATGGTGTAAATTCGCCAAAAACGCCGCCGTTTTCGCCTTCAACCCAAGATGGCGGCCTTCCCGTAGGATTCCCAGGACGCTTGTCATCGACTTTTATTTAAAGCTCAACCTAATGAACATGTGTACCGAGTTTCGTTCATTTACGTTAAACCCGACAGGAGATGACCTACTAGCACTTTTTTGCGTCACTTTTAAGCCCCTCCCACTTCCAATTTTCCACGCTTTTTCACCGAACCTTTGAAATACGTAAATTTTCACCAGGCCTGACGTGGTCGCAAAAATCTGTGAGTTTTTGGGCATGGGAAAGGCCTCAAAAAGGCGATTCATTTGGCGGAATAATAATAATAAAAATAACTAGCCCCGCGAGCGGATCTGAACGGGTTCGAGCCGATGCGCGCTCGTCGGCGTGTGCCACGCCTCCTCGCTCGCCTCGCCCACGAACCCGTTCATTCACCGCTCGCGGGGCTAGTTATTTTCAGCGGCGTCCCCACGCATGTCGGTCTGAGGAGCCATCGCGACGTGTGCATGTAATACTATCTGCTGCCACCAGGGGGTGCTGAATGTTGAATATTTTTACATAGACATGTTCAGGACAGGTCCCTGGTCTCACATATTAAGTTCTGTGCTTATCGGTAAATGTACAGCAAAGTTAGAGGGCACTTCCTGTTTAAAATGGCCGACTTCCTGTGGGTGAAAGTCGTGTCCGTAAAAGTGTTCAGGGAAGTTCACTTGCCTCACATTTCAATTTTCTTGCAGATCGGACAATGTTGGCCTTTAGCCACCAGGGGGCGCTGAAAGTTGAATATTTTCATATAAATGTCTTCAGGCCTGACCTGTTATTAATCTGAGCAAGTTTGGTTCCGATCGGACCTTTCGTTGTAAAGTTATAAGAGTTTCGTTCTTCACTCACTTTAGCGCCCCCTATCTCGTGTGCCATACGATATTTAAAAAATCCTTCCAATTGTTTCTGTTCCTCAACTGGTCCACAGTGACCTCCCCAAGTTTGAAGGTGATCGCTCAAAAACTGTAGGAGGAGATAGATTTTGTAGTGCTGGTGTAATTTTCGTATGTTTTCTGCCACCACCAGGAGGCGCTGTTTTCAAAATGGACCATTTCTTCATAGTCTTCTTCAGACACCACCCATCATCACTCACATCAAGTTTGGTTCCGATCGGACCATTTGTTGTAAAGTTATAAGAGCTTCGTTCTTCACTCACTTTAGCGCCCCCTATCTCGTGTGCCATACGATATTTAAAAAATCCTTCCAATTGTTTCTGTTCCTCAACTGGTCCACAGTGACCTCCCCAAGTTTGAAGGTGATCGCTCAAAAACTGTAGGAGGAGATAGATTTTGTAGTGCTGGTGTAATTTTCGTATGTTTTCTGCCACCACCAGGAGGCGCTGTTTTCAAAATGGACCATTTCTTCATAGTCTTCTTCAGACACCACCCATCATCACTCACATCAAGTTTGGTTCCGATCGGACCTTTCGTTGTAAAGTTATAAGAGTTTCGTTCTCTGCGGCGAAAAACCAGAATTTTCGCCAACTTTAGCGCCCCCTATCTCGTGCGCCATACGATATTTAAAAAATCCTTCCAATTGTTTCTGTTCCTCAACTTGTCCACAGTGACCTCCCCAAGTTTGAAGGTGATCGCTCAAAAACTGTAGGAGGAGATAGATTTTGTAGCGATGGTGTAAATTCGCCAAAAACGCCGCCGTTTTCGCCTTCAATCCAAGATGGCGGCCTTCCCGTAGGATTCCCAGGACGCTTGTCATCGACTTTTATTTAAAGCTCAACCTAATGAACATGTGTACCGAGTTTCGTTCATTTTCGTTAAACCCGACAGGAGATGACCTACTAGCACTTTTTTGCGTCACTCTTTAGCCCCTCCCACTTCCAATTTTCCACGCTTTTTCCCCGAACCTTTGAAATACGTAAATTTTCACCAGGCCTGACATGGTCGCAAAAATCTGTGAGTTTTTGGGCATGGGAAAGGCCTCAAAAAGGCGATTCATTTGCCGGAATAATAATAATAACAAGCGGTGGTAACGGGTTCGAGCTTGACGCTACGTCGCGATTTGCGCCCACCTCGTCGCTTGCGCCCTGATCTCGTCTCTCGTTCATTCGCTGCTTGTTGTCATAGTTCTAATTGGTGCCGTTCGTGCTGATGTTGGGCTGTGGAGTAAAGTAATATATTATTTCCTGTTAAGTGCGTTACACTTTCTGTCGGGAGGACATTGTTTGCGTGTTCAGGATAGGTCCCTGGCCTCACATACCAAGTTCCGTGCAGAGCGGTCAATGTACAGTAAAGTTAGAGGGCACTTCCTGTTAAAATGGCTGACTTCCTGTTGGGTCAGAGCGTGTCTATTAACATGTTCAGGGAAGTTCCCTTGACACACATATAATGTTTCGTGGAGATAGGGCAACGTACGGCAAAGTTAAATTCTACTTCCTGTTTTGGCGTTCCACTTCCTGTTTGGAGTTTAGCTTTTGCAGACATGTCCAGGATAGGTTCCTGGTCTCACGTGTCAAGTTCCGTGCAGATTGATCAATGTACGGTAAAGTTACAGGGGACTTCCTGTTTAAAATGGCTGACTTCCTGTTTGGTCAAAGGCGTGTCCATTAACATGTTCAGGGAAGTTCTATTGACTCACATATCATGTTTCGTGGCGATCGGGCAATGTATGGCAAAGTTACATTCTACTTCCTGTTGCGGCGGATCCACTTCCTGTCAGGAAGTCGTCTGTTGCTGACATGGTCGGAGCGGTTTTGTGGTCCCACATATCACGTATGAGGATGATACAACAATCCCTGTTATAGCAGCATAAAAAAGTGTGATATGTAATGTTATATCCAGCAACCAGGGGGCGCTGTCTTTTAAATTGAAGATTTTCATATAGACTTTTTCAGGGTCAGACTGTCATCAATCCAAGGAAGTTTGGTTCAGATTGGAACAGGATTTACAAAGTTATACCAGTTTCTTTTGTGTTGCACAGTAGATGGCATAGTCTGCTGCCACCAGGGGGTGTCGTTAAGACATTGAATATTGTCATATAGACTACTCCAAGGCATCAATCCAGGGAAGGACATTGGATCCTCCATCGCAAAGTTATAAGTGTTTCGTTGTCTGTCTTTACAAATCAGAATGTTTGCCAACTTTAGCGCCCCCTATCTCGTACGCCGTGCAACATTTTAGAAAGCTTTCAATAACATTTGATCCTCAACTCGTCCACATTGACCTCGCCAAGTTTGAAGGTGATAGCAGAAAAGCTCTAGGACAAGATAGATTTTATAGCAAGTAAAATTCTTTCTGTTTCCACCAGGGGGCGCTGTTTTCGAAATTAAATATTTTCATGTAGACTTGTTCAGGGTCGGACTGTCATCGATCCAAGGAAGTTTGGTTCAAATCGGAACAGGATTCACAAAGTTATCATCATAAATGTACTTTTTTTGGGTAATAATCCTCTCACCACTAGAGGCGCTGTTTCCGAACATGACCGTTTTTTCATATTCGTCTTTAAGAACTATCGATCATGAACCACGGTAAGTTTGGTTCATATCTGACCTTCCATTGCAAAGATATAAGAGATTTGGTCAACATCATAATGATCGCCAACTTTAGCGCCCCCTATCTCGTACGCCGTGCGACATTTTAAAACAGTTTCAATAACATTTGATCCAAAACTCGTCCACATTGACCTCGCCAAGTTTGAAGGTGATAGCACAAAAGCTCTAGGACTAGATAGATTTTATAGCAAATAAAATTATTTCTGTTGCCACCAGGGGGCGCTGTTTTCGAAATTAAATATTTTCATATAGACATTGTCAGGGCTGGAGGAACATCAATCCAAGGAAGTTTGGTTCAGTTTGGACCAGGACTCGCAAAGTTATAAGAGTTTGTTTTTTTGTCGCAAAAATCCGACTTTGCACCTCGCACCTCGCTACACCGTTAAAGAATGTGCTATCATATTCAACACGCATCATCTACCATGTGTTTTCAATGTTTCAGTGTCATTTTGAGTCGGATACGACAATCTCTGTAAAAGTTATTACCGAAATCGTAAATTAACTTTTTTTTTGTATATTCTCTTCCACCACCAGGAGGCGATGGTTTCAAATGTGATCATTTTTGCATAGGTGTCTTCAGCAACTACCCATCATCAATCATGGCAAGTTTGGCTCCGACTTGACCTTCCATCGCAAAGTTATAAGCGTTTCGTTGCGTGTTGGGAAAATTTGGAATTTTCGCCAACTTTGGCGCCACCTATCTCGTGCGCCATGCAAGATTTCAAAAAACTTTTCAGATTAGATCGTACCTCAACTGGTCCACATCGACCTCGCCAAGTTTGAAGGTGATTGCTCAAAAACTGTAGATTTTGGTATCTACGGCAAGTTATGCTGTAAATTCGCCAAAAACGCCTCCGTTTTCGCCTTCAATCCAAGATGGCGGCCTTCCTGTAGGTTTCACAGAAAACTTGTGATTGACTTTTGCCCATGGCACAACCTAATGAACGTGTGTACCAAGTTTCGTTCATGTACGTTATTCCCGACAGGAATTGACCTAGTAGCACTTTTTTGCGTCAGTCTGAAGCCCCGCCCACTTCCATTTTTTGACGCACATTCACCGAACCACTTTGGTTCGGCGATTTAAGTTAGGTCTGATGTTGTCCCAAAAATTCACGAGGTTTGAGATCCGTTTAGGCCTTCAAAAAGGCACTTTCTTCGTGTGAAGAATAATAATAATAACTCTTTCAATTACAATAGGGTTCTTGCACAGTCGTGCTCGAACCCTAAAAATAACTAGCCCCGCGAGCGGATCTGAACGGGTTCGAGCCGATGCGCGCTCGTCGGCGTGTGCCACGCCTCCTCGCTCGCCTCGCCCACGAACCCGTTCATTCACCGCTCGCGGGGCTAGTTATTTTCAGCGGCGTCCCCACGCATGTCGGTCTGAGGAGCCATCGCGACGTGTGCATGTAATACTATCTGCTGCCACCAGGGGGTGCTGAAAGTTGAATATTTTTATATAGACATGTTCAGGACAGGTCCCTGGTCTCACATATTAAGTTCTGTGCTTATCGGTAAATGTACAGCAAAGTTAGAGGGCACTTCCTGTTTAAAATGGCCGACTTCCTGTGGGTGAAAGTCGTGTCCGTAAAAGTGTTCAGGGAAGTTCACTTGCCTCACATTTCAATTTTCTTGCCGATCGGACAATGTTGGCCTTTAGCCACCAGGGGGCGCTGAAAGTTGAATATTTTCATATAAATGTCTTCAGGCCTGGCCTGTTATCACCCACAGCAAGTTTGGTTCCGATCGGACCTTTCGTTGTAAAGTTATAAGAGTTTCGTTCTTCACTCACTTTAGCGCCCCCTATCTCGTGCGCCATACGATATTTAAAAAATCCTTCCAATTGTTTCTGTTCCTCAACTGGTCCACAGTGACCTCCCCAAGTTTGAAGGTGATCGCTCAAAAACTGTAGGAGGAGATAGATTTTTTAGTGCTGGTGTAATTTTCGTATGTTTTCTGCCACCACCAGGAGGCGCTCTTTTCAAAATTGACCATTTCTTCATAGTCTTCTTCAGAAACCACCCATCATCACTCACAGCAAGTTTGGTTCCGATCGGACCTTTCGTTGTAAAGTTATAAGAGTTTCGTTCTCTGCGGCGAAAAACCTGAATTTTCGCCAACTTTAGCGCCCCCTATCTCGTGCGCCATACGATATTTAAAAAATCCTTCCAATTGTTTCTGTTCCTCAACTTGTCCACAGTGATCTCCCCAAGTTTGAAGGTGATCGCTCAAAAACTGTAGGAGGAGATAGATTTTGTAGCGATGGTGTAAATTCGCCAAAAACGCCGCCGTTTTCGCCTTCAATCCAAGATGGCGGCCTTCCCGTAGGATTCCCAGGACGCTTGTCATCGACTTTTATTTAAAGCTCAACCTAATGAACATGTGTACCGAGTTTCGTTCATTTTCGTTAAACCCGACAGGAGATGACCTACTAGCACTTTTTTGCGTCACTTTTAAGCCCCTCCCACTTCCAATTTTCCACGCTTTTTCACCGAACCTTTGAAATACGTAAATTTTCACCAGGCCTGACGTGGTCGCAAAAATCTGTGAGTTTTTGAGCATGGGAAAGGCCTCAAAAAGGCGATTCATTTGCCGGAATAATAATAATAATAATAATAATAATAATGAAAATAACTAGCCCCGCGAGCGGATCTGAACGGGTTCGAGCCGATGCGCGCTCGTCGGCGTGTGCCACGCCTCCTCGCTCGCCTCGCCCACGAACCCGTTCATTCACCGCTCGCGGGGCTAGTTATTTTCAGCGGCGTCCCCACGCATGTCGGTCTGAGGAGCCATCGCGACGTGTGCATGTAATACTATCTGCTGCCACCAGAGGGTGCTGAAAGTTGAATATTTTTATATAGACATGTTCAGGACAGGTCCCTGGTCTCACATATTAAGTTCTGTGCTTATTGGTAAATGTACAGCAAAGTTAGAGGGCACTTCCTGTTTAAAATGGCCGACTTCCTGTGGGTGAAAGTCGTGTCCGTAAACGTGTTCAGGGAAGTTCACTTGCCTCACATTTCAATTTTCTTGCAGATCGGACAATGTTGGCTTTTAGCCAATAGGGGGCGCTGAAAGTTGAATATTTTCATATAAATGTCTTCAGGCCTGGCCTGTTATTAATCTGAGCAAGTTTGGTTCCGATCGGACCTTTCGTTGTAAAGTTATAAGAGTTTCGTTCTTCACTCAATTTAGCGCCCCCTATCTTGTGCGCCATACGATATTTAAAAAATCCTTCCAATTGTTTCTGTTCCTCAACTGGTCCACAGTGACCTCCCCAAGTTTGAAGGTGATCGCTCAAAAACTGTAGGAGGAGATAGATTTTGTAGCGCTGGTGTAATTTTCGTATGTTTTCTGCCACCACCAGGAGGCGCTATTTTCAAAATTGACCGTTTCTTCATAGTCTTCTTCAGAAACCACCCATCATCACTCACAGCAAGTTTGGTTCCGATCGGACCTTTCGTTGTAAAGTTATAAGAGTTTCGTTCTTCACTCACTTTAGCGCCCCCTATCTCGTGCGCCATACGATATTTAAAAAATCCTTCCAATTGTTTCTGTTCCTCAACTGGTCCACAGTGACCTCCCCAAGTTTGAAGGTGATCGCTCAAAAACTGTAGGAGGAGATAGATTTTGTAGCGCTGGTGTAATTTTCGTATGTTTTCTGCCACCACCAGGAGGCGCTGTTTTCAAAATTGACCGTTTCTTCATAGTCTTCTTCAGAAACCACCCATCATCACTCACAACAAGTTTGGTTCCGATCGGACCTTTCGTTGTAAAGTTATAAGAGTTTCCTTCTTCACTCACTTTAGCGCCCCCTATCTTGTGCGCCATGCGATATTTAAAAAATCCTTCCAATTGTTTCTGTTCCTCAACTGGTCCACAGTGACCTCCCCAAGTTTGAAGGTGATCGCTCAAAAACTGTAGGAGGAGATAGATTTTGTAGCGCTGGTGTAAATTCGCCAAAAACGCCGCCGTTTTCGCGGTCAATCCAAAATGGCCACCACCAGGAGGCGCTGTTTTCAAAATGGACCATTTCTTCATAGTCTTCTTCAGAAACCACCGATCATCACTCACAGCAAGTGTGGTTCCGATCGGACCTTTCGTTGTAAAGTTATAAGAGTTTCGTTCTCTGCGGCGAAAAACCTGAATTTTCGCCAACTTTAGCGCCCCCTATCTCGTGCGCCATACGATATTTAAAAAATCCTTCCAATTGTTTCTGTTCCTCAACTTGTCCACAGTGACCTCCCCAAGTTTGAAGGTGATCGCTCAAAAACTGTAGGAGGAGATAGATTTTGTAGCGATGGTGTAAATTCGCCAAAAACGCCGCCGTTTTCGCCTTCAATCCAAGATGGCGGCCTTCACGTAGGATTCCCAGGACGCTTGTCATCGACTTTTATTTAAAGCTCAACCTAATGAACATGTGTACCGAGTTTCGTTCATTTTCGTTAAACCCGACAGGAGATGACCTACTAGCACTTTTTTGCGTCACTCTTTAGCCCCTCCCACTTCCAATTTTCCACGCTTTTTCACCGAACCTTTGAAATACGTAAATTTTCACCAGGCCTGACGTGGTCGCAAAAATCTGTGAGTTTTTGGGCATGGGAAAGGCCTCAAAAAGGCAATTCATTTGGCGGAAGAATAATAATGAAAAAAATAACTAGCCCCGCGAGCGGATCTGAACGGGTTCGAGCCGATGCGCGCTCGTCGGCGTGTGCCACGCCTCCTCGCTCGCCTCGCCCACGAACCCGTTCATTCACCGCTCGCGGGGCTAGTTATTTTCAGCGGCGTCCCCACGCATGTCGGTCTGAGGAGCCATCGCGACGTGTGCATGTAATACTATCTGCTGCCACCAGGGGGTGCTGAAAGTTGAATATTTTTATATAGACATGTTCAGGACAGGTCCCTGGTCTCACATATTAAGTTCTGTGCTTATCGGTAAATGTACAGCAAAGTTAGAGGGCACTTCCTGTTTAAAATGGCCGACTTCCTGTGGGTGAAAGTCGTGTCCGTAAACGTGTTCAGGGAAGTTCACTTGCCTCACATTTCAATTTTCTTGCAGATCGGACAATGTTGGCTTTTAGCCAATAGGGGGCGCTGAAAGTTGAATATTTTCATATAAATGTCTTCAGGCCTGACCTGTTATTAATCTGAGCAAGTTTGGTTCCGATCGGACCTTTCGTTGTAAAGTTATAAGAGTTTCGTTCTTCACTCAATTTAGCGCCCCCTATCTCGTGCACCATACGATATTTAAAAAATCCTTCCAATTGTTTCTGTTCCTCAACTGGTCCACAGTGACCTCCCCAAGTTTGAAGGTGATCGCTCAAAAACTGTAGGAGGAGATAGATTTTGTAGCGCTGGTGTAATTTTCGTATGTTTTCTGCCACCACCAGGAGGCGCTCTTTTCAAAATTGACCATTTCTTCATAGTCTTCTTCAGAAACCACCCATCATCACTCACAGCAAGTTTGGTTCCGATCGGACCTTTCGTTGTAAAGTTATAAGAGTTTCGTTCTCTGCGGCGAAAAACCTGAATTTTCGCCAACTTTAGCGCCCCCTATCTCGTGCGCCATACGATATTTAAAAAATCCTTCCAATTGTTTCTGTTCCTCAACTTGTCCACAGTGACCTCCCCAAGTTTGAAGGTGATCGCTCAAAAACTGTAGGAGGAGATAGATTTTGTAGCGATGGTGTAAATTCGCCAAAAACGCCGCCGTTTTCGCCTTCAATCCAAGATGGCGGCCTTCCCGTAGGATTCCCAGGACGCTTGTCATCGACTTTTATTTAAAGCTCAACCTAATGAACATGTGTACCGAGTTTCGTTCATTTTCGTTAAACCCGACAGGAGATGACCTACTAGCACTTTTTTTCGTCACTCTGAAGCCCCTCCCACTTCCAATTTTCCACGCTTTTTCACCGAACCTTTGAAATACGTAAATTTTCACCAGGCCTGACGTGGTCGCAAAAATCTGTGAGTTTTTGAGCATGGGAAAGGCCTCAAAAAGGCGATTCATTTGCCGGAATAATAATAATAATGAAAATAACTAGCCCCGCGAGCGGATCTGAACGGGTTCGAGCCGATGCGCGCTCGTCGGCGTGTGCCACGCCTCCTCGCTCGCCTCGCCCACGAACCCGTTCATTCACCGCTCGCGGGGCTAGTTATTTTCAGCGGCGTCCCCACGCATGTCGGTCTGAGGAGCCATCGCGACGTGTGCATGTAATACTATCTGCTGCCACCAGGGGGTGCTGAAAGTTGAATATTTTTATATAGACATGTTCAGGACAGGTCCCTGGTCTCACATATTAAGTTCTGTGCTTATCGGTAAATGTACAGCAAAGTTAGAGGGCACTTCCTGTTTAAAATGGCCGACTTCCTGTGGGTGAAAGTCGTGTCCGTAAAAGTGTTCAGGGAAGTTCACTTGCCTCACATTTCAATTTTCTTGCAGATCGGACAATGTTGGCCTTTAGCCACCAGGGGGCGCTGAAAGTTGAATATTTTCATATAAATGTCTTCAGGCCTGGCCTGTTATCACTCACAGCAAGTTTGGTTCCGATCGGACCTTTCGTTGTAAAGTTATAAGAGTTTCGTTCTTCACTCACTTTAGCGCCCCCTATCTCGTGCGCCATGCGATATTTAAAAAATCCTTCCAATTGTTTCTGTTCCTCAACTGGTCCACAGTGACCTCCCCAAGTTTGAAGGTGATCGCTCAAAAACTGTAGGAGGAGATAGATTTTGTAGCGCTGGTGTAATTTTCGTATGTTTTCTGCCACCACCAGGAGGCGCTGTTTTCAAAATGGACCATTTCTTCATAGTCTTCTTCAGAAACCACCCATCATCACTCATCACAAGTTTGGTTTGGATCGGACCTTTCGTTGTAAAGTTATAAGAGTTTCGTTCTTCACTCACTTTAGCGCCCCCTATCTCGTGCGCCATACGATATTTAAAAAATCCTTCCAATTGTTTCTGTTCCTCAACTGGTCCACAATGACCTCCCCAAGTTTGAAGGTGATCGCTCAAAAACTGTAGGAGGAGATAGATTTTGTACCGCTGGTGTAAATTCCCCAAAAACGCCGCCGTTTTTGCCGTCAATCCAAAATGGCCACCACCAGGAGGCGCTGTTTTCAAAATGGACCATTTCTTCATAGTCTTCTTCAGAAACCAGCCATCATCACTCATCACAAGTTTGGTTCCGATCGGACCTTTCGTTGTAAAGTTATAAGAGTTTCGTTCTCTGCGGCGAAAAACCTGAATTTTCGCCAACTTTAGCGCCCCCTATCTCGTGCGCCATACGATATTTAAAAAATCCTTCCAATTGTTTCTGTTCCTCAACTGGTCCACAGTGACCTCCCCAAGTTTGAAGGTGATCGCTCAAAAACTGTAGGAGGAGATAGATTTTGTAGCGATGGTGTAAATTCGCCAAAAACGCCGCCGTTTTCGCCTTCAGTCCAAGATGGCGGCCTTCACGTAGGATTCCCAGGACGCTTGTCATCGACTTTTATTTAAAGCTCAACCTAATGAACATGTGTACCGAGTTTCGTTCATTTTCGTTAAACCCGACAGGAGATGACCTACTAGCACTTTTTTGCGTCACTTTTAAGCCCCTCCCACTTCCAATTTTCCACGCTTTTTCACCGAACCTTTGAAATACGTAAATTTTCACCAGGCCTGACGTGGTCGCAAAAATCTGTGAGTTTTTGGGCATGGGAAAGGCCTCAAAAAGGCAATTCATTTGGCGGAAGAATAATAATAATAAAAATAACTAGCCCCGCGAGCGGATCTGAACGGGTTCGAGCCGATGCGCGCTCGTCGGCGTGTGCCACGCCTCCTCGCTCGCCTCGCCCACGAACCCGTTCATTCACCGCTCGCGGGGCTAGTTATTTTCAGCGGCGTCCCCACGCATGTCGGTCTGAGGAGCCATCGCGACGTGTGCATGTAATACTATCTGCTGCCACCAGGGGGTGCTGAAAGTTGAATATAGACATGTTCAGGACAGGTCCCTGGTCTCACATATTAAGTTCTGTGCTTATCGGTAAATGTACAGCAAAGTTAGAGGGCACTTCCTGTTTAAAATGGCCGACTTCCTGTGGGTGAAAGTCGTGTCCGTAAACGTGTTCAGGGAAGTTCACTTGCCTCACATTTCAATTTTCTTGCAGATCGGACAATGTTGGCTTTTAGCCACCAGGGGGCGCTGAAAGTTGAATATTTTCATATAAATGTCTTCAGGCCTGGCCTGTTATCACTCACAGCAAGTTTGATTCAGATCGGACCTTTCGTTGTAAAGTTATAAGAGTTTCGTTCTTCACTCACTTTAGCGCCCCCTATCTCGTGCGCCATACGATATTTAAAAAATCCTTCCAATTGTTTCTGTTCCTCAACTGGTCCACAGTGACCTCCCCAAGTTTGAAGGTGATCGCTCAAAAACTGTAGGAGGAGATAGATTTTGTAGCGCTGGTGTAATTTTCGTATGTTTTCTGCCACCACCAGGAGGCGCTGTTTTCAAAATGGACCATTTCTTCATAGTCTTCTTCAGACACCACCCATCATCACTCACATCAAGTTTGGTTCCGATCGGACCTTTCGTTGTAAAGTTATAAGAGTTTCGTTCTTCACTCACTTTAGCGCCCCCTATCTCGTGCGCCATACGATATTTAAAAAATCCTTCCAATTGTTTCTGTTCCTCAACTGGTCCACAGTGACCTCCCCAAGTTTGAAGGTGATCGCTCAAAAACTGTAGGAGGAGATAGATTTTGTAGCGCTGGTGTAATTTTCGTATGTTTTCTGCCACCACCAGGAGGCGCTGTTTTCAAAATGGACCATTTCTTCATAGTCTTCTTCAGACACCACCCATCATCACTCACATCAAGTTTGGTTCCGATCGGACCTTTCGTTGTAAAGTTATAAGAGTTTCGTTCTCTGCGGCGAAAAACCTGAATTTTCGCCAACTTTAGCGCCCCCTATCTCGTGCGCCATACGATATTTAAAAAATCCTTCCAATTGTTTCTGTTCCTCAACTGGTCCACAGTGACCTCCCCAAGTTTGAAGGTGATCGCTCAAAAACTGTAGGAGGAGATAGATTTTGTAGCGATGGTGTATATTCGCCAAAAACGCCGCCGTTTTCGCCTTCAATCCAAGATGGCGGCCTTCCCGTAGGATTCCCAGGACGCTTGTCATCGACTTTTATTTAAAGCTCAACCTAATGAACATGTGTACCGAGTTTCGTTCATTTACGTTAAACCCGACAGGAGATGACCTACTAGCACTTTTTTGCGTCACTTTTAAGCCCCTCCCACTTCCAATTTTCCACGCTTTTTCACCGAACCTTTGAAATACGTAAATTTTCACCAGGCCTGACGTGGTCGCAAAAATCTGTGAGTTTTTGAGCATGGGAAAGGCCTCAAAAAGGCGATTCATTTGCCGGAATAATAATAATAAAAATAACTAGCCCCGCGAGCGGATCTGAACGGGTTCGAGCCGATGCGCGCTCGTCGGCGTGTGCCACGCCTCCTCGCTCGCCTCGCCCACGAACCCGTTCATTCACCGCTCGCGGGGCTAGTTATTTTCAGCGGCGTCCCCACGCATGTCGGTCTGAGGAGCCATCGCGACGTGTGCATGTAATACTATCTGCTGCCACCAGGGGGTGCTGAAAGTTGAATATTTTTATATAGACATGTTCAGGACAGGTCCCTGGTCTCACATATTAAGTTCTGTGCTTATCGGTAAATGTACAGCAAAGTTAGAGGGCACTTCCTGTTTAAAATGGCCGACTTCCTGTGGGTGAAAGTCGTGTCCGTAAAAGTGTTCAGGGAAGTTCACTTGCCTCACATTTCAATTTTCTTGCAGATCGGACAATGTTGGCCTTTAGCCACCAGGGGGCGCTGAAAGTTGAATATTTTCATATAAATGTCTTCAGGCCTGGCCTGTTATCACTCACAGCAAGTTTGATTCAGATCGGACCTTTCGTTGTAAAGTTATAAGAGTTTCGTTCTTCACTCACTTTAGCGCCCCCTATCTCGTGCGCCATACGATATTTAAAAAATCCTTCCAATTGTTTCTGTTCCTCAACTGGTCCACAGTGACCTCCCCAAGTTTGAAGGTGATCGCTCAAAAACTGTAGGAGGAGATAGATTTTGTAGCGCTGGTGTAATTTTCGTATGTTTTCTGCCACCACCAGGAGGCGCTCTTTTCAAAATTGACCATTTCTTCATAGTCTTCTTCAGAAACCACCCATCATCACTCACAACAAGTTTGGTTCCGATCGGACCTTTCGTTGTAAAGTTATAAGAGTTTCGTTCTTCACTCACTTTAGCGCCCCCTATCTCGTACGCCATGCGATATTTAAAAAATCCTTCCAATTGTTTCTGTTCCTCAACTGGTCCACAATGACCTCCCCAAGTTTGAAGGTGATCGCTCAAAAACTGTAGGAGGAGATAGATTTTGTAGCGCTGGTGTAATTTTCGTATGTTTTCTGCCACCACCAGGAGGCGCTCTTTTCAAAATTGACCATTTCTTCATAGTCTTATTCAGAATCCACCCATCATCACTCACAGCAAGTTTGGTTCCGATCGGACCTTTCGTTGTAAAGTTATAAGAGTTTCGTTCTCTGCGGCGAAAAACCTGAATTTTCGCCAACTTTAGCGCCCCCTATCTCGTGCGCCATACGATATTTAAAAAATCCTTCCAATTGTTTCTGTTCCTCAACTTGTCCACAGTGACCTCCCCAAGTTTGAAGGTGATCGCTCAAAAACTGTAGGAGGAGATAGATTTTGTAGCGATGGTGTAAATTCGCCAAAAACGCCGCCGTTTTCGCCTTCAATCCAAGATGGCGGCCTTCCCGTAGGATTCCCAGGACGCTTGTCATCGACTTTTATTTAAAGCTCAACCTAATGAACATGTGTACCGAGTTTCGTTCATTTTCGTTAAACCCGACAGGAGATGACCTACTAGCACTTTTTTGCGTCACTCTTTAGCCCCTCCCACTTCCAATTTTCCACGCTTTTTCCCCGAACCTTTGAAATACGTAAATTTTCACCAGGCCTGACGTGGTCGCAAAAATCTGTGAGTTTTTGGGCATGGGAAAGGCCTCAAAAAGGCGATTCATTTGCCGGAATAATAATAATAAAAATAACTAGCCCCGCGAGCGGATCTGAACGGGTTCGAGCCGATGCGCGCTCGTCGGCGTGTGCCACGCCTCCTCGCTCGCCTCGCCCACGAACCCGTTCATTCACCGCTCGCGGGGCTAGTTATTTTCAGCGGCGTCCCCACGCATGTCGGTCTGAGGAGCCATCGCGACGTGTGCATGTAATACTATCTGCTGCCACCAGGGGGTGCTGAAAGTTGAATATTTTTATATAGACATGTTCAGGACAGGTCCCTGGTCTCACATATTAAGTTCTGTGCTTATCGGTAAATGTACAGCAAAGTTAGAGGGCACTTCCTGTTTAAAATGGCCGACTTCCTGTGGGTGAAAGTCGTGTCCGTAAAAGTGTTCAGGGAAGTTCACTTGCCTCACATTTCAATTTTCTTGCAGATCGGACAATGTTGGCCTTTAGCCACCAGGGGGCGCTGAAAGTTGAATATTTTCATATAAATGTCTTCAGGCCTGACCTGTTTGTAATCTGAGCAAGTTTGGTTCCGATCGGACCTTTCGTTGTAAAGTTATAAGAGTTTCGTTCTTCACTCACTTTAGCGCCCCCTATCTCGTGCGCCATACGATATTTAAAAAATCCTTCCAATTGTTTCTGTTTTTCAACTGGTCCACAGTGACCTCCCCAAGTTTGAAGGTGATCGCTCAAAAACTGTAGGAGGAGATAGATTTTGTAGCGCTGGTGTAATTTTCGTATGTTTTCTGCCACCACCAGGAGGCGCTGTTTTCAAAATGGACCATTTCTTCATAGTCTTCTTCAGACACCACCCATCATCACTCACATCAAGTTTGGTTCCGATCGGACCTTTCGTTGTAAAGTTATAAGAGTTTCGTTCTTCACTCACTTTAGCGCCCCCTATCTCGTGCGCCATACGATATTTAAAAAATCCTTCCAATTGTTTCTGTTCCTCAACTGGTCCACAGTGACCTCCCCAAGTTTGAAGGTGATAGCTCAAAAACTGTAGGAGGAGATAGATTTTGTAGCGCTGGTGTAATTTTCGTATGTTTTCTGCCACCACCAGGAGGCGCTGTTTTCAAAATGGACCATTTCTTCATAGTCTTCTTCAGACACCACCCATCATCACTCACATCAAGTTTGGTTCCGATCGGACCTTTCGTTGTAAAGTTATAAGAGTTTCGTTCTTCACTCACTTTAGCGCCCCCTATCTCATGCGCCATGCGATATTTAAAAAATCCTTCCAATTGTTTCTGTTCCTCAACTGGTCCACAGTGACCTCCCCAAGTTTGAAGGTGATCGCTCAAAAACTGTAGGAGGAGATAGATTTTGTAGCGCTGGTGTAAATTCGCCAAAAACGCTGCCGTTTTCGCGGTCAATCCAAAATGGCCACCACCAGGAGGCGCTGTTTTCAAAATGGACCATTTCTTAATAGTCTTCTTCAGAAACCACCGATCATCACTCACAGCAAGTGTGGTTCCGATCGGACCTTTCGTTGTAAAGTTATAAGAGTTTCGTTCTCTGCGGCGAAACACCTGAATTTTCGCCAACTTTAGCGCCCCCTATCTCGTGCGCCATACGATATTTAAAAAATCCTTCCAATTGTTTCTGTTCCTCAACTGGTCGACAGTGACCTCCCCAAGTTTGAAGGTGATCGCTCAAAAACTGTAGGAGGAGATAGATTTTGTAGCGATGGTGTAAATTCGCCAAAAACGCCGCCGTTTTCGCCTTCAATCCAAGATGGCGGCCTTCCCGTAGGATTCCCAGGACGCTTGTCATCGACTTTTATTTAAAGCTCAACCTAATGAACATGTGTACCGAGTTTCGTTCATTTACGTTAAACCCGACAGGAGATGACCTACTAGCACTTTTTTGCGTCACACTGAAGCCCCTCCCACTTCCAATTTTCCACGCTTTTTCACCGAACCTTTGAAATACGTAAATTTTCACCAGGCCTGACGTGGTCGCAAAAATCTGTGAGTTTTTGAGCATGGGAAAGGCCTCAAAAAGGCGATTCATTTGGCGGAAGAATAATAATAATAACTCTTACAGTTTCAATAGGGTTCTTGCACAGTCGTGCTCGAACCCTAACTAGCCCCGCGAGCGGATCTGAACGGGTTCGAGCCGATGCGCGCTCGTCGGCGTGTGCCACGCCTCCTCGCTCGCCTCGCCCACGAACCCGTTCATTCACCGCTCGCGGGGCTAGTTATTTTCAGCGGCGTCCCCACGCATGTCGGTCTGAGGAGCCATCGCGACGTGTGCAACGAACGCATCAGAGCAGGTTCCTAGTTTTGAGGTGATATTGCGACGTACGGCAAAGTTAGAGGGCACTTCCTGTTTAAAATGGCCGACTTCCTGTGGGTGAAAGTCGTGTCCGTAAAAGTGTTCAGGGAAGTTCACTTGCCTCACATTTCAATTTTCTTGCCGATCGGACAATGTTGGCCTTTAGCCACCAGGGGGCGCTGAAAGTTGAATATTTTCATATAAATGTCTTCAGGCCTGGCCTGTTATCACTCACAGCAAGTTTGATTCAGATCGGACCTTTCGTTGTAAAGTTATAAGAGTTTCGTTCTTCACTCACTTTAGCGCCCCCTATCTCGTGCGCCATACGATATTTAAAAAATCCTTCCAATTGTTTCTGTTCCTCAACTGGTCCACAGTGACCTCCCCAAGTTTGAAGGTGATCGCTCAAAAACTGTAGGAGGAGATAGATTTTGTAGCGCTGGTGTAATTTTCGTATGTTTTCTGCCACCACCAGGAGGCGCTGTTTTCAAAATGGACCATTTCTTCATAGTCTTCTTCAGACACCACCCATCATCACTCACATCAAGTTTGGTTCCGATCGGACCTTTTGTTGTAAAGTTATAAGAGTTTCGTTCTTCACTCACTTTAGCGCCCCCTATCTCGTGCGCCATACGATATTTAAAAAATCCTTCCAATTGTTTCTGTTCCTCAACTGGTCCACAGTGACCTCCCCAAGTTTGAAGGTGATCGCTCAAAAACTGTAGGAGGAGATAGATTTTGTAGCGCTGGTGTAATTTTCGTATGTTTTCTGCCACCACCAGGAGGCGCTGTTTTCAAAATGGACCATTTCTTCATAGTCTTCTTCAGACACCACCCATCATCACTCACATCAAGTTTGGTTCCGATCGGACCTTTCGTTGTAAAGTTATAAGAGTTTCGTTCTCTGCGGCGAAAAACCTGAATTTTCGCCAACTTTAGCGCCCCCTATCTCGTGCGCCATACGATATTTAAAAAATCCTTCCAATTGTTTCTGTTCCTCAACTTGTCCACAGTGATCTCCCCAAGTTTGAAGGTGATCGCTCAAAAACTGTAGGAGGAGATAGATTTTGTAGCGATGGTGTATATTCGCCAAAAACGCCGCCGTTTTCGCCTTCAATCCAAGATGGCGGCCTTCCCGTAGGATTCCCAGGACGCTTGTCATCGACTTTTATTTAAAGCTCAACCTAATGAACATGTGTACCGAGTTTCGTTCATTTTCGTTAAACCCGACAGGAGATGACCTACTAGCACTTTTTTGCGTCACTTTTAAGCCCCTCCCACTTCCAATTTTCCACGCTTTTTCACCGAACCTTTGAAATACGTAAATTTTCACCAGGCCTGACGTGGTCGCAAAAATCTGTGAGTTTTTGAGCATGGGAAAGGCCTCAAAAAGGCGATTCATTTGCCGGAATAATAATAATAATAACTCTTACAGTTTCAATAGGTTTCTTGCACAGTCGTGCTCGAACCCTAATAACTCTTACAGTTTCAATAGGTTTCTTGCACAGTCGTGCTCGAACCCTAATAATAATAATAACTCTTACAGTTTCAATAGGGTTCTTGCACAGTCGTGCTCGAACCCTAATAATAATAACTCCTTCAATTACAATAGGGTTCTTGCACAGTCGTGCTCGAACCCTAACTAGCCCCGCGAGCGGATCTGAACGGGTTCGAGCCGATGCGCGCTCGTCGGCGTGTGCCACGCCTCCTCGCTCGCCTCGCCCACGAACCCGTTCATTCACCGCTCGCGGGGCTAGTTATTTTCAGCGGCGTCCCCACGCATGTCGGTCTGAGGAGCCATCGCGACGTGTGCAACGAACGCATCAGAGCAGGTTCCTAGTTTTGAGGTGATATTGCGACGTACGGCAAAGTTAGAGGGCACTTCCTGTTTAAAATGGCCGACTTCCTGTGGGTGAAAGTCGTGTCCGTAAACGTGTTCAGGGAAGTTCACTTGCCTCGCATTTCAATTTTCTTGCAGATCGGACAATGTTGGCCTTTAGCCAACAGGGGGCGCTGAAAGTTGAATATTTTCATATAAATGTCTTCAGGCCTGGCCTGTTATCACTCACAGCAAGTTTGGTTCCGATCGGACCTTTCGTTGTAAAGTTATAAGAGTTTCGTTCTTCACTCACTTTAGCGCCCCCTATCTCGTGCGCCATACGATATTTAAAAAATCCTTCCAATTGTTTCTGTTCCTCAACTGGTCCACAGTGACCTCCCCAAGTTTGAAGGTGATCGCTCAAAAACTGTAGGAGGAGATAGATTTTGTAGCGCTGTTGTAATTTCCGTATGTTTTCTGCCACCACCAGGAGGCGCTGTTTTCAAAATTGACCGTTTCTTCATAGTCTTCTTCAGAAACCACCCATCATCACTCATCACAAGTTTGGTTTGGATCGGACCTTTCGTTGTAAAGTTATAAGAGTTTCGTTCTTCACTCACTTTAGCGCCCCCTATCTCGTGCGCCATACGATATTTAAAAAATCCTTCCAATTGTTTCTGTTCCTCAACTGGTCCACAGTGACCTCCCCAAGTTTGAAGGTGATCGCTCAAAAACTGTAGGAGGAGATAGATTTTGTAGCGCTGTTGTAATTTTCGTATGTTTTCTGCCACCACCAGGAGGCGCTGTTTTCAAAATGGACCATTTTTTCATAGTCTTCTTCAGACACCACCCATCATCACTCACATCAAGTTTGGTTCCGATCGGACCTTTCGTTGTAAAGTTATAAGAGTTTCGTTCTTCACTCACTTTAGCGCCCCCTATCTCGTGCGCCATACGATATTTAAAAAATCCTTCCAATTGTTTCTGTTCCTCAACTGGTCCACAATGACCTCCCCAAGTTTGAAGGTGATCGCTCAAAAACTGTAGGAGGAGATAGATTTTGTAGCGCTGGTGTAAATTCGCCAAAAACGCCGCCGTTTTCGCGTTCAATCCAAAATGGCCACCACCAGGAGGCGCTGTTTTCAAAATGGACCATTTCTTCATAGTCCTCTTCAGAAACCACCCATCATCACTCACAGCAAGTTTGGTTCCGATCGGACCTTTCGTTGTAAAGTTATAAGAGTTTCGTTCTCTGCGGCGAAACACCTGAATTTTCGCCAACTTTAGCGCCCCCTATCTCGTGCGCCATACGATATTTAAAAAATCCTTCCAATTGTTTCTGTTCCTCAACTTGTCCACAGTGATCTCCCCAAGTTTGAAGGTGATCGCTCAAAAACTGTAGGAGGAGATAGATTTTGTAGCGATGGTGTAAATTCGCCAAAATCGCCAAATAGTGAACGTTCAATCCAAGATGGCGGCTTCCCTGTTCGTTTTAGAGCATAGGTGTTCGATAGATTTTTTGACCGTCCTGACCTAAGGAACGTGTGTACCAAGTTTCGTGCATGTACGTTAAAGCTGATGTTCTGGACAAACGCTTTTGGGGGGGCGGAGCAGTTATTTGCCCCTCCCACTTCCAATTTTCCACGCTTTTTCACCGAACCTTTGAAATACGTAAATTTTCACCAGGCCTGACGTGGTCGCAAAAATCTGTGAGTTTTTGAGCATGGGAAAGGCCTCAAAAAGGCGATTCATTTGGCGGAAGAATAATAATAACTCTTACAGTTTCAATAGGGTTCTTGCACAGTCGTGCTCGAACCCTAACTAGCCCCGCGAGCGGATCTGAACGGGTTCGAGCCGATGCGCGCTCGTCGGCGTGTGCCACGCCTCCTCGCTCGCCTCGCCCACGAACCCGTTCATTCACCGCTCGCGGGGCTAGTTATTTTCAGCGGCGTCCCCACGCATGTCGGTCTGAGGAGCCATCGCGACGTGTGCATGTAATACTATCTGCTGCCACAAGGGGGTGCTGAAAGTTGAATATTTTTATATAGACGTGTTCAGGACAGGTTTATAGTCTTATATACTAAGTTTCAGGTCGATACAGCAATCCCTGTTAGAGCAGCATTAAAAACTGTAAATGTAATACTATCTGCTGCCACCAGGGGGTGCTGAAAGTTGAATATTTTTATATAGACATGTTCAGGACAGGTCCCTGGTCTCACATATTAAGTTCTGTGCTTATCGGTAAATGTACAGCAAAGTTAGAGGGCACTTCCTGTTTAAAATGGCCGACTTCCTGTGGGTGAAAGTCGTGTCCGTAAACGTGTTCAGGGAAGTAAACTTGCCTCACATTTCAATTTTCTTGCAGATCGGACAATGTTGGCCTTTAGCCACCAGGGGGCGCTGAAAGTTGAATATTTTCATATAAATGTCTTCAGGCCTGGCCTGTTATCACTCACAGCAAGTTTGATTCAGATCGGACCTTTCGTTGTAAAGTTATAAGAGTTTCGTTCTTCACTCACTTTAGCGCCCCCTATCTCGTGCGCCATACGATATTTAAAAAATCCTTCCAATTGTTTCTGTTCCTCAACTGGTCCACAGTAACCTCCCCAAGTTTGAAGGTGATCGCTCAAAAACTGTAGGAGGAGATAGATTTTGTAGCGCTGGTGTAATTTTCGTATGTTCTCTGCCACCACCAGGAGGCGCTCTTTTCAAAATTGACCATTTCTTCATAGTCTTCTTCAGACACCACCCATCATCACTCACAGCAAGTTTGGTTCCGATCGGTCCTTTCGTTGTAAAGTTATAAGAGTTTCGTTCTCTGCGGCGAAAAACCTGAATTTTCGCCAACTTTAGCGCCCCCTATCTCGTGCGCCATACGATATTTAAAAATTCCTTCCAATTGTTTCTGTTCCTCAACTTGTCCACAGTGATCTCCCCAAGTTTGAAGGTGATCGCTCAAAAACTGTAGGAGGAGATAGATTTTGTAGCGATGGTGTAAATTCGCCAAAAACGCCGCCGTTTTCGCGTTCAATCCAAGATGGCGGCCTTCCCGTAGGATTCCCAGGACGCTTGTCATCGACTTTTATTTAAAGCTCAACCTAATGAACATGTGTACCGAGTTTCGTTCATTTTCGTTAAACCCGACAGGAGATGACCTACTAGCACTTTTTTGCGTCACTCTGAAGCCCCTCCCACTTCCAATTTTCCACGCTTTTTCACCGAACCTTTGAAATACGTAAATTTTCACCAGGCCTGACGTGGTCGCAAAAATCTGTGAGTTTTTGAGCATGGGAAAGGCCTCAAAAAGGCGATTCATTTGGCGGAAGAATAATAATAATAATAATAATAATAACTCTTTCAGTTTCAATAGGGTTCTTGCACAGTCGTGCTCGAACCCTAATAATAACTCTTTCAGTTTCAATAGGTTTCTTGCACAGTCGTGCTCGAACCCTAATAATAATAATAATAACTCTTACAGTTTCAATAGGGTTCTTGCACAGTCGTGCTCGAACCCTAATAATAACTCTTTCAGTTTCAATAGGGTTCTTGCACAGTCGTGCTCGAACCCTAATTATGGTCATTGAGGAAACACAGTTTTAGCACCGAGGATCGCCAGTTCACACCCCGATCTGGGCCTTTCTGTGTGGGGTTTTCAGGTACTCAGGTTTTCCTCCCACAGTCCAAAAAGCATGCAGATGTTAATGGAGACTCTAAATTGACCGTAAGTGTGAATTGGCTCCAGCGGGCCGCTGCGACCCTCATGTGGAGCATAAACCGTCAATGAATGAATGAAGTTGAGAATTAATGGAGAACAGATGTTAGTCTTGCTGGTGCACAAACAAATAAGACATCATTAAGGAGGTGTCGCCATTGCAGGCCAACGCTTACTTGTTTTTTTTCACCATTAAGTTTGCGTTCACAAACTGAAATGCTTTCACTCCTGATAAGATGTGCCAGGATTAGACAGATTGTTAATGTTCCCAACAAATATGATTCAGTAGGTTAGTACACCATCTGTTCAATCTGAGTAACTATCATTTTCCATGACATCTGAAGTTGTGTTAATTAATTCTTTACTTTCGGTAAGAAAACTTCAGAAAACTTTATTGTAATGAGAATAAGGGAGGGACGTCTGTTTTGCGTGCCGCCTCTCCTGAGAGTTTTCCATGCACTGCGCTGACACTTGCAAACAGCCTTGTTTGTAATGCTAACTACTGGCATCACTGTGTATACCTGTGTGTATTTGTTTGTAGGTGTGTGTGTGTGGTAGGGTCCCTTCATTGTGTTCCTGGCCCCAGTAAGAGCTGTGCTCAGAGTAGAAAGCCAATGTTTACTATGACATTTCAGCAGTTAATTGAGATGAGAACCTGATTAAATCAAATCTACTGTGCATTTCACATGTTAATTATAAGATTAGGTTTCTACAAGAATATTTGAAAGAGAACACGTATCTCAAATGTTACATTTACATTTTAAATGTTCATTAAGTCATTTGGCAGATGCTTTTGTCCAAAGCAACTATCAGGTGGTCAACATAAGGCTACAGTTTCCTATTATGCAATCAATGATATTCATTAGAGTTACAATGCAATGAGATACCATCAGGAGGAAAGTGCATGAGTAAAGAGAGAGAGCTCGAGACCAGTTTGGGTCAATGTGTGGTGTTGAGAAATGTTCTCCAGTATTGCACAAGGAATTAAGATATTTATAATCACAAAGATACTTCATCAAAGGACATTGATCTATATATATGGGGATGTTAGGGACACCTCAGTGTCATGTTGATCCACCTGACAGGAACTCATTTCCACCTGATGCAGCAGGTTCTTAAACTGCCCTCAGAGTTCATGTCATGTCAAAGTTGAGAACTGCCGCTGTGAAGGAGAGGGGCGCGGGGGCCGGTTGTGTTGGGTTAGCACTACAGCAGTATCACTGTCATAAGTGATTTACTAAACCCCTCCAAAGTCATTTCCTCACTCTATGAAGCAGACCAGTCCAGGACTGGACAACCACTACTCCATCAAACCTCAATGTTAGATCACACACTGCTGAAATGTTAACACACCCACTGAGTGTGAAACATTTTATTAGAATGACATGTGTGCCAAAGGTAAAGGTTCAACGTGTGCCTCTAGCTGGTACTGGGGGCTGCAGCCTTGGCAGCTATGTCCTGTGTCCACTGGCCAAGCTGGGGACACATTGTTTGCACACCACAGCTATTGTTGCCCATTCAGCTGAGCACTCAAAAGTATTATTCCCCCAACTGTGGACCTGACAGTGCCGTCCGTGTAGATAAAAATCTGCCCACTTGGTACAAATGGTAATCATTTAAAATGCTGTGCTTTCAGTTTCCTCCCCTTCCCCACTTTCCTGACACATGTGACAGGTCTGAGAGCCCACTGTGGGTGAAATAACCTAAAGAGAGAGCAAAGTCCATGACAGTCTTCACTGTGTAACAAATCACACAGGTCTCCAGAGAGTGAAATTTAGGTTCAAGTTGACCTGTCCCGACTACACTGGAGCTCATGTTCCCTCATGACCCCTAAACAAGACATAAGAGCACATTAATGATCACATGAAGTCTGCCAGGTTCTTCTCGATAAAGGTATAGGATCTGTGTGAATGATGACAGTTTTATGACATTCATTTAAATCTGTGTATTGCCAAAGAGACACAGAAGAGATTAAACTGCCCTGACAAACAAGGCAATTTTGGGTGGAAAATAAAGCCAAAGCTACACGCAAAACAAGCTAAACCACAAAAACCTTCAGATGCAAATCACACCGGTTACACCCTCAAACCTGTTGAAACTCCTGCCGTTTTTTTGCATTTCCATCAGACACCATTTGACTAGGGCTTAACCCATCAGTCTGCCCACTAACGTCTCTACTTTGTGATCTGATACACGCCTGTATCGCGCCTGACCTTTTTAGGACCATAGGAATATTTGCCACTAACATCATTTCAAATCAGGGAACCTCCTGAGGAGCTCATGTGACTTTGTTTCTTCAGCCTCACACTGACATGTTACGTTGCATTCCACACATTCCTTGACCTTTAAGCGGCAGCCAGCAGCAGGCGAGTATCAGCACATATTCGAGCACACGGGACTCAATTTTTTTTTTTTTTTACCCTGTGTTTCCGCTGAAAGCTGAGGGAGAACTGCACAATGACAACACCTGTCACTGGCTGTCACGTGACCCTGCTGGGCCACACTGTCTGTGTGTGTTTACCATGCCTGCAGGTCAGATCGGCAACTTCAATTTTCACTTGAGTAAACAGGCCTCTTGACATTTGTCACCATGACCTTGCATCCTGGTGACAACCCTTCACCAATTATGAGTGTACTGTTCAGCAGTTAAGTGTCAACTAGTCATTACTGCGTCAAGGGCAACTTTGAGTCCATAAAAAGACCTTGTTCCTTACTTGAAAATGCTAATAGACAGAAAGCGGTATTACATGTATTAATACATGTATTTGTATGGCTTATATGGCTGATCTTACAGGAGCATTTGAATTGACATAAAGGTCAGGTGACTCAGCCTGGGAGCGTCAGAAAGGAAGCCTCCTCAAAGTTAAGAAAACAAACCCTGATCATTAGATTAGAGAGGTTAATGGGGTTAAGTAAAAATCGGCGACAGACTCTAAAACTTTGCCTTGAGGTGAAACAAATGATTTGGTGCCTTCGTCATGTTTAAACTAAACTAAATGAACAATATTCTGGATTGTTTGTCAAACTTTTTTTTTTTTTTTAAATGTCAAGCCACTGATTGTGTCAGTGGTTATTCAAAAATTTAATAAACGGATTAATTCAGCTGTGAAAATATTCATTAGTGGCAGCCCTAATTCTACATCCAGTTGTCCTTGTGCATCACGAAACCTGCTGTTTTCCAGAGTTTCATGTCAGTAAACAGACCACAGCGTGACTTGTGGCCCCTTGACCTTGATAGCTCAAGCTGTAAGCTGGCCATGTCAAGAAAACACAGATTGCAGAAAGGGGAAGTGGGGTTCTAAAGTAAGTGGGGAGGCCTGACTAACACACACACACACACAAAAGGCCATATATGTCTTCGGCTGGTTGGAATTTCACCCTGTGCCAGGCCGTGCTTCGTCTGCACATGCAGTCCTCTCTGTAACACCAGGTTCACATTTTGGCTTGCGCTCCCTTCTCAAGTCCCTGCCTTGATCGGGGGGAACAAGTGCTCCTTTTTAAAGTGAGCCAGCAACTTATAGGGGGGGGTGAAGTCAGCTGGCTTTTTTAATGTTGGCTTGTTTGTCAGTCAGTGCAGCTTAACATAGGGTGAAAGGAAGCCATACAGTATCATGACTGTTCATGTTAGTGTGGAGTGCCTGCTGAAACACATTTATGTGAGACAGTTTGTCCACTATCGTCTGCTGACAGCTTAGTGTGGACTCATGTTATGTTTTGTATTTGTTTGTCATGTTACACCTATAGACATAAATATACATAACCGTACAGCTAAGTGCAAAAGTGCTAACAAACATGTGTGTTTTTCCTCTCTAATGTGAAAATAAGTCATTGTGACACTAAATGAATGTGAGACAACAAAAACACAGGTATGTCAGCACTTGAATTATGTTTTTTTGTTTGTTGAAAGTCATAATAAAGGCTTCATTTTAACTTATTTTTTTTAATTTAATAAGTAAAGAAGTCTGCCTTCACTTACACTGCTGGACTTCGCTATCCGGGTTAAAACCCCGCCCATTACCGGCGATAAGCCAATCAAATGAGAAAGCAGATGTCGGCTTCAAAGTCCGTCGGAAATCTACTGAGCTAAAAAGCAATGATGAAAATATTGCCAGAAAATGAGCGAAATTTCTACATAAGAGCGCAGAGTCCTCGTCAACATGCGAGTTCACAACATGTAATCACCTTTCTTTACCACTATTTATATTACTATTGTCGATTATATGCCTGAGCATCGTCAGGTCTTCGTGGTTTAAATATTACGAGGAGCACATGAACGCACCACAAGCCCTTTAAATCGCACAGAGAGTAAACTGGTGGAAGAAGTTTAACTATTTGCAACAAACCGTGCACAGACAGCAACTCTTTCCAGGATTTTTTCTTTGAATGTGTAAAAATAACCGTCTTTGATGGTAAAGTACTGCAAGGGCCCACAACTGAGTCATTCCATGCAGGACAATTTGACCTCCACAACATCATCTGACAGACTGAATGCCATTATAATGTTGACAGTTGCCTGCAAAAACTCGGTAACAGTCACCTATGAGCTTTTTAAGGCAGACAAGTCACACCTTATATAGACTACATCACTTAAATACATATAATCCTGTCTAATGATGCGGCTACGAGACAAAAAAAAGGCAGCAATTGTGTATAATTTGAGACATAGACTGATTAAATATTAATATAGACTAAATATTTATATATATGAAAGTGGCTCTATATGAGGTAGTTGCTCATAAGTGCTCAGCAAATACAACTATACTGGGATAACTAAGTGTATTTACCTGGAAAGGCAGTATGTTGTTGCTGTTGTCAGTCCTGAAGCCGCTGTCCTCCATCCACGGTTTGGGGGTGAGGGGACCAGGTCTTGGGAATTTAGGGGGAGCTATAACATTGCTGCTGTAGGGCTTTTTCATAGGGGAGATGGGATTTAGAGGTGACGGTACCCCGACACCCACACCGACCCCGACCCCTACACCGACGCCAACCGCCCTGCGCGGGTCCCTGCCCGCCTGCATACCGCTCCATGGGTTGGAGGCTGTGCTCCAGGCGGCGTTTTGGTGATTATTCCAGGCGGACGATGAGGCAGAAGAAGAAGAAGAGCCTTTGCTGTTATTCATGATGGTTTGATAAGCGTTTCTCTGAGGGAAGGGGCCTTGGTTGGGGCTGACAGGAGATCTCCTGTGCTGCTGCTGCTGCTGTTGCTGCGGTTGCTGCTGCTGCTGCTGCTGCTGCTGCGGAGTTACCGGCTGTTGATGCTGCTGAGACTGGGGAGCCTGCAGGCCGATCTGCGGGGAGAAATTACCCCCGAAGACTGGGTTGACATGGTGCGGGAAGTTCTGGAAAAGCATCGTTCCGTTCACGGAGGGGATTCCTTGGAAAAAGCTATCATCCACGCCGGCGTTTGTGGTTCCCGTGGACCAAGTGCTTCCAAACGAGGAGGACGGGGAGGAGAGGGGCCCGCCGGTCTCCTGCGGCTGCGGCTGCTGCTGCTGCTGCTGCTGGTGGAAGCCCAGTCCGGGTAGGATCGGCGACTCCATGGGCACCTTGTCCTTACCGCTGACGCTCAGCACGGAAGCCGCTTGCTTGCTGCCGGTGGACGGGCTCTCAGAGTCCGATGAGGGAGAGGTGGTCTCCGGTGTCGGGGTCGGGGTGGAGGGAGAAGGGTCTGCTTGCGTCGGATCTTGCTGATGATGAGGCTGGGCTTTGTTTTTGTCCATCAGTAAATCATCCTGCATGGTTTGCTGAGCTGAAACGAGCGGAAACAGAGACGATGAGCTGTTATTGTGACAATAATGATTATTGTTGTTGTCATCATACAGCGGACTCGACGGGCTGCTGCTGCTGTAGTATCTGATGAATTGGGACAAGTCCGGCAGCAGAGAGGGAGCAGGCGGCTGCAGGGCGAATGCGTGATCACCCATTTAGCCGACAAGAAGAGGAGAATGACACACACACACACACTTCACTCGCTTCCCGAGACTAGTTACACCAGGACGATTCACAAAGCCCACAAATTACATTCACGGAGCATTCACAGCTGCGAGATATTCACCAGATTTCGCCACGTCTCGTTTTTTCCCTTCCACGCAGGAACTCCGGCGTTGCAATGTGAAACTGATTGTGTTTTTTGCCCAAGGACCTCCCCTGCTATATTCATTTACATACGTCAGTAAATACAGCTGTCCTTCAACAAGGTTAAAAAACACTTCCAGCTTTACACTGACTCGTCGACGCTCACGACGCTAAAATGATTCCCCCCCCCCCCAAAAAAAGAATCCACTTCACCGGTTTTTTTTTTTTTTTATGAGTGACGCACCTGAGCCGCTTTATTATACCGCAAAAGATCTCTCGTTTCCCTTCAAATAAAAGTGTCCTATTACATTCGACCACAGTGACAACAGGGTGTTTTAAAGAACACAAAGAGGACAAACGAGTATCCTAACATGAATTATAGTCAGGGATTTTATTATAGCGCAAAGAGGGATCCGCATTGACACAGCCGCAGGTTGGCATTCACACTACACAAGACGCAACTTGCATTTTTCTCTCCGGGCAATCACACAGCAGTAATAAAGCCGAATGTGGAACATCACTCAAACACGATGTCCTCGATTCGAACAATACCGATCATAATGAACCTCCCACACAATATTATCATTTACTTTGCAAGCCACAGACAGCAGCGTCATGCAAAAGCTGAATTGAACACGCATACTCAAATGTTACCAAGGCTATACGTCATTCTTTGCGATTGGAAAGCCACAAAGTTACCAGATCATTGACATGACATGGCATCGAGCAGAGCCATATACTATATACACACACATCTGACACACTGACAGAACAGCCAAGGTTAAAATTGAATTTAAGGGAAAACCTGTGAAAACACTGGTGCCTCCTTTGCACTGCTTGGCTGCAGGAGAGCTAACACAGAGGCCTTTCCAATATGCAATAGTAAAGTCTTTGAGAATAACACTGTCAGATGAGGAACTTTACATCTGCATAATGACAGTGGTACAAGTTGGACTTTAAATGCAATCGCAATAGCCTGCACTGTACACACCCAACCGGTTAATCCGTGCTTTCTTGTCCCAGAGCTGCGCTTCCAAGGTCATCAAAGCAGCACAATCAGCAGGCAGCAGTGTCTCACCTCAGCGGACGCTTCACCACTGACACTGACACAATTTGAACCTTCAAACGTCTATTTTTCACGCCGATCGAGGCATTCGAGTCACTCCACCGAGCTGTCTTTGCCTCGAAGTCCCCCCTCTAATCCATATGTGTCCCCCACCACAACCACTGTCACCACCACATACAAGATACACAGCACACAAACACACACTCACACTTGTGCCTGACGTGAAGTTTGAATTACCTTTATCGTTCACCCTTTTCAGACTCTGTAAATAAAGTTATTTCTGTTTGCCTCGCCTGGGTTTTAGATATGACAGACGAGCTTCGCTTGTGCCGAGGTAGTCAGCAGTTGCCTAAACAGCTGATTGACTGCGGCGCATGGATGATACCGAGGAGGCTGTTGGGAAATGTAGTTCTTCACTCTGTAGTTGCTGCACACTGTTCGTATCAAGCTAGTATTTACTAGCTTGTCACAGCAGTGGGGTAACCCATATGTGTACACCCCAATTTGAAACACACACACACACACACACACACACACACACACACACACACACACACACACACTCACACACACACACACACACACACACACAGTTGATGAGAAACAGCAGTTTAGTCAAATTCAAACGTCTTACCATACGTTGCAGTGTTCTATAGACATACGTGCATCTTCGTGACTGAATTGTCTTAAAAGAAAACCTGAATTCAGAGTTGAGTTAATGTTTTTGTTAAAAGACGAGACAAGCAATATAAGACTACATTCCCCATGTCCCTTGCGACGCTGTCCTTGTTTTGATGACGTAGAACGCACAGCCGTGCTTCTGCACGTCATTTCAGAGAGGACCAGTCAGTCGGTCACGCAGATGCGATGATATTAGTGACTAACAAGGCCGTAGCCGATGCAAAGAGATGCTTTTTTTACTCGTTGAAGTACACCGGGTGCATACAAATGCTATACCGTGCACTGTCGCAATCGTAAAGCGGTAGTTTTATGCCAAATAATTGGCTAATTTGCATCTGACGCGCGGTGTCAACACAAAGGCCTATGTAGCTGGTTAGCATTATCTCCTCAGCTAGCTAGCAAGAGGTTGAACGCCAACCCCTGCTGCAGCGAAGTGACTGGCGTGTCATTTTAATGTTTTATATGTTGCGCAGTTCTGCCGAGAAGACGATTTAGTGTTTTCTTGCCTCTCCGCTATAATGGAGGAAGAGGGTGCAGTGGTCATGCAGCAGAATTTGGACAGGTGAGTTCAAGTGTATGGCTAACATGCTAATGCCAGCTACGTAGCTCTATGTTAAATGTTATTGACAGGAGCGAGGGGAGTCAACATTATTGTCAAATATTCTGAAACTCGTTGACTTAAATGTTTATCATCTCATGCAAACTGCTCACTTTAAACTCTGGTTGGTCAACAATTAACCCTACGTAGGTTTTGTGTTTACATTGTGCAGGT
The DNA here is from genome assembly GCF_963457635.1 of Microchirus variegatus. NCBI lineage: Eukaryota > Metazoa > Chordata > Actinopteri > Pleuronectiformes > Soleidae > Microchirus > Microchirus variegatus. Next base: position 12,573,372 of record NC_139812.1, read on the forward strand.
ACAGCACATCCACTGTTTCGCCATAAAATGAACAAATCACTATGTTATTTTGTAAGATCGTATAAATGTGAACTTCATTTCAACGTTGTTGACATAATTCTCTTAGGTATGCCTTGTAAACCATAGACTTGAGAAGTTACTGTGTCGTTTGCATTACTGTCAACGTATCTGAGGCCTGATGACTATTGACCTCTAGACAAGGAGGCGACTGTGCTGCTCAGTAATATTTCTGTAATTGTCACGGCCATTGCTAACGTCATAGTGGCTCTAAAAGAGTAAACAGTGGCCTTATCATCTGGTTATAAATGCACTGAATGCTTTTGCAATTTGCTTTTATTCACCAAGTTGTGAACTATTCATATCATTGTCAAACCTTACATAATATCCCAGTTACCTGATAACATATCTGAATTATTTGCATGATCAAACAAGTTCCCAAGAAGAGAAAGTCACATTGAACTTACTCTTAAAACAAGTGGGAGTGAGCTTGCAGTCACCTTTTGGAAGAAGCACTCGCAGTTATCATCACCTGTCACTGGGCAGAAATTGAGAGATATTTTACAGCAAATGAGTGAGACAAACAAAGCAAAATGAACGTAAGAATGAAAGTACTGAGGGGGAATTCCAATATTACTGTCAACTTTCAGTCACACATATACGAGTTTCAGATATAGATGGAAATAATGAAGACAATAATCTCTTTCTAGAAACCAACAAGGCAAACTCGCCTTGGAAATGTGTTCAATAGTCGACTCATTTTTAGGATTGCCACTTGAAGGTATGCCAGTGGTGCTAGAATCCAACACATTTAATTGATTTTGAAAGAGGCCTTCCAGTAATTTCCTCTGGGGTAAATAAAATTATCATTGAACTCTTCATTGCCCCACAGATTATGGAATTTTTCAGCTGGGTTTGGACAATACAGCCCAAAAGGTTACGATTATAAACGTTTTCAAATCACATGATATTGATAATTTTCCTAATAAATGTCAGTTGATCAAAAACGGATTTTGGCCCTGATTAAAAGTTAAAGATTTTGGGTTTAGACATTTTCATGGAGAGAAAATAACAAACACTGTCAAATGTTTGTTTGTACAAAGCATCTATTACCGTACAATTGAAGAAATTATATCAGAATGTAAATTGTAATTTAAGAGATGTAAAGAGACAAAATGCTAAAATAGATCACTTTGCCTTTAATCTAACGTATTTTCTTCACACTGCTAAAATATTATAGCTGTCTAATGTCTGTACACCCAAATGAGTGAATTCCCTTCACAATGGATTTTCCATCATGGTCCTGTGTAGGGGAATCCATTTTTAGGATTGGGGAACTAGTTTGACCAAATTACACACACAATCCTGTCTGCAGTACATTCCTTCAGGGATACCACTGCAGGTTCTAAGCAGTACAAGTTTGGGAATGTTCATCGCTGTAATGTAATTATGCAAACGTTGTAACTTGCAGCACAGTCATGTTAAAAAGTCTTCTGCTTTTTGTATGTGAGGTCAACAGCCAACCACCATAGAGCTATATAGATAACCCTTAGCAAATTAGTATTCTGATCAGCTTCCTTTGTTTTGGCAGCAGCATTAGTTTGTACAGTGAGGCAGTTCTTTGCTAATGCTACTCTTGGGGAAAAAAGTGTTGATGCATCCTGGAAGACATTCAGGGTCACAAGTATGTAATATCACATCACACAGATTAAAGTTACTTTGACAAGTCTCACCAACACATTGGCTCAGTTTGATATGACTAACTTTAAGAGACTTTGTAGAGCACTACTAATGTGCGGTTTCTCATTGTATAGATATGATCAGCATAACCACATAAGGTTATTGGTTTTATATGATGGTGAGACTGGAAGAAATAGTTGCACCCCTCACAAATGGAGAGCGCATTAAAATTTGGGCTTTATGTGGTTACATTTGTGCTGTCTCCAGCAAAAATGTTTCAAGAGGGTTCAGTGTTTTCAGGTACATTTAAGCCATTGCCAGGTGTTAAGCTATACATGTCTGACCAGACTTTTCCATCTTTTGTGTAAGTGGTTGTGAGAGGATTCTGCAGCAATCTAAGCACATTGGTGTGCCATTTCACTCAAAATAGTCTCTCCGGCATTTGATAGCTGGTAGCTAGGCAGAGGCATTTTTAGGAATTTGACACAGCATTTTAAATATCATTATTGAACTTTTACTTTGGAATCATTTCCCAAGCACACTGTAGGGTAGCAGAAAGGAAGGAAGGGTTTGTGAGTTTTGTGAAATGTGCTTTCGCTGTGTGCTGTGGGCGTGTGGCAGAGGCAATAACCCATACAGTGTTTGAGGAGCTGATAGCAGGAAGATGTATGTCATGTCCCCGTGCCCACGGTTGTGTACCTAGCCTCTATCACTGACAAACATAAGGCTCCACAGGCTCTTATCTGGTCTGCCACAAGCAGCCAGCTGCCCCTGCAATGCAGTGTTTCTCAAATGGTTGTCGGAGACATATTTTCACAACAGTCTGACCTTTTTATTAGCTCTTACAAAACCTTGTTTTGTCTTTTGTTGTCTGGATAACTAACACTGTTGTTCTTGTATTAGTGGGTATATAAAAATCTCCTGTGGACTTTTGAATACCCACGGGCTGATACAAATTGATAAAGTTCATGGTTATATTTAAGATTTGGCATAATTCTGGTATTAAATATTATTATTTATAATAATCTAGAGAAAGTGGTATTTTCTTTAAAATATAACAGTTAAATATTGAAGCCCACAGGTGAATCAATAGATAGTCATGCTTTATGTTTTATTCTGGGTTGTTTTGCATAATATGTTCAAGTTGAGTTAAGCCTGCATTTATGAGATCACATAGATACAATTTGCCCTCATGGGTGCACAGTGAAAGAAGTTCTCACCTTGGAGAATACTGCCTTGTCATACTTGAGGATGAGGGCAGTTTGATTTATGACTATGGGCATTATCCAATCAGAAATTAATAGTATTTCAGCAGCTGGTAATCTGCAGCTTGTAGAAACCTGTGCTTAATTGAAATTGGCATCAGTAAAAGCTCTTGTCAAATGATGCAAATTTCTTCAGTGGTTTAGCTAGCAGACTTGAGTTGTGAAAGACACAAACTGAGCTAAGGTTTTCCATTAAAACAAAATTTGTATTGAAATATGACCAATTATATCAAACAGGTAATATAATATGAAATAAAGGCCCCTGGTGAAAAAGATTGAGGTCATAGCCAATCTCCAGTCAGTTAAAGATATACCCAGATTAGCTTTGATCTGACATTTGAGATCGAGATTGGGACATCCCAAAATTGAAGATAGAGTTACAGCGGGGAAAATAATGTTCTATCCACTATCAGATTATGGCCCTATTATGTGGGGTGTGGGATGACACACAATAAAAATACAGTCCTGCACTTCCATAGCTCATCCAAATACCATTCACAGCCCAAGTGGGAGACAGGAGTTTGGCCAATCCATACAGGTAGCTACTGCTCAAAGTTCTGTTACTGCAGCGCTATCTTTTTGTATCAAAGTCACTTTTGGTGATGATGATCGTATAACAATCGTCCATTATTGGTGAGTGGTCTGGTGAGAAAACTAGTGCCTTCTACCCTAGATGTTGAAAAGGTGTTGGTTATATTGCCAATACAAATAAAATCTATTATTGTTTTTATATCATCTCGCAGGTATGATGTCATTATGAATAAAAGGTGTTGGCTTTTAACGTGAGCTGGGGAAAACTATCGTTACCATCTTTTTTTTTATAATTAATAGGCTTATTTTGAGTCAGTTTCCTAACCAAATTGCAGGCATTCTCTGTAAATGGGAGACTTTTGTACACGTGCAGCTTAGGCTTATCTGCCAAGGTGCTCCGTTAAACAGGGTTGAGGCGACATCGAGCTCGAGATTAAAGTATTGCACAGAGGATAGCATTTCAGTGCTGTTGTATTGGGTCCTGTCAGGCTGTGGGGCTGGGTTACAGGAATAGGAGCCAGAGAATTTAAGGGAGCAGTGGGTTTTGTTCTCATCTGTCGTGCTCTTCTGGAGGCGTCCGTCCAGTGTTCTACTCAACTGCATATCTTCACTATGCATAGCTTTATCAATTGCCATTTTCCTTTTCTTATTTGCCAGCTAATGAAAAATGTTGTTTGATGTACTGCCATATAGATTTGAGAATGTTGCAGGTTGCCTACCTGTCAGATGCAAAGTGTAGGATAGGAGTTACAGGGTGAGTTTTGTAAGGATAGTGGACACAAGAGGCTTAATGTTTCCGTCAGACTCAGATTCACCATGTGTGTCTGCCCTGGCCCTTAAACCGGCCATGTTACTCGAGTGCTTCGACCCGAGCGCTCCTCTCCTGCATTGTCATGTTTTATTCAGCATCAGGGGAGTGTTGGAAAAATCTTCCATTGCAGAGAGTCAGCAACCTGAGCAAATAATCCAAGTTGGCCATCCACTGCCTTTCACAGAGGACCCCCTCTACTCCCCTGTGGCTGCTGTAACAACCTAGACCTCAGGATGATGATGACAGAAGGCCACAGATTTGATATCCATTATTCAGCTGTGGGAGCAGTAGGGTTGAAATGTACACAGCATACGATGGTGAGTCAGCTACTAAATACATTGATACCATTTTAGGAAAAAGTGTTAAAGGTGGGCACGAATCTGTCATCATCAACCAAATCATTATGGTAACTTTATTCTTTCCCAATAGCAAGCAGTTTTGAGGAATGCATGGTGGATGGCTCTGTAACAGTCAGGAACCCCAAGGGTGCCAAAAAATAGAACTGTATGGGGCTGGTTATTTTGGAAATTCTCCTAATGGAAACACAAAAAAATATCTACCGTACTGTATCAAACCGAGCTGTTCCATCATGCCAGGCATACCTTCAGTCAGACCAGGTAGACTTGTGCTGCCCTGAACACTCTGCACAAGCGCCACAGATCCCACCCAGGCTAATACCTGGAAAAAATAGAATTAGCCAATACACAGATGAATAAGTCAACTGCAACAAAAACAAGGCAATTTGTTTTGGGAGTGACGAGAAATCCAATTTTATGCTGTATCATCATCTTAAAGAATTTGATAACAAGCTGAACGGGAATCTTTTAACCCCTATTGGAGTGGAGGAGGACACAGCTCTGCTGTGATAATCACGGTCAGTTTTTGATAATTAACATCTTACCCATGACCTTCGATTGGTGTATATAACAGCTCAAAAGAAAAAAAAAAAGAAAAAAGTTGGGTCCACAATGTTGATCTGCATACAGTGGGACACCAGCCTGGTGAACATTTCAGCCAATTATACCATACTGATTAATTATGTAAGCATTATAATGTCACTGTTGGAAATGTTCTGAGTTAAGGTCAAAGGATGTGAATATCAAATTTCCTCCCTATTTTGCAGAGTCAGTTTAATTGGGAGATAGCACAGCAAATGAGCAGGGGAGGGAATAGTGGGAGGAAAATGTACTCTTTCTCATACTTCCATGTAAGTGATAGAATGGATGCTTTACAGTGTTAGAAAGTGTAATGTGGGAGAAGGGGAGAAAAGATGTGATTGGTACTTCTGGGCAGAAGAAGGGCGTTAACATGGTACGATGTCGCCAAAAAGGGGAACAATCACCTCAGTTCGTCTTCATCCTGAGATATCTCCCTCTACTGTCATAATAATAATAATAATTTGTACTCAAATGAATCACACTGTCAATTTGGGGTTTTAGTATGTGTGATTAATTTTAAAAGCGATGTAGCTCAAACTGCAAGAAAATAAGTGGTTTTCTGCCCTTGACATTGATTTTAACAACAAGTACAGCCTGACATTGTGATATGATTTGAAAACTAATGATCTAAAAACTAATTTCCTTGTATTAGTTGTTTCCATCTGACAGAATAAAGGGCCTGTTTTATATGTGCATTGAACACTTCCTGTGGTCAAATATGCTTGACAAGCAGTCGGCATTATGTCTTGTTTGCGAACAGGGATTATGTATTGATCTTGGGTGGTTTCATGCATGGACACTGGTCTAGAGTGATGTTTTGTGTGTGTGTCAAGGCTAGGGCTGCATGATGTGAGCAAAATTTGCGATTTAACACTGGTCAATATCGCGATGACCATATAATTTGTGTTAAATAAGCAAATGTTGAGGTTGTCAGAAGTTCATAAACTCCAGTGAGCACAACAGCTCATTGTAAAATATAGTGTAGAAACCCTTGAGTAAGGAAGCTGTGGACCCTAACGTGTTTTTACTGCAACTTTATTTTCTCTCTCAACACAGGCTACTGTAGGCTGTAGCCAACGCCAAAAACAATATCAACCTGCACTTCAGTTCACTTCATTCTCTTATCTTCGTTCTCTCCCCTCAACACATACACACGCATGCACAGAAGCACACCCACTTCCTGACTCTCTGCCAATCACGGTAACACAAACGGGCACTGTCACGGGTCGCTGACCTGACTGACAGGCATGGTCACGGATCCCAGCAAACCATTTTCAAGTACACCGATGAAGCCTCCAATGAATCCAACAGACCCTTAAAGCCTGACAAAACGGTCCTGTTACACCAGCAAAAGTCCAAAATCAAAAATGTATTCCAAAGCATGTTATTACATCCATAAATGCCCACAGACAGCCACTGCACCATCTCAGTTCCAAAATCTCTCTTACTTCAGTTACACTTGTCACGTTTCAATAATGGCATTGAACACGGAACCTTCGATTGAGACCATGTGACCTATCAGAAGCTTCCCTGTGAGTGTGTTGAAGAGGGCCTTTCCTCATGCGTCTGAAAAATAAACCAATCACAAGCAGCTCTTCCCATGATTGACGTATTTATAAGCAAAGAAGAGCTGAATCCGTGTGAATGCTTACCGTGTGTTACTTTGATGTGTTTTATAATTCAACGTGTCAGGCAGGCAACCATTTGAGACTTTGACAAGGGAAAATGGCCTCACCAACACCTTTTCTTAGTAGTATGCTGAAATAAATGTAATCTAAAACCAGACTCTCAATGAAGGTTAGTCTTGTTCTTCACTTTCTCTACATCAGGGTTTCTCACTCCTGGTCCTGGGGAGCCACTGTCCTGCATGTTTTAGATGTTACCCTGCTCAAACACACCTGATTCAAATGGTTAGCTCATCAGTAAGCTCTGCTGAAGCCTGATAACAAGCCATTTATTTGAATCAGGTGTGTTGCAGGTATCTAGCACAATGTGCCAATGCTCTCACACACGGCTCAATTATGTTTTTTGATTTACAGAGTTAATTGCTGTGCAATGTCAAATAATCTCAGCAGCATATATTACAGGTTTATTCTTCCTCTTACTTTTATTCCTCTTCTGCCAAAAATTTTACTGCAAAACCTGGGGTAGTGTTTTATTTTGAGCAACCATGGTAAAGACAATACAGGCAACAAAGGACAGAGTCAGACAGAGTGGTTATAAATAAGGATCCCTGCCTTTGATCTGTGCAAAGCAGCTCAAAGCTTTTTTTTAATTATTACAATACATTACCAAGGCAAAGAGACTACTCATGAATACTTTGAAGGAGCAAAGGGAAGAGAAGGCAGTATTGACACGTTACAGACACCAAACGCAAAGAACAAACCACCAAGAACAAACAACAATGTAAATGGAACCCATTACCAGTTTAGCTCCTGTAACTAATATTGTGATGATGTGCATTAAGTGGCAGGCATTCAAAGAGAAATTAATTTATACAGTAGTAATTTATTTATAAATGTACAATGTGCATTTTTTGTTTCACCATCTTCATCCCATTGTGTGTATGTTTTTTTGATTTTAGGAGCTGCTGGGTGTGCTTTGCCACAGAGGAGGACGACCGCACAGCAGAGTGGGTGCGACCATGTCACTGCCGTGGCTCCACCAAGTGGGTTCACCAGGCTTGCTTGCAGCGCTGGGTGGATGAAAAGCAGCGGGGCAACAGCACAGCGCGCGTGGCCTGCCCTCAGTGTAATGCAGAATACCTCATCGTCTTTCCTAAATTAGGTGGGTTGCATCTCATAAGGTAAAGAACTGGGGGTTACAACTTTAAAATAGCAAAACGTCTCCTGAAGAGCCACTAGGGATTTAAGTCCAAAGTAAGGGTTTTGAGAGGCCACACGTGAGATAAGTGTAGATGAAAAATGTTGCTAACAGAATAAAATGTATTAATGGTATTTTGGTCCTCGGGTTGAATAGAGCCACTCTTTAGCATGCTGTTTTTCCTTGTTCTTATGAGCTTGAGAAGCTAAGTGGTCATCGCTAAGCGTCTCTGTTTGTGTGTGCACTGGTGCAATTAACAGATTAAATGACAATTTTTATGTGATGAGCTGTTTTAATCAGCCCTCACCATCCCAACCTAATCTTGCCTCCCCACCTCTTTTGCTGTATGAACTTGTGAAATGTATCCATTGCCACATTGAATGACTGCTTTACTCAACTGACGTCCTCTGGCCTGCTACTATTTAGTAATGATCCTACATTTTTGTTCCCATTCATTTGTTTATTTGTCCTCATCTCAACAATAAGAACATTGAGAGCCTTGACTCTTTTTTTTTTTTTACAATTTCAAATGGGTTAAAGCAGTTAAGCAGTCACTTGAAATACATGCGGAGAGGCATTCTAATGCCAGGTATATAGTGAAGGGCCATAACATAACTCATACATTTCAGTTTAATCTACTGTACGCAATGACTTTCATTTTCCACCAGCTGTCAACAATGAAACAACAGTATTGAGCAAATATCCGTGAAATAGACTGCTGGGGCTCCTGGTGAGGGTCCTCTTAATAGTTGCTGTTTGTAACTGCACCCAAAGGTCTGAGAGATTTCCAGTTTGTCTTGCCGGAGTGCATGTTTGTTTACTCTGGAGCCAGCATAGGTTCTGTGGTGATGTGGGTAAATATTTCCTCTCAGCCTGTCGAGGAACTGAAGTGTGCTCACGTGATACACAGCCCAACTCCTGGCTGATTGATCAGCAGCAGTTTAGAGAAGCATTTGCTTCAATTATCTTGACACGTCAGAGTGACGAGGGCTCCGTTTGTTCCCAAACACAAGCTATGACTCATGTTATGAAAATACACGCTATTCTGCATGCTCGTTCTGCCAGCGACTGCTCAGTTTTCAGTTTCTGTCCGTCTCCGATCCCCCTCATACCTCCCGTGTCCTGTCGTCACTTCTTGGTTACATTGACATTTGTGGTGAAAAAATATTCAGTGCATGGCAGAAAAATAATGTCAGTCCACCATGAGGTAAAGCTGTCACATTTTCCAAAAATCAAATTTGAATGAATATTACATGACATGTTATTCCTGCAAATATATGTGGATATTCCCTCACGAGGACGGCTTAGTTTGTTTGTGTCCTCCATTTTAACGAGATATCTTAAGGTTAAGAAGTTAACCCGGGTTCTGAGAACAACACAACTGCTTGATTTGATCTAAGGTCCAGCTGCGCTCATTGGGCCTCTGCAAGAAAGACCACGCGGTAATTACTTCATATGGTGTTATGGGCTTTTAGGCTGTACATTTTGAACTCCAAAGGCTCAAACTGTTTGTTCAAATTTTGAATGAATATCTACATTTAGGACAAAGAAAATGACAGCCCTGCCCATGAGCACTTACACATATGTAAGGTGAATAGTGCACCAGTTATCTTTTTAATCTCAAAGAAAGGGAAGATGCAATTTGGAACAGGGACTGGCCACAAGACGTGAGTCTGCAGAAGGACCGGCCTGGCTGGTAAACAGGCTCATGTTTATTTATAGTGACCGAGGCTGTGCTGTCACTCACACTGGTGCTATAAGCAGATGGCAGCTCAGCTTCTTTAGACACTTCCTCCTTAGAAAATAGCCCTGTATATGTCAGCTTCTCCCTCTGAGAGCAGAGTTTTGGCACTTTGCTGGTTGCTGGGTGTTTGCAAATATTTCTCTACGCCATGGTGCGTGACCTTAAACATATACAACGTGTATGAACCATTACGTGCAGAAACATACCTTTTATCATTTCCTACCCTAAACGCAAGAGAAAAAGATAAACAAACGGTTTAGGGATGCAATGATTAACGGATCTCTAAATGAATTGTCATTTATTTTAACACTTGATTAAGTGTTTTTTTTTATATAATTGAAACACACTCTCGGGTTTGGATTCTATCAGTTTTATTTGGGGGAGCACAAGTCTGTGCTGCTGTACTGTGAGCCTGTCGAGGAAAAGACTCTTTTTTAAGTCAGATATGTTATTTTTTTAACCATTCTGTACCATGTAAAATATGATTAGTTTATTATGGTCTACATCTTTAATTTCACAAAGGTTAAACACAGAAATAGGACAGTGGAAGAGTAAATTGGAAAAGGAAGTTGTCACTTAAGCTGATAAAAATAATTCTATTTCTATAAATAAACAATGCTCTGACAACAAAAAAAACGAATTTTCTCCCAACGGATGAGTTTCACAGAAATTTGTAATGATTCATTTACATAGAGCTAGTTAAGTAAACCTGAGAGGCATCTTCTCTACCACAGCGAAACATGTCAGACACGGATGCTGAGGGAACCATGATGCTGGATGTCTTTGGTAGAGTAGAGTCGGAGTGAAATTGGGTCAAGTGAAGAGCTGACGGAGCTCATCCAAAAGCTGAAAGGAGATGAGTGGGGTGATGCTGCCGCTCTGCTGTTGAAACTAGGAAATCACAGATGTCCTTCAATGTGTCACTGTGTTTTTTAAAAGCTGCTGTTTGTTTTGTTGTATTTTAGCGAACTTCCTGTCTTGTTTCTTCCATAAGTTCTCTCCTCTCTCTCAACCACACATCACCTCATGAAGGTGTTTGGTGAGAGGGGGGCACGTTTATTAACAGCCTTACCTCCTATAGTTCGTTCAACTGTCTGTGGAGTTTAAAATCCCTTAGATGTTTTACAACTCTACATTAGATGTCTGATTGGGCAGGTTGTGCCTTAAGATGCAATCCTTTCCTGCAGAGCACTACATGCAAATAATGCTAATTAGCATATTTGGCCTGACATGACCTAAAAGCAAGACGTGCTCTTGGTATACCACATATATTTGATTTTATTGTTAGTTTTAGGGTTAGATTTAAATTTCCATTCATTTTCTGTAATATTTATTTATTATTCAGTGAATACTATACGTTACTATAGTGTCTGGAACAACATATTTGTCCCACATCTGTATTCACTGGTTAGACAGAACGCACCAAGAAGTGTATTACTCTACAGCAGGGTTTCTCACTCCTGGTCCTGGGGAGCCTCTGTCCTGCATGGTTTAGGTGTTTCCCTGCTCCAACACACCTGATTATTGGAAAATAATCAGGTATCAGGGTATTTCAAATAAATGGGTCGTTATCAGGCTTCAGCAGAGCTTACTGACGAGCTGACCATTTGAATCAGGTGTGTTGGAGCAGGGAAAAACATCTACAACATGCAGGACACTACAGAATCTACTCTACAGTTTCTTGTTTTTTATGACCATTTCTGATGGTAATGCACGAGTGTACATTTCTCCACGTTTTACCTGAGATTCTATTAAGTAACATTGGTCAAGACTGGAGCTGCAGGAGACACGAGGCTCAAAGTGAGCAGGACTACAGCGTCGTCTGTTTTGCTGCATCATTGCTGCAGTGTTTCTTTTTTTATATTCCGTCCATGCGTTTTTTATTATAGCTTTACAGACTCGGTCATACCTTTATATTTATGATTTGCGTGTTGTTCAGACAAGCAGTCGCTGTACTGTCTTTATTTTGAATATACTGTGATTTTACCGACTTGGCCTATGAACCTATGGTATTGAGCAGCTTTAACCAGTCCTCAGAATAATAGCAATTTCACAGATTGGTGACAGCACTTGGATGATGGCTTTTAATTTGAGTGATGGTGGCAAAGTAGTGGACAGGTAGAGACCGGGAGCACTGTTGGGAAGCTGCTACACTAGTTATTTTGTAATGGTTGCCGCTGAGGCCAGCTCACTTCTACAGGTATGACAGGCATTACTCATGCTTGCCTCGCTTGGTTGGACTCTTGCCTGCCACCAGATTAGATGGAGGTTGATTTGGAAGCCACAGATCAACATTTCTATTAACCTAGGTTTTGATTGTTTTCACTGGCAATGCAAGTAATACTGCAGCCCACTAAGAGCAGTGTAGCTGTGTGATGTCCTGGCCACCAGCACCTGCTGCAGAGCCAAAGCCAACCTATCATGCAAATTTTGGCTGGCAATACACCACAGAGGGTGGTGTGTCCTTGCTGCTTTGTCTTTACACACTCATTCCCTAGCGAGAATAAACAAGCCAGCTGGAACAGTGTATGGAGCCTGTGTGCCTATTACTAAAGACCTGCAGTTGCACTTTTCCCTTCTCTCCTTTACTTCCCCTTCCCTCCTGTTAAATTATTTTAATTATGAAATCTGTTGCCAATGACCGAAATGAATTGCTCGGCTCAGTCTTGCCAGTGGACATTAGGGGCGACCTGGTTCTCTTTAGCAGCGATGTCGTAGTGCTTAGGCAGGGTGAAAGCGGAAGAGATTCCAACGATGTCATCAAAACATGCCGTATTAATGTGCTCAAGCCCAGCAAGATCATTCTGGATGGTAAACACAGATGCAGTAAAAAGGGAGCTTTGGAAAGCATCATGATGGCAGTAGACAGGAGAGGGCCACTATTTTTTTTATAGCTACTTAAGAAGTAAGTGTGATAGTTCCGTTGTTAGTTAAATAGCTTTAAAAGTGCCAAATGCTTCTTGGGCTTCTTCCTCAACAAGTGGGTTGGAGTGCTGCTGAGAGAGATCTCTCTCGCATGAGCTGCTTAAAATACTACACAGAACTGTGCCCCAAACTCGTAGCTGTACTCGGCTATAGAAATAGGTTGACGGCTAACAGTGGCTGAATTGTACACAACTTGTGGCAGGTACTTATGGGTAACAGCCTGATGGTGGCCAGGCTGTACAAACAGCTTCATAAAGCCCATCCTATGTTCACACTGTAAAAAAAAACATGTCCAAAAATGACCACTGACTGAGCCTTGGAATGATTTTGGAAAGCTGCTGCTTTTTTACACTCGATATATAGGCTAATGTTAAAGTCAATCTCTCACCACGTTGGTTTTCTATGCAATACATCCTCTGAGGTGTTCACAGTCACTCGATCAACATCAAAATAACTCTGAGATGGTCGGCCACCCGTGCCAATAATCCCTCCTACCAGCAGCCTGTGACGATCTGCAACACAGTCAGTCGTCCTAAGCTTAAAGTGATGAAAGCGCTCTGTTCTTTGTGCTATCTTTGTACGCCAGCCTTACTGCAACAGCAAATAGGACGGTTATCAGTGTTGCGATGAAATGACCAGAGGAGAAAGTGTTCTTTAAACAAGTCCTGCTTTCACAATGACTCAGCACTGTTTTATTTCCTCTTTTATTACTCATCTCTACAGAGAAATGTCAAAAATCCTATTTTACAAAACTGTGACCCTAAATGTCACACATCAAGTCGCTGGGACTCTGACCACTTATTAATATTTTCCTGCCCGATACATCTATTAATTTAAGAGGAAATGTTTCAACACCCATGCTTCAAGATTATATTTAAATTTAGTCCATATTTGAGTTGTGAGCCAGAGGCAACAGCTTCAAAATTCAAACCTAAGGCAAGAGTTAACAAACTTTTACACTTCACCATAAAACACAAACTACTTTTAAGGAGATATTTTTTTGTTTGTTTTTTTTGCTAAATATTTACTCTCACTAACTGCCAGGTGTATTTGTTGATTGGCAAACAGACCCATCCTGTTCAGCCAGCACCATACACGTATACCAACAACTGATTTTAAACACAAATTACTTTTTTGGAGCTATTTTCAAATATTCACAAATTCGGCTAACCTTGCTGCTTCCCACAGTACCCAGAAGAGAGGTCTATAGAAGGCAGACTTTAGGGATTTTTTGTATTTTCATTTTAATAAGAATGGTAAAACTACTGCTTAAAAACTTAAGAACTTATGCTAGCTGGCTAGGTGCAGCTAGTAACATCTGTTTTGTCACAGTCAAACTTCCCATAAGCTGTTTTTAGCGAGGAAAATAAAAAAGGTTGGGTAAAATCAGGAAATAATTTTGTCCCAATTTTAACAGCATATATGAGAATGGAAAGCCTGGCTGTTAATAATAATAAGGGTAATAAAGGGCTATATGATCAGTCAGTGACATAAATCTCTCCTGTGAAACACCCAGAACTGTTTCTAGTTTGGCAGAACATCGTGTCTATGTTGGCCGACACATCAGTGATGATCATGTAAACGAGATGGAGCAGAAAATAGGTAATAGGCCCTTTAAACCCTGACAGCTGTGTGCTGCTGATCTCGTCATGGAACTGCGTCACATCCCCACTGCTGTGTTCTGTGCCTGGTTCCACTGGTTAGCATCCTGCTCTCCTCCCACCGACTCCTGGGCGAGTTATTAATAGCACATGGATGAGTCTGTCTGAGCGAGGAAATCAGGTTGTCTTCCTGTTAAATATTACATGATTTCCCTGGAGTCGTTTTGGAATGCCAGAGAGGAGGGTGTAGCAAACTTTTTTGTTTGTTTTTTTTCTAAGATCTTGCTCAAGGCAAGTTTGGATTGAAGATTAATCCTCATTAGTTGTCGAGAATTGGCCCAGTTATTTTTAATCTGGGTGGAACCTGCCTGAGAGGCTTCTCCCAGTCTGTCAATAAAGCACAAGGTGTGCACCCATACCTGTCATGCTTCAAACTCTGGTAAAGCCTTCAGGAACAAACTGAACGCATTGCTGCTGTTTTGTTTTCTCTTGTTGTAAATCACATGACCACACATTTCATGTCTTCATTTCTTTGACTATTTTAAAGATACTTTTTGGTTGCAGGTCACAGTGTTGTGTAGTTCCTGCTTGACTTGACCTGTCAGTGTGACTTCTTTATAGAGTCATGTAAGCTGCTTCCTCTCTTTTTAGAGTTTGTCTAATCATGACCCCTGCTTTATAAACACTCTCTGTTTATTAGCTGGTGTTGATGTTGAATCTGTGTGTTACCGATAGCACCTTATACTTTTCTTTACTGCACATCCATGTTTTTATATATGAATGTTAGATTAATGGGTGGATAACAAACAAAGGTATTTGGCTGCTTGCAGACATGTTCCTGTTTCACTTAAAAGAGGAGCACCATCAAACACTAGATACTTTGAAATTAAAGCTGTACCATGTCCCATTTCTTAGCTCTTCGCCTTTTCTCCTTCAGGTCCGGTGGTCTACGTGCTGGACCTCGCTGACCGGCTCATCTCTAAGGCAGGACCCTTTGCGGCTGCTGGCATCATGGTGGGCTCCATCTACTGGACTGCCGTCACATACGGAGCTGTGACTGTCATGCAGGTCGGACCAATGATGAGAACCTGCACATTAAATGTATACTTGGTATTAGTCATATCTGTTTTTATGGAGGTTTACAAAGCTGTAGATGATGTGCATGTGGTTGAGTCATAATCACCTGATGTGTTAAGTGCTTTGAGTGGTCAAGACTAAGAAAAACAGACCATCATTAACACTGACTTAACACAGACACGTGCTGTCACTCATAGCTGCAAGCAGGGACGGAAAGAAAAACACTTATTACTTAATAAAATTCAAAGTCATCAATATCTAAAGAACATGTGAACTGCTTTTCTCTCACTTAGACAACGTTTTCTGACTGGAAACTGAAGTTTGTCTCTCCTCGCACCACAGTCCATCAAGAAAAGCAGCGATTTTACATCATGGCACACAGTTGTTAGTCCACTGTTGCCTCCATCAGTAAGTTCAAATGTGTTTGAAAGTCTTTACCAAAGGCAGCAGTAGACCTGCAGTTAAGCCTCATGTTAAGCAGCTAAGACTTATTTTTCCTTCTGTCCCTGCTGGTGGCCATGTTATCAGCAAGTGTTCACAGAAATCAGTGTCAATACCTCATATACAACCACAACTTCAACAAACCTGAAGAATCCCTCAGAATAAAGTTGAACCAGTGGTCGTTAGTTTTTCCACTTAAACTCTGCTCTCTGGTGTCCAGGTGGTGGGTCATAAAGAGGGCCTGGATGTCATGGAGCGAGCCGACCCCTTGTTCCTGCTCATTGGCCTGCCCACCATCCCCGTCATGCTGATCCTCGGCAAGATGATCCGCTGGGAGGACTATGTCCTGCGTCTGTGGAGGAAGTATTCGAACAAACTGCAGATCCTCAACAGTATCTTCCCAGGTCAGGACGCACAGTCAATAATCCAGGAATAATGTTTTTCTTTTAAAACCCTGTGGAAAATGACATTCAAACTGAGTTCAGATGTAAAGACGTTAAAAACAATTGTTAATTATGTCTTCAACTTGTTCAAGAGGAGGTTATCATGATATAAACAAATGCAGATGTTTTTTTTGGTGGCTAAAAGGAGCTCAGTCGGTTCAAAAATATACAGTTTGACGAAAACAGTTTGTTGCTCATCCGTTCAGGGATCGGCTGCCCAGTTCCGCGGATCCCCGCAGAGGCCAGCCCCCTCGCAGACCACGTGTCGGCCACGCGGATCCTGTGCGGCGCCCTCGTCTTCCCCACCATCGCCACCATCGTCGGGAAGCTCATGTTCAGTAGTGTCAACTCCAACCTGCAGAGGACCATCCTGGTGGGTTTCACTCGCACAACATGACTCTGCAATCGATATCAACCTGGCTGTCACACATGATTTAGGAATGGGACGATGTGAGAATCTGATGATATGACGAGCACCTACGTAGAGGAGGTGTATTACACATTTCCCATATCTGGACAGAAAACAGCCAGTAAGTGTGTGGTCATCGAGGAAGCTGGAGTCCAGATGCAGACATCTATGACACAGAACCACATTCAGAACTTCATCTTCTTCTATTTGTGCTGCAGAAATAAATATACTCGTGTTTATGGGATGCAAGCATATTTCAGTTAATGTGATGCGAGGTTATGTTGTGACACAGCTTTTCAGTGAGATCTTCTCGACTTTTGGGGGGGAAACATTGGACTTAAATTGGCTCTTTTTGTGTGTGTTTTTTTTTCTGCACAGGGAGGCATCGCCTTTGTTGCCATCAAGGGAGCGTTTAAGGTTTACTTCAAACAGCAGCAGTACATGAGGCAAGCCCACCGTAAGATCCTCAACTTCCCTGAGCAGGAGGAAGCCTGAGGAGGAGGAGGGAGGCACTGCTGTCCAGAGGGAGGGAGGAAGGCTGGATGGACATATGGACAAAACACACACACACACTCACACACACTGGGAGGGGATGACAACGTCAGACCCAGAGAGGGAAGTGACTTTAGATCAGCATTATCCTCATTTATCTGCTCCCCAAAGATCCACACCTCTGCCATCACCCGCTGTTTTTAATCTTCTGATGCGTTTTTTTGTGTGTTGGATGAAGACGGATCAGACAGATGGAAACACTCACACAGACACACTCTCTAACTACATGAAGAACTTGTGCAGAGTGGATGTCACATAACTAATAACTGTTGTGAACTTAACTATATTTTAAAGGAAGAGAGAGAGAGAAAAAAACGTGGGGCTGGTGTAATTATAAAATTTTATATTAATAATAAATGATTATTTTATAATGTTTATTTTGCAGATTTAAAAAAGAAAAGAATCCCCTTTGCCAATGTTAGAGGGTTCATTTGAATGAGGAAACAAGAGTTTAGTGTGTGGAATGTGTTAATGATTAAACAATAAAACATGTGAAACAGTTGAATCACGACGCAGTCATGAAGAAAACGTCCTGAGCTCCTGACGCTGACCACACATCAGTAGATTTAGTGTTTCCTTTGCATACATTGGCAGTGTGTTCACGTCGTGTAGCTGTTTTATCTGTGGAGTGTATAAAAGCACCTTTTTTTGAGCCCCTGTTGCCATGACACCGTCTTCACCAGCTGTGTGGACTTCTTTTTGCATTGACGGGATAACACGTTTTTTTTATTTATTTTTTTTAAAGCCTTGTGTGACATCGGACATGCTGATCATTGTGTGAATCTGTCTGTTTTTCCTGCTTATTTAAGGTGAATTTTTTTTTTCTTCTTCTCATCATCTGGACTGAGTCAGGACAGGCTGTTGTTGGAGCAGACAGAAGGCAGAGATGATTTTTAAAAAATTAGTAATTAAAGCAGCCGACACGCTTTCTTCTTCCACCCCTGACCACAGAAATGAAAGAGTACACGATAAATGGGGCACTGTTTGTCACAACCTGATGAAGATAAATTAATATAATATAATCTGCATTTGAGCTAATCAAATATGATTAAGTTTTTGTGAAGCGAGTCTTCAGTCTCGTTCTGCGTTGACATGTAAAGGTTTGTTTTAATAATGTAAAGAACTGTTTTGATTCCTTCAGTGGCAAAGTTTGTTTTTGCTGCTTTCTGCCTGAGAGCCAAAAGTATGTGACTTCCTGTGAGGAGGCGGGGCTTCGAGCCGACCACTCTGAACATGTGAACTGTGCCTGCTTCACTCATACACACACACACACACCCACCCCACTCCTCCCACAGCATATCCATGAAAAAAAAAAAGCGTCCACTCTGCCAAAAACAAGTGTGAACCGTGTTGTACAGCTGTGGCTTCAGACTCTAGAGTTTAATGGTATCAGTTCTGTGAATAAATGTATTTTTCCAAAAACTCTCGAGCGTGTGCGTGAGTCACTGAGGAAACAAAACACAAGGCTCCATTTAGTCGTTTATTAATTATAAATGCATAACGAAACAAAAGTCAAAACATCCCGCGCGTCATCCACCCACGAAAACCAGCCAGCCAATCACAGTCCTGTGTTGACATGCAGAAATAATATATAATAATAATAAAAAAAAAACACTTCTGATTTCCTTAATGTAAACCAAACACTTGGTACTTCACAAGGTTAACAGTGCACGGCCCAAACAAGCCTGATATGTAAAGATGCCAGTTTCTTTTTGAACAGTGTGTGGAAACTGCTTTGTCACTGTTAAAGAAAGCCTGCAGCATGACACTGCAGTTTTTTTTAGGAGTTCCTAATGAAAAGGGGGTCTAACTTTGTCAAATAAAATCAATAGTTGGGACTCAGTAAAATGCTGGAAAACATTGAAGAACCTTTTAAAAAAATCTGTGAAAGCTGCGATGAACTGGACCTGAGAATAGGTTTAGTGAGGGGGGGGTGAGCACCTGAGAGCAGGTCACGCTTTACACGACACTGTCATCAGTTATTATGTGGATGCAGCCGCTCGCTCCTCCTCCTCACACTGTCCACATGGTGAAGTTTATTGCTTTGAGACGTGCATAAATTCAAAGAGAGAAAACCCAGACCGTTTTCTCTTAACCTCCCGCAGACACCGACATGCAACAGGTCCTTTTTTTAAAAACCTATAATAAGAGCCAGTGCACAGTCTAGTCGTTCTTTTGAGGGATAAAAGGAGAGAGAGAAGGGGAGGTGGGGGGGTTAAGATCTTTCAGGAGAGAGGCTCAGTGCAGCCACATACAAAGTTAAGTGATGTCTCCACGGAAAAAAGGCACAAGCTGCAGCAAGACTGAGTCGAGAATGACGTTTTTCGTACAGCAAATTAAATGGTTCAGTCGTTATTTTCTTTTTTTTGTCGCAGGTTTTTTTTCTATAAAAGAATTACTGTGCATGACAGGTTGAAGTGATTTTATATTTTAATCATTTACTAATAAAATTAAATGTAAATAAAACAAAAAGAAAAAAACAGCATGGAGGTGTGTGTGCGCCCCTGAGATGTCTGAATTACATACTACTGTAAAATGTAATTTAAAAAATAAAAACTACATCCACAGGCAGAATTATTTAAAAAGAAACAGCTCTTCAAAGGATCCCAACATGTTACCAGTTTCCAAACCAAACAAAAACAAAACAAAAAAGAGTCAAAAACTGAGGATTAAAACTGTCGTCGTGTGTGAGCTTGAATGAAATCGACCGACATAGCATCTTTCTTTTTTTTTTAAAGATAATATTTTCAGGAGAGTTGTGGCGCCTCAGAAACACACTGCAAACATATATGTCAGAGAAATTTAAAAAAAAGAAAGAAGAGAAAGAAGACCTTCATGACCTCTACAGCCAGGTCAGCACAATCACAATAAAGCAGCTCATCTGTGTATTCTTTAAATAAAACGCCTCCTTATGTGAAGCTTCTGGAGTTACACTTTCTCTAAAAGGCCCGCGTCTTTTTTTTTTTTTTTTTTTTGCACGTGTGTTTTATAGGTTGTTTCTATTTCCTCTACAACAACCGACCGGGTATTGTGAAGCGTGAGGGCGTCCAGTCTCCTCTCAGAGACGTGAGAACATGGAGGCGAGTGAGTCTACTGTGACGCCCCTTCCCCCCCCCCCCTCCTCCTCTATCACGGCTATTTCATCTGTTGAAGTGGTTCCAGCCTGCCATACATCTACACATGCATTCACGTGCACCCCGGCCAAAAGAAAACACACACACACTCTCTCACACACACTCGCACTCTCACACACACATGCAGGCCTAGTCTGAATGCAGTCTTCCTGACGGGGGTGGGTGGGTGTTGGGGATGGGTTGTTGTTGTTGAGGATGAGGAGCAGTGTCCCTTCCTCTGTGCCTCCCTGCGCTCCCGGCCTCACTCACAGTTTAGCAGCCATGAAGTTGATGTGAGGTTTGACCAGCGGGAACAGAGGCAGACCCCTCTTAAACTCAGTCATGTCCTGAACCAACGTGGGCTGAGAGAGAGACAAAAGACGACAGGTTAGATCGGTCTGCACTTACAAATGTAAGTTATTTTTGAAGGAAAAGCACTTTTTCCTCAATGAATATAACATTAAATGAATAGACCCTATACATTGTTAATGTGGTAAATGACTATTGTAGCTGCAAACGTCTGGTTTTTAATGGAATAAATCCTGCACTTTTAACTTTTCACGGATGTTCCGTTTTCTTCAGTTAAGACACATATCGTCATATGATTGTCTTGCAACACACTGATTATCACAGAATCATTGTATCGTGACATTATTGTTATCATGGACCATGTACAAGAGATCTAACCGGTGAGCCGTCGACCTACATCTACAGGAAAAAAGGGACACTTATGAGGATCCAGATGTGCACAGAGTCTCAAAATAAAAAGGTCTGCTACCACCCTCTGTCTCCCACTTCCAGAGCTGTCCTCTCATCTCCTCCCAGGAGACTAAACATTACAACCCAGTGTAACATCCTTTACCTCTTCTGTTTAATAAACACGGAGGTCCTGTGTGTGTGCGCCTCAGTGAAGGTCAGTAAAAGCTCGACTGAGTCGAGAACGTGAGTATTACCTGTGGCAGGGAAGGAGCCGGGGCCAGGTTGACATCATTCTGAGCCGGGAACTCTCCCACTACTGGACCTGGTCAACAAACACACACACACATTGAGGTAAATGTGAAGCCAGTGCGACTGACAACATTAAGTCTGCTCTGCACAGACAGATACTCACAGGAGTCCATCTCTCTGGACAGGACGTGCACGGACACCTTGTGTCTCTTCGGGGCTCCGACCGTCAGCCGCTCCTGCAGAGACACGGATGGTAAACAGGAAATTACATCAGTGCAAACTTTATTTCAATTCAGATAATTAGATAATCGATTATCAATCAACTACTAAATTCAATCGTCAACTATTTTGTGAGTAATTGGTGTTTTTTTAAATAATTAAGTTGAGTTTTCAGCTTCTTAAATGGGAATATTCCCTGCTCTCTTTGCTTCTTAGAACAGAAAAATTATTAAAAGTGAATTATTTTTTGTTCTTTATCAAAAGAAGAAAGTTTCAAGGTTGAAAACAACGATCAAAGATTTTTTCTTTTACTTGTTATGGACCAAATTAATTGATTAATCGAGAAAATAATCTACTGATTAATTTATTATGACTGCAGTTTTCGTTTGTTTCTACCATTTGGTTGCCAACTGTTGTTAATAAAAATTAAATAATGTGTCCTATGATTTTAAAGGTCCATTATGTAATAAATCTAAACCAACTGGCCATAAAATTCAAATCCTAATATGTCACAGAGACTCAGGAATAATATTTATATAACAAACTGAACTCACCAACAACAACAACAGTACAGCCAAAATATAAAGACCGCAAATCATGTTTTGGCATGCGGCGCCATCTACCACCATCTCCCAAACATTGCAGTCAGTAGAGTCTCTGCTGCCGAGCAACCACGGGTTGCCAGTTACGTCTAAGCTACAACGGCGGAGAAAATTAATCTTAAAAGACCTCTGTATTTTGAATTTAAGTGTAGTAACCATTTTTGGCCACATTCTTACATATGGCGCCTTTAATGTAAAAGCAGATAGAGTTTACCCGAGTATGACATGCATTATATATACAGTAAATTATCTTGCTCTTTAACAGTGTTTTCATTAGCTTTGAAAAGCCCAGTGAAGATTCTCTGATCTCCACATGCAAGATTTTATTAGAACCGAAGAACTGGCTCATCTGCAGTCACGCGACGTCAGAACGAAACTGTGGCAATGCGATTGTGGCTTGATACGACATTAGCGATGCATTAGGTTTGTTCTGCATGGGTCCAGGAATGGTTTCTGCCGAGGCTGAGATAATATCAATAGTTCTTTCAGCGGGCCGTGTGTGAGTGTGTGTGTGTCTTTGGCCCTCTTTATCCGCTCTGAAACAGGCTGCTGTCTGGCTGTCATTACGGCGGCTGATACGCTGTGAGCGCCCTGTGTCAGTGTCACCTCAGCGGCTATGAATAGAAGCAAGAGAAGGCGACCGCTGGGCGACACACACACACACACACACACACACACACACACACACACACACACACACACACACACACACACACACACACACACACACACACACACACACACACACACACACACACACACACACACACAGATTTTGAGTGGCGAGTGTGCCTCGCTCAGCATGCTGGACCAATACTGCTTATATATTTAAAAAAAGAACTATGATGCAGTAACTGTTGTGATGTTTTTTGGCATAAACCAGTGGTCCTTATGGAGACCAAAACCTGGTTCCAATGAGGCAAGAACTTCAATTATGATGAGCTGGTTCAATTTAGGGATAAGATTCGTATTGAGGTGAGGTTAAGGTTAGGGATAAGGCTTTGTTATGTCTGAAAACAGCTTTATCCTTCATCGGCAGATGGATTTACTCCACCGTGATGAAACTGTAGACATTCAAATCTCTCGATGTTCATTCGCACTCTTTATTTTTTTACGTTTGAACATTAATGTTTAACTGAACCTGTGGAAAACTGACTCTAACTAATCCCCATTGAGGATAATCTAAGTCTAATGGTACCTGCAACACCATCTATACAACCTAATATATAATTATCTGACATTCTCACAATAACTTACAAAATTGACTGATTTAAACGTTATTTTATCTTGATAAAAACAGCCCTATGGGATTGCTTCTCCTCCTGTTGCTTTGTGGACATTCAAAAGAGGATGAACTCGTAAACTACTTTCGTCCGGGTTCAAATAATCAAAAGTATGTCCAAGTACCGTCAAGTCAAAAGTGATACATTTTAAAAGTTCCGTTCAACACTGGACTGTCATTGAACTTCTTATTCCACAGCTGAAGCAGACATTTCATTTTGATGAGCACACCTATGACCCTTCCATCTCATTACATCCGCGAGGTTATTGTAATTTATGGCGCCGCCTTCTGATGACACCCGAGCTGTCGATACGTCCACAAAAGTACCATAATTTAAAAAAAATGGAACGAGCTGCATAATTTAAGTCAGCCGACATAAAAACCCTGGCAGTCCGGGGAGCAACGGCACCCGGGGATTCATGTTCTTAGTTAAATAATAAGCTTAATGTTGTTTATGGTTTTCATTACAGCGCGCGAGGATTCAAAATTGATGACCTCCTTATTTAAGAGGTAAATCTAGACACTTTAACTGTCCCCATGTCTCTGGTGAGCCTCCTCGTGTGATGGTGAGTTAATTTACGTTTAGGCAGGAGACTTGAGTGAGAGGACAAGCAGAGGACGGAGACACTGCAAGACACAGGGTTGCAATACTTACTTTGTAGAAATCGATGACGTTTTCTTTCGTCAAAGTCTTCAGATACGCCACTTCAATATTATCTGCAACACACAGAGAGAATGGAGGTATTTAAGGGGTTATATTATACCCCATTTCTCCAAGTTAATCAATCACCCTGCCAAAACAGCTCTGTTCAGAACGCTCCGTTTAGTAGTATCTCTTTTAAACAAACAAACAAACAAAAAAAGTAAAACGAAACTTAAGGGACAAGAAATGACATTAGCCACAGAGGCTACTGGGAGCTAACAGCAGTTAGCATTGGGAAAAGTGATCATTTGCAGACTCTAGCAGGCACATTGCCATCATATATAACATGTATCCACTGGACAGATAAATCCTCTGAGGCTGAAAGTGTGTGTAGAACTCTGTGCTGCACTGTGGAGCCAAGAATAGAACGTTTCGCGGACTTCCTGTTTTCGGATACCGTTGCCCTCGCCAGCACTCTCATGTGTCTTACGGACAAAGCGGAGCTCTGCGAGACAACAATTCCAGGAATTTAGCGCATTGTGACGTCCCAGTGTGCGCAGAAGTCAACATCGCCTGTTTCTCCTGTACTTAAACTTAGAGGACCACAAAAACATGAGTGAGTCATCTTTTTAGGACCTCCAGAGTCCCAGATATAAATATTTAAATTATTAAAAAGCTGATTTTGCATAATATTTCTCCTCTAACATAATCACGCAAACGCTGGTCTGCACATAAGCTATATAAGACCTTTTAGTTTATATTAACATTAAATTACTAATACTATTATCCACTCCAATCCAATCCAGATGTATTTATAAAGCATGTTTAAAAACAACAAAGTTGACCAAAGTGCCGTACATAAAAACAACATAAGAAAACACTAAGAACAACAGGACATTAAAATAATAAAAGCATTAAGACCAATAGGAAAGGGGGAAAAAAGGATTATCATAGGCAACTCATGCTGAGCACAATTTTCAACTTGGTGTCACTTGCTTGTGACAGTCCTTGATGTCTCAAGAGTCATTTTCACATTTAATTCCGTTAATTGCTCATATCCTGGACTTAATTTTGCGGCAATGTGGCGACTTATTGACTTATTATTTTGCTCAGCATGTTAATACTAAAAACACAGCTGTTTCCAATTCACTGATGTCGTCTGTTGAACGTTTTTCTCTGTGCCCTTGGTGTTGAGAGAAAGCTGCCCTTGCTCCCCCTCCTCCTCCTCCTCCACCACCACCACCGCTGCTGCTGCTGCTGCTGCTAGTATCAGTAATCACCACCACTCCCTTGGCAGCCTTTCAGAGTTGCCATCACTCAGGGCTTTAGGCAGATTACCAGCGAATCAGGACCATTACGATCCATTACTGCACTCAGGAGAGTGCTGTTACAGGGCGGCATGCTACGGCTGCAGATTATTACAGACTAATCGATCCTAATATGCGCAGCTCGGAGCAACATCCGGCTCACCTCGGGGACCGGCCACAATATTGATAACTCAAGAATGCATATTTGTAATGCAACACAAGTGAGGACTGAACTCTCACCTCTGTCAAAGTTATACTGCTGAGAGATGATCTCTCCCCAGTACTTGGCACACTCGGCTGAAAGTTTCTTGGGCTTGTCCAGGCGGCGGATGGCGAGGGCCTGGATGTGTTTCTGGAACGCTTCGTCGCTCATCTCCTTCACGGCCGTCTCCATGGTGCAGAGGAAGGCCTCCACGCGGCTCTCCAGGTAGTGGGGTGCTTTCTCCGACTGGATGATGAAGCGCAGTCCCTGCACTCCGTTAGCCCGGCGCGGCCCGCTGAACACAATGTAGCCTGTGGGGGGGTGGAGACGAGAAGATACAGCTCTAAAATACTATATTTTTGCACATAAGTCGGTTTAGAGTCAAACATTTTAAGGAGTTGATTTTATGATGCATGTTCTCATTTAATTTCATTAACTACTAGGGGTGGGAATCTTTTACCATCTTATGATTCGATTCTGATTCTCAATTCATAATGATTTCATTTATAATGTTTTAAACATTTATCCATGCTTATGTGGAACTGTTGCAACTTTTGCATAAGTAACATAAAGAAAGAAAAAAAAAAGATTCTGGGACATTTTTGAATCTAATATATGAGAATTGAGATTCTCATGTGAATTTTTTGGGCACATCCCTACTAATGACCCTCTATTTATCTTGACAACCGTATCAGGTCTGACCTATTATTTAGTTAAGTAATAGCGGTCCAAGAAAATATTGTGATATTTCATGGTATGATACTTAATCAATTCTCTCAAGTGCTTTGTCGATATGGAAATACTGTTGACAATGGTTTTCTGACTGTTGTATTGAAGCATTCGACTATTCCTCCCTGTATATTGTTATTTTTACGATGGAGACTATTTTATATAATACATCGTCTCTTGCTGCCTTAAGGAAATGTGGTTCTGAGCCACTTGATCCTAAAATTATTAACCATCATCATGGTTGGAAGCACTTTAGATACTTAGAGCGTTTTAAGCAATTACTAAATGCAAATAAAAAACTGCATCATTAGCAGAAATGACGCCGATGTCGGACACGATATTGTGCTTCTCACCCAGCTGCTCTTTGGTTCTCAGTGTGTTGAAGCAGGGCTCGGAGATGATCTGGCAGAAGAGCTCCAGCAGCATGTTGTCGTGCGTGGTCTGCATGTCCGTCTGGTAGTAGATCTCGATGCCGCAGTTGTTGTGCACCTCGTTCCTCTGCTGATACACATACCAGCCGCCTAAGGGGACCAGAGGGTTTTGTTCATTTATTTTCCCTCGAGTTGTAAATCATGCAATTCACGTTACCAGAAGATGAAGTGCTGAAGCAGAGGAAAAGGGCAAACCTCCCATTTTTATTTCTATGTAGGTGCTACAGGACAATACTTGCAGTGTGTGTGTGTGTGTATGGAAAAGTCATTTAAATCTCAATATTTTACACTGAACCATCCTCTGCCTCTGATCTCTGACTGTACTCCTTCATTTTTTGTTTCAGTGGGACATGTAATAGAAGACAGAATAAGATAAAAAATAAGCACTTTAATTCCTTTCTGCTTTGTGTGTAGATTTAATTTAGATAATAGATCCACTAAAAGTTCAAACATGACTTGTTCTAGCTGAGACACTGTGCATGGATGGAGCAAAAACAAGCTGCCATAGCTTACGGTAGAAATGAAAATCCAGTGATAAATGAACTATGAGAAGCATGGAAGGCTTGGATACGCACGCTTCCAATCCACATAATCCATTCTTGTATGCATAATCGAGTGTGTCAAAAAATATAATAAAGTCTGTTTCAAGGAAAAGCAGCAGAAATTGATGAAGTGTCTCGGATGTAGATCTGCAGTTAAACCTGAGCACTTACACAGTACTGATTTAGTGTAATACAGTAAAAAAAAAGAAGAAGCAAAGTTCAGATGGAGGATAGTGGTGACACTCGTCTGCAGGAAGCCTGAGACACTCTGCTGAATACCAACATTGTGCTTTTTTTTTTCGCCGAGTGGTTCCAAACGAACCTCCTCGATCCTTTTATCTGTACTTGAAATATGCTTTTGGTGGAGTCATCCATTCATCCGTGGGGAAAACCAGGCTCTTTTTTTTTTTTTTTTGAGTCCAGTGTGATCAAGCTCACTTTAAATGGAAGAGCAGTTAATGCTGGGTAATGCAGGTGCCTTTATGCACATGCTGACTGAGCACTGCGGCTTTGCACTCGGGGAGTGTTGTGTGGTGTACACTCTCCATCCTGACAGAAAAAACCTGTGTCGCATTCTTCTCAGCATGTCAGAATATTTAAGTTTACTTTCAGAACTTTGATTTGTAAACGTGTGGAAACTCTTAAGCATGTGCTTGTGTGATAGTGTGAACTTTGTTGTTACAGCATGTTTGTTCCTGTCATATCAGCAGTGAATGAAGTACAAATACTTTGTTACTGTACTTAAGTAGAATTTTGACATATCTGTACTCAACGTTGTTATTTATATTCCGTCAACTTTTACATTTACTCTATTACTACATTTCCTAAATAAAACGTGTACTTTTATGTCTTTGTTACTCGTTACTACAAAATAAGTTGAGTTAGTGACGTAATGCCTGTTTGTTGTCACTAGTTGTTTTTTAGCGGCACCCACTGTTAGCCACTGAGCTGTTAGCCACAGAGCCGTTAGCCACAGTGCCGTTAGCCACGTACAGTAAATGTCACTTACTTCAAGACTTTTACTCAAGTAATATTCTAAGGTGACTTTAACTTCTACCAAAGTAATTTTCTGGTTAAGGTACTTCTACTCAGCTTTTAGCCACTCAGCCGTTAGCCACAGAGACGTTAGCCGCGTACAGTAAATGTCAGGTACTTTAAGACTTTGATTCAAGTAATATGCTAAAAGGTGACTTTAACTTCAACCAAAGTCATTTTCTGGTTAAGATACTTGTACTTTTGCTCAAATATTGCTTTCAAGTACTTTATACAAGACTGTGTCTCCATGAATCCCTATTTCCTAATTTAAATCTGTTCAGCTTTAACCAGTTTATGCGTTTTCTTGCTCTCGGGGCAGATGAATTCTAAAGGAACACCGGTGCATTCTGTGAATTCTGTTTCTCTCCTGCACTGCAGATATGTGTGTGTGTGTGTGTGTGTGTGTGTGTGTGTGTCCAGAACAGCTGAACACACACACACACACAGGAAAAGAAATAGAAGTCAAAAGGACTGGAAGTGAAGTTCGATGAAGTGGCAACTCGTGACTACCATGGCTACGCAAAAGCGATGCTAGCGACTGCTTGTGGAACAGTATTTAAATACATCCAACAGTGCTGAAACGGCAACATTTTCCAAGGTTATTCAGGTAATATCTGTGTGTCCCTGGGACGTCTGTCATTAGATCGTGAACTGTGATTATATTTGGATCATGCGGTGCTTTTAACAGAGATTAATGTGGAAATGACCAGATTTAGTGAATATGTTTTTCTGCACAAAAACGTTCAGTCCTCAGAGAGTCGTAGTGCGTGCCAGTCAGTCAGTCACTTCATGAGCCAATTTTGTGTTTATATCCTTGATGTCCTTCTGCTGTACTCCTGCTCTGTGTCTCACTAGCAGCCTGGAGCCAAGCCTGGAAACTTCCTCAGTGAAACACAGGATGTCTCCAGGTGGGCCCTGAACAGCTCTAATTTTCCCTCTACACATCACTCAAGTTTCCTAATGTAATCAGAGCGGCAGCACAGGTGCGTTGCCGTGTGCGTCCACATTCGTCTTTGAATTGCTGGGGAGGGGGGCGAGTACACATTTTACCCCGGTGACGTCCGTTTGCCACTTAGGGATGGTCCTCTAGAGGAAAAACGAATTTAATCAAATCTTTGCAAATACAAGACGGCAACAGTAATGACGATGGCAGGGGCCACTGGGTAAGAGCCCTTCGGTGTGGTCACCATGGAGACGGGCATGACTAAGCAGCTGATGAGTAAGGACGACAGGACTTACCATCTGGAATCTGCACCTCTCTGTAGCGAATCAGTTGGCTTGGAAGGAGTGGCTTTGTGTGAGCGTACTCGATTAGCTTGTCCTCCACCATTTGCATCATTCCGAGAGCAGACTGGAAAGATTACAGATTACATTTTAGTTCAGTAAAAACATCTTTAAGCCGTTGGCTCTAACGTTAAACTCTCTCCCTCTTCACCTTGCATTTTAGTGACAGTTAAGGTTATTTGCTTTGTGGTTGTATGAGGCACAAACACACCGACTGTGCTGACTTCACACTTTCTATGCAGTGCCAGAAACAATGTACTGTTGATGACCCACAAAGGACACTTTCAGCATTTTACTTTTACTTAGGAAAATCACGAGTTCTGCTGCTTTTAAGAGCAGAAAAAATAGGAACCTAAATAAAGTGTTTTCTGCAGCAAGGTGAAAATTGTGCTTTAGCTTGGCCATATTCTTAACCATCTGATGTGAATGGCTGTCAGAGCTCATTCCACAATGTCTCACTTCTGTAGTAGATGTACATTGATGTCATTATCTGGCTACATCACAATTTCTCTTGCCACTGCATATTACAAACCGTAGACCCCTTATATGAAAGGGCAAGGTCGTACTTTTGCGAGTCGAGAATTGGCAAAAAAGGCAGCAAATTTCAAAAATCCCTCAACTGGCCCTAAAAGAAATAAAGCAACTCCAAACAAACCTCCTTGGTGATGTTGCCATGGAGAAGTGCTTCAATATGTAACCGTGACAATAGCTGAGGTATGAAGGCTTTGAGGCGTGGGAGAGTGACATCTGGAATACAGATCAAAGAACACAGAAAAAGTCATTTCACAAGATGTAATCAAGACAGAATCAGGAAAAAACACACAGGACTGTTTCTCTGAGAAGTGACTTCCCTGTGCCGCATCTGTACAGAAAATGTAGTCGTAATATCTTAATATGGCCTGGTAAATCTGAATTCAAGCAACATCTAACCCACATCCAAGGATCAAAGAAATATGACCGGCTTCCTTTCTGAATCCAGACGAGCACTGCTGAAAAGAAAGACTGCAGCTAGGGAGGCTCCTGATGGTACAACAGCCTCCCCATTCAAACAAGGGTTGGAGGATGAAAGCGACTGGCCTGAATGTACAACTTAATACCTTCAAGCCTCTTTAATTTCAGCGAACTAATTTTAACCCCACTGCAGAAAAGGGCTAATAAGCACGAGGGGCTGGTACTGAGAGGAGAAAGAGAGAAAGATTAAGAGCAGCGTCTCACCGTCCAGAGCCTCTCTGAGCTCATCTTTGGTCCAAGCAACCTCGGTCATTAGTAGACGGAGGTAGTACATGGCGTGCTGGTGAGGCTGCTCAGCCCTGAAGTTATTCAAAGACCGCATGTACTGTAGGGAGAGGAAGGGCGACAACGTCAGCATCACAGACAGAGAGAATGACAAAAACTACACTACCATTCAAAGGTTTGGGGTCACTTATAAAAGTCCATATTTTTGAAGGAAAAGCACTTTTTTCAATAAATATAACATTAAATGAATCAGAAATACACTATACATTGTTAATGTGGTAAACGACTATTCTAGCTGCAAACGTCTAACCCATGTACATAGGTGTATAGAGGCCCATTTCCAGCAACCATCTTTCCAGTGTTCCAACGGTACATTGTGTTTTTTAATCATGTTAGAAGGCTATTGGATGATTAGAAAATCCTTGAAAACCCTTGTGCAATGATGTTATCACAGCTAAAAACTGTTTCGCTGGTTCTTTGACGAAAGGGCAAAATGATCATTTGGAATAAAAATCCTTATTTCGAATCTTGTCAATGTCTTGACTTTATTATCTATTCATTTTGCAACTCTTTTGATTAATCAAAGATTTGATCAAAACTTATGTCCACCATGACTCATCATAACCTCGTGGAGATGGCGGAATCGCGGCGAGAGGCTTACCGCTTCCTTGATGATGTCAAATCGCTTCTCGTCTATTTCGAAGGTGGCCATCTTCTCGATTATCTTCTTCAGCAGGATGTCCTGTTTGTCATTGTAACCTTTAACAGACAGCTGCAGCGGACAATGACAGAAGACACCAGGTGTGTTATCAACAACTGAAAGATAAGCTCGGTATAGACACTGTGATTTGTAGCTTATTAGGACTGATTTATGATGTGTAGGATAAGTTCTCACATTTCTGATTGTCGATAAATTCCCATAACATCCCAGTTTATAACGAGTCACCCCCCAAGTGCAGGTCTATATTTACATTCTCTCTAGAAGGTGGTTGATAATGAGGTTTTCCCTCTGCATATTGGTGTTTTAAAAATGGAAAAAGTATTTAAAGCTTCCACTATGCAATGTAATCCACACCTATATAGCCCTTCATGACTCAGCAAAAACCTCCAGCTACATTGCTATGCATCCCATCTCATCTTATCTTATCTCGCACCTCTGCATCACCCAGTCCCTGCGGTGACAGCTGTTAAAGTAATCTTTCCTAACATCATTAACCTTGACGAGAGGCCAGCCGGTTACACCAATACTGCTGAGTCAAATCATCCACACATAGTCCATCATCACACAGCAGAGAGGCAGCTAATTAATGCAGGTTACTGGGTCGTGGGGGCAAAACATGCATTGCTGGAAGTTAGAAGATAACTTGGAAGAACAAAAACACCACCACTCACAAATAATTGCTATTCATAGGTTGAATAATTATTTTGCTCTGCAGCATTAAATATCTGACAGATAGACAGACATCTCTGGCATACAGATGTGTATTCATACATTAGGGCTGGAAATCAGGGGAGTATGACGGAGCATGTTGCTCCTAACTATGCATCAAAGCTGCTGGATACAGATTAACTTCCATCGACTTTTCTGCACTGGCATCAGCAGAAATGCGACTATAAATAAATTTGGCTTTATGGTTTTTTGTCTCGCAACAGAGACTCCTGTTCATCTACTACATGTAATACAGTAACGCAGCAAAACTGATGGCAGGCTAAACTTGTATTGTAAATGTGCCATCCAGTATTCCCCTTCTCTGCTGCATGTTCACTTTTAGAATGTATTACCATGAATGAATTCTGGAAGTGAATCTGTAATATCAGCCGCTTGTACTGCTGACTGAGAGTTAGTGTACCGCGACGGCCCGCACAAAGTTCAATATTTATCATTTTTATTGCCACAGAGCATTAAAATGAAAAGCAATTATATTAATTAATCTAAGAAAGCATTTAACGTGAATTCATTTCTTAGAACACTTTGGGGTGTCGGGGTCATAAAAACTGGTTTAATCACCTTGGTAAATTCAAATAAAAAAGTCTACGCCATTGCCAGAGCACAGTGTTAAGTTGAGAAACGCATCAAGTCAGCATTTGCAGGTAACGCAAAAACCCCCCACACACACACACACACACACACAGCACTTCACATAATCAAACTGGATGCAGAAGACCATACCATTTCCACCACACTGTCAAAGCCTTCAGAAAGCAAAAGCAGACCACTACCCTACACAAGTTCACAAGCATCTTACTTACTAGGATGGCATTCATCCCTGAGGCTACGCCATACACCAACCCTGCCAGGCGGGCTGCATATGTATACTCTTTTAAATCATCCTTCAGTAACCTGAGTAACAAGTAGATCATGTTGCAGTGCTGGGGATCTGTGTATAGGTAGCGACTAATAGAGGGGGGGAAAAAAGAACAAAAATGTTGGGAATGAGGGGTTTTTGACCCAAAAACAAAACAATGACAATGAAAACTATAAGAATGATAATAAGAGTATGTATATGCAGCCTTGTGAGCAGCCTTCTGTCCAGCAAAGCTGGCAAAAACTCTTCAACTCAAGCTACCACTGTTTTCAGATCTACAGGTCTCTGCAATTTCTACGTTTAGAAGAGAAAGTGACTTTGTATGTTTTTGAAGAAGTGAGAATATAAAGTCCTCCTCAAAAATGAAGGGTTTCATGGAAGAAGGGTGAAATGGGATGAAGAATTAAAAGAGAGATGCAGACTCAGAGCCCACCCTGAGAGCAACCAGGTCAAGATCAGAAGGTTTATATGGATAAAACCTTCCAATCTGGCCATATAGATAATTCTACATGGCCTGACTGAGCCACAGTAGCCCAGTCTGAGGATGATTAAGAGTATGGGGATGTTAAGTCTGGGACGCTACAGGTGGGCAATGGGAAGGCATTTTTGAATACTTACATACATCCCATAGACGGTATTTTGGAGGTCATAGTTCAAACCGGCTAGCTCGGCTGCATATGCATACTCGTTGAGGGAGTCCTTGAGGAGCTCCAGGTATAAATACGCCATGTTACAATGCAATGGGTCCACATATGCAAACGGGCTGTAGAGGGAAAGGCATCGGTTAAACAAAGCATCGAGGCAACGGCCTCTACTGTCTCTTGATGGCAGGAGGTGAAGACACTTCAAATACAGCACATGTGCACACATTAACAGCATTAACTAATTAATTAAGGGTGTGAGTTTACAGGTAATCGACGTGTACAGGGCATTTGGTTTAAAGATTACAAATAATTACAGTCTGATGGATAAACACTGTCTAATTACAGTCACACCCCGAAGGGTGTGGCAGTCATTTTTTTGTTTAGATTAGATAAACAAGCTAATCCAGCCCATTATAAGTGTGGTATATGCAAACACTGTGAGAAAACTTCAAACTTGGAGTGTGTTTGGAAATTTTCTCCAAAGACAATTTAAAGCGAAATGGACAAGTACAGCTTACTTCTACTTTTTCCAATTTCCTTTCCCTATTACATTGTTGGCCTTAAGCTGATTTAATTCAGAGTGTCTGCAGTATGAAAATGTGCTTTACTCTTTCTCTCCTGCCTTAATCAAAGATACGAGAGCCTCAATCTCTCCTGAACTGGTTTAACTTAATATGGTGCTAAAATTAAACTACTGCTAATGCAAAATGACATACACAATTGATGACATCTACATACTGGTATCGATCTGCACACTGCGATTATTTAAGTGTGCCTATTTGTTTAACATGGACCGTCCACAGCCCACGTGTAAAGGTTAGAGGATAAATAAAGTTTAATGAGTCATATACTGGGGCAGGACCTAGTGCCCAGTGAAAGAAGAACACATTTTTACACACCTGAAGAACTCGAAGTTCAGGCAAGCCTTAGGCAGGAAAAACTTGTCGTCCTGCTTGAACCACACCTTGCTCATAGCAGTGTCCTGGAAGAAATGACCCCCCCACACACACACAAACAGGCAGTGATCATTTTCATATTCATTCAACGTTCACTCCAAGCAAAGATGATCATTTGCATGAGTTGCACTGACATGATTACTTTCTTTCACAAAGAAACCTTATATGCTGAAAATAGCTAACTTAGGTTCTTGATCTTACTCAGAACATGGTTTTATGTGTCACAAGACTTTATTACCATTAGACAATAAGAGATTTGTAACAATATGACGTTAAGCGGGAACATTAGTAGAAGAAGAATGAGGATTCTCACCTTGATTAAACTGGGAACTGAGGGAGAGTCTTTCTCAAGGGGGTAAATCTCAAAGTTGGTTGGGATGAACTCATTTTTCATGGGTAACTTGAACTTGCCATTGAGGTCTGCATTTTCCCATTTCTGAAAGACAGGAATAAGTTCAACAAGAAGGGTCTCACCGAGTCTGTATGAATGCCGTTGACTACTGTGTTTCACCTTAATGGTTTCTTCAGAGATCCCCTCCTGTTTGTACTGCGTGCCATACCATTCTTCCGCCTTGTCGGTTTTCCCTTCAAACGACTTTGACACCACTGCGACTCTGGGAGGAGAAAGAAAAGAGAACCACGTCACTATACAGGTATACGAGTAAACTCTCCATCATACGAAAAGCAGGTGTTTTTCTATTAGCATTCTATCTCGATCATGTTTGAGTAAGTGGAGATACGCTGACACATTGAAGCCCTCTAACAGATGGAGGCATGATTAGAATTCTTAAACACCCTTTACTGGACCTCAGTTTGAATTAATGACGGCACTGATCAGAGCCCAAGGTCAACCAGCTACATGAGTAAAGCAGAAGACCATCATGCAAACAATCAGACTCGGCTTAATAGGAAATACAAAATTCACCGTGGTAGACATTAAAGAGGAGACGCTTGTGTAAATTGCTTTACGAAATGGGGGAATCATTTGTAAATGGCTATATGAGATTTAAAACATTTATTTTCCACCGTGACTGTGTTCTTTTTCCAACTACACAAAAATGTACAGGTGCCGCTAATCTGGTTACGTCTCCCTTACAAGGACTTTTTTGCGTCACTCTTTAGCCCCTCCCACTTTCAATTTCCCACACGCTTTCACCGAACCTTTTAAATATGTACATTTTCTCCAGGATTGATGTGGTCGCAAAAATCTGTGAGTTTTGGGGTATGTTCAGGCCCTCAAAAATGCGATTCATTTGGCGGAAGAAGAAGAAGAAGAAGAAGAAGAATCCTTACAGTCGTGCTCGAACCCAAATGTGCAAATGTGGCTTAAAATGAAATAGCTAAAGATTGCATCAATGTCTTATAAACCATATTTATTTTTATTAGGTTTTGTTCAAATTACCAGTTTAAAACAAAGTATTCAATGATAGTAATGTAATACAATCTCGTTAAAATCTTATTATGAAACCAACAATTCAGAGAGCAAAAATTGTCAATGCACTCCTCAACACATGCACGTCACAAACTCACAATTGTTTAGGTTAATAAATCTGCTCTATTATGATCAAAGTATTATCTGATTTATTATGACCTTATACAATTTCAGTCTGGCATGTTTGTACCAGTCTTTATTATTTATATTTTTGTTTTTTAATAATGTCTACCGGTTTGAAATAACACTGCCTGCTCTTCTTGGAGTAGTGCTCATCATTTAGAGTTTTTTTTATTTTATAAATGGTATTTTTATACTCGATCACAACATTGAAGCCAGAAGCTGCAGTTGTGTTGTCCAATCAAGCAGTTTCAATGTTTTTACACTGTACAACTGTGGAATGCAGTGTACCATTCCACAGTTGCTGCACACTGCAGATGTTTGTCTGTTGTGATATCACTCGTGCAGTTTTCTCGTCTTGACAAAAGACCAGACATTCTCACACTGACCTGACAAATTCTGGTCTCAGCTTATCAAGCACCATCTCAATCAGATCTGGTCTGAAGTCCTCCAAAAGGTACTCTGCTGCAAGGACCTCTTCAAGCGGGTAGTACTGAAACACAAGAGCATAAAGCAACGAACTGAACAGCTGTGGAAAAGACAAACATCTCTGTGCACATGTATGGATCCAAGGATGCAGTCGTCTCTGTAATTTGTGCTTTTGTGACAGTATGGTACAAAAAAAATAAATCATATGGGAAGTCTGAAATAAAGACCAAATCTAATTCTGACAGCAGCACTGCAAAATCTCCATTCCTCCATTAGAGTCAGCAGACGCACTTGGCAGCCCGATGACGACAGCAGGTACAGACGCAATAAGCTGCATCGTGTCTCCATGGAAACAACCTCTGCAGATAGAGAGGGGGACCTACGTGTAGTAAACCAGCCACTTTGGAAGTATAGCCACGGGGTCGCTCCTTGTCCTTGAATCGGAAGGCCACTTTGTTTAAATCCTACAAAAGAGAGGACATGGATGAAATTTAGAGGCAGAATCTACACATGGAAACTGCAGCAAACACTGCAGCATAACACATTAAATATGATCCAGATGACTAGATTACCTTGCATTCGTCAAACACCCACTCCTGAGGGCCCTCAGTACGCAGCTTCTGGATGTATTGGAACATGTGGAAGATGATGTCCTCCACGTGCACTGCAACGAACAAACAAATCCTGCTTTAATGAAGGCTCTCTAAACATGACTCGCAAACATACGAGGTCAATAAATGATACGCAAAGTCAGTTGGAGTACTTACGGAGACCCTCCTCGGTTAAGTCGACGTTGATGATAAAGAACATGAATCCTCTGGCTCCTTCTTTTTGTCCCCCAACAAGTGTGTTCACCCAGCCTAAAAAAAGAAAAGTGGCATGATTTTAATTTCAACATAGGTGTACACATCAAATACTGAAAATGAGGGTGCTATCACACCTACAGCATTTGGTGTGCACCAAACGTGTTAAATGTTCCAGTGATTTTAAAACTTCAATCTATACTAATTAGATGATTTATAACTATATAAATAAAAATATAAGCCAAGCACAGTCTGCCATGTTCTACTGGGTGTATATTCTGTCACACTCTCAGATCTGCTTCATGACTTACCTTTAGATTTCAGCTCAGACAGCAAACTCCCAGGTCCTTCATGGCCAATCAAATGTCCCAGATAATGTCCTGGGTTAGACTTATAATACTTCTGTAGGTCTGGGATGGGAAAGGTCACATAGAGGTTCCTGATGTCTTTGATCGGCACCACTTTGTAGAATTGCTATAAAAGAACATTTTAGATTAAGTGAAAGTGCAGCTTACACAAGGTGTATTGTGAATATTAGTTAAGTGACTCACTTTGAGGTGTTCCTCCTGGAAGGGATGCTCAGGGAATTCTGGAACAGGCACGCTTTTATTCTCCACTTCTGCAAACAACTTAACCACCATGGAGGTCAAATCATCTAATGATTCTGTTGGAAACAAGGGAAAAAAAAGGGGTGTTCATCTATTATTTAACATACACTTGCGTTAAAGTAGAAATAAGGCTGGGCAATATGGCT
The DNA here is from genome assembly GCF_963457635.1 of Microchirus variegatus. NCBI lineage: Eukaryota > Metazoa > Chordata > Actinopteri > Pleuronectiformes > Soleidae > Microchirus > Microchirus variegatus. Next base: position 12,611,626 of record NC_139812.1, read on the forward strand.
TGAAAAGAAAAGAAAATCATACGAGTAAGTGAGAACTATTTCAAGGGATCAACCATCATTAAAAAATTCATTCAAATCTGACATTTAAGCAGTGGATGACAAAAACCAGGAGCACTTAAATAAACATCTCTAAAATTGAAGAATGAAAAGAAATGGACACTGTATACAAGCAGGAGAGCGATTAATGAGTTCTAAATGTCATCTAATCATCCGATAGATTAGTTGTTAATAATGTCATTAATTAAAAACATTGTTGGTGAGAGATCAACTCGTACCTCTTCCTAACACACACAATCCCATGAGGTTAGAGGAATAATACGTAGAGTGAAACTGCAGAAGCTCCTGGCGGATGTCGATCCCGTCCTTCGATGGTCTGGTCTCAAGGGTCAATTTGTTACCTGTAAGAGAAACAAAAATCAGCCCAGTGAATACTGTACTCAAATACTTTAAGGTCCTCAGTGTACAAACAAAGTCATCAGTGTATAATAAATGGATTCAAGTGATCATTAGACAGCGAAGACTGTTATCCTGTGAAATGATGGACGATGGAATGTTTTTATGATCAGTCTATGATGTCCAACTTCAAAAAAATGGCCTATCAACTACACGCACACACACGTCTCTGTTAATTAACCTGGTTCAAAAGGTAAGGGGTTAATGCTTTCAGAGAAACAAGACGATTTAATCAACCTGGAGACGAGTACGTTCATCTGTTAAAAGCAAGCTCGTCTGATCCTCTTCTATTTTTAAACCAGGATGAAGTACTTTACTATACAGTATAATTCAAGACTGCCATCAGGTGGTTATTTTAAGCTCAGCACTACTCTACATTCTGATCTGGGAATTCATAATCTTCCCTCAGCTTCCCATGCATCAGTAACATGTCAAGTGATGGAGTCAGAATGGAAATATATTTTTAAAGAGGCGTTGAACATGCTGAAATCTCAGATTTTGTGCTTGTAATGCTTCAGAAAAATCGCGTCTTCAAACAATAAATAGGTGGAAACTCAATATTAAAACATTCAAAATCTTGTATTGATTGACTACAGACAAAAACGAAACAGAAAATCTAACATTGATACAAATTAGAATGTATTGAGTAGAGAATGAATGGCAACTGTGGAGGATTTCTACCTGTTCCAAATTTACTGAAGGGGTGATTTGGGTTGCCGGTGGCCTTCTCCAACTGAAACAGCCTCCAGGCATCATTCATGAGGTTCTTCTCATGTTCAGAGTCCACGGCGTTCACCTCTCGATCCTTGCAGCTCTCATCGAACAGTGGGCACAGGAAAAACTGGGCAAACCTACAGAGATTAAGGTAATTGTATAATTATACAGTGTTTTGTGCATTGTGAATAATTACTATTTAGACAGGTACAACACTTAGGGGTTGAACGTAGCGTACTATTATTCAAGGTTAAATTGGAGGTTTTCTTTCCTCCAAAGCAATTTAAAGACAACACAGGAAAAAGGCAACATGGCAGCATGCAAAGAGGGAAAAACAATTTGAATGGGTTTTAGGTGGGATCAACTGCCATGCAAATGGAAAACACCATTTGAATCCTTGATGGCCCTGCCTAAAAGAGATCACCATGTCAAAGCTGGTTGCTCAATAAAGGTGTGACCTTTGCTTTGAAATTGTATTATACATGGAGACATGTTCAGTTCTACCAATGGGATTTTTGTTCATTACAAAATATGCTGAAGGACAGAAATGCGTGACACAAATACAAGCATTCTGATTATTATAGTTCAAATAGTTGGGGCAGCTCATGACATATAATGAGCCTTTCAGACACAATCCTCTTTTATTATTAAAGAAGCAACATCATCAATATTTCAGCATACTCTGCACTGTCCTTTCCAACCACTAAAGTCCAGATGGCCTTCATAATTCACTGGTGCAGGAAACAATTAGTTGCCGCTACAGAAACCGGTGCTTGCTAGACCATCATTCATTTATAAGTTAGTAAGCTTATCCCTAAAGGTTAAATTATGTCCTCTCCACCCACAACACCGCAGCTGAAATGCGAGTGGTGGAACCCCCCCCCTGCAAGGCCGAGGCCATCAGCCTCCCCCTGTGCCTGAGGTTTCTCGCATTAAGGGAGGTAAGAACGATGCCGGTTACAAAATAGCACGAGAACTGGGTGTGGAAACTAAAGAAGGGCAGACAATAACCTGGCAGCTGTTAACCTGTGGATTAACACATGGGCCCCCATGGGAAGAAATGTTTACTCATAATCTAACAACTACTTAGGCCAAGAGTGGGAGACATCCACCATCCACACTGCAATTTGTTTGCAAGGCAATAAAACACAGCCCAGTGAGGCTGAATGCAATAAAGCGAATTAGAAAAATTAGAAACTGTAACAAACTGTGTCTGAAATCTGAATATACATTTAAAAAAAAAAAAAAACATCTTCCCAAGTCTTGGTTTGTCTTAAAGAGTGGTCACTTATATCTTAATTTCCTTTGAAATAATACTGCAAAATACTATCTTTTTTTACTCAATAATGACATAACAAATGTCACCCAACTAGCCAATTTATAAGTGAGATTGCACACCAGTTTGATAAAGAGTGGAAATTACCTGTCTAGTGCTCCTTCCAAATGCTCATGGGACACATCGAAAAAGTAGTTGGTATGCTCTCCACTGGTAAAGGCATTGGAGCTGCCTGCATGCTCACTGAGGAACTGGCTGTATTCATTCTCCTTGGGATACTTCTTTGTTCCCAAGAACAGCATGTGTTCACAAAAGTGTGCCAAACCAGAGATATTCCCTGGGTCTGATAATGAACCTGTGAATTGAACATAAATGACCAGAAAAAGTCAGTCAATCAAGCCATTTCTATTTGCGCAATAATTATCTACAAATAAACTTTTCCTGCGTTTGGTTAGATACCTATGTGGACATCCAATGCAGCTGAGGATTTGTCTGTTGTTGGGTCACTGATGAGCATGGCCTTAAGGCCATTGGTGAACTCCAAACCTCTGTAGACCCGCTTGTCCTCAGGAGAGCGAATGATGTCACTGACCACCTGCTTCACAGCCGTGTCGGTCATTCTGTTCGGCAGGGATGACACCAGCCTGTGAGGTGAAGGGAATAACATTTGACATTTGGTGAAGTTGCGTTTTCAAACTTACATGATGATCAAGAGATTTAAGCAGAGAGGGAATATTCTGTACCTCGTTTGGTAAGGCACAGGATGTTTTGGGACATAGTCACAGTCTCATCTGATTATAATACTGAAACAAGCCCTGTAGATTTGACAGCCTTTTCCATGATCCCATTGTTTTTGTTGCAGTCAGCAAACTTGTTGATACAGGCTATGCCCGAGACACACCTAGTGCCACTTATCAAACAAATAAACTGGCAAGGTTTTGTTAGTGTGTTTTAAATAAGACAGCTGATTCAACACATTAAAGTTATATATCCTGCCATTAAGTTAGTCTTGAACATAGCTATTTCCTGTGGTGTGATCTATGTGACGCAGGTATGTATATGCAGTATACTCACAAAAAGGCCAATATTTCGATATAACCACTTAAAAATGGGCATCCATACACATACCAACACTGTTTTTTTGACAGAAATGTAATTTGTTTTTGTAAATAAAGAGTACAGATGACTGTCGTTTTCATTAAAAGCACTAGATATAATAAAATTCATCATGTGCTGATCTTTTTGTAGGTTATTGTACTGCTGGTCTGGCAACCCATGTTGACAGTATATCCACTAAAGTAGACGACACTACACCACTGTTGGTACCGGTTCCTAATTGGGTTAAGATTCTGGACAAATGGTACTGCTTTTCATTTTTATTTTTTTTTACCCTTTCTTTGGTGATTTTTCATCGGTTTTTGACATGAATGTATAGATTCATGGTTTTTGAACGTCTGCACAACTGTCGCGTAATTATGACATTGTCGCCGTCGACAGGTGATGACTCAGTCTACAATTAATCATGTCAGCGAGGGCCCTGAAGCTAGCTTAAACGAGGGCGGCATGTTTAATTGCTACAACAAAGCGATTAAAGTTAGCAGCACGGCTAAATAACGCTAAAGACTGCAGCGCTGTGGCAGCGGCACCCGGTAAGTTTGTAGTCATTACAGTGTCAGGTGTGTGTGTTATATGTTGGTTTTCCTTAACAAAACGTGCTAGGGACAAATGCGGCAGGAGAAGTGCCTCCTCTACACTGTTCTGTTTCATGTATGGGTCTGTATGTACTTACAGTCTCCTAACGATATAAATCCCTAATGACCACAAAATAAAGGCTTTCCAGATATGCATTTACATGATGACCTGATATTCCTTGACCAAGTACCACCTGAGAAAATAGCCTCATTATCATCAACGTTAAAATAAAGTGGTGTAAATAAAAATAAATACCAGAACCATGTCTCCAAGCATTAGCAGTACTGATGCACAGGACCACAAACAACACCCAGTCTTATCCCAAGATTTGCAGTATTGATGGCCTGTTGCGTTGCACACACAATTTGCATCTAGGAAGAAATGCAGCTAGTATCACCACGATAAGTGGATTTCTATTAGTGACCTGAGGTTTGATTAAACTAATATTTAAAAACGAGTTGTATTACTATAGATACATTGCACAAATAACAGGTAGTGGTGAAACAGTTCAGACATGTCGGTAACAAACCCGTAAGTTTTGAGTACAAGGTTGGTTTATTGATGTTTGTTGAACGCAGGCAATTGCGCCTGTAATTTATATTTTTACTGACAGCTGATTACAATCAAGAATCTCGTCGAGTACTGTTAAGATTAATTATCGTAAGCCTCTAACTATAAATTATCCCCACTCACAGACGCGACACTAGCTTAAGCTTGCTAAATTGGTAGCAAAGGCCACAGGAAAGACACTGATCATGACATTATCGGTCGTACTAATGTGTTAACTTGTGTTCCTAGTCCACTGGTATTGTGGGGTATAATATTTTACACAAATAAAGAGATATCCCTCTGCAACTCGTTTTTTTTTTAGCTAACAATGCTAACGTTCTTAGTAGGGCTAGCTGCTCTACAAACCGGCTTTATGGTCCGAGTTGCGATCGTTAGTTTGAGAGCTAACTGATAAGTTGACTGTCGCGAAAATAGTCCATTTACTTTCCATGGAAAAAATGAGACATTTGCCCGACACTTACCTAAAATATTGGTTAAAACAGACGCCGGTGCCTGCTGAGTAGAGATATCTGCTACACTGGGCCGATCGGTTAATGCACTTAAACATACTTTGACCCCATGGAAAACAAACCACGGCTTTTAGAGCGCCATCTTAGAACCGACACAAGCAATCGAACGAGGCACAGTACGTCATCCACAACACGGCAAATGAACAAGTCTTCAATAAATTCTGCGACTGATAAATGAACTCACAGGGAATTCTTTTGATTAGATGTGCGTGTAAACGATGTGGTTGGTGCCCGACAAATTAAGAAGGTTTTTACTGAAAAGTGCATCGCATCATTGATTCGGTTATCGATTGGGTAGGCTGCATATGGATTAACCAACTGTCATGCGTTCTGCGTCGGATCAGGTGTTATGTCGATCTATTTCCTTTTTCTTTTCTCTTTTTTTTAAAAAAAAAAGACGGACATAAACATATATACAGTGTGGAATTAACACATATACACCAAAGACAATAACATAACGTAGGAGCAAAATTAAATAAACAGATAAAAAGCAAGCCAGAGGTTATACCGGGACATTAAAAAAATATATTTATCATAGTCAAAATGCATAGGTTTCCTGCTGTGCACCACACATATATGTATATATATATCTCTCTCTATATATATAGAGAGAGATATATATATACATATATATACATATATATATATATATATATATATATATATATATATATATATATATATATATATATATATTATAAACGGCCGTTTGCACATTTTTGAGTCTGGTTCCGTCAGAGATTTCCTCTGGATTGTTTCTCTCTCTCCACTTATGCCTGGTTCTTGCTCATTGTGTGAATTGTTGGGGGTTCTATTTTTTCTGTAATATTGTAAAGGTTTCTGCCTTACTATATATGTACAGTGCCTTGAGATAATAAAGTGTTGTGATTTGGCGCCGGACAAATAAAATGGAATTGAATAATGTATAATACATATAAAATGTAATACAAATTTAACAATAATGGCTGGTAAACATTTCGTAAGGCATTACATAATTAGCAATGAACTATTTATAAAGTATTTCGAATGCAACCAACTGGAAAAGTCCCCCTTTTGTACAAACATAATAGTACTTGTAAATAAATTAATTTACTTCAAATTATTTGACTGCATGATGTTACATTTTGGGTGGTCAGCGGTTAACATCCCTCACAACCACTAGATGGCGGCAGACGCCTTTTACCTGTACAGATGGTCTGCGTTTCCACCGAGTGGAACGGTTTGGTTCGGTCCGGTACAATATGTATTTTTTAGCATTTCCTCTAGGAATAGTACCCAAAAAAACGGACCCAACCGTCCCATTTTTCGGTACTCTTCCCTTGGGGTGCCAGGGTAATAGTACAGAACGGTACTAAAGGGGCGGAGCTAGACCCACGGCAGCCAGATGATTGGGCGACAGAAAAGCGTCACTCCCTTGCGACTGATGTTTCTTCAACTCCCGCAGTCTATTCTCGTGCAAAGCTTGACGTCTCGTTCAGACAAGCAGCCACAAACCGAGCAAGGGGGAAAAAACGAGCTGCCTACTTGTGGTGTTGTCTGTTTTGTCGCGTTCAATGTCGTTGTTCGTTGTCGTCGCACAGATACAACGTCGGACTACGTATCTCGCTGACGCGGCCACCGGGCTCAGGGCTCAGCGCACACCCCGCCTACCAAGTAAAAGTACTGTTCTCAGTTAAGCCCAGACTGGAGTTTTACCGTTCTAAACAGTTCTAAACAGTTCTAAACTGGCATTACCGTTCTAAACTGGCATTAGCTACCGTTCTAAACCGTACCATTATGGAAACACGCCTTACAGACCAGGTAGAGTCACGCATCCTCTGTTACTCGAAAAACACCCAGGAAAGTACAATATTCAATATTAACAGTAACAACATTTAATTACTCTACAGTTACACGTCCTTTTCAAATACAATTTAATGCAGTGACACATGTACAACTTGGAGCATAGTAATAACAGAAGACACAGGATGCTAGAATTAAAGTTATTAAATTAAAAAGGGAGCTCTGGGTTGTTGTTGTTGTTGTTGTTGTTTTTTATCGCGATATGACCAAGTTACCTGTGAGTGTAAAAGTAAAAACATTTAAATGGCCATTTCCTCCCCACAAATAAAATGTTTTGAGTGAGTTTTGTTTTAGAACAGCAGAAAACAAAAGAGAATCTACAATGCTGTAGTGCAGACAGTTTCATTTCACGACACTTTTCTCAACTGTCGAATCGTAAGCCAGCGTCACTATTCGGAGTGAGTGACATTGACGCTGCTCCTCCTCTTTATAACGATCCTGACAGCTCTGAGGGACGATGAGCGACACAATCACAGCGACCGGAGAGACACGACGAACCGACGATGGAGGAACCAGCGCGCGGACAGCGAAAGAAAACAGTTGTAGCAGTGGTGGGCGGTGGTTTGGTAAGGAATTAAAGTTATTTGTCAAATCTCTACAGGCTTAAAAAATGTTATCTTTTGATCGCTGTTTTGATTTGATATGTATTTATTATCATATAGGAGGTGTACCTAAAACAAGTGGGTGTGTGAACATACAGTATACAATACTGCATACAAGTTTTAGGCAGGTTTGGAAAAATGTGGAAGAATACACACACGTGTGTGTGTGTGTGTGTGTGTATATATATGTATATATATATATATATATATATATAGTTTTTTTGTTTTATCAATTTGCAAAATGTAAAATTAGTTAAATCTAAATATTTGGTGTGACCACCCTTAATTTTAAAAACAGCATTATTACTAATTATTAATTGATTTTTAATATAACTTCAACAGGAGTAACAAGCACATACAGGAGAAGCATGCTCTCCTACCTTACTCACAGACAACTGCCTACTGCATGCTCCAAGTAACGAGCACACAAATGAGAGTTGATAAACACTGTTTGCTCTTTACATTACAAGTTGTTCTATACATCTTGCATGACTAATCACATATCTTCTGTGGGTGAAGACTGGCTTAAATCCTTCATGTAACCCCTGGCACACATTCTGATGTTAAGATCAGGGCTGTGTGGGTAATACCATCACTTCCAGGACTCATTGTTTTTCTTTACACTGAAGATGTTTTTATGACATTGTTTGTGGTTGTCCTGCTGCAGAAGACAGTTTGGGGCAATCAGACATGATGTTATTGCAAGATGAATAAGTATTTGCATTCTTTTGTTAATCAGCATATAAGGATGCTGACCAAAACTCCATTTATAGAAATGCTGCCCCAATCTTGCAATCTTGCAAGGAACTTACTCCATGCTTCACTTTTGCTATTGGCTATTAGTACTGCTCTCAATCCCCTCAGCAAACAAACTGCTTCTTATTAGTCCATATCGGTACCTGTTTTTCTGCACCCAGTTTTTCTAGTTTCTTGCATAGTTGAGACACGGCCTTGTTTGCATGTTGGAGAGTTTTTTGGCCACAATTCTGCCATGTAGATGCCTCACTTCTGGCCAGACTTATCTGGACATTAGATGGATGTACCTATGCCATACAAGTTTCTCTGGACGGCCACTGCGTCTTTTACAACACCTGCCTTGTGTATTTACACTGTGTATAGTAGTAGAAATGTGAAATTAATCAAGTTACTCTGTTCCCTTTTCATTATTCAGGTGGGGTCACTGAATGCCTGCTTCTTTGCCAAAAGAGGCTTTGATGTGGAAGTCTTTGAAATTAGGGAAGGTAGTATTCAAACTTCTTTGGCCAATTTACACCCACAAAAAATGAAATAACACTAATATGCATCGTATACAAACACAGAGAGAGGTCACATTGAAATATATAACTAAACATTCAGAGATGTTTTGTGTGCTTTTGGTCAGATATCCGTCAAGCTAAAATTGTGAGAGGGAGAAGCATCAACCTGGCTTTGTCTCACCGAGGTCGGCAAGCACTGAAGCATGTTGGGATGGAGGAGAGGGTATGCTGAATAAATATTAAAAATTAAGGTTAATTTGGAATAGGGTTTTCTCAGAACTGCAGGGTGGTGGTGTTTGATTTCGGTCTAAGATGGCAAGCAAACAAATTGTCTGCATATTTGTGTAGGTAATGTACTATTAATACTATGTATTAATAGTACATTCCCATGTATATATACTGAAATGGAGAGACAGTTGTTGCTTGTTCTAATAATCGAAGATTAAATATGTGACTCTGCAATAATTTGTTTTTCTTCAGGTTGTCTCCCAAGGAATTCCCATGCATGCGAGAATGATCCATTCTAAAAGTGGGCAACAGTCCCCAATCCCTTATGGAAAGAAAGGTCAGGTAAGCTGCTCCTGATATTATCTGAACAAACACTAGTAAGAAGATTATGATTGCATAACAGTAACATTGTACATTGACAGCATGGCTCTAGTTTTTTGTACTAAACCTATTGTTGCAAAAAATAATTATCAGCGTTTCAACTGTTGGACTATTTGTACACATTGCATCATGTCAACTCATCCAGTTTGCAGATTCATTTCAGCTGGTGAGACTCTGTATGGGCTAACAGAGCTGTGGTGGTTTAAGCATGAATAAACAGAAACACAAAGAAGCTCCAACATGCTTACATGCATGCGCATCTCGATGTCACCCATAGGAATCTTAAAACTATGATCTATGATGCACATACAGCGATAGCCTGCACAAAGTGGACTTACTCAGGAATGCACAAGTTGATGATCAGTAAACAACAGAAGCCAAACTAAACATTTATTTTTAAACTTGTTGCTAGTATTTTAATTTTTGCTTGGTTTTTGCTAAACTATACTGTACATGGAAGACAGAGAGAGATGAATGGGGAGGCTGTAGGGATAGAGAGATAATAAATTGCTCCCTCTTCCCATTTTAAATGAACAGTATGAAGCTGAAGTACGTGTACAACTCCATTTTAACTTATGTCCTCCTTTCAGTACATCCTGTCTGTAGACCGAGCCAATTTGAACAAAGAGCTGCTAACGGGTAAGAATAATGAAAGTCTTCAACTTGCACAAAATGGCCTTGGAACATTAACAGTGATTATAATGTCATAGGAACTGTGCAGAAATAATCCAATAATAGATACCTGCACAAGTAATTTAACATTCACAAGATGCAATGAGATTAAAGATGCTTTTTTTCCAAGAAGAAGATCAAATTGGACTCGAAGAGCTTTAGCTCATCTCAAGCAATCACCACAATAACCATTTTACATGTCAGTCTCATTTCTGAGCAGCTACGTGAAAAAAAAACAAGCCATACAGCTTTCTCACATCTCCATAACAACCTAAACATGGCACAGTCAGGGATTAAACGTCATCCGATCAACAAAGGGTGCAGTGTCAACAATTTCAATTTGTATGAATGATTATTCTCATTTTCAAACAGGCTGGAAAACTAAGATGGAACAAATATTTGTAACATTTCTTAAACCAGGAAAGCTACTGTTACAATAAGGCTGCACAGTACTGTACTGTACATAAGGCAAACAATAAAATATTTATAATATATTATAAATAAAATAAAATACAGAATGACGAAATATAAGATGCAGAATGGTACAATATCAACATAAAATGCTCAAAATGTATCCATTCAGAGATTAAACAGGACAGAATGATGCATGTAATACATCTAGAGCCACATTCACACAGCTCTTTGGGTTTTCAAAGTTAATTTACAAACATGCAAGACCAGCTCTTCAAGATTCAGCTGGAAGTTGTCCCAAGGTGATGGAACATATATTATTATATTTAAAAAAATAGCATCAGAATGCTCTTTAATAATTTTAGCATTCTTTATCTACAATCCCAGGTGACATTGGGTGAGAGGCAGAGTAGCTTAAACCCTGGTTATGTTAAGTATGAAGCTGATATGGAAATTCAGTTAATTATTGCAGCCAGTATATTGCTTTTAAAGAAAGCCTATCTAACCTTTGCTTCAATTATGAGATACTAAATTATTTAACCCAGTGAAATAATGTAGTAGTATCATGGGACGTTTCCAAAATCAAATGTGTCACTCAGTAGGGCTTTGCCCAAGAAAATCCACTGCTTCCTTTGTAAAATGTATAGCATTGTCTTATTACTTTGTGAGCTGCTCAGTAATTATTAGTTTTAGATTGTTTTCCAAGTTTTTGTCCTGTCCATATTATTAGAGTTGTTAAAGTCTCCTATAGTTTAACTGCTTGCCTAACCCTGTTAACCCTGTGTTATAAGCTCTTTTTCTAACATCTAAACTTCCTCAGCGGCTGAGGCGTATCCAAACACAAAGCTGAACTTTGACCACAAACTGCAGGACTGGAGCGCTGAAACAGGGCAAATGACCTTTGTCAGGTAAATAGTTACCCATGTTACATGTGTGGACCCTTACACTCACACAAACACAAACTCACGAGGACCATAGTATGTGCAGGGCGATCGAGGAGGGTGGATCTGCTCATTTCGATTCTTTGCTTTCACTTTATTGATCATGTTCCCTCCGTGCTCCTTGCCACAGGCTTGGCATGGTGAAAAAAATGTCCTTGAGGCAAATTTCACACACATCTAACAGTAAAACACCTTCAGGAAATTCATTTAATGTGTCAATGTATACTTTCTATTTATATTTATGCCTGGTGGGTAGTGGTAGATGTACATCCTTATGTTTGTTTTATATGCAGTGAGCAAACACTTTCATACACTTTAGCTTGATCAAACATCACTAAATTTCCTCTGAGTTGATATTGACTCTCTCTCTGACAGTATTCTTTTTTTGGTAGAAGGTAATTATTTATTTTAAACATAAATTTCAAAGTGCTCAGTTCCACTCAGTTGTAAAAATACACTGAGTGACTACGTTGTACGTAAGTTAAAAAACATTTATATAAAAACACAGTATTGAATGCACTCTCAGTGTGCATGACAAACTCAAAGAAGCCATGCACATGTAAGTGTATGAATTAGGAACACATCAGTCACATTAGTTACAGGTGTGGGGAAATTGCTTCTTATCTGCTGAAGGTCTATGATTGAAATGTTGGAGCCGTGTAAAGTTCAGTTTATCCAAATTGTAAACGTACACTTAAGTGAATTTGTCATGTTTTTTTTCCCAGGTTAGATGGATCCAAAGAGCAGATCAAGGCAGACCTAATCGTAGGTTGTGATGGAGCTTTCTCTGCCGTACGCAAGCAATTCCTTCGTCGCAGCCGCTTCAACTATAGCCAAACATACATCCCCCATGGCTACATGGAGCTCACCATGCCACCAATCAATGGAGAGGTCAGTCTAAAGTACAATCCCTTTTGTTTGCTCTAGGTGAGGAGGTGCTGCTTTTATCGTACTCATATTCTTTAGGCAGAGTTATCTTAAAAACAGATTTGTGATCCACTGTTCTCCCCAGTTTGCCATGAAGCCTAATTATCTCCACATCTGGCCACGAAACACATTCATGATGATTGCCCTGCCCAACCTGGTGAGTGTGAATTAACCATTGGACATTGTTTATTTGTACAATTAGGCACAATTAGTTCAACACATTTACAGGGTATGATTAACCTCTGGGATGTTCTCATATAGATAGTTAACCTCATAAACAAACACTTTATGGCAAGTAGAGGCCTACTCTGTAGAAATTATTTAAAAATAAATATATCTTGAGGTTCTGAGGGTCAACTCTCTGCTTCTTGTCCTCCTCTCTGTCCCTCGGATTCTTCTTAATCCCACAATGATTTTTCAAGTTCTGCTGACTCGGTGCAACAGCATTTGCTTTCTTCTGACTTTGAAGAGCATTCATTCATGTTCTCTCAATGGCTCAGTTCCCAGGAAGGCATTAGTGCTGGGATTAAAAAAACAAACAAACAAAAAACTTGCTGTTATAGCAGGGTATCCGCGGGGTCTTAAAAAGTCTTAAATCCAATAATTTGAATTTTAGGCCTTAAAAATTCTCCTAAAATCTCCTAAAATGTCTTAAATACAATTTTTAAAAGTCTTAAAAATCTATTTACGTTACTTTTATTTTAAACATGCATAAACTTCAGTCTCGCTTTAAAATGTTTCTATTTTTGAGGATGCGATAACATAACTACAACACGGAACTAAAGTAGGCCACCTGTGCTGCCCGGTGAGAATTTATCGAGCACCACTAGCTAGTGTGCTGTGCGCACATCGCAGTGTGTTACAGCTTAGCATAGCAAAGACCACAGCTAAGCTGAATTGCAAGTTCAACAATTTGCGGCTCCAATTTTCCTTCATGTCTTTTGTACTTTTTTGCCAGTATGGATTTGAAATGGGTCTTAAATTGTATTCATTATGGTCTTAAAAAAGTCTTTAAAAGTCTTAAATTTGACTTGTTGAAACCTGCAGAGACCCTGTATAGGAACTATGGTAAGAGTGACAGTGCTTAAAGGCCCTCAGGGAGGACTTTGATAAATGGCATCTGTTTCGAAGTCAATGCACTTTCATCCATCACATGCACTGGGGTGGAGTTTGACTACTGCGTTTGTACTGAGGATGGAAAGTTTGATGGACAGTAGGGAGGTAATTTCAGACACGTACAAGTATACACATGAAAATAAGTAAATAAAATATACTATTCTTGTAACTTTTTACCACATGATGCATTCATGAAGTGATGCAAATGTGAGCGTTCTTTATTTACTTTAGTGAAACGGGAAAAAAATCATGGTATAAATGATCCTAAACACATTTGTTTGCTCTTTTTCAGTACGTTCAAATGTAATGCTTTAGTTCCTCTATTTAAGCAACATTTTGAATGCATGGAATTAATGAACTTTTTACTAGTGACTGATGTTTTAGCATTTAACGCACCACAATAGCCTGAACCTGAAGGTCTTCCAACAACTGTGGCTGAAATGTTTTCTTATGAGGAAGTGAAATATTCCTTAGTCTGTTTCATTAGTGTTAGGTCTTGGTAAAAAACACTGTTTATCTAACATATCTGTACACTGCATTCATTTATTTATTCAGGACAAGACATTTACCTGCACCCTTTTCATGCCCTTTGGCGACTTTGAGAAAATCACCACAGAAGATGGAGTCATCGAGTTTTTCCAGGAATACTTCCCTGACACTATACCACTTATAGGAGCGTAAGTGAAACTCTCCTACACGCACGCATGCACGCACGCACACACGCACGCAAGCACACACACTTTTTCATTTCCCCATCTAGTCTCATCCAGTCACATCCACAGCCAGGTCTGTGAAGTGTGAAATTGCCGCCTTACAGTTACATGACTCTGCGCAGCAATCTTTTTAATTAGAAGTGAACTGCACAGTATGTGGATGGTGACGGTCAGATAGAGGAGGCATGAGCTGTAAAATTGGTCCAGGCATTCATTCGTTCACCTGCTCATTGGGTTCATGCTGAAGCAGCTGAACTCACGATTTCTTCCCTGTTCGACTGTTTCACTTTACCAGGGCCGATGAGCCATGGCTGTTTAACTTATACAGATGTGACAGGTGCTGCTGTTGTGCGCGTAAACTGCTCACATTGAGTTTGTAATTGTCGTATTTCCGTGTGTGTCTCACAGTGATAGTCTCAAGAGGGATTATTTCCGTTTGCCTGCACAGCCCATGGTGTCTGTTAAGTGCTCTCCGCATCACATTGACGACAAGTGTGTCCTTATGGGTGATGCAGCCCATGCCGTGGTGCCTTTCTATGGGCAGGGCATGAATGCTGTAAGTAAAACTCAACTGGAGAGAGAAATAAAATAATGAAATGAAGACTGATTCATCCATTCATGCTTTTTAGGGCTTTGAGGACTGCATTGTCTTTGACGAGATCCTGAATCAGTTCAATGAGGATTTGAGTAAGTACCTTTTCAGATGAACATAGATCAACAGAGACACTGGGAATGTTCTGTGGCAGATTGTGTTTCTCTTCACAGGTGCTGTGCTGCCCGAGTACTCGAGGGTGAGGGTTCCAGACGACCATGCAATTGCTGACCTGGCCATGTACAATTACATTGAGGTAGCGCATATATTTATATCACATGATTAATTTACGTCATGACCATGTTGCGTCAGAATTTAAGATGTGCACATTCTGAATTATGCAAAACTCTTAATACTTACAGTCCTATTTGATCCTCTTGAAATTGGGGTTTTCTCTTTTTCTTAGTATCCTGCTCTCACTTGTCTGATTTCAGTCTCATAGGCTGTTGTTTTTTGTACACAATGTTATGTATGTGTTTAAGTTGGCAACTATATGCTAACATCACCCTCAGAGGTGATAGATGAATTGATGTTTTACTTAAAAAACAATCTCATCTCAAAATACTCACTAAAGATTTGAGACAAATGTGCTGCAGTAGAATGTAGATTTCCATCGTAAATGGAGAGAAATGGATGTATTCTATGAAGTAGCACACAGTGGAAATATTTGCACATAATTGTAATGATATTAGAGAAAATCATCTTGGTTACATTCCACCACTGGGAATGGCTCGAGTAATTACGTGGAAGCTCCATATTTGGAGCTAAGAAACAAAGTGGCTGAAGAACAGCATATAATATATCACTTAAAGACCGGTCCTGTTATTTATAATAATATCCTTTTTGAATAATTGACTTTTTTACATTAATTACTGCGATCTCCACTGTAACTGATTGTTGATACATTGCTTGTATATGAGATGTATTTAAAGGCCATTCATATTCATAGCTCATTAGAGGTTCAGTGACTGCACTGACTGCAATTATCAAATATTTACACTGTCCGTTTAAACCTGACAGCTGGGCAGCTAACCAGTCATCTGCACAATAAAATTCATACACATTAAGAGCCAGTAATTGGTTCCAGAGATGCCGTTACTTTGAGAACAGATGAGAGACCATGGGCATTTCTGATGTCGCTGTAATATTTATTTAACAATACCACAGTGCATCACAGATGGTTCACCTTGTACACTTTGTTTTGTAGATGCGAGCACATGTCAATTCCAAATGGTTCCTCTTCAGGAAACAGGTTGATAACATCCTCCACTTCTTAATGCCAAAGACGATAATCCCCCTTTACACAATGGTAAGTATCCTAACAAACACATTGCTTTGTCTACCGCACAGTTATAATCTGTATCTGTTGTCCTGCACTGTCTCCAGGTCACCTTCACAAGGACAAGATACCATAAAGCTGTGGAACGCTGGCAATGGCAAAACAAAGTGAGACTCTTTTCTATTATATTTTTTGCCTTGCATGCCTTTGAAAATCATATTATTGTAAGTCAATGTCAGGAGCAACCATGAAAAGTGGATGTAGCTCTCACTGGACAGAAACTTCCCCTTTTTTCGAAACATTCGATTTATTCTAACAGGAACAAAGCTCTGCTGCACCAAGAAATATATCTGATTTCTCACTTTGCTCTGTGAGTGATTCAACCTAGTGTGACCTGAGCTCGTGGCTAATGGTCCACTGGCACATGGACAGCAGAGGTTTTCACAGGTTCCCTTGCAAAGTGTTTCAGGTTCATAGGGATGTTTGAGCAAAGCACACAATGACCTCTATATATAAGAGGCATATACAATCATAGGGCATAATTGTTTTAATGTGATATTGGTATCAGACAGTGCCTGCATATTTGGTGAGTGCAAGAAGGACTTTGTAATTAAAGAGATGATAGCAAGGTGAATGGAATTACAGATTAAGTTTGTATTCTCCAGGTATAATGCATTAACGGTAAGCTGTCAGAATTCATAGTTGTTACTGACATTATTAAACATAAATTATGCAAATGATAATGAAACAAAACATGACTACAGTATATCTACACATTTAGTCAAATAGTCAGTTGCGTGGTACTGTACCTGTAATTATTTGGAAATAATACTAAGTATGAGGAACAAATTAGCATAACACCCAATTTGTTTTTGTTTTTTTCAAATTGTATTTTACAGGTGATAAACCATGGCCTGCTACTCAGTGCTACAGGAGCTGCTGTGGGAAGCGCCTACCTGCTCATTAAAAATCCTCCTGATATCAACAAGCTCATCATCCCCGCTGAGAAAATGTGGAACAGGATGATGGCCTTCAGGACTTCTTAAGCACTGACAGACTCTGATGTGAAAGTATCCACTGATAAATTTAAGGGAACCAAGGGGTTTAAATTTTAATAAATGTTTAAATGAAGCTCCACCAGGAAAATGTATTCCCTGTGTTAACAATTGTCGATTTATACAAGTTAATCAGTTATCAAAGGCTGATATTTTTAGCCTTTTAATGTCATTGTTTTCAGTTTCACAGTCGGAACAAGGTTCTCTGTCACACTGTCCTGGCTTGTTGAAATGAACAGAGCCATCAGTAATAATCACATGTGCCTTATGTCAAATCGTCTGCATTTAAAAAAAAAAAAAAAAAAAAATGCATATTGAAGCAACAATAACAGACTTTGCATCCACCTCACTGCTAAATATTGTTCACGAGTGCCTTGCTGACTGTCTACTTTGTCTGGTGGGTTTTGTACCATACACATAGCTGTAAAAACAGTTTAATGATACGCTGAAACTCCCTATAAAATTTTCATTAAACTTGTTGAGTGGAGCTGTAACAGTATTGTACATTTCACAATATCACAAGAAGTGTCTTGTATAGCTGGCTCCTGTGTCATGAGCTCATCTGCTTCTATGAGTAGGGCCTGGTCTTGAGCCATTAGTGATGTAAGCTATACAGTGTGTATGTTGAAATAAGAAATATAAGGAAGGAATAAGTGTTATTTTCCACCGCATACATCTAGAAAGGCTTATTCTACACACTGGATTTGTTATACACAGATAACAATATGTAATCAACCTTTTCATCTACCTCTTACCAATAAATAAGCATATTTCCTGTAAACTACTACTACTACTACTTAAAAAATAGAAAGTGCTGTATAAAAACAAAAGGCACTCAATTACACAATCACACTGAATTATGCCGATTCATAGCTGACAGCCCAGGAGGTTATGAAATGAGTCTAATCTCTTATTTAATTACACTCCTTTAGTCCTCATACATATAAACTCATGCATATTCCACAAGATATCATTTCACAGTGATTGCTTTCATCATGCAGCAAGGAAGAGACTGAAATAAGGTAAACAAGCCTGAATTCTATATTTTTTAAAATTGAATCCATACAGAGTAATGTTGGTTTGTGCACTCGTGTGTACTGAGCTTAGGCTTATTTTCCAATTTACACTCAGTTGGGTACCAACCAAAACAATCTGGCATCAAATGTGGATTCTACGGTGGCCTGGAAGTGCAAAGCAGTATTACAAAGTGTGGAACACTTTTACAAAAAAATTAATGAATATATATTATATAAGTAGGTGAGAATGGACCCACACCCCGGGTTAGTAGGTGGCGGTAGTGCTCCATAATGTTGGTGGCCAGCCGCTGTGACAAACCAAGAAGAAGAGAGCATATAAAGAGCCGACTGATTGGCGCATATAACACACCTGTTCATCTCCACGCAGGTATTTTTCAATCAACTGATGACCACTGATTGCTTCCTCCTGCTGCTCCTCTTCTTATTTATCGTCCTCCAACCAACAGTCCCGTGCTGTTACTTTGAAGAGGAACTGAAAAAACGAGCCGCGCAAAAGAAAAGACGAACTACAGAACTGTTCTGGTGGGAGGGAACTTGTGGCGATATTGCACCAAATCATTGGTGTCATTAAACCTCACTGCCATAAATCCTCAAAAGGATGGAACTTTGAAAAGAAAGAAAGAAAACCGCGGCGTGACGTCAGACGCCGAAAAGGTGACCGCGTGCATGCTCGAGTATAAAGGCGCAGCAAGGAGCTTCAAGATGGCGTGTTCGACCTTGTCCAGCCTGGTGGCCAGTTCAGAATGGTTCGTAATTAAGTTATCTTAATGGCGACTTGGCCCTTTACTGTCAGCTCAGTTCTGTCTTAATGTTAGCTATCTGTTCAATTTCATCTTTTACCTGAGCTGTGCTTCATTGCAAGCCCAATTTTGGCTTAGTTTTTAAATGCACTCAAACATAGCCTTAGCTTAATATAAGCAACACTGTGCCTCATAGCTGGCTCAATTTAGGCTCATTGTTTCCTTGTATGCTCAACTACAGCTTTGGCTCAGTGTAATCTGAATTATCAAACTGTTGGCTTAATTATTAACTCATTATTAGGCTTGGCTTATGGTACATACTTTGTACCAACTAGAAATATTTGAGCCAGCAGGGGCAAATTTTTTTTTTTCCAATGTTAGCTCATTTGTAGCTCAGTTATCTAAATTGGTAGCCATTTTGGCCGCGGCGCTCTCACCGCCGCGGCCCAGGTTCGATTCCCGGTCAGGGAACGTCTCTTTACAAACGGAACATTATCCAGTTATAAAAAACGATCACCATGATGACATGACTTTGGTGCAGGGAATGAGCGCCTTAGAAAGTGTTCACCAGGTTGAAAGGTTGGAAGAAAAGGTGGTATAAGGCGAGGCAGTGAACCCAACTGGCAACTCTTGTGTACAACGAACAGGAATCTTCTCATGATCAATTCTTCATGTATGTACGTAATTGCAGTCAAACCCGCTGGGAGTAAAGCAAAAAAGTCCCTGATGGTCTAGTGGCTAGGATTCGGCGCTCTCACCGCCGCGGCCCTGGTTCGATTCCCGGTCAGGGAACGTCTCTTTACAAACTGAACATTATGCAGTTATGAAAAATTATCACCATGATGACATGACTTTGGTGCAGGAAGTGAGTGCCTTAGAAAGTGTTCACCAGGTTGACATCTTGGAAGAAAAGGTGGTCGAGGCGAAAACCATTTTTCCTTGTTTCCAAAATAGAGCATTGACACGCGAGCCACAGAGAGGAGGAACTTCCGGAAGAAGTCTGGAAGAATGGGAGCACAGGGCTAGTGGCGCAATGGATAACGCGTCTGACTACGGATCAGAAGATTCTAGGTTTGACTCCTGGCTAGCTCGGTCTGTTTTAAGACAGAAACATCGGTAAATAGACAAACGGAGTGAGTGGCTGAGAAAGTGTTCACCAGGTTGAAATCTTGGAAGAAAGGATGGTAAAAGGCGAGGCAGTGTCCCCAACGAGCAACTCTTGTGTACGACCAACAGGAATCTTCTCATGATCAATTCTTCATGTATGTACTTTATTGTAGTCAAACCCGCTGGGAGTAAAGCAAAAAAGTCCCTGATGGTCTAGTGGCTAGGATTTGGCGCTCTCACCGCCGCGGCCCGGGTTCGATTCCCGGTCAGGGAACGTCTCTTTACAAACGGAACATTATCCAGTTATAAAAAACGATCACCATGATGACATGACTTTGGTGCAGGGAATGAGCGCCTTAGAAAGTGTTCACCAGGTTGAAAGGTTGGAAGAGCAGGTGGTATAAGGCGAGGCAGTGAACCCAACTGGCAACTCTTGTGTACAACGAACAGGAATCTTCTCATGATCAATTCTTCATGTATGTACGTTATTGTAGTCAAACCCGCTGGGAGTAAAGCAAAAAAGTCCCTGATGGTCTAGTGGCTAGGATTTGGCGCTCTCACAGCCGCGGCCCGGGTTCGATTCCCGGTCAGGGAACGTCTCTTTACAAACGGAACATTATCCAGTTATAAAAAACGATCACCATGATGACATGACTATGGTGCAGGGAATGAGCGCCTTAGAAAGTGTTCACCAGGTTGAAATGTTGGAAGAAAAGGTGGTATAAGGCGAGGCAGTGAACCCAACTGGCAACTCTTGTGTACAACGAACAGGAATCTTCTCATGATCAATTCTTCATGTATGTACGTAATTGCAGTCAAACCCGCTGGGAGTAAAGCAAAAAAGTCCCTGATGGTCTAGTGGCTAGGATTCGGCGCTCTCACCGCCGCGGCCAGGGTTCGATTCCCGGTCAGGGAACGTCTCTTTACAAACGGAACATTATCCAGTTATAAAAAACGATCACCATGATGACATGACTTTGGTGCAGGGAGTGAGTGCCTTAGAAAGTGTTCACCAGGTTGACATCTTGGAAGAAAAGGTGGTCGAGGCTAAAACCATTTTTCCTTGTTTCCAAAATAGAGCATTTACACGCGAGCCACAGAGAGGAGGAACTTCCGGAAGAAGTCTGGAAGAGTGGGAGCACAGGGCTAGTGGCGCAATGGATAACGCGTCTGACTACGGATCAGAAGATTCTAGGTTTGACTCCTGGCTAGCTCGGTCTGTTTTAAGACAGAAACATCGGTAAATAGACAAACGGAGTGAGTGGCTGAGAAAGTGTTCACCAGGTTGAAATCTTGGAAGAAAGGATGGTAAAAGGCGAGGCAGTGTACCCAACGAGCAACTCTTGTGTACAACGAACAGGAATCTTCTCATGATCAATTCTTCATGTATGTACGTTATTGTAGTCAAACCCGCTGGGAGTAAAGCAAAAAAGTCCCTGATGGTCTAGTGGCTAGGATTCGGCGCTCTCACCGCCGTGGCCCGGGTTCGATCCTGGTCAGGGAAAGTCTCTTTACAAACTGATCATTATCCAGTTATAAAAAACTATCACCATGATGACATGTCTTTGGTGCAGGGAGTGAGTGGCTGAGAAAGTGTTCACCAGGTTGAAATCTTGGAAGAAAGGATGGTAAAAGGCGAGGCAGTGTACCCAACGAGCAACTCTTGTGTACGACCAACAGGAATCTTCTCATGATCAATTCTTCATGTATGTACGTTATTGTAGTCAAACCCGCTGGGAGTAAAGCAAAAAAGTCCCTGATGGTCTAGTGGCTAGGATTTGGCGCTCTCACCGCCGCGGCCCGGGTTCGATTCCCGGTCAGGGAACGTCTCTTTACAAACTGAACATTATGCAGTTATGAAAAATTATCACCATGATGACATGACTTTGGTGCAGGGAGTGAGTGCCTTAGAAAGTGTTCACCAGGTTGAAATCTTGGAAGAAAGGATGGTAAAAGGCGAGGCAGTGAACCCAACTGGCAACTCTTGTGTACAACGAACAGGAATCTTCTCATGATCAATTCTTCATGTATGTACGTAATTGCAGTCAAACCCGCTGGGAGTAAAGCAAAAAAGTCCCTGATGGTCTAGTGGCTAGGATTCGGCGCTCTCACCGCCGTGGCCCGGGTTCGATCCTGGTCAGGGAAAGTCTCTTTACAAACTGATCATTATCCAGTTATAAAAAACTATCACCATGATGACATGTCTTTGGTGCAGGGAGTGAGTGGCTGAATAAGTGTTCACCAGGTTGAAATCTTGGAAGAAAGGATGGTAAAAGGCGAGGCAGTGTACCCAACGAGCAACTCTTGTGTACGACCAACAGGAATCTTCTCATGATCAATTCTTCATGTATGTACGTTATTGTAGTCAAACCCGCTGGGAGTAAAGCAAAAAAGTCCCTGATGGTCTAGTGGCTAGGATTTGGCGCTCTCACCGCCGCGGCCAGGGTTCGATTCCCGGTCAGGGAACGTCTCTTTACAAACGGAACATTATCCAGTTATAAAAAACGATCACCATGATGACATGACTTTGGTGCAGGGAATGAGCGCCTTAGAAAGTGTTCACCAGGTTGAAATGTTGGAAGAAAAGGTGGTATAAGGCGAGGCAGTGAACCCAACTGGCAACTCTTGTGTACAACGAACAGGAATCTTCTCATGATCAATTCTTCATGTATGTACGTAATTGCAGTCAAACCCGCTGGGAGTAAAGCAAAAAAGTCCCTGATGGTCTAGTGGCTAGGATTCGGCGCTCTCACCGCCGCGGCCCGGGTTCGATTCCCGGTCAGGGAACGTCTCTTTACAAACTGAACATTATGCAGTTATGAAAAATTATCACCATGATGACATGACTTTGGTGCAGGGAGTGAGTGCCTTAGAAAGTGTTCACCAGGTTGAAATCTTGGAAGAAAGGATGGTAAAAGGCGAGGCAGTGAACCCAACTGGCAACTCTTGTGTACAACGAACAGGAATCTTCTCGTGATCAATTCTTCATGTATGTACGTAATTGCAGTCAAACCCGCTGGGAGTAAAGCAAAAAAGTCCCTGATGGTCTAGTGGCTAGGATTCGGCGCTCTCACCGCCGCGGCCGGGGTTCGATTCCCGGTCAGGGAACGTCTCTTTACAAACTGATCATTATCCAGTTATAAACAACTATCACCATGATGACATGTCTTTGGTGCAGGGAGTGAGTGGCTGAGAAAGTGTTCACCAGGTTGAAATCTTGGAAGAAAGGATGGTAAAAGGCGAGGCAGTGAACCCAACTGGCAACTCTTGTGTACAACGAACAGGAATCTTCTCATGATCAATTCTTCATGTATGTACGTTATTGTAGTCAAACCCGTTGGGAGTAAAGCAAAAAAGTCCCTGATGGTCTAGTGGCTAGGATTCGGCGCTCTCACCGCCGTGGCCCGGGTTCGATCCTGGTCAGGGAAAGTCTCTTTACAAACTGATCATTATCCAGTTATAAAAAACTATCACCATGATGACATGTCTTTGGTGCAGGGAGTGAGTGGCTGAGAAAGTGTTCACCAGGTTGAAATCTTGGAAGAAAGGATGGTAAAAGGCGAGGCAGTGTACCCAACGAGCAACTCTTGTGTACGACCAACAGGAATCTTCTCATGATCAATTCTTCATGTATGTACGTTATTGTAGTCAAACCCGCTGGGAGTAAAGTAAAAAAGTCCCTGATGGTCTAGTGGCTAGGATTCGGCGCTCTCACCGCCGCGGCCCGGGTTCGATTCCCGGTCAGGGAACGTCTCTTTACAAACGGAACATTATCCAGTTATAAAAAACGATCACCATGATGACATGACTTTGGTGCAGGGAATGAGCGCCTTAGAAAGTGTTCACCAGGTTGAAATGTTGGAAGAAAAGGTGGTATAAGGCGAGGCAGTGAACCCAACTGGCAACTCTTGTGTACAACGAACAGGAATCTTCTCATGATCAATTCTTCATGTATGTACGTAATTGTAGTCAAACCCGCTGGGAGTAAAGCTAAAAAAGTCCCTGATGGTCTAGTGGCTAGGATTCGGCGCTCTCACCGCCGCGGCCCGGGTTCGATTCCCGGTCAGGGAACGTCTCTTTACAAACGGAACATTATCCAGTTATAAAAAACGATCACCATGATGACATGACTTTGGTGCAGGGAGTGAGTGCCTTAGAAAGTGTTCACCAGGTTGACATCTTGGAAGAAAAGGTGGTCGAGGCTAAAACCATTTTTCCTTGTTTCCAAAATAGAGCATTTACACGCGAGCCACAGAGAGGAGGAACTTCCGGAAGAAGTCTGGAAGAGTGGGAGCACAGGGCTAGTGGCGCAATGGATAACGCGTCTGACTACGGATCAGAAGATTCTAGGTTTGACTCCTGGCTAGCTCGGTCTGTTTTAAGACAGAAACATCGGTAAATAGACAAACGGAGTGAGTGGCTGAGAAAGTGTTCACCAGGTTGAAATCTTGAAATCTTGGAAGAAAGGATGGTAAAAGGCGAGGCAGTGTCCCCAACGAGCAACTCTTGTGTACGACCAACAGGAATCTTCTCATGATCAATTCTTCATGTATGTACGTTATTGTAGTCAAACCCGCTGGGAGTAAAGCAAAAAAGTCCCTGATGGTCTAGTGGCTAGGATTCGGCGCTCTCACCGCCGTGGCCCGGGTTCGATCCTGGTCAGGGAAAGTCTCTTTACAAACTGATCATTATCCAGTTATAAAAAACTATCACCATGATGACATGTCTTTGGTGCAGGGAGTGAGTGGCTGAGAAAGTGTTCACCAGGTTGAAATCTTGGAAGAAAGGATGGTAAAAAGCGAGGCAGTGTACCCAACGAGCAACTCTTGTGTACGACCAACAGGAATCTTCTCATGATCAATTCTTCATGTATGTACGTTATTGTAGTCAAACCCGCTGGGAGTAAAGCAAAAAAGTCCCTGATGGTCTAGTGGCTAGGATTTGGCGCTCTCACCGCCGCGGCCCGGGTTCGATTCCCGGTCAGGGAAAGTCTCTTTACAAACTGATCATTATCCAGTTATAAAAAACTATCACCATGATGACATGACTTTGGTGCAGGGAATGAGCGCCTTAGAAAGTGTTCACCAGGTTGAAATGCTGGAAGAAAAGGTGGTATAAGGCGAGGCAGTGAACCCAACTGGCAACTCTTGTGTACGACCAACAGGAATCTTCTCATGATCAATTCTTCATGTATGTACGTAATTGCAGTCAAACCCGCTGGGAGTAAAGCAAAAAAGTCCCTGATGGTCTAGTGGCTAGGATTTGGCGCTCTCACCGCCGCGGCCGGGTTCGATTCCCGGTCAGGGAACGTCTCTTTACAAACTGATCATTATCCAGTTATAAAAAACTATCACCATGATGACATGTCTTTGGTGCAGGGAGTGAGTGGCTGAGAAAGTGTTCACCAGGTTGAAATCTTGGAAGAAAGGATGGTAAAAGGCGAGGCAGTGAACCCAACTGGCAACTCTTGTGTACAACGAACAGGAATCTTCTCGTGATCAATTCTTCATGTATGTACGTAATTGCAGTCAAACCCGCTGGGAGTAAAGCAAAAAAGTCCCTGATGGTCTAGTGGCTAGGATTTGGCGCTCTCACCGCCGCGGCCCGGGACGCCGCGGAACGTCTCTTTACAAACGGAACATTATCCAGTTATAAAAAATGATCACCATGATGACATGACTTTGGTGCAGGGAATGAGCGCCTTAGAAAGTTGTTCACCAGGTTGAAATGTTGGAAGAAAAGGTGGTATAAGGCGAGGCAGTGAACCCAACTGGCAACTCTTGTGTACAACGAACAGGAATCTTCTCATGATCAATTCTTCATGTATGTACGTAATTGCAGTCAAACCCGCTGGGAGTAAAGCAAAAAAGTCCCTGATGGTCTAGTGGCTAGGATTCGGCGCTCTCACCGCCGCGGCCCTGGTTCGATTCCCGGTCAGGGAACGTCTCTTTACAAACTGAACATTATGCAGTTATGAAAAATGATCACCATGATGACATGACTTTGGTGCAGGGAATGAGCGCCTTAGAAAGTTGTTCACCAGGTTGAAATGTTGGAAGAAAAGGTGGTATAAGGCGAGGCAGTGAACCCAACTGGCAACTCTTGTGTACAACGAACAGGAATCTTCTCGTGATCAATTCTTCATGTATGTACGTAATTGCAGTCAAACCCGCTGGGAGTAAAGCAAAAATGTCCCTGATGGTCTAGTGGCTAGGATTTGGCGCTCTCACCGCCGCGGCCCGGGACGCCGCGGAACGTCTCTTTACAAACGGAACATTATCCAGTTATAAAAAATTATCACCATGATGACATGACTTTGGTGCAGGGAGTGAGTGCCTTAGAAAGTGTTCACCAGGTTGAAATCTTGGAAGAAAGGATGGTAAAAGGCGAGGCAGTGAACCCAACTGGCAACTCTTGTGTACAACGAACAGGAATCTTCTCGTGATCAATTCTTCATGTATGTACGTAATTGCAGTCAAACCCGCTGGGAGTAAAGCAAAAAAGTCCCTGATGGTCTAGTGGCTAGGATTCGGCGCTCTCACCGCCGCGGCCGGGGTTCGATTCCCGGTCAGGGAACGTCTCTTTACAAACTGATCATTATCCAGTTATAAACAACTATCACCATGATGACATGTCTTTGGTGCAGGGAGTGAGTGGCTGAGAAAGTGTTCACCAGGTTGAAATCTTGGAAGAAAGGATGGTAAAAGGCGAGGCAGTGAACCCAACTGGCAACTCTTGTGTACAACGAACAGGAATCTTCTCATGATCAATTCTTCATGTATGTACGTTATTGTAGTCAAACCCGTTGGGAGTAAAGCAAAAAAGTCCCTGATGGTCTAGTGGCTAGGATTCGGCGCTCTCACCGCCGTGGCCCGGGTTCGATCCTGGTCAGGGAAAGTCTCTTTACAAACTGATCATTATCCAGTTATAAAAAACTATCACCATGATGACATGTCTTTGGTGCAGGGAGTGAGTGGCTGAGAAAGTGTTCACCAGGTTGAAATCTTGGAAGAAAGGATGGTAAAAGGCGAGGCAGTGTACCCAACGAGCAACTCTTGTGTACGACCAACAGGAATCTTCTCATGATCAATTCTTCATGTATGTACGTTATTGTAGTCAAACCCGCTGGGAGTAAAGTAAAAAAGTCCCTGATGGTCTAGTGGCTAGGATTCGGCGCTCTCACCGCCGCGGCCCGGGTTCGATTCCCGGTCAGGGAACGTCTCTTTACAAACGGAACATTATCCAGTTATAAAAAACGATCACCATGATGACATGACTTTGGTGCAGGGAATGAGCGCCTTAGAAAGTGTTCACCAGGTTGAAATGTTGGAAGAAAAGGTGGTATAAGGCGAGGCAGTGAACCCAACTGGCAACTCTTGTGTACAACGAACAGGAATCTTCTCATGATCAATTCTTCATGTATGTACGTAATTGTAGTCAAACCCGCTGGGAGTAAAGCTAAAAAAGTCCCTGATGGTCTAGTGGCTAGGATTCGGCGCTCTCACCGCCGCGGCCTGGGTTCGATTCCCGGTCAGGGAACGTCTCTTTACAAACGGAACATTATCCAGTTATAAAAAACGATCACCATGATGACATGACTTTGGTGCAGGGAGTGAGTGCCTTAGAAAGTGTTCACCAGGTTGACATCTTGGAAGAAAAGGTGGTCGAGGCTAAAACCATTTTTCCTTGTTTCCAAAATAGAGCATTTACACGCGAGCCACAGAGAGGAGGAACTTCCGGAAGAAGTCTGGAAGAGTGGGAGCACAGGGCTAGTGGCGCAATGGATAACGCGTCTGACTACGGATCAGAAGATTCTAGGTTCGACTCCTGGCTAGCTCGGTCTGTTTTAAGACAGAAACATCGGTAAATAGACAAACGGAGTGAGTGGCTGAGAAAGTGTTCACCAGGTTGAAATCTTGGAAGAAAGGATGGTAAAAGGCGAGGCAGTGTACCCAACGAGCAACTCTTGTGTACGACCAACAGGAATCTACTCATGATCAATTCTTCATGTATGTACGTTATTGTAGTCAAACCCGCTGGGAGTAAAGCAAAAAAGTCCCTGATGGTCTAGTGGCTAGGATTTGGCGCTCTCACCGCCGCGGCCCGGGTTAGATTCCCGGTCAGGGAACGTCTCTTTACAAACGGAACATTATCCAGTTATAAAAAACGATCACCATGATGACATGACTTTGGTGCAGGGAATGAGCGCCTTAGAAAGTGTTCACCAGGTTGAAAGGTTGGAAGAAAAGGTGGTATAAGGCGAGGCAGTGAACCCAACTGGCAACTCTTGTGTACAACGAACAGGAATCTTCTCATGATCAATTCTTCATGTATGTACGTAATTGCAGTCAAACCCGCTGGGAGTAAAGCAAAAAAGTCCCTGATGGTCTAGTGGCAAGGATTCGGCGCTCTCACCGCCGTGGCCCGGGTTCGATCCTGGTCAGGGAAAGTCTCTTTACAAACTGATCATTATCCAGTTATAAAAAACTATCACCATGATGACATGTCTTTGGTGCAGGGAGTGAGTGGCTGAGAAAGTGTTCACCAGGTTGAAATCTTGGAAGAAAGGATGGTAAAAGGCGAGGCAGTGTACCCAACGAGCAACTCTTGTGTACGACCAACAGGAATCTTCTCATGATCAATTCTTCATGTATGTACGTTATTGTAGTCAAACCCGCTGGGAGTAAAGCAAAAAAGTCCCTGATGGTCTAGTGGCTAGGATTTGGCGCTCTCACCGCCGCGGCCTGGGTTCGATTCCCGGTCAGGGAACGTCTCTTTACAAACGGAACGTTATCCAGTTATAAAAAACGATCACCATGATGACATGACTTTGGTGCAGGGAATGAGCGCCTTAGAAAGTGTTCACCAGGTTGAAATGTTGGAAGAAAAGGTGGTATAAGGCGAGGCAGTGAACCCAACTGGCAACTCTTGTGTACAACGAACAGGAATCTTCTCATGATCAATTCTTCATGTATGTACGTTATTGTAGTGAAACCCGCTGGGAGTAAAGCAAAAAAGTCCCTGATGGTCTAGTGGCTAGGATTCGGCGCTCTCACCGCCGCGGCCCGGGTTCGATTCCCGGTCAGGGAACGTCTCTTTACAAACTGAACATTATGCAGTTATAAAAAACTATCACCATGATGACATGTCTTTGGTGCAGGGAGTGAGTGGCTGAGAAAGTGTTCACCAGGTTGAAATCTTGGAAGAAAGGATGGTAAAAAGCGAGGCAGTGTACCCAACGAGCAACTCTTGTGTACGACCAACAGGAATCTTCTCATGATCAATTCTTCATGTATGTACGTTATTGTAGTCAAACCCGCTGGGAGTAAAGCAAAAAAGTCCCTGATGGTCTAGTGGCTAGGATTTGGCGCTCTCACCGCCGCGGCCCGGGTTCGATTCCCGGTCAGGGAACGTCTCTTTACAAACGGAACATTATCCAGTTATAAAAAACGATCACCATGATGACATGACTTTGGTGCAGGGAATGAGCGCCTTAGAAAGTGTTCACCAGGTTGAAATGCTGGAAGAAAAGGTGGTATAAGGCGAGGCAGTGAACCCAACTGGCAACTCTTGTGTACAACGAACAGGAATCTTCTCATGATCAATTCTTCATGTATGTACGTAATTGTAGTCAAACCCGCTGGGAGTAGAGCAAAAAAGTCCCTGATGGTCTAGTGGCTAGGATTCGGCGCTCTCACCGCCGCGGCCCGGGTTCGATTCCCGGTCAGGGAACGTCTCTTTACAAACTGAACATTATGCAGTTATGAAAAATTATCACCATGATGACATGACTTTGGTGCAGGGAGTGAGTGCCTTAGAAAGTGTTCACCAGGTTGAAATCTTGGAAGAAAGGATGGTAAAAGGCGAGGCAGTGAACCCAACTGGCAACTCTTGTGTACAACGAACAGGAATCTTCTCATGATCAATTCTTCATGTATGTACGTAATTGCAGTCAAACCCGCTGGGAGTAAAGCAAAAAAGTCCCTGATGGTCTAGTGGCTAGGATTCGGCGCTCTCACCGCCGTGGCCCGGGTTCGATCCTGGTCAGGGAAAGTCTCTTTACAAACTGATCATTATCCAGTTATAAAAAACTATCACCATGATGACATGTCTTTGGTGCAGGGAGTGAGTGGCTGAATAAGTGTTCACCAGGTTGAAATCTTGGAAGAAAGGATGGTAAAAGGCGAGGCAGTGTACCCAACGAGCAACTCTTGTGTACGACCAACAGGAATCTTCTCATGATCAATTCTTCATGTATGTACGTTATTGTAGTCAAACCCGCTGGGAGTAAAGCAAAAAAGTCCCTGATGGTCTAGTGGCTAGGATTTGGCGCTCTCACCGCCGCGGCCCGGGTTCGGTTCCCGGTCAGGGAACGTCTCTTTACAAACGGAACATTATCCAGTTATAAAAAACGATCACCATGATGACATGACTTTGGTGCAGGGAATGAGCGCCTTAGAAAGTGTTCACCAGGTTGAAATGTTGGAAGAAAAGGTGGTATAAGGCGAGGCAGTGAACCCAACTGGCAACTCTTGTGTACAACGAACAGGAATCTTCTCATGATCAATTCTTCATGTATGTACGTAATTGCAGTCAAACCCGCTGGGAGTAAAGCAAAAAAGTCCCTGATGGTCTAGTGGCTAGGATTCGGCGCTCTCACCGCCGCGGCCCGGGTTCGATTCCCGGTCAGGGAACGTCTCTTTACAAACTGAACATTATGCAGTTATGAAAAATTATCACCATGATGACATGACTTTGGTGCAGGGAGTGAGTGCCTTAGAAAGTGTTCACCAGGTTGAAATCTTGGAAGAAAGGATGGTAAAAGGCGAGGCAGTGAACCCAACTGGCAACTCTTGTGTACAACGAACAGGAATCTTCTCGTGATCAATTCTTCATGTATGTACGTAATTGCAGTCAAACCCGCTGGGAGTAAAGCAAAAAAGTCCCTGATGGTCTAGTGGCTAGGATTCGGCGCTCTCACCGCCGCGGCCCGGGTTCGATTCCCGGTCAGGGAACGTCTCTTTACAAACTGATCATTATCCAGTTATAAACAACTATCACCATGATGACATGTCTTTGGTGCAGGGAGTGAGTGGCTGAGAAAGTGTTCACCAGGTTGAAATCTTGGAAGAAAGGATGGTAAAAGGCGAGGCAGTGAACCCAACTGGCAACTCTTGTGTACAACGAACAGGAATCTTCTCATGATCAATTCTTCATGTATGTACGTTATTGTAGTCAAACCCGTTGGGAGTAAAGCAAAAAAGTCCCTGATGGTCTAGTGGCTAGGATTCGGCGCTCTCACCGCCGTGGCCCGGGTTCGATCCTGGTCAGGGAAAGTCTCTTTACAAACTGATCATTATCCAGTTATAAAAAACTATCACCATGATGACATGTCTTTGGTGCAGGGAGTGAGTGGCTGAGAAAGTGTTCACCAGGTTGAAATCTTGGAAGAAAGGATGGTAAAAGGCGAGGCAGTGTACCCAACGAGCAACTCTTGTGTACGACCAACAGGAATCTTCTCATGATCAATTCTTCATGTATGTACGTTATTGTAGTCAAACCCGCTGGGAGTAAAGTAAAAAAGTCCCTGATGGTCTAGTGGCTAGGATTCGGCGCTCTCACCGCCGCGGCCCGGGTTCGATTCCCGGTCAGGGAACGTCTCTTTACAAACGGAACATTATCCAGTTATAAAAAACGATCACCATGATGACATGACTTTGGTGCAGGGAATGAGCGCCTTAGAAAGTGTTCACCAGGTTGAAATGTTGGAAGAAAAGGTGGTATAAGGCGAGGCAGTGAACCCAACTGGCAACTCTTGTGTACAACGAACAGGAATCTTCTCATGATCAATTCTTCATGTATGTACGTAATTGTAGTCAAACCCGCTGGGAGTAAAGCTAAAAAGTCCCTGATGGTCTAGTGGCTAGGATTCGGCGCTCTCACCGCCGCGGCCCGGGTTCGATTCCCGGTCAGGGAACGTCTCTTTACAAACTGAACATTATGCAGTTATGAAAAATTATCACCATGATGACATGACTTTGGTGCAGGGAGTGAGTGCCTTAGAAAGTGTTCACCAGGTTGACATCTTGGAAGAAAAGGTGGTCGAGGCTAAAACCATTTTTCCTTGTTTCCAAAATAGAGCATTGACACGCGAGCCACAGAGAGGAGGAACTTCCGGAAGAAGTCTGGAAGAATGGGAGCACAGGGCTAGTGGCGCAATGGATAACGCGTCTGACTACGGATCAGAAGATTCTAGGTTCGACTCCTGGCTAGCTCGGTCTGTTTTAAGACAGAAACATCGGTAAATAGACAAACGGAGTGAGTGGCTGAGAAAGTGTTCACCAGGTTGAAACCTTGGAAGAAAGGATGGTAAAAGGCGAGGCAGTGTACCCAACGAGCAACTCTTGTGTACGACCAACAGGAATCTTCTCATGATCAATTCTTCATGTATGTACGTTATTGTAGTCAAACCCGCTGGGAGTAAAGCAAAAAAGTCCCTGATGGTCTAGTGGCTAGGATTTGGCGCTCTCACCGCCGCGGCCCGGGTTAGATTCCCGGTCAGGGAACGTCTCTTTACAAACGGAACATTATCCAGTTATAAAAAACGATCACCATGATGACATGACTTTGGTGCAGGGAATGAGCGCCTTAGAAAGTGTTCACCAGGTTGAAAGGTTGGAAGAAAAGGTGGTATAAGGCGAGGCAGTGAACCCAACTGGCAACTCTTGTGTACAACGAACAGGAATCTTCTCATGATCAATTCTTCATGTATGTACGTAATTGCAGTCAAACCCGCTGGGAGTAAAGCAAAAAGTCCCTGATGGTCTAGTGGCTAGGATTCGGCGCTCTCACCGCCGTGGCCCGGGTTCGATCCTGGTCAGGGAAAGTCTCTTTACAAACTGATCATTATCCAGTTATAAAAAACTATCACCATGATGACATGTCTTTGGTGCAGGGAGTGAGTGGCTGAGAAAGTGTTCACCAGGTTGAAATCTTGGAAGAAAGGATGGTAAAAGGCGAGGCAGTGTACCCAACGAGCAACTCTTGTGTACGACCAACAGGAATCTTCTCATGATCAATTCTTCATGTATGTACGTTATTGTAGTCAAACCCGCTGGGAGTAAAGCAAAAAAGTCCCTGATGGTCTAGTGGCTAGGATTTGGCGCTCTCACCGCCGCGGCCCGGGTTCGATTCCCGGTCAGGGAACGTCTCTTTACAAACGGAACGTTATCCAGTTATAAAAAACGATCACCATGATGACATGACTTTGGTGCAGGGAATGAGCGCCTTAGAAAGTGTTCACCAGGTTGAAATGTTGGAAGAAAAGGTGGTATAAGGCGAGGCAGTGAACCCAACTGGCAACTCTTGTGTACAACGAACAGGAATCTTCTCATGATCAATTCTTCATGTATGTACGTAATTGCAGTCAAACCCGCTGGGAGTAAAGCAAAAAAGTCCCTGATGGTCTAGTGGCTAGGATTTGGCGCTCTCACAGCCGCGGCCCGGGTTCGATTCCCGGTCAGGGAACGTCTCTTTACAAACGGAACATTATCCAGTTATAAAAAACGATCACCATGATGACATGACTATGGTGCAGGGAATGAGCGCCTTAGAAAGTGTTCACCAGGTTGAAATGTTGGAAGAAAAGGTGGTATAAGGCGAGGCAGTGAACCCAACTGGCAACTCTTGTGTACAACGAACAGGAATCTTCTCGTGATCAATTCTTCATGTATGTACGTAATTGCAGTCAAACCCGCTGGGAGTAAAGCAAAAAAGTCCCTGATGGTCTAGTGGCTAGGATTCGGCGCTCTCACCGCCGCGGCCAGGGTTCGATTCCCGGTCAGGGAACGTCTCTTTACAAACGGAACATTATCCAGTTATAAAAAACGATCACCATGATGACATGACTTTGGTGCAGGGAGTGAGTGCCTTAGAAAGTGTTCACCAGGTTGACATCTTGGAAGAAAAGGTGGTCGAGGCTAAAACCATTTTTCCTTGTTTCCAAAATAGAGCATTTACACGCGAGCCACAGAGAGGAGGAACTTCCGGAAGAAGTCTGGAAGAGTGGGAGCACAGGTCTAGTGGCGCAATGGATAACGCGTCTGACTACGGATCAGAAGATTCTAGGTTTGACTCCTGGCTAGCTCGGTCTGTTTTAAGACAGAAACATCGGTAAATAGACAAACGGAGTGAGTGGCTGAGAAAGTGTTCACCAGGTTGAAATCTTGAAATCTTGGAAGAAAGGATGGTAAAAGGCGAGGCAGTGTCCCCAACGAGCAACTCTTGTGTACGACCAACAGGAATCTTCTCATGATCAATTCTTCATGTATGTACGTTATTGTAGTCAAACCCGCTGGGAGTAAAGCAAAAAAGTCCCTGATGGTCTAGTGGCTAGGATTCGGCGCTCTCACCGCCGCGGCCCGGGTTCGATTCCCGGTCAGGGAAAGTCTCTTTACAAACTGATCATTATCCAGTTATAAAAAACTATCACCATGATGACATGACTTTGGTGCAGGGAATGAGCGCCTTAGAAAGTGTTCACCAGGTTGAAATGCTGGAAGAAAAGGTGGTATAAGGCGAGGCAGTGAACCCAACTGGCAACTCTTGTGTACGACCAACAGGAATCTTCTCATGATCAATTCTTCATGTATGTACGTAATTGCAGTCAAACCCGCTGGGAGTAAAGCAAAAAAGTCCCTGATGGTCTAGTGGCTAGGATTTGGCGCTCTCACCGCCGCGGCCGGGTTCGATTCCCGGTCAGGGAACGTCTCTTTACAAACTGATCATTATCCAGTTATAAAAAACTATCACCATGATGACATGTCTTTGGTGCAGGGAGTGAGTGGCTGAGAAAGTGTTCACCAGGTTGAAATCTTGGAAGAAAGGATGGTAAAAGGCGAGGCAGTGAACCCAACTGGCAACTCTTGTGTACAACGAACAGGAATCTTCTCATGATCAATTCTTCATGTATGTACGTTATTGTAGTCAAACCCGCTGGGAGTAAAGCAAAAAAGTCCCTGATGGTCTAGTGGCTAGGATTCGGCGCTCTCACCGCCGTGACCCGGGTTCGATCCTGGTCAGGGAAAGTCTCTTTACAAACTGATCATTATCCAGTTATAAAAAACTATCACCATGATGACATGTCTTTGGTGCAGGGAGTGAGTGGCTGAGAAAGTGTTCACCAGGTTGAAATCTTGGAAGAAAGGATGGTAAAAGGCGAGGCAGTGTACCCAACGAGCAACTCTTGTGTACGACCAACAGGAATCTTCTCATGATCAATTCTTCATGTATGTACGTTATTGTAGTCAAACCCGCTGGGAGTAAAGCAAAAAAGTCCCTGATGGTCTAGTGGCTAGGATTTGGCGCTCTCACCGCCGCGGCCCGGGACGCCGCGGAACGTCTCTTTACAAACGGAACATTATCCAGTTATAAAAAATGATCACCATGATGACATGACTTTGGTGCAGGGAATGAGCGCCTTAGAAAGTTGTTCACCAGGTTGAAATGTTGGAAGAAAAGGTGGTATAAGGCGAGGCAGTGAACCCAACTGGCAACTCTTGTGTACAACGAACAGGAATCTTCTCGTGATCAATTCTTCATGTATGTACGTAATTGCAGTCAAACCCGCTGGGAGTAAAGCAAAAAAGTCCCTGATGGTCTAGTGGCTAGGATTTGGCGCTCTCACCGCCGCGGCCCGGGTTCGATTCCCGGTCAAGGAACGTCTCTTTACAAACTGATCATTATCCAGTTATAAAAAACTATCACCATGATGACATGTCTTTGGTGCAGGGAGTGAGTGGCTGAGAAAGTGTTCACCAGGTTGAAATCTTGGAAGAAAGGATGGTAAAAGGCGAGGCAGTGAACCCAACTGGCAACTCTTGTGTACAACGAACAGGAATCTTCTCATGATCAATTCTTCATGTATGTACGTTATTGTAGTCAAACCCGCTGGGAGTAAAGCAAAAAAGTCCCTGATGGTCTAGTGGCTAGGATTCGGCGCTCTCACCGCCGTGGCCCGGGTTCGATCCTGGTCAGGGAAAGTCTCTTTACAAACTGATCATTATCCAGTTATAAAAAACTATCACCATGATGACATGTCTTTGGTGCAGGGAGTGAGTGGCTGAGAAAGTGTTCACCAGGTTGAAATCTTGGAAGAAAGGATGGTAAAAGGCGAGGCAGTGTACCCAACGAGCAACTCTTGTGTACGACCAACAGGAATCTTCTCATGATCAATTCTTCATGTATGTACGTTATTGTAGTCAAACCCGCTGGGAGTAAAGCAAAAAAGTCCCTGATGGTCTAGTGGCTAGGATTTGGCGCTCTCACCGCCGCGGCCCGGGACGCCGCGGAACGTCTCTTTACAAACGGAACATTATCCAGTTATAAAAAATGATCACCATGATGACATGACTTTGGTGCAGGGAATGAGCGCCTTAGAAAGTTGTTCACCAGGTTGAAATGTTGGAAGAAAAGGTGGTATAAGGCGAGGCAGTGAACCCAACTGGCAACTCTTGTGTACAACGAACAGGAATCTTCTCGTGATCAATTCTTCATGTATGTACGTAATTGCAGTCAAACCCGCTGGGAGTAAAGCAAAAAAGTCCCTGATGGTCTAGTGGCTAGGATTCGGCGCTCTCACTGCCGCGGCCCGGGTTCGATTCCCGGTCAGGGAACGTCTCTTTACAAACTGAACATTATGCAGTTATGAAAAATTATCACCATGATGACATGACTTTGGTGCAGGGAGTGAGTGCCTTAGAAAGTGTTCACCAGGTTGAAATCTTGGAAGAAAGGATGGTAAAAGGCGAGGCAGTGAACCCAACTGGCAACTCTTGTGTACAACGAACAGGAATCTTCTCGTGATCAATTCTTCATGTATGTACGTAATTGCAGTCAAACCCGCTGGGAGTAAAGCAAAAAAGTCCCTGATGGTCTAGTGGCTAGGATTTGGCGCTCTCACCGCCGCGGCCCGGGTTCGATTCCCGGTCAGGGAACGTCTCTTTACAAACTGATCATTATCCAGTTATAAAAAACTATCACCATGATGACATGTCTTTGGTGCAGGGAGTGAGTGGCTGAGAAAGTGTTCACCAGGTTGAAATCTTGGAAGAAAGGATGGTAAAAGGCGAGGCAGTGTACCCAACGAGCAACTCTTGTGTACGACCAACAGGAATCTTCTCATGATCAATTCTTCATGTATGTACGTTATTGTAGTCAAACCCGCTGGGAGTAAAGCAAAAAAGTCCCTGATGGTCTAGTGGCTAGGATTTGGCGCTCTCACCGCCGCGGCCCGGGTTCGATTCCCGGTCAGGGAACGTCTCTTTACAAACGGAACATTATCCAGTTATAAAAAACGATCACCATGATGACATGACTTTGGTGCAGGGAATGAGCGCCTTAGAAAGTGTTCACCAGGTTGAAATGTTGGAAGAAAAGGTGGTATAAGGCGAGGCAGTGAACCCAACTGGCAACTCTTGTGTACAACGAACAGGAATCTTCTCATGATCAATTCTTCATGTATGTACGTAATTGTAGTCAAACCCGCTGGGAGTAAAGCTAAAAAGTCCCTGATGGTCTAGTGGCTAGGATTTGGTGCTCTCACCGCCGCGGCCCGGGTTTGATTCCCGGTCAGGGAACGTCTCTTTACAAACTGAACATTATGCAGTTATGAAAAATTATCACCATGATGACATGACTTTGGTGCAGGGAGTGAGTGCCTTAGAAAGTGTTCACCAGGTTGACATCTTGGAAGAAAAGGTGGTCGAGGCTAAAACCATTTTTCCTTGTTTCCAAAATAGAGCATTGACACGCGAGCCACAGAGAGGAGGAACTTCCGGAAGAAGTCTGGAAGAATGGGAGCACAGGGCTAGTGGCGCAATGGATAACGCGTCTGACTACGGATCAGAAGATTCTAGGTTCGACTCCTGGCTAGCTCGGTCTGTTTTAAGACAGAAACATCGGTAAATAGACAAACGGAGTGAGTGGCTGAGAAAGTGTTCACCAGGTTGAAATCTTGGAAGAAAGGATGGTAAAAGGCGAGGCAGTGTACCCAACGAGCAACTCTTGTGTACGACCAACAGGAATCTTCTCATGATCAATTCTTCATGTATGTACGTTATTGTAGTCAAACCCGCTGGGAGTAAAGCAAAAAAGTCCCTGATGGTCTAGTGGCTAGGATTTGGCGCTCTCACCGCCGCGGCCCGGGTTAGATTCCCGGTCAGGGAACGTCTCTTTACAAACGGAACATTATCCAGTTATAAAAAACGATCACCATGATGACATGACTTTGGTGCAGGGAATGAGCGCCTTAGAAAGTGTTCACCAGGTTGAAAGGTTGGAAGAAAAGGTGGTATAAGGCGAGGCAGTGAACCCAACTGGCAACTCTTGTGTACAACGAACAGGAATCTTCTCATGATCAATTCTTCATGTATGTACGTAATTGCAGTCAAACCCGCTGGGAGTAAAGCAAAAAGTCCCTGATGGTCTAGTGGCTAGGATTCGGCGCTCTCACCGCCGTGGCCCGGGTTCGATCCTGGTCAGGGAAAGTCTCTTTACAAACTGATCATTATCCAGTTATAAAAAACTATCACCATGATGACATGTCTTTGGTGCAGGGAGTGAGTGGCTGAGAAAGTGTTCACCAGGTTGAAATCTTGGAAGAAAGGATGGTAAAAGGCGAGGCAGTGTACCCAACGAGCAACTCTTGTGTACGACCAACAGGAATCTTCTCATGATCAATTCTTCATGTATGTACGTTATTGTAGTCAAACCCGCTGGGAGTAAAGCAAAAAAGTCCCTGATGGTCTAGTGGCTAGGATTTGGCGCTCTCACCGCCGCGGCCCGGGTTCGATTCCCGGTCAGGGAACGTCTCTTTACAAACGGAACGTTATCCAGTTATAAAAAACGATCACCATGATGACATGACTTTGGTGCAGGGAATGAGCGCCTTAGAAAGTGTTCACCAGGTTGAAATGTTGGAAGAAAAGGTGGTATAAGGCGAGGCAGTGAACCCAACTGGCAACTCTTGTGTACAACGAACAGGAATCTTCTCATGATCAATTCTTCATGTATGTACGTAATTGTAGTCAAACCCGCTGGGAGTAAAGCAAAAAAGTCCCTGATGGTCTAGTGGCTAGGATTCGGCGCTCTCACCGCCGCGGCCCGGGTTCGATTCCCGGTCAGGGAACGTCTCTTTACAAACTGAACATTATGCAGTTATGAAAAATTATCACCATGATGACATGACTTTGGTGCAGGGAGTGAGTGCCTTAGAAAGTGTTCACCAGGTTGACATCTTGGAAGAAAAGGTGGTCGAGGCTAAAACCATTTTTCCTTGTTTTCAAAATAGAGCATTGACACGCGAGCCACAGAGAGGAGGAACTTCCGGAAGAAGTCTGGAAGAATGGGAGCACAGGGCTAGTGGCGCAATGGATAACGCGTCTGACTACGGATCAGAAGATTCTAGGTTCGACTCCTGGCTAGCTTGGTCTGTTTTAAGACAGAAACATCGGTAAATAGACAAACGGAGTGAGTGGCTGAGAAAGTGTTCACCAGGTTGAAATCTTGGAAGAAAGGATGGTAAAAGGCGAGGCAGTGTACCCAACGAGCAACTCTTGTGTACGACCAACAGGAATCTTCTCATGATCAATTCTTCATGTATGTACGCTATTGTAGTCAAACCCGCTGGGAGTAAAGCAAAAAAGTCCCTGATGGTCTAGTGGCTAGGATTTGGTGCTCTCACCGCCGCGGCCCGGGTTCGATTCCCGGTCAGGGAACGTCTCTTTACAAACGGAACATTATCCAGTTATAAAAAACGATCACCATGATGACATGACTTTGGTGCAGGGAATGAGCGCCTTAGAAAGTGTTCACCAGGTTGAAATGTTGGAAGAAAAGGTGGTATAAGGCGAGGCAGTGAACCCAACTGGCAACTCTTGTGTACAACGAACAGGAATCTTCTCGTGATCAATTCTTCATGTATGTACGTAATTGCAGTCAAACCCGCTGGGAGTAAAGCAGAAAAGTCCCTGATGGTCTAGTGGCTAGGATTCGGCGCTTTCACCGCCGCGGCCCGGGTTCGATTCCCGGTCAGGGTACGTCTCTTTACAAACTGAACATTATGCAGTTATGAAAAATTATCACCATGATGACATGACTTTGGTGCAGGGAGTGAGTGCCTTAGAAAGTGTTCACCAGGTTGAAATCTTGGAAGAAAGGATGGTAAAAGGCGAGGCAGTGAACCCAACTGGCAACTCTTGTGTACAACGAACAGGAATCTTCTCATGATCAATTCTTCATGTATGTACGTAATTGCAGTCAAACCCGCTGGGAGTAAAGCAAAAAAGTCCCTGATGGTCTAGTGGATAGGATTCGGCGCTCTCACCGCCGTGGCCCGGGTTCGATTCCCGGTCAGGGAAAGTCTCTTTACAAACGGAACATTATCCAGTTATAAAAAATGATCACCATGATGACATGACTTTGGTGCAGGAAGTGAGTGCCTTAGAAAGTGTTCACCAGGTTGACATCTTGGAAGAAAAGGTGGTCGAGGCTAAAACCATTTTTCTTTTTTTTCCAAAATAGAGCATTGACACGCGAGCCACAGAGAGGAGGAACTTCCGGAAGAAGTCTGGAAGAATGGGAGCACAGGGCTAGTGGCGCAATGGATAACGCGTCTACGGATCAGAAGATTCTAGGTTCGACTCCTGGCTAGCTCGGTCTGTTTTAAGACAGAAACATCGGTAAATAGACAAACGGAGTGAGTGGCTGAGAAAGTGTTCACCAGGTTGAAATCTTGGAAGAAAGGATGGTAAAAGGCGAGGCAGTGTACCCAACGAGCAACTCTTGTGTACGACCAACAGGAATCTTCTCATGATCAATTCTTCATGTATGTACGTTATTGTAGTCAAACCCGCTGGGAGTAAAGCAAAAAAGTCCCTGATGGTCTAGTGGCTAGGATTTGGCGCTCTCACCGCCGCGGCCCGGGTTCGATTCCCGGTCAGGGAACGTCTCTTTACAAACGGAACATTATCCAGTTATAAAAAACGATCACCATGATGACATGACTTTGGTGCAGGGAATGAGCGCCTTAGAAAGTGTTCACCAGGTTGAAAGGTTGGAAGAGCAGGTGGTATAAGGCGAGGCAGTGAACCCAACTGGCAACTCTTGTGTACAACGAACAGGAATCTTCTCGTGATCAATTCTTCATGTATGTACGTAATTGCAGTCAAACCCGCTGGGAGTAAAGCAAAAAAGTCCCTGATGGTCTAGTGGCTAGGATTCGGCGCTCTCACCGCCGCGGCCCGGGTTCGATTCCCGGTCAGGGAACGTCTCTTTACAAACTGAACATTATGCAGTTATGAAAAATTATCACCATGATGACATGACTTTGGTGCAGGGAGTGAGTGCCTTAGAAAGTGTTCACCAGGTTGAAATCTTGGAAGAAAGGATGGTAAAAGGCGAGGCAGTGAACCCAACTGGCAACTCTTGTGTACAACGAACAGGAATCTTCTCGTGATCAATTCTTCATGTATGTACGTAATTGCAGTCAAACCCGCTGGGAGTAAAGCAAAAAAGTCCCTGATGGTCTAGTGGCTAGGATTTGGCGCTCTCACCGCCGCGGCCCGGGTTCGATTCCCGGTCAGGGAACGTCTCTTTACAAACTGATCATTATCCAGTTATAAAAAACTATCACCATGATGACATGTCTTTGGTGCAGGGAGTGAATGGCTGAGAAAGTGTTCACCAGGTTGAAATCTTGGAAGAAAGGATGGTAAAAGGCGAGGCAGTGAACCCAACTGGCAACTCTTGTGTACAACGAACAGGAATCTTCTCATGATCAATTCTTCATGTATGTACGTTATTGTAGTCAAACCCGCTGGGAGTAAAGCAAAAAAGTCCCTGATGGTCTAGTGGCTAGGATTCGGCGCTCTCACCGCCGTGGCCCGGGTTCGATCCTGGTCAGGGAAAGTCTCTTTACAAACTGATCATTATCCAGTTATAAAAAACTATCACCATGATGACATGTCTTTGGTGCAGGGAGTGAGTGGCTGAGAAAGTGTTCACCAGGTTGAAATCTTGGAAGAAAGGATGGTAAAAGGCGAGGCAGTGTACCCAACGAGCAACTCTTGTGTACGACCAACAGGAATCTTCTCATGATCAATTCTTCATGTATGTACGTTATTGTAGTCAAACCCGCTGGGAGTAAAGCAAAAAAGTCCCTGATGGTCTAGTGGCTAGGATTTGGCGCTCTCACCGCCGCGGCCCGGCTTCGATTCCCGGTCAGGGAACGTCTCTTTACAAACGGAACGTTATCCAGTTATAAAAAACGATCACCATGATGACATGACTTTGGTGCAGGGAATGAGCGCCTTAGAAAGTGTTCACCAGGTTGAAATGTTGGAAGAAAAGGTGGTATAAGGCGAGGCAGTGAACCCAACTGGCAACTCTTGTGTACAACGAACAGGAATCTTCTCATGATCAATTCTTCATGTATGTACGTAATTGTAGTCAAACCCGCTGGGAGTAAAGCAAAAAAGTCCCTGATGGTCTAGTGGCTAGGATTCGGCGCTCTCACCGCCGCGGCCCGGGTTCGATTCCCGGTCAGGGAACGTCTCTTTACAAACTGAACATTATGCAGTTATGAAAAATTATCACCATGATGACATGACTTTGGTGCAGGGAGTGAGTGCCTTAGAAAGTGTTCACCAGGTTGACATCTTGGAAGAAAAGGTGGTCGAGGCTAAAACCATTTTTCCTTGTTTTCAAAATAGAGCATTGACACGCGAGCCACAGAGAGGAGGAACTTCCGGAAGAAGTCTGGAAGAATGGGAGCACAGGGCTAGTGGCGCAATGGATAAGGCGTCTGACTACGGATCAGAAGATTCTAGGTTCGACTCCTGGCTAGCTCGGTCTGTTTTAAGACAGAAACATCGGTAAATAGACAAACGGAGTGAGTGGCTGAGAAAGTGTTCACCAGGTTGAAATCTTGGAAGAAAGGATGGTAAAAGGCGAGGCAGTGTACCCAACGAGCAACTCTTGTGTACGACCAACAGGAATCTTCTCATGATCAATTCTTCATGTATGTACGTTATTGTAGTCAAACCCGCTGGGAGTAAAGCAAAAAAGTCCCTGATGGTCTAGTGGCTAGGATTTGGCGCTCTCACCACCGCGGCCCGGGTTCGATTCCCGGTCAGGGAACGTCTCTTTACAAACGGAACATTATCCAGTTATAAAAAACGATCACCATGATGACATGACTTTGGTGCAGGGAATGAGCGCCTTAGAAAGTGTTCACCAGGTTGAAATGTTGGAAGAAAAGGTGGTATAAGGCGAGGCAGTGAACCCAACTGGCAACTCTTGTGTACAACGAACAGGAATCTTCTCGTGATCAATTCTTCATGTATGTACGTTATTGTAGTCAAACCCGCTGGGAGTAAAGCAAAAAAGTCCCTGATGGTCTAGTGGCTAGGATTTGGCGCTCTCACCGCCGCGGCCCGGGACGCCGCGGAACGTCTCTTTACAAACGGAACATTATCCAGTTATAAAAAATGATCACCATGATGACATGACTTTGGTGCAGGGAGTGAGTGCCTTAGAAAGTGTTCACCAGGTTGAAATCTTGGAAGAAAGGATGGTAAAAGGCGAGGCAGTGAACCCAACTGGCAACTCTTGTGTACAACGAACAGGAATCTTCTCATGATCAATTCTTCATGTATGTACGTTATTGTAGTCAAACCCGCTGGGAGTAAAGCAA
The DNA here is from genome assembly GCF_963457635.1 of Microchirus variegatus. Lineage (NCBI taxonomy): Eukaryota > Metazoa > Chordata > Actinopteri > Pleuronectiformes > Soleidae > Microchirus > Microchirus variegatus. The sequence goes on from NC_139812.1 coordinate 12,655,491, forward strand.
AAAAGTCCCTGATGGTCTAGTGGCTAGGATTTGGAGCTCTCACCGCCGTGGCCCGGGTTCGATCCTGGTCAGGGAAAGTCTCTTTACAAACTGATCATTATCCAGTTATAAAAAACTATCACCATGATGACATGTCTTTGGTGCAGGGAGTGAGTGGCTGAGAAAGTGTTCACCAGGTTGAAATCTTGGAAGAAAGGATGGTAAAAGGCGAGGCAGTGTACCCAACGAGCAACTCTTGTGTACGACCAACAGGAATCTTCTCATGATCAATTCTTCATGTATGTACGTTATTGTAGTCAAACCCGCTGGGAGTAAAGCAAAAAAGTCCCTGATGGTCTAGTGGCTAGGATTTGGCGCTCTCACCGCCGCGGCCCGGGACGCCGCGGAACGTCTCTTTACAAACGGAACATTATCCAGTTATAAAAAATGATCACCATGATGACATGACTTTGGTGCAGGGAATGAGCGCCTTAGAAAGTTGTTCACCAGGTTGAAATGTTGGAAGAAAAGGTGGTATAAGGCGAGGCAGTGAACCCAACTGGCAACTCTTGTGTACAACGAACAGGAATCTTCTCGTGATCAATTCTTCATGTATGTACGTAATTGCAGTCAAACCCGCTGGGAGTAAAGCAAAAAAGTCCCTGATGGTCTAGTGGCTAGGATTCGGCGCTCTCACCGCCGCGGCCCGGGTTCGATTCCCGGTCAGGGAACGTCTCTTTACAAACTGAACATTATGCAGTTATGAAAAATTATCACCATGATGACATGACTTTGGTGCAGGGAGTGAGTGCCTTAGAAAGTGTTCACCAGGTTGAAATCTTGGAAGAAAGGATGGTAAAAGGCGAGGCAGTGAACCCAACTGGCAACTCTTGTGTACAACGAACAGGAATCTTCTCGTGATCAATTCTTCATGTATGTACGTAATTGCAGTCAAACCCGCTGGGAGTAAAGCAAAAAAGTCCCTGATGGTCTAGTGGCTAGGATTTGGCGCTCTCACCGCCGCGGCCCGGGTTTGATTCCCGGTCAGGGAACGTCTCTTTACAAACTGATCATTATCCAGTTATAAAAAACTATCACCATGATGACATGTCTTTGGTGCAGGGAGTGAGTGGCTGAGAAAGTGTTCACCAGGTTGAAATCTTGGAAGAAAGGATGGTAAAAGGCGAGGCAGTGAACCCAACTGGCAACTCTTGTGTACAACGAACAGGAATCTTCTCATGATCAATTCTTCATGTATGTACGTTATTGTAGTCAAACCCGCTGGGAGTAAAGCAAAAAAGTCCCTGATGGTCTAGTGGCTAGGATTCGGCGCTCTCACCGCCGTGGCCCGGGTTCGATCCTGGTCAGGGAAAGTCTCTTTACAAACTGATCATTATCCAGTTATAAAAAACTATCACCATGATGACATGTCTTTGTTGCAGGGAGTGAGTGGCTGAGAAAGTGTTCACCAGGTTGAAATCTCGGAAGAAAGGATGGTAAAAGGCGAGGCAGTGTACCCAACGAGCAACTCTTGTGTACGACCAACAGGAATCTTCTCATGATCAATTCTTCATGTATGTACGTTATTGTAGTCAAACCCGCTGGGAGTAAAGCAAAAAAGTCCCTGATGGTCTAGTGGCTAGGATTTGGCGCTCTCACCGCCGCGGCCCGGGTTCGATTCCCGGTCAGGGAACGTCTCTTTACAAACGGAACATTATCCAGTTATAAAAAACGATCACCATGATGACATGACTTTGGTGCAGGGAATGAGCGCCTTAGAAAGTGTTCACCAGGTTGAAATGTTGGAAGAAAAGGTGGTATAAGGCGAGGCAGTGAACCCAACTGGCAACTCTTGTGTACAACGAACAGGAATCTTCTCATGATCAATTCTTCATGTATGTACGTAATTGTAGTCAAACCCGCTGGGAGTAAAGCTAAAAAGTCCCTGATGGTCTAGTGGCTAGGATTCGGCGCTCTCACCGCCGCGGCCCGGGTTCGATACCCGGTCAGGGAACGTCTCTTTACAAACTGAACATTATGCAGTTATGAAAAATTATCACCATGATGACATGACTTTGGTGCAGGGAGTGAGTGCCTTAGAAAGTGTTCACCAGGTTGACATCTTGGAAGAAAAGGTGGTCGAGGCTAAAACCATTTTTCCTTGTTTCCAAAATAGAGCATTGACACGCGAGCCACAGAGAGGAGGAACTTCCGGAAGAAGTCTGGAAGAATGGGAGCACAGGGCTAGTGGCGCAATGGATAACGCGTCTGACTACGGATCAGAAGATTCTAGGTTCGACTCCTGGCTAGCTCGGTCTGTTTTAAGACAGAAACATCGGTAAATAGACAAACGGAGTGAGTGGCTGAGAAAGTGTTCACCAGGTTGAAATCTTGGAAGAAAGGATGGTAAAAGGCGAGGCAGTGTACCCAACGAGCAACTCTTGTGTACGACCAACAGGAATCTACTCATGATCAATTTTTCATGTATGTACGTTATTGTAGTCAAACCCGCTGGGAGTAAAGCAAAAAAGTCCCTGATGGTCTAGTGGCTAGGATTTGGCGCTCTCACCGCCGCGGCCCGGGTTAGATTCCCGGTCAGGGAACGTCTCTTTACAAACGGAACATTATCCAGTTATAAAAAACGATCACCATGATGACATGACTTTGGTGCAGGGAATGAGCGCCTTAGAAAGTGTTCACCAGGTTGAAAGGTTGGAAGAAAAGGTGGTATAAGGCGAGGCAGTGAACCCAACTGGCAACTCTTGTGTACAACGAACAGGAATCTTCTCATGATCAATTCTTCATGTATGTACGTAATTGCAGTCAAACCCGCTGGGAGTAAAGCAAAAAAGTCCCTGATGGTCTAGTGGCTAGGATTCGGCGCTCTCACCGCCGTGGCCCGGGTTCGATCCTGGTCAGGGAAAGTCTCTTTACAAACTGATCATTATCCAGTTATAAAAAACTATCACCATGATGACATGTCTTTGGTGCAGGGAGTGAGTGGCTGAGAAAGTGTTCACCAGGTTGAAATCTTGGAAGAAAGGATGGTAAAAGGCGAGGCAGTGTACCCAACGAGCAACTCTTGTGTACGACCAACAGGAATCTTCTCATGATCAATTCTTCATGTATGTACGTTATTGTAGTCAAACCCGCTGGGAGTAAAGCAAAAAAGTCCCTGATGGTCTAGTGGCTAGGATTTGGCGCTCTCACCGCCGCGGCCCGGGTTCGATTCCCGGTCAGGGAACGTCTCTTTACAAACGGAACGTTATCCAGTTATAAAAAACGATCACCATGATGACATGACTTTGGTGCAGGGAATGAGCGCCTTAGAAAGTGTTCACCAGGTTGAAATGTTGGAAGAAAAGGTGGTATAAGGCGAGGCAGTGAACCCAACTGGCAACTCTTGTGTACAACGAACAGGAATCTTCTCATGATCAATTCTTCATGTATGTACGTAATTGTAGTCAAACCCGCTGGGAGTAAAGCAAAAAAGTCCCTGATGGTCTAGTGGCTAGGATTCGGCGCTCTCACCGCCGCGGCCCGGGTTCGATTCCCGGTCAGGGAATGTCTCTTTACAAACTGAACATTATGCAGTTATGAAAAATTATCACCATGATGACATGACTTTGGTGCAGGGAGTGAGTGCCTTAGAAAGTGTTCACCAGGTTGACATCTTGGAAGAAAAGGTGGTCGAGGCTAAAACCATTTTTCCTTGTTTTCAAAATAGAGCATTGACACGCGAGCCACAGAGAGGAGGAACTTCCGGAAGAAGTCTGGAAGAATGGGAGCACAGGGCTAGTGGCGCAATGGATAACGCGTCTGACTACGGATCAGAAGATTCTAGGTTCGACTCCTGGCTAGCTCGGTCTGTTTTAAGACAGAAACATCGGTAAATAGACAAACGGAGTGAGTGGCTGAGAAAGTGTTCACCAGGTTGAAATCTTGGAAGAAAGGATGGTAAAAGGCGAGGCAGTGTACCCAACGAGCAACTCTTGTGTACGACCAACAGGAATCTTCTCATGATCAATTCTTCATGTATGTACGTTATTGTAGTCAAACCCGCTGGGAGTAAAGCAAAAAAGTCCCTGATGGTCTAGTGGCTAGGATTTGGCGCTCTCACCGCCGCGGCCGGGGTTCAATTCCCGGTCAGGGAACGTCTCTTTACAAACGGAACATTATCCAGTTATAAAAAACGATCACCATGATGACATGACTTTGGTGCAGGGAATGAGCGCCTTAGAAAGTGTTCACCAGGTTGAAATGTTGGAAGAAAAGGTGGTATAAGGCGAGGCAGTGAACCCAACTGGCAACTCTTGTGTACAACGAACAGGAATCTTCTCGTGATCAATTCTTCATGTATGTACGTAATTGCAGTCAAACCCGCTGGGAGTAAAGCAGAAAAGTCCCTGATGGTCTAGTGGCTAGGATTCGGCGCTCTCACCGCCGCGGCCCGGGTTCGATTCCCGGTCATGGTACGTCTCTTTACAAACTGAACATTATGCAGTTATGAAAAATTATCACCATGATGACATGACTTTGGTGCAGGGAGTGAGTGCCTTAGAAAGTGTTCACCAGGTTGATATCTTGGAAGAAAGGATGGTAAAAGGCGAGGCAGTGAACCCAACTGGCAACTCTTGTGTACAACGAACAGGAATCTTCTCATGATCAATTCTTCATGTATGTACGTAATTGCAGTCAAACCCGCTGGGAGTAAAGCAAAAAAGTCCCTGATGGTCTAGTGGATAGGATTCGGCGCTCTCACAGCCGCGGCCCGGGTTCGATTCCCGGTCAGGGAAAGTCTCTTTACAAACGGAACATTATCCAGTTATAAAAAATGATCACCATGATGACATGACTTTGGTGCAGGAAGTGAGTGCCTTAGAAAGTGTTCACCAGGTTGACATCTTGGAAGAAAAGGTGGTCGAGGCTAAAACCATTTTTCTTTTTTTTCCAAAATAGAGCATTGACACGCGAGCCACAGAGAGGAGGAACTTCCGGAAGAAGTCTGGAAGAATGGGAGCACAGGGCTAGTGGCGCAATGGATAACGCGTCTGACTACGGATCAGAAGATTCTAGGTTCGACTCCTGGCTAGCTCAGTCTGTTTTAAGACAGAAACATCGGTAAATAGACAAACGGAGTGAGTGGCTGAGAAAGTGTTCACCAGGTTGAAATATTGGAAGAAAGGATGGTAAAAGGCGAGGCAGTGTACCCAACGAGCAACTCTTGTGTACGACCAACAGGAATCTTCTCATGATCAATTCTTCATGTATGTACGTTATTGTAGTCAAACCCGCTGGGAGTAAAGCAAAAAAGTCCCTGATGGTCTAGTGGCTAGGATTTGGCGCTCTCACCGCCGCGGCCCGGGTTCGATTCCCGGTCAGGGAACGTCTCTTTACAAACGGAACATTATCCAGTTATAAAAAATGATCACCATGATGACATGACTTTGGTGCAGGGAATGAGCGCCTTAGAAAGTTGTTCACCAGGTTGAAATGTTGGAAGAAAAGGTGGTATAAGGCGAGGCAGTGAACCCAACTGGCAACTCTTGTGTACAACGAACAGGAATCTTCTCATGATCAATTCTTCATGTATGTACGTAATTGCAGTCAAACCCGCTGGGAGTAAAGCAAAAAAGTCCCTGATGGTCTAGTGGCTAGGATTCGGCGCTCTCACCGCCGCGGCCCGGGTTCGATTCCCGGTCAGGGAACGTCTCTTTACAAACTGAACATTATGCAGTTATGAAAAATTATCACCATGATGACATGACTTTGGTGCAGGGAGTGAGTGCCTTAGAAAGTGTTCACCAGGTTGAAATCTTGGAAGAAAGGATGGTAAAAGGCGAGGCAGTGAACCCAACTGGCAACTCTTGTGTACAACGAACAGGAATCTTCTCGTGATCAATTCTTCATGTATGTACGTAATTGCAGTCAAACCCGCTGGGAGTAAAGCAAAAAAGTCCCTGATGGTCTAGTGGCTAGGATTTGGCGCTCTCACCGCCGCGGCCCGGGTTCGATTCCCGGTCAGGGAACGTCTCTTTACAAACTGATCATTATCCAGTTATAAAAAACTATCACCATGATGACATGTCTTTGGTGCAGGGAGTGAGTGGCTGAGAAAGTGTTCACCAGGTTGAAATCTTGGAAGAAAGGATGGTAAAAGGCGAGGCAGTGAACCCAACTGGCAACTCTTGTGTACAACGAACAGGAATCTTCTCATGATCAATTCTTCATGTATGTACGTTATTGTAGTCAAACCCGCTGGGAGTAAAGCAAAAAAGTCCCTGATGGTCTAGTGGCTAGGATTCGGCGCTCTCACCGCCGTGGCCCGGGTTCGATCCTGGTCAGGGAAAGTCTCTTTACAAACTGATCATTATCCAGTTATAAAAAACTATCACCATGATGACATGTCTTTGGTGCAGGGAGTGAGTGGCTGAGAAAGTGTTCACCAGGTTGAAATCTTGGAAGAAAGGATGGTAAAAGGCGAGGCAGTGTACCCAACGAGCAACTCTTGTGTACGACCAACAGGAATCTTCTCATGATCAATTCTTCATGTATGTACGTTATTGTAGTCAAACCCGCTGGGAGTAAAGCAAAAAAGTCCCTGATGGTCTAGTGGCTAGGATTTGGCGCTCTCACCGCCGCGGCCCGGGTTCGATTCCCGGTCAGGGTACGTCTCTTTACAAACTGAACATTATGCAGTTATGAAAAATTATCACCATGATGACATGACTTTGGTGCAGGGAGTGAGTGCCTTAGAAAGTGTTCACCAGGTTGAAATCTTGGAAGAAAGGATGGTAAAAGGCGAGGCAGTGAACCCAACTGGCAACTCTTGTGTACAACGAACAGGAATCTTCTCATGATCAATTCTTCATGTATGTACGTAATTGCAGTCAAACCCGCTGGGAGTAAAGCAAAAAAGTCCCTGATGGTCTAGTGGATAGGATTCGGCGCTCTCACCGCCGCGGCCCGGGTTCGATTCCCGGTCAGGGAAAGTCTCTTTACAAACGGAACATTATCCAGTTATAAAAAATGATCACCATGATGACATGACTTTGGTGCAGGGAGTGAGTGCCTTAGAAAGTGTTCACCAGGTTGACATCTTGGAAGAAAAGGTGGTCGAGGCTAAAACCATTTTTCCTTGTTTCCAAAATAGAGCATTGACACGCGAGCCACAGAGAGGAGGAACTTCCGGAAGAAGTCTGGAAGAATGGGAGCACAGGGCTAGTGGCGCAATGGATAACGCGTCTGACTACGGATCAGAAGATTCTAGGTTCGACTCCTGGCTAGCTCGGTCTGTTTTAAGACAGAAACATCGGTAAATAGACAAACGGAGTGAGTGGCTGAGAAAGTGTTCACCAGGTTGAAATATTGGAAGAAAGGATGGTAAAAGGCGAGGCAGTGTACCCAACGAGCAACTCTTGTGTACGACCAACAGGAATCTTCTCATGATCAATTCTTCATGTATGTACGTTATTGTAGTCAAACCCGCTGGGAGTAAAGCAAAAAAGTCCCTGATGGTCTAGTGGCTAGGATTTGGCGCTCTCACCGCCGCGGCCCGGGTTCGATTCCCGGTCAGGGAACGTCTCTTTACAAACGGAACATTATCCAGTTATAAAAAATGATCACCATGATGACATGACTTTGGTGCAGGGAATGAGCGCCTTAGAAAGTTGTTCACCAGGTTGAAATGTTGGAAGAAAAGGTGGTATAAGGCGAGGCAGTGAACCCAACTGGCAACTCTTGTGTACAACGAACAGGAATCTTCTCATGATCAATTCTTCATGTATGTACGTAATTGCAGTCAAACCCGCTGCGAGTAAAGCAAAAAAGTCCCTGATGGTCTAGTGGCTAGGATTCGGCGCTCTCACCGCCGCGGCCCGGGTTCGATTCCCGGTCAGGGAACGTCTCTTTACAAACTGAACATTATGCAGTTATGAAAAATTATCACCATGATGACATGACTTTGGTGCAGGGAGTGAGTGCCTTAGAAAGTGTTCACCAGGTTGAAATCTTGGAAGAAAGGATGGTAAAAGGCGAGGCAGTGAACCCAACTGGCAACTCTTGTGTACAACGAACAGGAATCTTCTCGTGATTAATTCTTCATGTATGTACGTAATTGCAGTCAAACCCGCTGGGAGTAAAGCAAAAAAGTCCCTGATGGTCTAGTGGCTAGGATTTGGCGCTCTCACCGCCGCGGCCCGGGTTCGATTCCCGGTCAGGGAACGTCTCTTTACAAACTGATCATTATCCAGTTATAAAAAACTATCACCATGATGACATGTCTTTGGTGCAGGGAGTGAGTGGCTGAGAAAGTGTTCACCAGGTTGAAATCTTGGAAGAAAGGATGGTAAAAGGCGAGGCAGTGAACCCAACTGGCAACTCTTGTGTACAACGAACAGGAATCTTCTCATGATCAATTCTTCATGTATGTACGTTATTGTAGTCAAACCCGCTGGGAGTAAAGCAAAAAAGTCCCTGATGGTCTAGTGGCTAGGATTCGGCGCTCTCACCGCCGTGGCCCGGGTTCGATCCTGGTCAGGGAAAGTCTCTTTACAAACTGATCATTATCCAGTTATAAAAAACTATCACCATGATGACATGTCTTTGGTGCAGGGAGTGAGTGGCTGAGAAAGTGTTCACCAGGTTGAAATCTTGGAAGAAAGGATGGTAAAAGGCGAGGCAGTGTACCCAACGAGCAACTCTTGTGTACGACCAACAGGAATCTTCTCATGATCAATTCTTCATGTATGTACGTTATTGTAGTCAAACCCGCTGGGAGTAAAGCAAAAAAGTCCCTGATGGTCTAGTGGCTAGGATTTGGCGCTCTCACCGCCGCTGCCCGGGACGCCGCGGAACGTCTCTTTACAAACGGAACATTATCCAGTTATAAAAAATGATCACCATGATGACATGACTTTGGTGCAGGGAATGAGCGCCTTAGAAAGTTGTTCACCAGGTTGAAATGTTGGAAGAAAAGGTGGTATAAGGCGAGGCAGTGAACCCAACTGGCAACTCTTGTGTACAACGAACAGGAATCTTCTCGTGATCAATTCTTCATGTATGTACGTAATTGCAGTCAAACCCGCTGGGAGTAAAGCAAAAAAGTCCCTGATGGTCTAGTGGCTAGGATTTGGCGCTCTCACCGCCGCGGCCCGGGTTCGATTCCCGGTCAGGGAACGTCTCTTTACAAACTGAACATTATGCAGTTATGAAAAATTATCACCATGATGACATGACTTTGGTGCAGGGAGTGAGTGCCTTAGAAAGTGTTCACCAGGTTGAAATCTTGGAAGAAAGGATGGTAAAAGGCGAGGCAGTGAACCCAACTGGCAACTCTTGTGTACAACGAACAGGAATCTTCTCGTGATCAATTCTTCATGTATGTACGTAATTGCAGTCAAACCCGCTGGGAGTAAAGCAAAAAAGTCCCTGATGGTCTAGTGGCTAGGATTTGGCGCTCTCACCGCCGCGGCCCGGGTTCGATTCCCGGTCAGGGAACGTCTCTTTACAAACTGATCATTATCCAGTTATAAAAAACTATCACCATGATGACATGTCTTTGGTGCAGGGAGTGAGTGGCTGAGAAAGTGTTCACCAGGTTGAAATCTTGGAAGAAAGGATGGTAAAAGGCGAGGCAGTGAACCCAACTGACAACTCTTGTGTACAACGAACAGGAATCTTCTCATGATCAATTCTTCATGTATGTACGTTATTGTAGTCAAACCCGCTGGGAGTAAAGCAAAAAAGTCCCTGATGGTCTAGTGGCTAGGATTTGGCGCTCTCACCGCCGCGGCCCGGGTTCGATTCCCGGTCAGGGAACGTCTCTTTACAAACGGAACATTATCCAGTTATAAAAAACGATCACCATGATGACATGACTTTGGTGCAGGGAATGAGCGCCTTAGAAAGTGTTCACCAGGTTGAAATGTTGGAAGAAAAGGTGGTATAAGGCGAGGCAGTGAACCCAACTGGCAACTCTTGTGTACAACGAACAGGAATCTTCTCATGATCAATTCTTCATGTATGTACGTAATTGTAGTCAAACCCGCTGGGAGTAAAGCTAAAAAGTCCCTGATGGTCTAGTGGCTAGGATTCGGCGCTCTCACCGCCGCGGCCCGGGTTAGATTCCCGGTCAGGGAACGTCTCTTTACAAACTGAACATTATGCAGTTATGAAAAATTATCACCATGATGACATGACTTTGGTGCAGGGAGTGAGTGCCTTAGAAAGTGTTCACCAGGTTGACATCTTGGAAGAAAAGGTGGTCGAGGCTAAAACCATTTTTCCTTGTTTCCAAAATAGAGCATTGACACGCGAGCCACAGAGAGGAGGAACTTCCGGAAGAAGTCTGGAAGAATGGGAGCACAGGGCTAGTGGCGCAATGGATAACGCGTCTGACTACGGATCAGAAGATTCTAGGTTCGACTCCTGGCTAGCTCGGTCTGTTTTAAGACAGAAACATCGGTAAATAGAAAAACGGAGTGAGTGGCTGAGAAAGTGTTCACCAGGTTGAAATCTTGGAAGAAAGGATGGTAAAAGGCGAGGCAGTGTACCCAACGAGCAACTCTTGTGTACGACCAACAGGAATCTACTCATGATCAATTCTTCATGTATGTACGTTATTGTAGTCAAACCCGCTGGGAGTAAAGCAAAAAAGTCCCTGATGGTCTAGTGGCTAGGATTTGGCGCTCTCACCGCCGCGGCCCGGGTTAGATTCCCGGTCAGGGAACGTCTCTTTACAAACGGAACATTATCCAGTTATAAAAAACGATCACCATGATGACATGACTTTGGTGCAGGGAATGAGCGCCTTAGAAAGTGTTCACCAGGTTGAAAGGTTGGAAGAAAAGGTGGTATAAGGCGAGGCAGTGAACCCAACTGGCAACTCTTGTGTACAACGAACAGGAATCTTCTCATGATCAATTCTTCATGTATGTACGTAATTGCAGTCAAACCCGCTGGGAGTAAAGCAAAAAAGTCCCTGATGGTCTAGTGGCTAGGATTCGGCGCTCTCACCGCCGTGGCCCGGGTTCGATCCTGGTCAGGGAAAGTCTCTTTACAAACTGATCATTATCCAGTTATAAAAAACTATCACCATGATGACATGTCTTTGGTGCAGGGAGTGAGTGGCTGAGAAAGTGTTCACCAGGTTGAAATCTTGGAAGAAAGGATGGTAAAAGGCGAGGCAGTGTACCCAACGAGCAACTCTTGTGTACGACCAACAGGAATCTTCTCATGATCAATTCTTCATGTATGTACGTTATTGTAGTCAAACCCGCTGGGAGTAAAGCAAAAAAGTCCCTGATGGTCTAGTGGCTAGGATTCGGCGCTCTCACCGCTGCGGCCCGGGTTCGATTCCCGGTCAGGGAACGTCTCTTTACAAACTGAACATTATGCAGTTATGAAAAATTATCACCATGATGACATGACTTTGGTGCAGGGAGTGAGTGCCTTAGAAAGTGTTCACCAGGTTGACATCTTGGAAGAAAAGGTGGTCGAGGCTAAAACCATTTTTCCTTGTTTTCAAAATAGAGCATTGACACGCGAGCCACAGAGAGGAGGAACTTCCGGAAGAAGTCTGGAAGAATGGGAGCACAGGGCTAGTGGCGCAATGGATAACGCGTCTGACTACGGATCAGAAGATTCTAGGTTCGACTCCTGGCTAGCTCGGTCTGTTTTAACCCTCCTGCATCCTCAGTGGGTCCAGATGACCCGCTCCCCGACGAGCGCCCTCCCCTCTGGCGCTACTGAGCTCGGGTCGAAGGGACCCGAGCGCCCTCCCTCTCTCCCACCTTTCCGTCTCCTCCCGGAGCGCCGAACGGGTCGAAGGGACCCGAGCGCCCTCTCTCTCTCCCACCTTCCCGTCTCCTCCCCGAGCGCCGAGCGGGTCGAAGGGACCCGAGCGCCCTCTCTCTCTCCCGTCCTCCCTCTCTCCCACCTTCCAGTCTCCTCCCCGAGCGCCGAGCGGGTCGAAGGGACCCGAGCGCCCTCTCTCCCACCTTCCAGTCTCCTCCCCGAGCGCCGAGCGGGTCGAAGGGACCCGAGCGCCCTCTCTCCCACCTTCCCGTCTCCTCCCCGAGCGCCGAGCGGGTCGAAGGGACCCGAGCGCCCTCTCTCTCTCCCGTCCTCCCTCTCTCCCACCTTCCAGTCTCCTCCCCGAGCGCCGAGCGGGTCGAAGGGACCCGAGCGCCCTCTCTCCCACCTTCCCGTCTCCTCCCCGAGCGCCGAGCGGGTCGAAGGGACCCGAGCGCCCTCTCTCTCTCCCGTCCTCCCTCTCTCCCACCTTCCAGTCTCCTCCCCGAGCGCCGAGCGGGTCGAAGGGACCCGAGCGCCCTCTCTCCCACCTTCCCGTCTCCTCCCCGAGCGCCGAGCGGGTCGAAGGGACCCGAGCGCCCTCTCTCCCACCTTCCCGTCTCCTCCCCGAGCGCCGAGCGGGTCGAAGGGACCCGAGCGCCCTCTCTCTCTCCCGTCCTCCCTCTCTCCCACCTTCCCGTCTCCTCCCCGAGCGCCGAGCGGGTCGAAGGGACCCGAGCGCCCTCTCTCTCTCCCGTCCTCCCTCTCTCCCACCTTCCCGTCTCCTCCCCGAGCGCCGAGCGGGTCGAAGGGACCCGAGCTCCCTCTCTCCCACCTTCCCGTCTCCTCCCCGAGCGCCGAGCGGGTCGAAGGGACCCGAGCTGACTCGCGTTCCTCCCTCCCGGGTCCCGTCCACCACCACAGCCACCACCTCTGCTGCTGCTGCTGCTGCTGCTGCTGCTGCTGCTGCTGCTGCTGCTGCTGCTGCTGCTCAAACGGCATTACTAATAACATAAACATCAACAGCAGCAGGGAACCCACTATAGGTTTGTGAAAAACAACAAGATGAGCTTCTTCAGCGACTACCGCGACCGCACCTCCTACCACGAGGATGACTCCGAAGACGAATATGCGTCGGAAGGGGACGAAGAAGTAGAAGAAGAAGAAGAAGAAGAAGAAGAAGAAGAAGAAGAAGAACAAGAAGAAGAACAAGAACAAGAACAAGAACAAGAAGGACAAGAAGGACAAGAAGAAGAACAAGAAGATGATCGAGAAGACGAAAACGAAGAACAAGAAGACGAAAACGAAGAACGAGAACAAGAAAACGTCGGGAGGGAGGGAGAGGACCGCGAAAGAGATCCTGAACCCGAGGAGGAGGGACAGACTCTCATGTCCAAAGACGGCAAAATCCGATGGTCCTCCGCGGCGTGGCGGCACCGCGGTCGGGGAACCGCGTCCGTCGGGACCGACCCGAGGCCGGCGAGGACGGCGGCGGCGAGCGACATGTGCGGGAGGACAACTCCCTTCGCCGATTTCGCGAGGAGGACGAGGGCGAGGACGACGGCGACGACGGCGGCGGCGGCGACGACGTCGAACGCGGAGGAGGACGAGACCCCCGCGGGACCCCCGGGTCCCACCGCGCGCGCTCGCGCGACCTCTCGCGACATCCTCTCCACGTTCCTCACGTTCTTGCCGCCGAGGACGGAGGACCTGATCCTGCGCATGACCAACCTGGAGGCCCGTCGCCGGGAATACGGACGGGATCACGGCTGGTGGAAGGAGGGCATGGACGCCGCCAACCTGAGGGCCTACTTGGGGCTGCTCATCTTGGCGGGCGTCTACAGGTCCCGGGGCGAGGCGGCTGCCAGCCTGTGGCACGCTCAGAACGGACGGGCTATATTCCGCGCCACCATGCCGCTCAACGCGTTCCGCGCGTACTCGGGGCTGCTGAGGTTCGACGACCGCGAGACGAGAGCCGCGAGGCGCGCCTCCGACAAGCTGGCGGCGGTCAGGGACCTGTGGGACGGGTGGGCGGACGAACTCCCGCGCCTCTACAACCCGGGACCCGAGATAACCGTGGACGAGCAGCTGGTCCGTTTCAAAGGTAGGTAGGTAGGTAGGCGGGCAGGCGCAGTAATAATATAATAGAGTATAATAATAATAACATTATAATAATAATAACAATAATAATAATACAAATAAAAAAAATAATAATAAAAAAAATAATAATAAGATAGCTCTTTCTTCTCCGTTCCCCTCTCCTCTGCAATGCTCCGCTCTCCTCTGCTGAGCTGCGATGCGCTCTCCTCTCCTCCTCCGCTGTCCTCTGCTCTGCAATATAATAATAATATGATAATAATAATACAAAAATAATAATAATAACATTAATAATAATTACATAACTCTTTTTTCTCTGTTCTCCTCTCCTCTCCTCTCCTCTCCTCTCCTCTCCTCTCCTCTCCTCTCCGCTGCTGTGCTGTGATGTCCTCTCCTCTCCTCTCCTCTCCTCTCCTCTCCTCTCCTCTCCTCCGTTGTCCTCTGCTCTCGCGCGCGCAGGTCGCTGTCCCTTTCGTCAGTACATGCCCAGCAAGCCGGCCAAGTACGGGATCAAGTCGTGGGTAGCCTGCGACGCAAAGTCCAGCTACGCCTGGAAGATGCAGGTCTACACCGGGAGGCCCGTCGCGGAGGCGGAAGAAGCGGAGGCGGAAGAAGCGGAGGCGGGAAGATCGGGAGCGGGAGCGCGAGTGCGAGGAGGGGGAGCGCGAGTAGGAGCGCGAGTGCGAGGAGGGGGACGAGGAACGGGAACGGGGACAACGGGAGGACGACGAGAAGGAGAGGCGGGAGGAGGAGGAGAAGGAACGGGAACGGGAACGACGACGACGACGGCGGCGGCGGCGGCAGGGAGAGGAACGGCGAGAGGGGCCCCCGAAAGGAACCAGGGGACGCGCGTCGTGCTAGACTTGACCCGCGGACTGAGGGGCCCCCGCAACGTCACCTGCGACAACTTCTTCACGTCCTACGAGCTCGGGCGGCGGCTCCTGGAGAGGGGGCTGACCATGGTCGGCACGGTCAGGAAGAACAAGCCCGAGCTCCCGCCCGCGCTCCTCGCCGTCAAGGGACGAGCCGTCTTCTCCTCCGCGTTCGCCTTCACGGGCACCACCGCCCTGGTCTCCTACGTGCCCAAGAAGAACAGGAGCGTGCTGCTCATGAGCACGCTGCACGCCGCGGACGGCGCGCGAGTCAGCGACCGCCGGGACGCCAAGCCCGTCGCCGTCCTCCACTACAACGCCAACAAAGGCGGCGTCGACAACCTGGACAAGGTGATCGCCACCTACAGCTGCCGGAGGATGACGGCCCGCTGGCCCGTCGCCGTCTTCCACAACGTCGTCGACGTGTCCGCCTACAACGCCTTCGTGATATGGAGGGAGCTCAACCCGACCTGGATGGCCGGCAAGCTCAACAGGAGGAGGTTGTTCCTGGAGCAGCTGGGCCACGCGCTGGTCGCCCCTTGCGTCGAGAGGAGGCTGCGCCTCCCCCGCGCCGAACCCTCCGCCTCGCTCGTCAGGGCGGCCCGTGCTGCCTTCCGGGCGCAGGGAGCGGGAGAGGGAGCGGGAGAGGGAGAGGGAGAGGGAGCGGGAGAGGGAGCGGGAGCGGGAGCGGGAGCGGGAGCGGGAGCGGGAGCTGGAGCGCCCCCGGCGGCGGCAGCAGCCAGCAAGAGGAAGAGGTGTCAGATCTGCCCCTCGAAAAAGGACAGCAAAACTCACACCGTGTGCCGCGGTTGCTCCAGGTACGTCTGCGGGCGCTGTGCGCTGCAGTACTGCCCTGTCTGCGCCGGCAGAGTGGCGGCGGCGGCGGCGGCTCGGTGAACGATAGCCGACGTGACGTGACGTGACGTGACGTGACGTGACGTGACGTGACGTGACGTGACGTGACGTGACGTGACGTGACGTGACGTGACGTGACGTGACGTGACGTGACGTGACGTGACGTAGGGACCCGAGCCTCTCTCTCTCTCTCTCTCTCTCTCTCTCTCTCTCTCTCTCTATGTCGTCTCTCTCTCTCTCTCTCTCTCTCTCTCTCTCTCTCTCTCTCTCTCTCTCTCTCTCTCTATCGTCGTCCCCCCCCCCCCCCCAACAGATGAACGACGGGCGAGTGCCTCTCGCCATCTTCCTCCCCGAACGACGGGCGGGTCTAAGGGACCCGAGCGCCTCCTGGCTGGCTTTGCCATTTGGAGGCTGCAGGAGGGATAATGAACACACACACTACCCTGTTTTGCTAGAGGGAACAAAGGGGGGTCTTTTTAAAATCGAATTCCTAATCACAGAGCTCCCCAATTGGGATACTCTGATTTCCTCCCAGATTCAAAGACCTGACCTATGTTTATTGAGATACAATAATTTACAGTGGCGGGCAAATCACACGTCATCACACATGTACATTAGCTTTCATGTAGTTTGCGGTCCACCATTGCGGTCAATAGTCCAAACACACACTAGCCTGTGTGGTTATAACTGTGGGAGTGTTCGTAACTGTTTATCACCAGTGCTTTCTCTACACAGCATCACCACATAAAATAGTAGGCTATCAGTCAAGTTATTGATTAGATTATTTTTATTGTCAAGATACACAAAGTCACAGCGTACATTTCTTCTTCATGCATATTTGATCTACATGAGGAAAGACACATTATCACAAAAGAGGGTCACTTTCATTTTCATCGATTGCCTTGTAGCATCTGGGGAGGGCAGCTGCAGGTCCTGACTTGCTTGAAGAGCCCTCACAGGTAGCGACTTCTTCAATCAGGTCATTGCGATTGATTTTTCAAGGCTTCCGTGGCTTCATCTTTGTAGTGCGCTGAGATGGCATCGGGTCGTTTCGGTCTATCAGTCTAATCAAAGTCAGCATTAGGCCTGGCTCCTTGACCATGCGCAATCTGCGAGCGCAACTTGAGGCACTCGTGCTCGATACTGGTGATACTCTCCAATAGCTGAAGAATGCGCTCAGACTGTCGGCCAATACCGGTGGAGACGGGGGTGGTTTGTTGTTGTTGTTGTTGTTGTTGTTGTTCTTGTTGTTCTTCTTCTTCTTCTTCTTCTTCTTCTTCTTCTTCTTCTTCTTGTTGTTGTTTAGTTCCCGGGATCTTGTAATTGTCCCAGGTTTCCATTAACATTTTACTGGTAACGTTTCCTTTCCTCCGAGCACTGTCAATCAAGACTCGAGCCTTTTCAGCAGTGTGTACTAGCTTCTGTATCACCTGCATCTCATGATGTGATAGCATGCCATGTTGGAAGAGAACATCGCTAACATAGTCCAGTTTATCCGTGGTGTTCAAGTCATTGTATATGTAGTTCGATCTTCTTCGAAGGAGAGTCTCCATGCTAGAGCAGTCACGGTCACACAGTCACAGTGGAAGTGTCTTCTAGCAGTCACGGTCACACAGTCACAGTGGAAGTGTCTTATAGCAGTCACGGTCACACAGTCACAGTGGGAGTGTCTTCAGCGCAGTGGACAGCTGGATGGATAACAGACACACACACACTACCCTGATTGGGTTGAGGGGCGAGTTCCAAATCGCACAGCTCCCCAGGTGGCCATGCATAAACACAATGTTATTATATCTTATGTGAATAAAGATGACACATGTATGAAATATTGGTATAAACTGTTTTTATTTGTTGCAAGTCAAAACAGGGCACATTTGTACAGATTTTCTCTCATTGAGATGAGCAGGGTTACATTCAGCCTGTTAGCCTTTCATCGGCCCACACCATGATGCTCGTTATGGGACGGGACGTATGTATGCAGCGTAGGTTGGACGGACCTTACATGTATTCGTCCTCTATATCGTTTCGCTCTCCCTGCTCCACCAACTGCGTCAGTCAGTTGTGGCAGCTCCCTTCTACACAACAGATGTACTTGTTTCATTTTACGTTCCAGCTGTTCAATCACGTCAACGGGATGTGCAAAATCGCCACGCACCAAGTCACACGTGTACATGCCTCTATTGACAACCATGGGAACGTTCAGCACAAAGTCCCTGGTCTTCACCGCAATCGAGACCACTTCTCTGCGATTTCTGAAAGTAGACGATGAGATTACAACGTCTCCCTCGAGACTTTCAGGTCTGTTCAGAAAAGACTCTATCTGCTCTTGGGGGACCCAGCCCCACCAGCGATTGCCCAGCCATTCTAAGAGACAATGCCATTTAATTTTCTCATCTACGGCGCGGTGCATTGTGTCCTTCTGTTCGTGCTCGTCAGGGGTTATCGCCGTTCGTTTAGAGATCAAGTATCCCTGCTCGACTTCACTCTTGAGATCTTCTATCAGGTCATTTGGATCCGATTCGTCCCGCTGTACAAAGTCCGTGCATCTGTACCTGCCTCGCAGCGTAATCACAGAACATGTCTTGATGCCGTCGGGAGTCTTGATCGTAACAGCGCAGAGTCCTATGGGTAGGCTGCCTCGGTATTCCGAGATGGCGATAGCTCCCACCTTGGCCTCTGGGCTGAGCAGGACCGATTTGATCTCGTCTTCGGGGACCGAGCCCCACCAGCGTTGGCCCAGGGATCCTATAAATGACCCCCACGATGTCAGCCGCTTACATAGCATCCGCTCGCCCTTAACAGAAGAGGTGGGAGCCATGCTCTCCGCAAAATCCCAAAGACGAGCCGGATATCTGTGGTCACAGTACCAGTCGTCCTCCCGTTTACTGTCATTGCAAGGATCCCATTGCTCAACGTCACAGAGTTCATCGTCGCTGGGCCGCGTTGGTTGCCCAGGGCTCTTGGACACGCTGGTGGTCCAGAACGGTGTCCTGTTCGCACTTGAGTCCTCTTGGCAGTAGCCGTAACAAGACTGCATTCCGGGCCGGTTGACGCAAACAACCGTATCGTAATGGGCACCGGGATTTTCCAAATATATGCCCTGGTTAGAGACCTGCACGCCATTGCATGTGTAAATAAGCCAACGGCCGCTGTAGTAGGTGTATATGGACACTCCCAAGCAGTCCGCCGTCGCTTGAATCTCCACTTCGGTTGCCCAAGTACCTAGGGAGCGCATGTTGGATTTGCTAGTGTAGTCTAACACAGAACTGTATCCCCTTCTCAATGTAGACAAGTACGTCTCCTGGTTCAGCTCCAGCTGTGTAACCACCAGACTTCTGAGTATTTGATGGTTCTCGTCCGTACCGCACAAGGCTTCGCTGACCGCTCTGAAGAAACAGTTTCCGTCGCCCAGGATCTTCACAGTTCTACAGGGATCCCCTAATGCACCAGCAGCTGGACAGTCCATTGTAGACCGCTCCCAGCACTGCAGCTTCTTGCGTAGATATTGCGCAACCGCGCCGCGAACGGGGTCGTACAGAAGCTCTCTACCTGTGCTCTTCCCAACAAACCCAACCTCGGACCCACTGTCATGGTCCCTTGTAGGCTCATTAGGCACAAGTGACTCGAAACGATTCGCCATGTCTCTCTAATGTCCCTGTTCCGTTACGCCTCAATGTGATTTTGCTGTATGCGCACGGCGCAGAGCCAACCTTTATAACACAGAATATCCACCCGTTAGTAATACAGCTCGCCAGATTACAGAGGAAGCGGAATACCTGACCTCTAAACCCAGTGAATGACATGCTGATTTGAAGGGGGTTCATGTTAAGGGCACACACACACACACACACACACACACACACACACACACACACACATATATATGTGTATATATTACACGTATATATTGGGTGACCTCTGTGGTGACAAGTGCGCAAAGGAGGACACCATATAACCTTGCAAATCTCAAAGAACGTGTTATTTTGTGTGCTCCAGCATTTTACCCTGTTGTATATTGACTCGAATAAATACAGTGGATGTGAATGTGTTTCGTGCCTGTGTTGTCTTTATTGGTGTACATCAGAATATTCAGACACAGTTCATAGCGCCAGCCTTTATTGTGCATAGTAGAAGTTATACCAGTCTCTTAGGCACATGCGGTTATGCCACACAAAATTCAACCGCGTTCTCCGGATCAACACATCTGTGCTGAGCTGCGCAAAGTTGGCAAGACTGTCAATGTGTTGCTCCTCCCACTCCTCCTCGGACCGAAAGCTGTGAGTGAGAGTGTTGTAAATGTCCAAGATGCTCGATCCGTACACTATGGTGAGGGACATACGTCCAACGATTTCACCAATGCTCTCTGATGGGCTCTCGATCAGAACCTTGACGTTGGGCGTCCTTTCGTCTACAATGGCGAAGTTGTCGGCGTACTCGCTCATGGTCTGGTACAGGGTGGCGATATATTTCATCTGTGCGAATGGGACTACCACGTTACCCACTGGATTACTCACGTCTCTCGGATACGCATGTGAGTAATCCAGCTCACCGCGTGATCGGCCATCGCCCGTCTCCTGAGCGACTAGTTTTAAAATGTCCAGGTTGTCGCAGAAAGCTGATCGCAAGAGAGCTAGGACATGCACCAGAGCCTCATAGTCCTTGTCGGCACGTGGCTGTTGCAAAGGTACGCACAAGTGGTTGTCCGTGCATTGCGGGAAGGTGAACGATCGGGGGGGCCCAATCGGACCTGTCACGACACAGGCGACGCCTATCTCGGAACACAGGGCGCACGTGAATTCAAATTCCCCTCGGGTCGAGTCGAGGAGGACCTCGAAAGCCCCCCTCGCTCTGTCTGAGGCCCAGAGGCTGTTTGACATCATGAACGCCAGTATGTTCATCAAGGTTAGCCTGTTTTCGTCATCGTACACAGCCAGGGTGCGACTGAAAGGCACAGTGTCTGTGCCCGCTATCTTACAGGACCCGCCGTCTATGTCCAGCTGCCACGGGGAGGAAAGTTTGCACGGGTCGTTGGTCAGAACCCTCCTTTTGTTGTCGCTGATCACAGCAAACTTGACTGGTATTTTTTCCAAGGTTCCTTGCTTGTAGGCGGTAACGCTCATGTTGTCGATGACAAACAGAGTGCTGCAGTCTCCGCAGGGTATGAGCCCCCCCATGTTAATCTTGAACATAGCAGGCTGATGGGCCTCACTAAACCTGCTCATGGTGTGGGAGAAAACATACTCCTTCTGGCTGAAAGACATGCTATACTGGGTGCAGGCAGGGTTTGTGTGGAAAGGAACTAGCTGCTCTTTTCCATGATGCACGTCTGCTGAACCGTTTATACGTGATTGTTCTGTTTCTTTTAGCCCAAGTGAAGGTGAGCTACCCCGAGCTGGAATCAGGACAGCCACAGTCTTTCGTTGACACAACGTCCTATCTTTCTTCTCTTGTCTTGGCCGTATACGTGCTGGATAAGCCTGTGCCCCGGGACGTTGTTGGCAAACAGGTCCCTGTAAAAGTTCTTACAGCCCGTGCAATGATACGTGACCCGACTGCTGTCAGCGGGAGCGCGCGTCCTCTTCCCTAGCTTGACTGGGACGTTCTTTAGCCACTTCTTCTCCCGCAAGGTCTCGATCCACGTTCGCATGAGGTACGCGTCGGCGCAAGAGTAGGGCATGATATAGAGGACGGACTCCGGGCACATGGAGCATGGCGCTGAGTTGAAAGCGTCTGGAGAGTGTATCTGCAACACGAGCGCAGTCTGGTACAGAAGACCGGCCAGGTCGACCAGAGTCCTCTCGCACGACTCGCTTGCAGCTATGGAAAGTCTCCCGCCGGAGGAAGCGAGCCCTGCGTCTGTCAGCATGACGGTCGGCACCGAAAGCGAAATGGCGACGTCTGTGCACGGGAGGCCCAAAGGCTCGTCGTTTCTGAGGGACACCATGCCTTCAGCCACGGCTTTGGCGAGCGCCTTTCCGAGCGAAGCGCTCAGGCTCCTGTACACGTCACCGGGGCGCAGAGACATGTCCTCCGTGATCACCTTGAGGCAGGCCTCGAGTTTCTCGCCCGACAGACGAGCCACATTCTCCCTGTTTATCCTCAGGTGCTCCAACTCCCGAGTCCCGCAGGCCGGTATCATGTGTTCGGGGCAGTTGTTCATTACCGCGTTGAAAGCCGCCGTTGCCCTCTTCAGCCTCTCTCTGACCGAGGAGACGGAGGTGAGCAGGTGCTCTTTGCATTCGTCCAGGCTGTGGGTGCCAAGAGCAGAACTGTACATGTAGCCCGGCAAGCAGTAGTCTATGATGCAGTGAGCCACAAGTTTCCCGGAGCCGTTGACAAAGGTGCAGTCCGCGTAGTGAGCTATCAGCACCCTGGAGTTCGCAAAACACTTGTTGAACGGCTGGTAAGGGTGAGAGATGAGCTCCACGCAGGGGGAGGAGGGGGGGTCTGCAGAGGTTTCCCGGTGGCGCTCTCGAAACTCGTCCCAGTTTCCTTTGCTTTCTTCCCCGGGCGCGTCGCACCCTTCCATGTGTGCGTCGGAGAAGTGGCAGGGTGCCCGGCGCTTGGCCTCGCACGCGAGAGAGCCTCCGAACATGGTCGTGATACACCCGTTGGCCTGGAGGTTCAACGGGTATCTGTAGAAAGCGGCTTCGCAAGGGCTGCACTTGTGATACTCGTGGCACTCGACGGGCTTGACGGAGAGTCCCGTGATCCGCTGTAGCCACGTCCTTGCGATTTCAACATAGGTGGTTTTGACGCTGGACTTGGCCGCTTTCAAGCGATCCAGCGTCTGTTGACTAAAGTGCTTGTTCTTTGAGGATCTGATGAGCCTGCTCCAGGGAAAGAACCCCACTGCCATCTTGGACGCAATGAGTTCGGACGCTTTGCACGCAAGCAGGTCTCTGAGGATGGCTTGCTTGCGCGAGAACATGTGGTTCATGCAGTACTTCCAGTCCTTGTACAGCGTTCTCACCGTGATGGAATGAACCGGGCCAGACTCGCGGGCCTGTGCACGCGAGAGTCTCGCAGAGACCGCGGCGAAACCAGAGTCCAGCGGTGACATCATTACATCTTCCACTCTGTAGGTGACGAGGAAGGAGCTAGCCTGACTCAGCTCCGACCACCGACCGAGATCGTCCAGGAGGGGTTCCCGCTCCAGGTACAAGATTACATCTCCTGGCTTGAGTTGGTGCCAGGGAGAGGTGGAAAAGCACGAGACCTGGTCCGTCTCCAGCTTGATGCAGTCTCCCCTCATGACGCACGCTATGAAGGCGTCCGTGATAGCGGAATCACAAGGGGAGCGCACGCTCTTGAAGGCGGCTAGCCCCCTGACCTTTACAGAGACCGAAGAGAGATGCCCCGCATCGTCGAGCGTGTGAATGAGGGACACGTAGGTCTTCTTAGCTACGTGGCAGTAGATGGAGCAACTGTTTTCATATTCCAGCTCGATCCTCCTGTCTCTCACGAAGGGCCCGGTGACATCCGCCGCTTCTTCAGACCCGGGGACTCTGGCCACATAGACAGGGTAGCCTTCCTCGGTGAACTTTGCCGCGGGGTCTCTGGCTATCTTTTGGTGTGTGTTACCTCTGCCAATGACGTACATCCTCTGCAGAGAGTCCTCGACCAAGGCCGTGTGCACATAGTCCAGAAAGGCAGGCACCTGCAACCCGGCCCGCTTGAACTTGTCACCAACAGCCGCCCGAGCCTCGCAGGCGAAACTCTCGAGGAGTTTGGCTTCTGCCTCCCGGTCGTGCGAGACGTCTCCGCACGGGTTCACGTCGCCGATGTCGCGCTCAGCAAGGTCCCCGGGTCCGTAGCCAACTGAGACCATGACACTGTCGGTGTCTCCGTAGACCACGGGGCAGCGGTGCTGGTAAAAGGTAGACACGCAGCTGTTCACGACTGAAATCTGCTGTCTGCCGTGGGCAGATATGAGAGGCCCGCAGGGGTGAGGAGCCGTACCGTAGAAGGAGTTGGCCAGGACTTTACTCTCTCCCTCCTGCACCTTGTAGTAGGCCCGCTCGGCGTCGCCTATGTCGGGCTCTCCGATTTTCCTCTTGAACTCGGCCCGCCGGTTGATGTAGTACTCGACCGAGGAAGATAATACGGCCGGCGCGCGGACGAAGCCTCCCCGGGTCCCGTCGTACTTGAGAATGAGCGACGCGTACTTGAACCCCTCGGCTTCCCAGCTGTAGCACACCCAGCCGGAGAGGTCGTGGGGGAATTTCACCGGAGGCCAGGGGATGGTGGTCTCTGGCGAAATGTTGAGAGCGCACATGATGTTGGGGTACATGCTCGAGAAGTCAAATGAAAGCTCCAGGCCCATGCCGGGTCCCGAGTAGTGTAGGCCCGTGAGAGGAGCGCACACAGCTCCCCCCTTCCAGCGGTTGCCGTCTACGTCCCCATAATCACCCCTCGGATCCCATCTCAGGCGGCTGTGTAGATGCATGCCCATGGGTCCCGCTTTGACTCTGAGAGTGTCCAGGGTGAACTTGAGTTGAGGCATCTGAACAGAGTGAATGCTTTGCACGAAACCGCCAAAGTTATCCCCTCGTCCGTGCACCATCACGTCTATGTTGAGAGTGCTCCTACAGCGATGGAACAGAGCCGACACCGGGTCGAGAACCTTGGCGAGCCTGGCGCACAGCTGCGAGTCGACCAAGTTGTAGAGGAGCACGGCAAAGAGACTTTTGCCGCCCGTTGCGATCATCCTGTCCATTTTAGAGTAGCCCACGTCTGCCAGCTTGCAAAGCTTTCTCGCGTCCTTTGGCGGCTTTCTGTGCAGCTCCCTGAACTTGGTGATGACAAAGGGCGCCACGTCGTTCAGCTTCATGCTGGTGCACGCAAACTTTACATCTCTGGTCCCTGCCATCCTGTACAGATCTATGACGTTCATACCGCAGCTGTTCATCTTGAAGTGGCCCAGCTTGGCCTTCTCTCTGTTGAACGTTTCTACATGCGCGGCTATCAGCTGGAGCTTGTACTCGGTCAAGGTTCCCTTCAGCAACACGTGGCCTACGCTCTTGAGCATCTCTTTGTACATATCCAAGTAACGCACGTTTTCGAATTGAAAGAAAGGTACTATGTCCTTGGCCAGGGGCCCGGTCAAAAAGAGCCCGTACCAGGCTTGCAGTAGCGCGGCACATCGCTTTTGTGTGGCAGCGTCGAGGCGTTTGGTGTAGTTGGTTTCTTCCCCATAGAAATGCACCCGCTGCTGGATCACCCGGATGTCAAAATCTGCGTTGAACACGTAGAGGAGTTCTATCTTGTTCCGGTGCAGCACGTGGATCGTTTTCTCAAGGAGCGCAAGTTCTCCAGGACACGGGTAAATCAAAAGTCTTTTTACATCTCCCACACCGGCGCCCCTGGCCAGTTCGTGGTCCGCTTCGGGGTGAGGGCTGTGTGCCGACACCTTACATTTGTTGTATAGAACGATCAGCTTCTTCCTACGGTGTTCGGGTGAGGTCTTGGGTATGTGTGAGTTGAGAATCACGAGGGAGACACACGTTATCTCGTGCTGCTGACCCGGCATGTCAGTAGCCAGACTGGGGATGGAGACCTGCTTGCTCTCTTTTGGCAATTGTTTCCTGCCCCTGCTGAGCTCGTGAACCAGCTTATTCCTGTACTCTGTCATGTCAGCGACCATGCGTTCGGTGCAGTAGGGGAACTTGTAGGCGAAGGTGTCGCAACGTAGGGACACATCCCGGTGCGCTTCGTCAAACACGGTTTCGATGTCCAGGCAGGCTGCCTTGTAGAAATAGGGCAGGTGTTCACTGTCAAATAACGTGGCCTCGACCTCTGATTTGTTGTGATCGTATACGAGGTCCGAGGCTGAGACGACCTGGTTCAGCTTGTCTGCAGGCAAGAAATACACCCTGCCGTACATAACATCGGAGCACAGGGCAGGTGTGTTGCCATCTCTGACAACGTAGTTGCCCCTGTCCGGGCAGAAGTCACCGAAGGTCAGCGCACCCCTAACTGTTTCCATGTACTTTTTGGCCAAGGATATACTTTTCAGGGGAAAAGCCTGAGCGTTTACTTTACGCTTGATATCGTCGTGGTGAACCTGGACGCACACCGGCTCAGCGACAAAATGTTTAGACCAAGTTTCCTGTACCAGCTCCCAGGTCTCCTCCTCGCCGTCCTGATCACCAACCAAGTCTAGGTCATAGCCCACAACTGGAGCTACACCGGTGACCTTGAAGTGTACTGTGGTGTGGATGCCGATATGGCGAGCCTGCACCACCAAACCTTTGCACAAGAGCACCTCTTCCCACCTGTGAAAGAGGACCGATTTGATCATCACCCCGACCATATTAGGTTCCCGCTCAGGGTCCACTACTCTGCGCGAAGGGTAGATGTTGGGGAAAAGGTCCACGAAAGGCAACGCTTTGTTCATTATTCACAACCCCAGAGACTTTTTGTGTTCACGGCGGTGTGTGTGATGTTTTTAAGTCTTTTATTGCGTTGTGTGTAAAAACCCGTAAGGCCTGTGCCGAGCACGAGATTGCACTGTCTAGCTGAGGACTGCGCAACCAAGCCAAGCTCGGTCGGACATTTATCCAACAGTACATCTGCACAGCCCTTTCTTTTGACCTTCAACTGCAGCAAAAAGTTGAATAAATTCCACATTTAATTTTCACGTGTGTTTGTGTTGTCTTATTTAACTGTGATGGGGACGGGGGTTTCAAAGACACAGTGGTATCACAACGTTGGATAATACAAGCACACTTTATTGCGTAGAAGACAAGCCATACAACACAAACCAAAGTCTTGGTAACGAGCCTGTAAAAGAAAAAAAACACAGCATTGATTACTGTAACCCTAACTAACCCTACCCAGGCGAACACAAGTCCCCTGTCTGAGTGCACAATCACAGAGGCACCCCCACCCAACCCCGATTACACATACTATACTGCCAGGCATACACCCTGGATAGTTCGCCAGTCCTTCGCAGGGCCACACATAGAGACGGACGAGCATTCACACCTACGGTCAATTTCGTACTAGTTTTCCATCCCATTGAGAACCAGATTAGCAAAATCATGTCTTACGCCACACGTTCGTCTCTGTGTAGAAAAAGAGCCAGAAAAGAGTCACACGACGAACGCGAGAACGCGTCCCACTTGAAGACGATATCGAGCTTGAAACGTGAAGTCCTGGAACTGAAGAGAGCACTGGATGGCGAGCGCGAACAGAGGATCGAAGCTCTCCGCCACAGGACAGCACTTTGTGCGGAGTGCGCGATGTACCGGCGAGGCGGCGAGTGCTCGACACGAGGAGGAAAAGATGTGCTTATGTCAGACGAGGCCGCAACCACGGTGGTAGGCGAAAGCCTGAGCGATGCCCACAGGCGCACGCTATACGAACTACAATTGTACACAAAGGAGCTGGAGGAGACGAGGCGAGCCCTTGAGACCACGTGCGAAGAGCGAGAAGCCTTGAGGATCAAGCTGACAGAGAACCGAACCGTGGAGGTCTCCAAGCCCGATGTCGCGAAAGCTGGCGCGCGTGTAATCGAGGAGAATTCACATCCTCACTTGGACTGGGTGGGGAGACATTACCTTGCAGTCTCGCTGCCAGAGGATCGGATGTTCAAACCCGGTCAGTCCGTCACACCGGTCGGAGTGTTACAGAGGCTGTTTGAGATGAGGGTAGGCGACAAATTGGCAACCGGTTTCAGCGTGATGCTGGAGAATATAAACATCATGCTAGCTCAAGTGGAGCCGGAGTGGTACGCCAAACACTTTGGTTTCCGTGGAGCCCACCTGCATGGCAACAACTACATGTCCACAGACAGGGTGGACACCGAGGATTTTGCGTGGCAGTTGTTCGAGTACAGGGCGCACGCGCCGCTGATAGAGGTGCTCGCCGGGCTCCTGAATGTGCTAAACAGCACAGGGAAAGGAGGCGTGACGACAGCGGCCCTGTACACGAGCAAAACCGTGTACAGCTCCTACGCGACACTTTTCAGAGACACAGTGTCCAGGGCCTACGAAGGGTTCACGCGGGTGCGTGATAGAGCTCAGATGGTGCGGAAGGCACAAGGAGTCGTGTGCGTGCCTCTCACCGCGGGCTTGGGTGCTGTTCAGAGCGAATCTGATGGAGGTGGTTCCCACTCTGTCAGGGCCAACGTCTTGCGCTCCATACTGGAAGGGATCGAAGCCCCGCCTCATATCGGCAGTGCACCATCGAACGCTGAGGTAGACAGAGAAGACCCCCTTCGTTTGGGGCAGTCCCTCTCTGACTTCATGAAACGTAGCGATCTGGAGGGTCGCGATAAACAGGGAAGGTCCGCTCGTCAGAGTGACCAGAGAGACTACCCTTCCGGGGCTGCGACAGAATATTTCCTACCAGGGCCTATTGCAAAGCGGGTGGTGTTCGATTCACCTTGGTCACACGAGCTGCCTGCTCAGTAGCGCTGTCCAATGAAGGGTGCAGGTTAGGGAAATCGTGGATGGATGAGTAGTGAGACATAGATAGGCAGAGACATGGACACTGAGGGCGACAGAGAGAGGTAGACAGATAGACATTTATTTTATGAATGACACAACCATGAGCTAGTCCGCAACGAAACACCTAGCTAAGTTACAGTCAGGGGGGTTAGGGTTAGGGTTGAGATCAAGATACACTTTGTCTTTGTCAGCCCCGCTGGTAACATCTCGCATTAAAAAAGGACAAACTCTGGAAACACTGCCAGCGCCCCAAGAAGAAGGCTAAAGGAGACACCATGCCACCCACCAACAGTAACTACCTCTTCACGTGGTACCCCGCCAGTGCCCAAGAAGAAGAGAACATCGCTAGCACACTGCGTGTTCTACTATGCTGCAGGTGGACAGGGTCCGACTTTGTCAAGGTCCGCACCGTTACAGCGTCCTCAACTGGCGGTCTGTCTGCAGTGTCCTACAAATGGACTCAGCCAAAGTTCTTTGTGGGTATGTCCAAGGTTAAAGAAGCCATCGGAGACATCGCAGAGCAAGTAGAAGTTTACAATGTGGGAAATGGCGTGACTGTGGACGACATCCAAAAGTACGACGCCCTGAAACGCAAGTACAATGTGCCTGGTGTGCTGACAGAAAGAGACGAGGACCGAGAGCAGACCAGGGGTTATGGCACGCGTCGGGTAATACTGCCTTGTATTTTACATGGCCAGCCTCGCTCTTGGATGATGGACAAACCTACCCAGTGTGTTTTGCCTTTGTCTGAACCACATGTGCCTGGTACATCCACGGGACACACAGGTGTGTTCCTGTAATACAAGACAGTTGTTGTTGTTGTTGTTGTGTGTAATCTGTTACTCATACTGTTATTTGTACTTATAGCGCAAGTGAGACCTGTACTCTCGTCACCTATCCTGTTACAGTCTGATACCGATACCGATGACGACACTGACATCATGTCCCACTCTCCCGCTTATTCTACCCATGATGCCAACGACGAACACCTCGGCACGTGGATCGAGGCACACCCCGCTCCGACACGCACTCCTGTTGCAGCACGTGCAGCTTCTCCGCTCCCCGCTCCTACTCGCACTCCTGTTGAAGCGCGTGCAGCTTCTCCGCTCCTCGCTCCCTCCCCTGCAAGACCAAGACGTAATTTAAGGCGGTTTCTTGGTGGGGAACGATGGAGACGCACACTGTTTAATACTCCTGGGGGTGTACAGTTTGAAGACGACTAAATGAATAAATGATGAATAAAGATGTGGAACTTAAAGTCGTTGTCATTGTTTTTTTTTATTCACAGTATAACACACACTTAAAACAATCTCTTTTGTACACCATACTACCACAAAAGTAGTTGTGGGGCCATTGTCTGTTCATTATTTGGTTCGATCCAGTGTTAACCCACCCACACCGATCCCTGGCACTTCGTAACCAGACCAACCCACATCTTGATGCGTTTCAAGGTTTCTCGCCACACCCACACCACACCCACCCACAGCACAATACAATGAACATTGCATTGGCATTCACAATCACAAGTTGACGTCTGAAAAACACCTGGTTTGGAATTTCGCCATGCACTGTAAGACATTGCCACTGATTAGCTTTTACATCAGAGTCGACTGGCGCGGGGCAGAATAAAGGCGCATCTACAGAAACCAGGGCTGTGACGGAACGTTTCCTACCAGGGCCTATTGCAAAGCGGGCGGCGTTCGATTCACCTTGGTCAAACGAGCCGCCTGCTCAGTAGCGCATTCCGGTGAAGGGGCGTGGGTACTTATGTACACACAGACAGAGAAATCGTGGATGGATAAGAATTGAGATATAGATAGGCAGAGACGGAGACACTGAGGGTGACAGAGATACAGAGAGAGCTAGACAGATTGTTGTAATGTTATGAATGATACGAACATGGGCGAGTCCCCAAAGCAACACCTAGACAAGCTACCTTCGGGGGTGTCCGAGGTCAGGAAATGTCGTCTCGAAGAGGAAGACCCGAGAACGAAAGCGATGCTGGCCATGTCTAGATACTGCCAGGAACAATGGGTAAAGAACATGGTAAAGCTTCACATGGGCCGAGGCGAACGCATGACACTGGCTTTACTGAGCGGAGACGCAGGCTGCGGCAAATCGTACGCTATATCACTGCTGGAGAAGACGCTTCGTAGCATGAACATCAGCGTGGTTGTAAGCGCCATGACCAACAAGGCGGCGGGTACCCTGAAGGAATCATGTTCGCTGGACCAAGTCTACACATTCCACAGGATGATGGGTTTGAAAAAGGACCTTTTGGACGACAAGCTATCTCTAGACCAGTTCGCAAGGCAGTACCGCTATGCATACAAGGACGAGATGTTTCGCTTTCACGTCATGCACCACTCCCGACTGCTCCTCCCGCATTGGAACGAACCCGGACGAGACCGACACTCTTGTAGACACCCGAGACCAGAGAGCTGTGCGGTGTGCAGTGAACGTTTCCAGGGGTTCAGGGTGTCTACGAAACCCCAGCAAACTGCCCAAATGGAGAACGCGCCCCCGTTCCTCGGGATGAACGTTCTGATCGTTGACGAGTACGGTCTTATGAACATGATGCTGTTCGAGAGGATGTTGTGCTGCCTGGCTCTCTTCTACGGACCCGACAAGGGTCCCCTGATAATCTTCTCGGGCAGCGTCTCGCAATTGCAGCCCGTCGGGTCCACTCCACGCATTTGGGAAAGTGAACGCCTTGAAGGGCTCCTCTCTTGTTCGACTCCGCTATTTGTCAACAGGCGACAGTTCAAGGACCCGGGCTACGCGGAGGCCTTGACGTACCTTCAGTTCAACACTGTCACCAAAGAGTCTCGCCGCATATTCAGGAGCCAGGCATCTGTCCGGGAGCAAGACGTAATGGACCCCAACTACGAACCCGAGAAGCTGCGGATCTTCCACCAGGACAACCAGCAGAACGCGTACACCACAGCGTACATGAACAAGGTGACGAAGACGGCCCGCTACGGGGAGAAGTTTCTGAGCGTAGTTCGGAGCCGGGGATCGCGCAGGGGTCCGACCTCTTGGCACGAAGTGCTGAAGCAGGCCGCTCAGACTCTGCCCAAGCTCTTTGCTGTGCCCAAATACCGGGTAGGGAACCCCGCCAAGGAGAGGGATTATCTCAGGGTGGACAAGCTCTGGGTAGGTTGCAAGGTGCGAATGCTCTGGCACATGGACTTCAACGGCATACAGGTCGCAAACACAGAGACTTTGCCTTTGTCCGTCCGGCCGGGCACGCGAAAGAGGCAGGCTGTGCCGCAGCAGCGAGGCCCTTCCATAGCTGACAGGGAGGGCGTGGTGCAACGCATCAGTTTCAAGCGGAACAGTCAGTGCAACGAGTTCTACGTGAAGGGGGATCCGTCTGGAACCCTGTACAGAGTCACACTGTCCACGTGGACATACATGGACTGGACAGTGACCACGCACCCGCTGGCCAGTCTGTTGGCCATAAACACGTACGACTGTCAAGGCAGCACCGTGCACGGGCAGGTGCTCTACCGACCCCCCAGGCATTTCGCCATGTCACCGATAAAGCCCTCGGTGTACGTCGTGCTCAGTAGGGTGGTGGAAAGGGGGGGTCTGCGCATGACAAACTTTAACTTTGCAGAGAACATCGGCACTGTTGATTTTTACGACAAGAGACTGTTGGCCTATCGCAAGAGGGTGGAGATGAACTATTCGTCTTGAGCACACGCCCACGTCCGCCGATACAACCAGATAGTCTACAGAACAGTCGTCATTGTCATCGTCATTGGCATTCCATCCGTCGCCGTCACCACTGGCACCACACAAAGTAACAAGGCAAAGACAAAATGAGCACTAGCACTATGTGGCACAAGCTGACACTGGAAGACCTGCTGTGTCTCACCTCTTCCAAGTCACTAAAGGAACTCACCAAAGAGTACGAAAAGAAGCCCAACCGAGTGCCGCTGTTTGTCAACGCAGAGAAAAGGTCTTTGAGCGAGCGAGATGAGAGTTTTGCACCGCCCCGCGCAAGCGCACAGGAGGATCTCAATTCCTACATCATTCTAAAGTGGTGCCCTTGGTTTTCACAGACATTCGGGGTGCTGTCAGACGCAAGTCTTAACATGCTTATGGTCAGGTTGCTCAGGCTGACCAGCGAAGACTCGCCTATCCTCCTGGAACTGCTCACTGCAACCGCGCTTGTTCTCACACTGCCCAACGTGCCGTACGCGCCCGTTTGCGGAGACCCGTTCCACGCGGAAAGGTTCCTCTTCTGCTGCTGACCGCCATTTTGCCCTACTAGCGCGTGACCTGCCACCAGTCACCTGAACCTGCGCCGCCGCCTCCTCGTAGACATTGGGCATGTCGTCCACCAGAATACACACACCCATTCGCACGTACATTTACAACCTGAGCGAGCGTCGGCTCTGTACAGCAGACGTGCCTTACGGGAGCTACAAATACGACTCAGCTCGAAAGTACCTTCCCGGTGGTCTCTTCCACTTTGTGACAGATGCTGACCTGTACGTACCGACGCTGCATGGGCTGAGCACCGACTTCATAAGGAACAACCTGAAAGAAGTGGCGGTCTGCACCGCCAGCAGCGCCATTGCCAATAGACCGTTCCTGAACACACCGCATCTGTATGAGGTGGAGCTGATCAACACGGGACACGAGTCCCTGAAACAGGGAGACCGTTTTACGGTGCAGCTCCCCAACAGACAGGACGTTGCGGCACAACATGACACGGCCGGCGAGCTATGTTACACCAAGAACGTGAACAACGACATCAGCGGAGGACTTCTGGCCACAAGAAGGGTGAATTGTGATAGCGGAGGGGACCCCGTGGAGGAGGTGATACAGGCTATTAAGAACGACCCCGACTTTGACATGTTTCAACTGATTTCACCTTACACACCCCAGAGCACGCTGTCAATGATGACGCTGGTGGCCAACGGGGCTGAGTATCACAGAATCAGCGAGCCTATAAGACAAAGTGCAGCGGCGTGCGTCAACGAGGACTTTGACGTGGCGCACATCATCCCCATTGTGGAAGACGAGAGCGTCAACGTGTTTCTGAGGTCCGTGATCAGGCACGCGATGAACATCGTGGAGAGCGTGCAAGGCTTTGCTGGAGGACAGGTGGTACGAGCCTGCAGCGGTTACAATATCAGCACGATCAAGACAGGTGACAGGTTCAAGGCCCAGCTTAACATGAACCGATGGCTTTCGTGAGAGGTTACCCGATCTGTCTCTGTGAATTGTTTTGTTGCGTTCATCTTGTACACGGTGTTGTGTTTTGTAACTTAATAAAGACCACATAGAAAAACATGCTGTTGTGCCTACATCTTTATTGGGTTTTTTTTGTTTGTCTTTTTTTGTCCCATAACACACAAGTGCACACAAAGACAGGCGTCAGGAACGAGAAAAACAAATGCAAACGAAAAACGAGTTACACCGCCTTGCTCTAGTGGCGCTCGGGGTTCGCGAAGTTCACCTTCTTTTTGTTTTTCACGAGGTCCTTAGCCGTCGTGTTGGTGCGAGTGGAGGGTGTTACATTGGCTGCCTGGAGGTGCAACATCTCTACCACTTCGTCAACCGACGGTGTGGTATCGACGAAACTGGGGCCGCCTGCGACCCTGGGACCGGCGGACTTACTCGCACCCCGGAAGCTGCCATGCATGCTGTCGGTCTTGCATGCGGGCTCCGATGCGATAGCTCCGTCGTCTTTCCCCCGCCGCGCATTCTCATTTCCGGCGTCTGCGCGTTCCAGTTCCTCGGGCTGTTCTTCCAAGAGCGAGAGCCACCATCTGTCGTCTTTGCCCAACTGCGCATTCAGGCGTCCAGCCTCTTCGCGTACCCTTTCCTCGCGCTGTTCTTTCAAGAGCGAGGGCCACCATCCGTACTCCTCAAGGTAATCCATCGCGAGCCGCCGAGGTCTCGAATCTTGGCGCTTGCTAGTCTTCTTCCTCGGCCTCGACCATGGAGCTGGTGTGGAAACACAGTCTAGCGAACCACAGTCCTATGTTCAATAAGACCAGTGTGCATAGGAATGGGGTAATGCGCCGATCCAGACATGTAGTTTTGCGCTCCCTGGGTGAATCTGCGTAGACCATGTTCCTCTGTGGCACCCGCTCGATTTGCCTCTTTGCCTCATAAGTACGTTCAAAACGACCTCTCCGAGCGTGACAGCAGCTGGACCGTTCTCACAGCTACCCAGAACAGCAAGTACGCGGGCGTACCAAAGAACAGAGGCGACACGCATGAGAGGGGAACCAGAGCAAGATGAGCCGTGTTGTACAGGACAGAGACTGCCACGAGGGTGCACCAGAATATCGCCGCGGGGCTGTGTCGGTCGTGAGGGTTGAACAGCAGCTGCTGGCCCTGTCCAGAGGCTCGCTTGCCGTAGCGCACCTGTGAGCTCTCGACGTCGGCCAGTCTCTCCTCCCTGTACAGAGCGAGCACCTCACTTTTGCAAGTGGTCGACAAGGCCGACCACTGCAGCTTCCTGGTCCTCTCGAGCAGCGTTTTCGTTTCGACGCATACGTAAGTCGCCACAGACGTGACGGCCGCGACCAATAAGATCACCTTGTACCCACCCAGCCAGACCGAGTCTCTTTGCGTCGCACACCCCTGGGCCAGGTCGTACGAGAGGTAGACGACGCAGAGGGACATGAGGTATAGCCGAGTCCCCTGGTAGAGTGACATGAGTTCAACTGCGCCAAAGCAGTTTGGCAAAGCCAACCGCGTTAATCCAGAGAAACGTGAACGTAGTCAATTTCAGGACCGGCAGCAGAGACGGACCTCGCCTGTCTGAGCATTCGATCGGCGAGACGCAGGCCTCCGTTCCTGCACACTCATTGTAGTATAACCAGGTGTGAATGTAAGTGGCTGAAAGGAAGGAGAACATGAGCAGTTTCTGGGAGGTAGATATCCCCGGCATCGGGTCCGCGATCAGACTCGTGTCACCCCGACGGCTTCTTCTCTCCGAGCACACCGCGGTTAGAAGGGAACCCGCGATCAAGGTGACGCACACCCACAGAGACCACAGGGCACCCAGGACACCCCACGCGAACAGGTTCCATAATCTGACCATGTGCACAAAAAGAGTGGTCGCGACCAGCACACTCGACACCACCGTCAGTACGTCGCAGACGACACCCCTGGCGCGCTGCACTTGCACACAGGTCCGATTGAGCCAGCACACCACGGGAGGCAAGTACAGGGGGTGTACGTTTGTCGTCATAATCGACCTGTTCAGGGACGCGCACAGGATCAAGTCCCGATCGGGTATAAATGTTCTGGGTAACATGTTCTCCCGTCCTGGGGACGGCAACGCAGCGGCTTGTTTTTTTTTTTTTTTTCAAATACGCGGACAGTGGACAAGTGGTCCGCATCACGCTTGGTTTAACAGTCTAGCCGAGTCGCCCGTGTTACCGGCCAGCGTGCTGTTCCCAAACATCGATACAGTCGCGTGTCCGATCGCAGTCATCCTGTTGAAGACGCTGTGGTCGTAATAGCGCCACTGGCAAAACCCGTTGCATCTGAAGGTGTTCCCGGCCTGCGTACCTACGTGCACGTAGTGACAGTCTCGGCTGTTCCGCATGTAGTCGTGCAGCGCCTCTTCATCGGCAACCCAGATGAGACCCAGTGTGGCGCCGGCCTCGTCTCCCAGCACCGTGGCATGGTTTCCCGTGACGGGAACTGATTTCGCTAACAGGTACAGTTTTACAGCGTGTGCTGCATCGGCGCCGGGTACCAAGGTGTTTTCCACTTCGCCCGTGTGGTACACCGCGCCTGACCTCGAGGCAATGGAGCCCACCAGCTGCACAACGTGTTTCACCAGGGACGGTTTGGACACTATGGAGTGTAACATGAACCACAAATGGTCACTGACAATGGGTACGTTCTTGAGAGCGATCTCTGTCAGGTTCGAAACCACGGCCAATCGAGACGACCGCTGCTGGGTCCGAGCGAGCGGACTCGGACCGCCGCCTGAGCCCTCGCACCTGATCATGTCTCGAAACTGCTGCAGGGACTTGTTCCACTCGGAGACGAACGTGTCAATAGGGATCGCGGGTATGTGCAGTTCCTCTGTGCCCGCGTAGCTGTCGATACACCTCTTGGCTATCAGAGAGCTACCCTTTGCAATGTACGTGTTGTACAGGTCCACGACGAAAGAGTATCCCTCGGACGCGCTGACAACAGGCATGAGTCTGACACACACGTCCCCTACTCGAGGACTGTGTTTGGTGGTCGAGGTGATCAGTTGAGATGACACGTGCTTGAAGTCTAGACTACCCAGGGCCAGGTTGTTCCATTGCCCATTATGTCCGTTCAACACGGACAGAACCACATCTTTATCGCAGCACTCTTCTTTCACCAAGCACCCCTGGTTCGGCCCTCGCTGCGGTCGGGCCGCCGTGACGGGGTATTTGTTGAGCATGAAGCAGAGCGAGTTCTGGGAGGCCATGGTTCAAGGTCGAGGAGTCGGGGTGATATAGAGCCTGCGATTGTGGGATCAAAACACACGTTTTGAAAGTGTGTCGTTAGTGGCTTGCTTACTGACCTACAGTTGATCATCGCACAAACCACACACACACACACACACACACACACACACACACACACACACACACACACACACACACACACACAATATGTAAATGAAAACCGGTCAAACCTTTTAGTGTACATCATGCATATTCGAACAAGACAAAACGGCGCTCACGCGTCTCACGTACGTGATTTGTTTTTGTAAGAGTTTTTATTTCTGTGTACACACAAGTGAATTTAAGACATCTTCATTCATGCGGGCCAACGTCACAATATAACTTAACCAAAAAGGGCTTCACAGTCTGCACAGCAAGTGACAGCCTCATGTGGACCGAGGAAAACTACAAGGGCTGACCACACTAAATGCCACGCGGCGGCACGGCACTTTCCTTTACTTCTTGACCACAACGGCCGAGATGAAATCTTCGACTGGGCTCAAGGCGTTTTGGCTACTGCGTCCGCCCAAGGGTACCGAGTATCCCGCTTTCTGTTTGGTCGCCAAAGACGCACTACACCCCTGTGCGGACGCCGGCTGACGATGTTGATCGGTAGACGAGCACCCCTCTGTGTCATCCGGGTCCGTCACTGTGGCGTCGCTCTCTTCACTCGTGCCGCTGCCGCCGTGCTTTGAGACCAGTTTTGTAAGTTCATGTAGTTCGGTCAGTACATCCCGGGGAGCTAGATCACCCTTGGCTTGTCTGCGCACACGTTTGTATGGAACGTCGCTCGCCAAACCGCGCAACTTATCCATGTCTGAGTGGCGGTTGTCAAAGGAGGGCTCCTGCGACATTGAACTGCGATTTTGCTCTAGTATCACGTCTCTTACGCTGGCCTTGATCGAATCGAGCATCCTCTCATGCTCCTTCTGGGAGGCGGCCTGTCTCTCTGACACCTCCTTGTTGTACTCCGTCGCAATCGTCCTCCTCTGCTCCTCTGTCAGACCGTCGTACCGAAATGGTTGGTCGACAGGGTTCGATGCACCGCTCTGGAGTGCCTGCCCGCTGACAAAGCCTCGCCGTGACTGCTGCTGCTGCTGCTTCTGCTGCTGCTGCTGCTGCTGCTGCTGAGGATTCCACACGTCTTGGGGTTCGGGCTGCGTGAACCGTTGAAGTAAAGGGACTAGCTGAATCTGTAAAGAGTCTAGCTGCCTATGCAACTGCTCATATGTTTGTTGCTGAGACGGAGGTGGTGGCTGCTGCTGTCGAGGCAGCTGATGCTGCTGCTGCTGCTGCTGCAGAAGCGCAATCAGAGTATCGATTTGGGTCTGCGTAGTGGACATTTTTTGTTCAATGTTCTTGAGGTCAGGTGCTGTTGTTACACCACCGATGTAAGTATCTTCCTCGGTGGGTTTCCCAGCGCAGAGTTTAGTCTTCAGCCCAGTACGTTTGGTGAAATCCTTGGCTCCCTGCGCTGTAAACAGTGCATCCGGATCATGAGGCCATTGCAGTCGCCGAGTTAATACGCTATTCTGAACCGTGATGGCCTCCACCACGTCCCTGAGCACCTGGACCTCAGTGGCTTGGTCTAGCATGGCCTTCCTCAGGGTCTTTACGGTCTGCGAGACACTCTGGCCCTCGTCGTCGGCCGAGGCATCATCGGAGGGAATCGTTGTCCGAGCCTCTGCAAGCCCAGCGCATCTCTCCTTGATACCTGCGTCGAGGGCGCAGTCCCTAACGGTGGAAAACCCCAGCCTGGTCATAGTCTGGGCCAGATCCTTAGCTGTCGCCAGGGTGCAAAAGCAGCCCGGTCGCATGGGCACCGAGACCAAACTGCACTCCTCCGTCAGAGGGCCGCTCTCGTTGTCTCCCACTGTGCCTAAGCTGAAACCCATGCTCAGATCTGGCGTGAGAACGCCGTTGGTGTACTCGTTGTCATCACACGCCACGCAGCAGAACAGGAAAGTCTTGTCCACAGACCTGCTGTGCACGTGCCAGTAACACTTGACTCGACCGATGTCTCTCTTTGCTTTGTGTAGGAACACAGCTTTACCGGGCTGTGGGTGACACGCTCCCGAGTACGACATGTCGTTCCCCACGATGAAATCTTTCCTGGATTCTGGGTAGACCTCATCCGGAGCCACTCCAAAGACGCTGCACAGCCCCACGAGAAACTTGGCGCTCTCGCACGAAGCGAGACCGGCCAGCGCCTCGGTGTAATCGCCTTGTTCGGTGCCGTAGCACTCGTTGCAAAAGATGGGTACAAACAGACGCTGGTCCGAACGCACGGCTCCGTCCGGATACTGGCCTCTGTCCGCGTACTCCACTAGAGTCATGCTGGTCATGTTCACGACGGCTCTCCTGGTGTCCTCGCGTGACACTTTCACAAATGCGCAGCTCTCGTTTGCGCTGAACACTGGTCCTACCCTGGAGCCCTGGCTAACCAGTGGGTTTGCGCCGCTCGAGGACATCGTGGGTCGCTCGGGTTCAGAAAAAGAAAGGAGCCACCAGGACCAAACCCTACACGGACAGTTCCTCCTCTGTGTTGAAGATCAGATTGTCTCCCCACACAAACTCCTTGTCAAACTCGAGCACCTTCTGGAGCGCAAGACCAGAGATGTGCGTCACGTTCTCAACCGTGCAATAGGGAGGGGTCCCAGCGAACGGAAAGCAGCGACGCTCGCCTTCTGTCCATGTGCGCGTGAGCTCGGATATCAGTTCGGATAGCTTGACGGCGTTGGACGGCGTGAGCTTGAACAACCCCCGTAAGTAGGCCCTAGTCCGGGCTTCGTCGTAATCGCTCTCTCGCACGGTTGCACGCGAAGCCCTTTTGCACCATTTACAATGTTCGCTGTTTACTATTGCGATCACGTGCTTGGAACTGGTACGGAACACACAGCGGCTATCCCAGTTTGTGCCGCAGCACGAGACGATAACTCCTCCGCACACCGCGGGTCCATCGCTCTCTAGAAAACCGGCCACGGCGTTGGTAAAGTCTCCGTGTCTACCGAACGATGAGTGGAGAATCGGCTTCGACCGATCGGTGTTCCCCTTCTCCTCCTCCGCCTGGGCCTTCCCCGCGGCGTCTGTCATGGTCCCTTGAAGGCCGTACAGTTGGCTTTTCTCAGGGACGAACCGGGGCCAAAAGGGCGAGGGAAGAGGACAGCGGGCAGCCTTCCAGCAAGACTCGAAGAACCACTGTCGACCGCGATCACGCCGCCAGGGGTTCGCAGGGAGAGACTCGAGCCCCCGTTCGCATTAGTAACCCAGACTCTCCTGGCACCTCGAGTGGGTCCCGAGGCCAGGACCGGCGAACTGCACCGTCGAAGCAGGGCTATTCTTCAGCCATGGCAGCGGACGCTATATTTCACATGTTCCCCGATCATGCGGAGCAACGGGACTGCGAGGTGAACGGGATCGACGGGAATGATCGCTTCATACAAAAACGGTACCCGATGCTGTACATGAACCTCACCGCTCGCGAGCACCCGTCCATAGCCGATGTGCAAGTCGAGAAGCAGGGGAAGAGCTGTCCCTTGTGCGAACTAGACAGGAACACACAGGACTCCATCAAAGTGCTCAAGCCTCACGAGGTGAAAGCGTATCTCGACTCGTACAACCATCGGTTCGCAGAGGAGCAAGTCAACGTTCATCTAGCCCACAGTGTGAGGGATGAGAACGTCATTGGGGTGATACAGAACATGTCTGTGGACTTGATCGGCAAATCGTACGTGCTCGCGAACGAAGCTTCTCTTCGCGTCATGAACCGCATCACAACACACATGGGCAGATTGCTTTATGTTCCGGACCAGGACGTGGCCAAGGTTCACAACGACGCCGTGAAGCAGTTCATCGCTCTGGCCGCTACATGCCAGTCATTGATGAAATACAAGCCCAACGAGAACGAAAGAGCTCACACTACCAATCCACTGCTGTGAAGTCTCTTCATCCATAACAAGGTACTGTACTATACTATACTATACTAGAATTGCACCTAAAACAGAGACCCACTTTTCTTGTTCTATGTGAGGACACCGCACGCTGCCCGAGCCGACGTGTCCCGGACACGGGAAGCTCTGTGCACTGAGCCCACAACACCCGACATCATCTACGATGCTCCTAATTCAAATCCTATCGCTGTCTTGGCTCTCGTATGCCATCGGCTTGGCCGCGACCGTTAGCAAAGACAGCAAGGCCCACGGCTACGCTCCCTACGTGTGGATTGACGTCAGCGCATGCGACGCCAAGTCAGGCTGGTGTAAAGGCAGGAGCCGCAGCGGCTTCGCTTTGACTGTGGACTACAGCGGGGCGAGCGAGACCTGTACCCACTACTGCCCGGGCAGAATCCACGCTCATTGGAAACCCTCGCCGGACTCAGGTGGCGATCTCGACGAGCAAAGGATCGTAGGCTCCTCCGTACTCGGCGCCTACGTGAGGAGGCTAGACAAATCGTCCTGTTTCGCGGTACCCGGAGGGTTCAATTGTTCAGACCGCGTTGTTGCAAACACCCCCTTGAACAAGGTGTCAATCATGCTCCACGCAAGCCCTCGCAACAGAAACTATTACTTTGGCAAGGACCCCATGGCCGACTGCGGACCCGATCCTCAGTGTGCTGCTTTCAAGCTGTTGAGGAGGACACTACACGCGCCCGCCGCCTTCAGAACATGGCCCGAGACAGAAGACGTGCTGACCATTCGAAACTCGCCCTACGCCTGTGTGCTGTCCTACGTGGGTCTCGGGGACACAGAGTCCATTGGCACCTGTTACACTCAGCTAGGCGAAAATTGTTTCCTGTCACAGGGTAACAGGTTCTGCATAGGCAGTAAACAAGACACAGTGGGCATAACCAACGCAGACAGCGCAGCCTCTGCCCCCATTGCCATTTGCGAGATTTCGAGCGCCGTGCGTCTGGAAAATCGGGACCCTGCCTACAAGCCGACCGCAGAGGAAATCAGAGACTTTCTAGTTCCCTCTGCCTGCGACGCGGCCGTTCTCTCTTTGGACCGAGCCGTCTACAGCTCTAACCACCTGTCGGTGGAACTCGACGTAGCCACCTTCTTCAAGGTGGCCGAAGAGGTCCACGTTATCATGAAGGTTGCCTTGGACGAGTGCCTGATGCCGATCGTGCCGACAAGCAGCCATTTCCCCTCGGCCGTCGATACCGTAGCGGACACTCTGTCCAAGGTGAGAGTGTCCACGCACTCGACCGCGATCATGCTCGACGCCACCGACTGGGGCGTGGCCGAGTGCCCTAACGAAGACCTTCGATTGCAGGACCTCACCCTCGTCGCAGCGGCTCTCTCCTCGGCTCTGATCAGACGGGGCTCGTCGAAACTCTTCCTCAGATTGCCCAGGTCCCGAGAACTTGTGAGCACCGTAGAATTCACGAAACTGGGAGCGTTTGAGGCTTTTGTGACGCCCCAGGGCTCCGTTGACATGGGCAAACCCGGACACTGTCAAAACATGTGGACGTCGTCGGGCAACGGAAACGATTCATCGTACGACGTCGTGTCGTACCTCATGGCTCTGCTCAGACGGGGAGTGAGGGCCAACAAGATAATCTTCACACTGTCTCTCACGGGGGGCCTGAAGATTACACCGCTCGAGCCCAGAAACGCGCAGCGGGAAGGCGAGACGGGGGAGCTCTCCCTGGCCGACATGGAATCCAACACTGTGTTTCAATGCGAAGAGGACCTCAACACCAAGTGCTGCTCGGGGTCCAGCGTTACCATTTGGGTTAGGGACATCATGGTCAACATCACCGTAACCGCGACGTCGTTCGAGACTCTCAAGCGGTTTCCCGAGATGGTGGCGGTCGCCTTCGGCATAAACCAGTTTGTCATAGCCCCGGTCGATTCTGACTTCAGGCGAGGGATCCGATCCGACACCCCCGCCATACTGGGCATCACGTCGGCCGTGCACAGACTGAGGGACTGGACGAGGCAGCAGGTAGCGGCGGGAATATCAACCAATGTCGCACCGGGGTCGTGGGGCAGAAGGAGCAGGCGTTACGCTTCGGACGCGCTCAAGATGAACGAGCTTGTCGTCAACATCCCCGAGGTCCAGTACAAGGACCCGGCCTCCGGTTCCAAGAACTGTCTGGACCCCCAGTATAACATAGGCCTTAGCAACACGGTGGTGTGCCCGGGGCTGATAGCCGCTCACGGGGCGTTGGGCATCTTCAAGGAGCCCCACAGGGAGCTGTACAGCACCAGCTACGATAAAATTTACATTGCCAATCTGTACAGACTCGAGTCCTGCAGCCCGGGAGAACCCAGCAAAAAAGCCGCTGTGTCAACCGTGCCTCCTCAGGTCGCTGTCAACATCAACACCTTCGTCCCGACGACGGACAGCAGTCACTACATGGTAGGCATCCTCGATTCGGACCACGCCGTCGAGTATGCGCCTCCGGTTAACAAGGTGTGCACCACGCACAACACAGGGGAGACCACGCACAGCATGAACGTGGCACTGGTGGACGACGACTACACGCTGGACAAACCACAGGTCGAAGCCGAACACGGGGTGATAGTGAAACCCCCGGAAGCGCTTTATTTCGTCTCCAACTTCACTCCGGGCATCGACTACATAAACATGAACGTCAGCTGCGTGAACTACGACGTGAGCGCTCTACAGCCCTGTCTGATTGCCATATGTGGAGGCGACAACGGTTGCAGAAGGGACTACGGGAGGCTCTGCAACTCTGCCCACGCGATCATAGACGACGCACGCAGGGCCGGGGAGCTGGTGAGGGAGGGTCTCGAGGAACTGGCTGCGCAGGAGAAGAAGGCCAGGGTGTACGAGCTGCCCGACAACGCGCCCTTCCCCTGGCTCGACAAACCGCAGCGGCCACAGGCGGGTCGCACCAGGAGCAGGAGGTTCATAGGCATGTTCCTGGGAGCAGCGGGGTTGGCGCTTGCCTGGCACGTTTCGAACAGGGTGGACGCATTGGAGGAGCAAATGGACTCCATGAAGAACTCGTTCGTAGCAGTGTCGAACAAGTTTGTCGAAGTGAGCAGCAAGCTGGACGCAAACGTAGCCCTGGTCAACGGCAGGATCGACGATCAGGAGAGGAGGATACAGAAAAACAGCGAGATCGTCAACGGCAACTTTGCCATGATGAGGGACGCCATGATGAGGAACACCGAGGCAGCATTGCGCGACACCAACGTCAAGTTCTCTGTCATGGCCAGCTATCAAATGTGGTACGCTCAGGTGCAGAGCGTCACCCATCAGTTGATGCAGGCCGCCATGCACACGAGGTTCATGGCCAGAGGAGTGGAAAATTGTCTGAGGCAGATAGCGACAAAGCGTTCGGGAAGCTGCTCCAGTGGCATGACTGTCATGCAGGAACACCCCGGTCTCTCAGAGTTCCCGACAGTCGGCACGGCCCTGTACAAAGACAGAAAGATTTTCATAGTACACTCCGTCCCTGGGACAGTAGAGAAGACCATAGTCAGGGGGCTCATACCCATGCCCAAGTTGAGCACGGACGGAGTCCCTTGCTGGCCCGATTATAAAGTGTGGTTGATAGGCGGGAGGTATTACGAACAGTCCGAATGTCACGGCAAGTACTGTCACAGTCCAGAGCCTCACCATAGGTATCTCCGATGCGTGAAGGATCCCAGCGAGTGCAAGACCGTATGCGCGCCTTGCCACAGAGGTATCTGCTACCAGGACAAGAAAGTGTCCTGGATGGAGGGCTCGGCCGCTGTACAGATCGAGTCTCCTCCGCTCAAGTCGTTCTCGAGACCGCACATATCGGACGGCCCCGTGTCCTTCTCGGATATACTGAAAGGCCAGATTCTGGGACTCCCCGAAATGGACCTAGTGCAGGCCATAAACACCAGCGCTAAGCTCATGGACGTGCGAGAGGACCTAGATAACGTGACAAGAAGCATAAAAGAGTTTGACAAGCGGTATGGTGAGATCGCGAGCAGCAGAGTCACGTTTGGAGGGTGGCTTTCGGGATTCGCTAGTGATGCCGGCCCTGTGGACCTCCGTAGCTGTACTCATGGCTTGGTGCAACAGCGCTCTCAGCAGGGATCGCATACATGCATTTTTGTGGAGGAGGAGGAGGAGGAGGAGGAGGAAAAAGGAGGGATGGCTGTGCTCACAAAACCGTTCAAGGAGGCGGCATAAACTGTTGTAGAAAACCTGTATTGTCGTTGTCC
Source organism: Microchirus variegatus (assembly GCF_963457635.1). Taxonomy (NCBI): domain Eukaryota; kingdom Metazoa; phylum Chordata; class Actinopteri; order Pleuronectiformes; family Soleidae; genus Microchirus; species Microchirus variegatus. Next base: position 12,700,187 of record NC_139812.1, read on the forward strand.
ATGTGCGTATAACTTTGTCATGTATCCTTTATGTTTGGAGGCTTGAATAAAACATTAATGTCATTCACGTACAGTTGTTCACATTTTGTTACTACAAGGTTACACTGGGAGAGCCAAAAGTGTTTGTGGATGTTCAATGGCACAGTGATTACAGAAGAGGGGTTTGTACATTAACATGTAATCGGGTATAAGGCCAGGGAGTTTTGCTTGGCACTGTAAAATTGCAGCTCCTCTTCTCTTGGGAGGACAACTAAAGGGTTGTGTGGAGGAACAGCACAGCTCATTCCTACGTGGCTCAGACACTCAAGCCCTTGCATTTACAAGCTCCCAGTCTCCACTCATGCACTCCTGGCCCCACAGTGCCCTTCTTGAAAACCTTACCCTATCTTATTTTATTTTATTTTATTTTATTTAATTTTATTTACATATTTTATTTTATTTACATCTGTATATCTAGCTCTTGTGTCCTCATGCCTGTATTTCTTCTTACTTTGCACAGAGCATCTGGAACAAAAACAAATACCCCCCCCCCCCCCCCCCAGGGATTAATAAAGTATTCTGATTCTGATTATGATAAAGGTCATTGAAATGTATGTCTGTCTTTTGTTATTACACAGTGATTGGGATGGGATGGGTTTGAAAGACACAGTGATTTCATAACACTGGATTATACATTCACACTTTATTGAGTACATCACAATGCATACAAGGCTGGAGAGCACACACCATACACGCCCAGTTCCTAACTCTATCTATCTATCTATCTATCTATCTATCTATCTATATATCTATATATCTATATATCTATCTATCAACCTTGAGCTTTGTGAAAGGTGATTTATAAATCTAAGTTGTTATAATTATTCATAATAACATCGTTCTATCTATGTAATGAGAGCTTTTGCCTCGATTGGACGATTCAGATGAGAGCCAACCCATCTTGTTTTGGTTAGCCGTGATTGGACGATTCAGATGAGAGCCAACCCATCTCGGTTTGGTTAGCCGCGATTGGACGGTTCAGCTGGGTTTAAATGACTCTACCTTCTTGTTTGGCTCATTTGGCGGATTTGGAGCACACGTGAATTTTTGAATACTACTGCTGGTGAAGTAGGCTGCTGCTGCTGCTGCTGCTCCCTTGGAGTGTCTGCAATCTTTTCGGTTGGGGGGGGGGTGTTTATTGTGATGTCCAACCTGTAGGATCACGAAGCGCTGAACTGCATCATTGTACAGGTAAGATATTTATTTTCCCACTGTCTTCTCTCTGTAATGCATTAAGCATCTCTCTCCAGTTGTAGTAGAACGTGGGCTTGTAGCTACCCACTGAACCGAGGAAGTTGACAATGTACCCTTGAAACTCATCTACGCGCACCTCCGAGACCCCGACGTCTGGGGACAGTTTCAAGTTGAAGTAGTACACGGGTCCGCTCGGGTGAGGTTCCAGGCGTAGACTCTCTGAGCTGACCATCTGTGCCACTGCGGCGGACTGGTTGAACAGGAGACATAGGATGCAACAGGACGGGTCGATCTGCTGCACCTGTCCGGTTTTGGCTCTGCTTGACACAAAGACCTTATAAGACTCCGGCGAGGTGAGAGAGGGCAGAGGCTTGGGGTTGTTCTGAGCGCTCACTAGCATGCCCTTGCACGAGCGTCCATTTGCGCACAAGGGTAGGTCCTGCTCGTTGAGCACGCTGAGCAGCAGGGCTCTGTCATACACGTTGCGAGCGAGAGCCCTGCCCGGGACGGCTCTCTCGGCAAGCGAGGCTACCAGCGGCCGTGGATGTTTGGCCAGCAGCTGCATCACGGTCAGCACGGGAGTGCAGCTCACGCACAGCGGGTTTTTCTCCCCGTCGGACTTGCACGTGCACACTTGAGGAGCGAAGCACTCGTGAAACAAGTTTCCGATGTCTGCAGCTGACAAGTGTCTGCTCTGCGAAACCTTGTCAAACACCCGCGACCTGATCAGATCCCTGTAGCCCGCGACCCTCTCCTCTGCGTTCGACGCGTCAACCCTGTTTTCGGTGTCCTCGGATGAGCCCCTGGACCACAACGTGCGGGTCTCGAGTCTGGAGCGGCGAGCCAAGCCCGCGGAACATTTTGAACACGAAGAGCTCAGACGTTCAGAGTGTTCAGAGGAGCACATGGAGCACATCCAAAGGCAGCACATCTTCACCTTGACGCCTTTGAAGCAGGCACAGACCGTGCAGATGAACCCGCGCAAGGTCGGACACGTCGTGTAGTGAGGATCGGTCAAGTGCCATTCTGGGTTGTTATCAAAGCAGGTCGTGCATATCCTGACGTTACACGGACAGCGGAGTTTAACTCCTGACCTCTGCCTGTCTTTGCTGCTTTTAACCAACGTGACCAGGCACACCAGACATTTGGTTTTGGACTGTTTGTACCTGCTGGCGGCGTTAGCCTCACCACTGTTCCTGTACGTCACAGCGGATACTCTCCTGTATAGGTTTGTTGCTTTTCGGACCACGCTCACCAGTGTACCCTTGCGCTTCCTCTCGCACTCTCTCAGCAGGCCCTGTGGAACTGTTCCGGTGAAGAAGGGGTTGTTGTCCATGGAGCCGGCAGGTCCCTTGTGCTGCGCACTGTACAAGGCGCTGAGTCTAGACCCTGTCCCGGTGGTAGGAGACCTTATATACATACCCGGAGCAGAGGGTTTGAGCGTAGGCGATCTGACCGAAGAAATCGTGAAGCCCTGCCCCGCTCACAAGTTCAACTTCAAACACGCTGCGTCGATGTTTGCGCGACATGCGTCTGGGAACAATAACAAGCAGTGTGCCTGCGAGCGGTCCTCTTCTGTGGCCCAGTGGGACAAAGTGTCTGGCCCAACTAGACACCCCAACGGCAGCGTTTCTCCGGGTTTGTGCAACGACTCCCAGGACACCAAGAGACCGAGGGGCGGCGGGGGAGGCTCTACTGACGGAGGTTTGTCCCGTTACACCCTGTGGGCCTACGAGATGGACAACGTGGTGACCGCCTACAGGTGGTTGATTCAAAATCGAAGTCGCAAATACCCCAAGTGCTGCAAAGCCGTCATCGTGTATCAGCTAAAACGGTCTCAGTGGCTGCCGCCGGGTCTGTACGTCTACCGGACGCGCCCGTCTCACTTTGGATGTGCCGTGGAGAGACCCCTCACGGTCGTGGATCAGTTTAACTTTGCCAGTCAGTCAAGGAGTTCCAGAGGCTGTGAGGCGCTACCCAGCGCCATCGCCATCGAGATGTTCCCGGGGAGCGAGAATGTCAGCGTCCTGTACGTGATGAGCCGCAAGCTCTCCGTCCCCTTGCCAGAGTACGGCAACAGAATGTTCGGAGAGGCTCTAGCGCTGGGAATCTTGGATCCCTGTTCAACAGTTAACGCGATTGCGTGCGAACACCACGATGTGGCCATGCGGACCGAGCGCGTGTGCACCATAGATTTGCGGTGGAAGGGGTTCGACACCAAAAGCGCTTGCGTCAAAGCCGTCCCCAGACTGCGAGGATTGCAGGCCATTCTGTGGTCAAACCACAGCGGCAACGTGCAGGAGATCGAGTGCAGAGTCTTGACTTGGCTCTTCGGACTGTCTAACGAACTTCCTAAAGAGGTGCAGATGATCGACTACAAACGGGAGACACTCGGACTCAGGTACATACTGATGGACACGAACACGTTCGCCGGGGATCTGCCGAGGCCTCCCAGAGGAAACACTTCATGTTTTATACACACGTACTTCACCGGAGACGTGACACTGGCGACGAACGCGATCGGCGAGGTCTCGGGCACCAGGAGTAGAATGGGGTCCCCGTGTCCCAATGCCTCGTCTTTTACTTTGTGGTACTCCTTACCCGCTTTAGGACACTGTCAGCCTACGCCGTTTGACTGCGGAGTCAGAGACGGGTGCGCGCAAACAATCACAGAGGAGTTCAAGCGATCCCTCTTGGAGTGGACTCTGGCAAAGGACGGAACCAGTTGTCTGTCACTTGCCGTGCAGCATACCCTGTACTATCACGCAGGATACAAGAAATACAGGATGATGATATCGCACACGGTTATGGACAATGACACGACAATGAACATTTTCAGACTTTAGAAAAGCCGTTTCCCATGTACGCTCACCGATGGTTTCTTGGTGTTTTTTTTTAATAAAACGTTTAGTCGCATGTGCACGAGAGATCTGTCTGAACCTGTGTAATTTGGTGATGTTTTGTTGGTAACTAACACGTCCACGTCCCACCACCCTCACCCCAACCCCACAGGTTCTGTGGAGAATGGAGCGCCTGGATGCCGATGCTGTGCTCAGGTGGAGACGTGTCGCCTCAGCTCTCCACGGGGGAGCTCTGGACCAGTGTAAAACATTCAAAACCACACAGGAGGTCATCAACCACTTGTACGAGTACCAGCAAGGGACTGAGCGCCACGCCTCACGGGAACGACCCTTGCACTCGCCCTCGCTGAAACATAAGGACTTCTACTACAACCCGGAGAACCTACCGGGCCTCGTCGGGCTCGGTTCGTTCTTCAGGACGGGCCGCTGTGTGCTCTGCAGTGGCGTGAGGGTGCACTTATCTGGTCAGGGAAGGTTTACCATCGTTACTACCCACGGGAAGGTGCTGTACCACGACAACCTGCGGCGCTTGGAGCACTTGGCGGTCATGCACACGCCTTACTTTGTCATGCTGTTTTCGGGGCTAGCGGAGAGCAAACGCCACGGATTTCACGAAACCACTGTCGACAGAGACCGCATCGCTGGCTACATGTTCGACCAGGTCAAGTCCGAGAACAGCAGCGCGTTCGCGCAAGGGAACCCTTTCGACTTCCTGCAGCTATGGTGGAGATTTCAAGACAGCCGAGGCACCAGAGCGTTAAAAGTGTCCACCCCGAGGTATTTCCACTTGCACACTGACCGTGCGGCTACGTGGAACCCAAGGAGTGACTCCTTTGCTAGTAGACAACCCGAACCTCTGTACACCTTCTTCAAAACGCATTGTCTGTGTCACGAGGTACGTGACACAGGTGGCGCGGCGAAGGGCTCGCCCAAAGCGCGGTCACCCGCATTGCATAGACTGTTCGAAGGGCGAGTTTTCGTGTCCTCCTTGAGCGTCTCCATTCCCAGGCTACACGTCGAGGACATTCTGAATACGGCCGTGAGGGTATGCGAGGAAAAGAGAGAAGCGGACACCGGCGAGGCTCTCGTCGGCGCAACCTCGCAGCAGAGGGGCTGCAGCAGCTTGCTGGCACCCAGGCTCGATTGCGTCGTCTTGGAGGACGTGGACCATCCGCACGCAGTGCTGATGCACGTGGTGACGACTCTAGATGTCGAATGGCAGAGCTTGAGCTACTGGATTGCAAGAATGCGCGGCGAAGATCTGGACCAGCGGCTGTCTTTTCACATCAACAAGGTCTTTGTCGGGGTGCTGGGCTCTCTCAGAGACTTGTGCCTACTAGACCAAAGACCACCAAGACAACTGTATGCCCCAAGAGGGGACCAAAACAATGCACTCGCCCAAGCTTTCTTCGTCCACAGCGTAACCGGAGACGTGCTGTGCTCGTTACCATTCGTTTCTTTACCCCGGACTTACAGGTCTACCAACGAGGCCAAGGACGAGGACGCCTTCCGCTACGCTTGCGCCACACTGGCATTGCTCGTGCTGTACGCAGACGTCGACATCGACGGTGCCGTTCAGAGCAAGCTGAGAGCACTGAGGAAGTGTTGGGAAAGTGGAGATCCAAAATACACGAGTGTCGGGGAATGTTACGTGGCTTCTTCGGGCGCGGTCGAGGTCACCGCCTGGCGAGACAGAGCTTCGACCATCGCCAAGATCTGCAGGTTTTGCAAAAGGGGCATGGTGGACGATGAAGCGTGGGCTTCAGTGCGAGCGCAAGAAGTGGGATCGAGGGACATAAGGAAGTCGGAGGTGCCCGATGTGTGGTTGGGTAAAACTTCACGATCACCCGAAGTTCTGAGGGACAGGTTGGCCAGACTGAACTTGGGAGAATCCCAGTGTGTCAGCATCATCGTAGAGTTTCTTAGGCAGGACGGGGCTGACATTCGGAGGTTGGTGACCCCACTTAAACCCGAGAGGTACCAGGGACTAGTCAGCGCCCTCGCTGTCGCTTTGAAACTCGGATCGGACGCAGCATCATCACACCGGTCCACGGTCAGCATCAGCGGCGCCTACAAGCCTTCCTGCTGTGGTGGTGGAAGAGGAGGAGGAGGAGGCCTGCTCAGCGTGAACAAGCGCTCAAACGAGAGGGCTATCTCTCAAGTGGTGCAAAAGAAGATGCACCCTGACGTTGACGAGAGAGTGCTCTCCAGGCCTTTGGATACTTTTGAGTCAAAGACTGCCGGAGCGGCCTCATCGGACACGCGTGTGGAGGAGCCCGACGACCACGGCTCAGGACACGTGTTCGATGCTGCGAAGAAGCCTCAGACAGACATCTCGACGGACGCGTGCTTGACGGTGAACGCGGACGAAACGTTTGGAGCGTACCTTACCCCACCAAAGTCTGCAACGCGTTCCACGCGTACAGATTACTTCCCTGAGAGCCAATGGGACATATGGCCCGGCTCCGAGCAGTCCGCCAAGCACGATCCTCACATCACCGCGACGGCCTCCGAGGAGGCTTCCGTCACCCTGCATTCGATGCTGGTCAACATGTTTGTGCATCAGTACAAAGACAGCGACCAACTTCACAAACTCGTAGCGGAAAGCATTGCAATGGAGGACTCTATCATCTGGGAGCCGATCAGACATCATCAGTACAGAGATTGCGACCAACTTCACAAAATCGGCCCAGAAAGCATCACGAACGAGAACTCTGTCGGCAGAGAGCCGATGTCGCAGGGGGCTGACAATTACTGTGTCGCTCAATACATGCCACAGCACCCTCAATCCGAGATTCTGTTCAATGATCCGGAAAGGCGGTGGCTGTATGGCAAAGGAGAGGCACGGCCTGTGGAGAATGTGAGAGCGGAAGCTGTCTTACAAGGGAACAACGGCAGAGATGCAGCACCTAAAGGAGATGGGGTGAAGCGTAACAAGCGGTGGAGGACTCTAGGTTTCAACGAGGATGAAGTGCAGAAACTCGGATACGCCACGGGGTACCATACCATGGAATATGTGAAAAGTGAACGTATATCTAGGTTGATTGATACCACACTTAAATGTGCTCCTGTGAACAGAATGCCCATACTGGACCCTTGCCTCATGTTGGCAGAGCCTCCGCATTGCAAAGGTTGGGTGAGACCGCCCGATCAGAAACACGTTGCGGTCGGCGCGATGCGCGTTCAGTCCAAGGACATTAAAACCAATTGGGGTGTCGGAGTGGAGTCCCAAACGCACAGCTACGTGGAGATACGCGTGCCCGTGGACCTTGCCTACACGAGAAGGATACCTAGCCTCACGGTGAGCTGCGAGAGGGAAGACAATAGTTACCACACGGTGAACCTAGGGCAGCCTCCCGCTCCGAACGGATCCTTTACACACGTGGAGGTGATAATAAACTCTTTCCCAATGCTGCGTAGAAGACATGCGCGTGGCCTGCTGTTGGTTAGAAGCGCAGAGCCCTTCTACCTGGGCCCGGTGTGTACAGTTCACGACGTGAAAGGCTTGTTGGTGCACAGGGTTTACGCTGACAACGTAGAGGGTTTAGAAACTGTCTTGGATATGCACACCTCTCTCCAGGTGCACCCGTTTGTACCTAGGACGTTTGCTCTGCATCTGGTGAAGACCCCCATTGACACAGTGGGGCTAGGTGCGTTTGTCGGCGAGGCTGTCGGAGAGTGGAATCTCGGCCACGCTAGCGGTATGCGCATCTTGAGCGAAGTTGAAATGTTCACCCTTTCCTACCACGTCACACAGTGCCTTCTAAGAGCACAGATCCTGTGTCTCAGGGTTCTGGGTTTCACGTTGAATTGTATACAACCGGCAAGAATATGGCGATACAGAAAAGGATTCAGATTGGACTTCATCGGGTGCCTGCTCGACTCTTTGCACGTGTGGAAGGGGTGCGCCGCATACGGTGGGGCAAAGCGAGGTCTAGCCACCATCAGACACACACTGAACCAGCTAAAGTTCATGCAGCATTTGCCTGCCAGGGTGAGAGATATCTTGGACAGCTCCGCAGACGGTTACGGCACGGGAAGAGGAGAACCCCGTGGTGAGCAGACCCAGACCCGCGTGGACAATTGCCCACTTCACCATTTGTACAACATTTGCAAGTTCACAGAACAGGCTACGTCAACAGAAAGCAATTGGGAGACCATACTGGGACCGGGAAAGTACCAGCAAGTAACGCTACACGCCGTGGGCACGGACCTTCATCCCTACGGGCCTTTCTACCTACAGATACATAACCAGTGTGTCAGGTGGAACAAAGCCATCATTGTGGAGCCTCGGCCAGCGGTAGCAGCCCAGGTGTTGGAAGTGCACAAGTCTCCTGTCCGTGAAACAATTAACCGCGTGCCAAGACGGAAAATTCGGGCCCGCACTAGGAAGACTGAGAACCACGGTCCCTCTACTACGCCGGAATGAGGACAGTGTGTACCATTCCTGAAACTATTAGCCGTCTTTGCCTGTGGGTTTCTCGATTATGTTGTGTTGTGTCTGTGATATGTGTGCTCTGTGTGGATAAAATAAAACAAATTCAAACACTGACTGCAGAGCTTATCTGTGTTTTTCTCGATTATGTTGTGTTGTGTCTGTGATATGTGTGCTCTGTGTGGATAAAATAAAACAAATTCAAACACTGACTGCAGAGCTTATCTGTGTTTTGTTACAACCCCCCGCCCGCTTCCCCTTTTTTTCACACAAACGACGCTGAAAGCACAAAAGGGTGTTAGGATTTTTATTCCCATTTCTCTCGTACAAAAGACACTGAAAGCACAAACGGGTATGTTACACTTGACGATATATCGCATTTGCCAATGTTTAAGACGGAGGTGGACACAACAAAAAGCCGTCTACACGATTGAAGACGGCATCTCACCCAGTCGAGATCCTGCACTCTGGTGGACACAACAAGCGCAGGTTCAAAAACCTGAGCCGTCTGGCGACACACCCGTGCCAGCGGAGAGTTTCTCTCTGCTCCGCTTTTCTTTTTTTTTACCCTCATTTTTATTATCGCTGCTTTGATGGTCAATAATGGACATAACAGCCATGTTTTTGAGCCTAAAACAAAGTGTGGTAAAGTCACATATTTTTATAAATATATATATACATATATATATATATATATATATATATATATATATACATATATATATATATATATATATATATATATATATATGTATGTGTATATAGATATATATATGTGTGTATATATATATGTGTGTATATATATATATATGTATGTATATATATGTATGTATATATATATGTGTGTATATATATATATGTGTGTATATATAGATGTATCTGAAATCTGCACTTTGTGTGACTGATTTTCATTTTAATGTTAACACCAGGGTTCCTTGTCAGCACTTTATGTTCAGATGTTTGTAAGTTCCAAATATACCATTGTGATTGAAGTAGTTACATAAAAATATCAATCATCAATTCATGCATCACCTCATGTCATCATAACAGAGGTCTGTCTTCCAGGAAAGAACAGTTTAGCATGAAGTTGACTTCGTCTAGGCTCAGCCACCTCTCGTCCTGCATGAGCAGATCAGTCACGTCCTTCTCCCCAGCTTCTCCGCACTGTCCACCTGTAGCCCTTTGCACAGGCGACGCGCTGGTGCCTCGGGGAGCCCCGATCCGGCCGCCACGCCATCTCGTTCCATCTCCGCTGACCGTCTCGGCTGCGGAGTCGCCAGCTCCTCAGCGCTTTGACTGCGAATCGGCGACAGGGGGAATTCGAAGTATATCTCGTCGTCTGGCTCCAGCTCCAGAGCGCTGCGTAAGGCATCGTCGACGCAGTCCTCGTTCTGGAAACCCCGGAACTTGAGCGTGTCGCACCACAGGTCGAATTCACTTTCGTGTTCGTGCAGGGCCCGAGCAATCCGACGAGCGTGGCCGTACCTCAGCGTACCGTTGATGCTGCTGTGAAGTCCGTGCGCTAGATTGCCAAGGTAAGTGAAGGGTGGTTCGTAGTGGTGACGCCGTAGGTAAGAGCCGTCCCCGTGAGCGTCGAAGAACCACGCGTCTCGGCTCTCTATCGCGCTCTTGACGCTGTTTGGGATCAGCTTCATCTTCTTCGAGTAGGGCAGCTGCACTAGAAGCTCTGGCACGTACAGCTGAGCCACGCGTAGGACGGTGCCCAAGTCCAGCAGCTCGCCAAACACTATCCGCAGCGCTCGTACAATCTCTTTCCCTTTGTAGTCCAGAACGTGGTAACTGTCCGCGCTTTCCGAAACCCGCTTGAGATTCAGAGCTGCGCATAGGTGTTTGTCGGCGTCGGAACCTGTTTGGGAAAGTCGCTCCTTCAACGTGGGTTGCACGTGCAACGCGGCCGCGTACACGAGCAAGTACCACGCGGCGAAGTACAGCAGGCCTGCTGAGGTGACGGTGCGGTGCCCCCCTTCACTCTCGTCCCCGTCGAAGCCAAAAACCCGTAGCCCGCAGGCCGCGAACGTCAAAGCTAAGGTGGAGCTCACCAGTCGGTCGGGCACGCTGTCTCTCTCCCCCGCAAAGCCAGGAAGGACCCCTTTGCTCAGCGCGCCGATCATCAGCGTCCTCTCAGACTCGCTTATCACACCGAGATCGGCCAGAGTGTGCACGGGACCCGTCAGATGCCTCGTGTAATGCTCGCAGCTCACTTTGACAACACCTCCGGTGGTCATGGGCACGAAACCCTCCAACACCTCGGCCGGCAGGCATCTCCACCCTCTCGCCATCAACTCGAGTACGTACGCTGGGCTCGGCGACACTGGGAGAGCCAGGGCTCTGTACAGCTGGTAACACGCTCTGGTGGGGTTGACAAATACGGGCCATATCTTATCCGAAAACGTTTGCGTGTTGGGCGCCTTGAGCGTGATGCCGTCCAGAGCCGAGGCCGCCACTCTGGGGAAGCACGAGACCAGCGCTTGCGATACCGCTAGCACGTCTTGGCCCGCGGCTTCCGTGGCTTCGGTGGCCTTGTTCAGCACGTCCACTGCTGTCAGGATATCAAAATCGTCATCGCTTCTAATCGGGTACAAGAAGGGTTCCCGCTTAGGGGAGAACCTTTCGTTTCGCCTGATGAAGTCTATCAGATAGAGGTCGTCGGGAGCCGGGACGTCGTTCTCCCTGACCCCCGGCTCTGGGTCCCCCGCGGAACGGGCGGCTTCCCTCCTGTGGTTGTTGGCGAATAGCACGACCAGAGTCTCTGTGTTGGACTGGAGTCCCTTTTTCTCCTCGTAGTCCTGGAGGCTGATAGAGTGAGCTACGATGGACTCTGTCCAGGCTTCCAGCAATCGCTCGCCGTCGCACCCCTCAGGTCTGTGGAGTTGATACAGGAGCCAGCACAGCTGAATCACAGCTTCGTTACGCACAAGCCAGTCGCGCTGCCTCGACGCCTCAACGGAGGCGCACTCCATGAGAAACACGCAGGAAGCCAGGACCCGCCTGCTGCACTTGGAGCAAGCAACCTTAGTCAGGCCGACCTCGGAGGCGCGCACGGCCTGCACGGCGGACCATGGGGTGTAGCCGCACAATCTCATTCGGGACAGTACGCGCGTTACAATTTCACATCCGTGCTCAGCTACTGGCTCATTCTGACAACTAAGGTGGGGAGCGAACACAGTGGAGCCGGTCTTGTCCTTTGTGACACACTTCCAGTCGTACAGATCCTGAGCCCACCCCGGCTTCAGCTCGTTGTTTGTCTCGCCCAGTTCCTTGCGCTCCTCGATCCACTCCGAACGAAGGACTTTGTGAAGCACAGGAGCGAGCGCGGCGTCGCACGCGAAGGGTCCAAACAGCTCTATGCCTTCGTTCAGGTGTTCTCTCTTCAACAGCCCCCGGTTCGCCAGGTACAGTAACCCGTCGTCGTTCTTCTGTTCGAGCACCATTCTGTTCAGTTCCGGCAGATGCACGCACGTCAGACCCGCGAGTCTCAACCTCAGCACCGATCTTCCGCACTCTGTGCTTTCGGAGAGCCACGTGCCGTTGGGGGACACGTCCTGCATATTCAGTGCGCCTTTGAGCGATACGATGGCTCCGTCTTTGACATAGCGCAACACGTTTTCAGATTCCTCGTCCAGTGATGCGCGTTCGGTGCAATCGATCGATTCCAACACCTCCACGTAAGGTACCATGCGTCCAGACATCGCTCGCCGGAACGAGACTTTGGGTGTCTCTTCTGTGACATTGCGTGTTATTGCCCTTGCCTGAACCTGGTAAGCTGAGCACAGTAGGCACTCTCGATCTGCCTCTTCCTCGTCATCGTCCTCCCCTCCCTCCTCCTCCATGTTGCTGTAAAGTAGGTGATCGCAATCCACGTCCATGGCTTCGACTGAGCTGTCCCGCGTACCCGTCCTCTAGATTAGTATCCTACCCAAGCCGCCGCCGCCACTTCAGGTGCCTGTTAGCCCAACCAGCGCGGCCTACCGCGCCACGGGCACGTGCCAACACTGACTCGTGGTCTCTCTCAGCTTGCATCTAGTCTGGGCCACCTGCAGCTCGAGGGAGCCCTGGTTTCTGGTCATCTTTCTCACTTGCGATACAAGCATTGACCGATCGTACAGCAGAGTCTTCACGGAGATCTCTCCCACGTCTACCAGGGTCTCCAGCACTGCGAGGTCGCTGCGGATATCAAAGTACAGATCATTCATGCAGGAGTCCCAACTCCACTCACACGAACTCCTGTCTAGGCGACTGCGGACGTCCTCTATGGAGGCGAGGATGCTCCCTTTGTGTTTGGCGAAATCCTTATGGGCCGACGACAGGTTCGAATCTATGCTCTTCAACGCACGGGCACAGGCTTCTCCCACGAGCCTGGGTGTGACAGAGCCCACCTTGTCTAGCACGCGAGCCACGAAGGCTTTCGCCTCGGACCAAGGCTCCCCGTGGCTTACACCCGGTCTGTCCTGAGTCATGTTCATAAATTCCATCACCGTGATGTCCCTTGACACTTTGGAGCACATCTCTCTCCACACCTGTATGTATCGAACGTACAGATTGGAGTATCGCCGGAGGATCATCCTGAGCGCCTGGCTGTCGGTGTAACAAGTGCTTAGCGCATCGTGGACCGAAACGATGCCGCGGTCGCGGCACGTGGCTTCGGTCTCGTCAGGGTCCGTCCTGGCGAGCTCTCGCGCCTCTCTCCTTGCAGCCAGGCGAACCATCTCCCGCACGAGGTTGTTGCGCCCCATTGCAGCCTGCACCATGTAGTGGAGACGACCGTCGCCGGAGTCGACCCTTAGCTCGGGGTACCTTTCCAGGACAGTTTTGAAGCCCGCCATGAGCTCAGAAACTGTTTTGGTGTAGCTGGTCAGGGTCCGTCTGTATTTCTCGGCCGCGGACTTGCAGTGAGCATCGTAGGCCTCGCATCGCATGCATTGGCCCTGGGAGCTCGTAGATCGACCCAGACGCGGTTCTCCTGATGCCTTTGCTTTTGCGGCGAGCAAATGTGTCACTCTGACGTTTCGGGAGAAAACATCTCTCGGGTCGAAGGTCGGAGGATCTCGTCTGTTCTCGTCGCGACGGTCACAGCAGTGGTCTTCCTCCTCCGGGTCGGAGTAGGGTATTGACATGCTCTCTTCGCTGTCGCTATTTTCAAAACGCACAACCCGGATCGCGGCCCCAGACGCGTCATTAAAAGAATAATCCGAACTCATGGTCTCGCCGTCGTCCCGGTAGCTTTCCGGGTGACATTTGACAGACCTTTCTTCTCGTCCGCAGTCCTCCCGCTCGCCATCCGCCATTTCTGCATCACTATGGACGGGATCTGTGTATCCGGAAAAGATGGCGTCGACCGCTGAACACAGCGTGGCCCCCAGCGCTAAAGAATGATCGTCAAACGAGCTGCCTCTTCTCCTCCACAGAGAAAAGGGACCCTTCGGGCTGCCCATCGCGTCGACGCAAGCGCCCCCCTTCGTCAAGCTCGCAAGTCCGTTCTTTTCGAAGCGAGGTCAGGTGGCGAAAGCAGCATCAGCAACGGCTGGTGTGTCGCTGGATCTCTCCGCCGCATGTGCGATAAGTACATTTTCTGTGTCTACACGTGTCTCAGGTTGGGAAAGCTCCGGCTCACGGAGGAGGAACTACGCTTCCTGTTCGGCAGACGCTGCGATGTGTTCGCGCAGTTGGACCCCGAATGGGTATCGAAGTTCGTGGAGAGGTGTCGGGTCCTGTACCGGGCTCAGGTGAAGAGCCGTCTGTCATCCTCGCACCTCTCGATGCACGTCAACGTGTACAGGTTGCGGACCGGCCGGGGCACGTTCACGACGGTCGACGAGAGAGGCCGCGTGGTGCAAATCGAGCATTTGACTGACCCGCGGCCACCCAGGAAACTGTCAGTTGGAGACGGCGCATTTGCAGTGTTCGAGGACACACTGTCCGTGTTCTCGGACGTTGCTTTCAGGACACAAGACGAGGGACCCGGAGCTTGGCCCTCGCTGGTGATCTCTCGGCGCTCGTCCTCGCGAGGCAACCTCGCGGGCCTGTGTTCGAACTGGCGGAGATGTTACGCGGTCGAGGAGCGGGACATCCGGGGTCTGATCGTGGGATCCGGCACCATCTACACGGCGGACGGGTCAGCTCTGTACAGCCTTGTCGCGTCCTGGAAGACCGAGGTGTGTCTGACCTTCGACGAGGGTTGCAGAGAGGAGACCGTACGCACACTGTGCGCTCTGGCTATGGGGGACCGTGCGTTGGGCACCGAGTTCAAACTGAAATGCGTTCTACCCGATGGAGGGAAAGGCATCGATCTGAGAGACGTTGAGCCTCTACACCCGGGCTCCGCTCTTTGCGAGCTCCCACTGCCCGTCTCAGGTGTGTGTTCGGCGGCGGCAGACCACCACCGACCCCGCGATCGCCGAGGCCTGTTGTGTCTCAGAGACATGACCAGGCTGCCCTCCGCGTTCTCAGTTCTGGCGGAGAACGAGAGCGTAGTGGTCCTGAGGCACACGCTGAGAGACGCAGTGGTGGTGGTCCCCAAGACGAGCGCACGTCTCACAGCCGAGCTCGGCGGGGAAAATCGGTCGAGATGCGGGAACGCCTCCGCTCCCAGCGGGTGTGTGACTGAGTGGTTCCCATGTGGGTACTCTGTGTTCAGAGTCGACAGGGGTCTCCCGGGAGCACCAGCCGTCTTGATATCTTGTCGCAGAGGCCTTCGCGGGGACGTGGGACTAGACAGGCCCTCGCATACCGCAGACCGTTCTGCCTGTGAGGTGCCGACTCTGCACGTAGTGAGGAGTTCCGATTATCAGTTGGTCCTGCCGACAGGGTTCAGGTCACGCCGTCACCTCCTAAATCAATCGGTGTGTCTGGTCCCGGGAACCATGGATATAGTGGGCCCGCGGGTGTTACGTTTCGCGGGGTGCGTCGCCGTCATGTACGCGTTCGAAGTCTTCAGACAGCTCAGCCTCACCGAAGCAGAGCGCACCAGCAACCCCGTGCGGCTGTCGTTCGTGACGCCCCTGAGCCTGAGAGAGGCGCAGGCTCTGCTCTTGTCGTACCTGTGTCTGGAGGAGTCCTTCGTCGCACCGGAGGAGAGCTGTTTCATGTTCGATGTAACATCCCATTCGGTTCTATCGGAACTCAGGGTCATCGTCTCTGCCAACCCACGAGTGCACTCCGGACTCTCGGCCTTAGTGCTCTCGGGTGCAGAAGAGGTAATGTGGGAAGAGCTGGAACAGGAGATATTGCGACGGCTCCGAGACAGGTTACCCGGTGGGCAGGTGAATAGCGAGGAGGAGGAAGAGGAAGAGGATGAAGAAGAGGAGGAGGAGGAGGAGGAGGATAATGAGGAAGTGTCTGACAGAGAAGAAAGCGAAGAAGGTGAACAAAGTGAGGGCCGCAGCCAGGAAGGAGCTGAAGAGGGCGACTGGGAGGAGGACAGCGAGGGAGAGAACGAGGAGGAAAGCGACGACACTGGCGAGGATGAAAACGAGGTCTCTGAGGGCGAAACCGAGGGGGACACGGAAGATGAGAACCGAGCCATTGCAGACATATCGAGCACAAGCCGCTACGTCCCGAGGCTCGACCACAGAACGGGACATTTGGTCTTGTTTGGGCGTGGGCGAGGCCCCAGTTCTAGTTTCAAGTGGATCGCGGTAGGGATAAGCACGCTGGGGCTGGTGAACTTGAACATATTGAGAGCTTGCGGTGTGTTCCACTCCAGGTACAAACGCAGCAGAGCCATGTTGAAGATCCCAAACACCAAAGGAGTAGTGCCCGACCACCACCAGTCAGGGAAACCCACGGCGCTCACGGACGACCTGTGTGTCTTCGTACCCAGCTCGCCGCCCACGCCGTCGCTCGATCCCAGCGACTGCTTCTTTCAACTCAATTATTCCCCCAACGCGGTGGAGGGGAAAAGTGATTTGGATGCCGTTGCCGCGGCGGGCGTAGAGATGTCCAGGATAGACCGGGCCATATGCAGCGAGGACGCCAGAGGCTACCAGGAACCGAAACTGTCGCGTCTCTTCAGGATCACTCGCAGGAAGCTGCAACAGTGCCCCTTCGACCTAGCGGTCGACAACCCCGCGATCGAAGACCCGGGATGCGAGGAACCTCTCCACCAGAGGTCTTGGCTGTGCTCGCGAAGACAAAGGAACACAGCCTCTCCGTCTGTGACCATAGGAGACGGCGAGTTTTTCCCTTGCATAGAAATAGCGAGACAGACAGAGTCGGACGAGAGCGACGAAGACGCGCTTTCCTACCCGCTCGCGGAATACAATCTCAACCTCGCGACCAAAGCTTCCCCTAAGCGGCACTCCATGGTGAGGGCAGACAGGCCCGCGGGCGAATGCGGCTCCGTCTACGAGGCTTGCTTGGACGAGGCGGTGCTGCTGGGACACTGCGCGAGGGTCTCTGCGACGCGGGGAGCCGAGAACAACTTTGACGTGAGCGCCTGCCTGAGCTGGTTCTACAGATCAGTCCACCCCTGCGTGCCGGACATGAGCGTTGGGGACGTGATGCTCGACTACGAGTTCACTCTGCACGGCAGGGGGGAGCTCCCTTCGCCCGTCTTTGCTCTCCTGAGCCACTTGGCTGAGAGCTGCAGGGTCAACTGCTTCCCCGCCTGCAAGTTGATCACCCTCACTAGACACAGAGGCGCGTCGGTTTGGACGAGGGGCACCGAAGCGCCGTTCCACTCTCTGCGGTTGAGGACAAACACCATCGGGGCCTTCTTGTGCGCACAGGATCACAGGCTGGCGCCGCTGCTCTCGCGATGTTGCGACCCGAGGCCCGTGGACCCACGTGAACTATGGGAAGGTTGCGATCTGTTGCCCCGCGGAGACGAAGAAGAGCTCCTCTTGCGAGCCTACTCAGCGACGCTCGGTCCCGTCTTCGAGTTTGAGACGGTGGAGCGTTTCCCCAGCAGGGTCAGGACCAGTCTGGGAGACTGGGTGTTCATGCGGCTGGCGAGCAAGTCTTCCGGCCTCAACCGCTACCCGGGGACAACAGTGGTAGACGGCCACACTATAGCGTACGCGTCAGAGTCCCCGCTGTTCTACCTTAGGGACAAGGGGCCTATGGTGCAGAGTTTGGAGTCGGTGGCGGTGGTCGTGGAAAGCAGCTCGCTTTACAGAACGCATGTGTTGAAGGAAGAGGAGCCAGCGTGGCCGCGTCCCGACCCGATGGACGCGCGGGAACGCATCAAGTGTAAAACCAAGCGTGCGGTACTCACTGAGATGTTTATGCGCAGCGGAGGCCGGGATCCCTTGGACGGGTACGAGGTGGTGAACGAGAGTTCTTGCTGGAAGAAACTGATAAGTGCCCGGTGGACGTTCAGAAGGGCACTCGGCGAGGCGTCCCAACATCGAGACTGGGAGCTGGAATACCCCGTGTCCGAGAGCCTCACCGCCATAGGAGGCAAAGGTTCTGACATCGCTGTGGAAAAATGGCTCTGCTGCGCTCCTCCAGCCAGGTTTCTCCCATCCCGACAGAGTTGTCGGGGCGAACCGGTGACGGAGGGGGGGGTCGCCGCGCTTGGAGGTGTGGAGATTGACTCAAAGGCAGCTCGGAGACGCGACCCGACCGCGTGGAGAGGCTTTGGCACGTTGTGCTCTCGCGTGCTGACGTGCCCCAGCGAAGGAGTTTGGACCAGAGGCCTTTGCAAGGTGGTGAACAAAGGACTGAACACGTTCGGACACAAAACGCTGGTGCCGATGGCCAACCTGATCGTGATAGCCAAGCCTGGCGAGTGGTACGCTTCCCCATGTCGCGATTACCGCAGCACCAGCAGCACCAGCAGCAGCAGCAGCATCAGCAGCAGAGATGACGATACCACGGCTCCAGCCGACGGGAGCCCGATCTGCCACAGTGAGGTGTGCTCGGCGTCAGAGCTCGTCCTGGCCCTGGCACGCAGAATGCTCTCGGCTGAGGTGCACGAAGAGCTAGAGATAAAATGTCTAAGACGCGGGGTGTACAAGTACCTGCAGTGCGCGCTGGCCTGGTTCGCAGGTGCCACGGGGCCTTTCAGGTCGCGTTCGGTTACCGTTTTCACGCCCGAGGCGGACTCAGGAAATGAAAGCTGGACTCACGCTCTGCCCGAAGGCGTGGACGTTCTGAAAACAACTAGTACGGGATACCTAGTTTCCTGCAAGGGCCCTTGCGGCGATAGGGAGGACGTGAACGTGCTGCTCTCACAGTCCAAAGGCATAATTTGCGTCAACTGCGCGGGCAACCTGGTCTTGCACTCCAACCTGGGGACGTTGAGATTGTCTGCCGTGCATAGCGAGCCGGGAGAACACGCTCTCATCAGGACTCCCCTGGACCGCAGCGCAGTCGGGGACATCGACGGTACGCAGGTCGTGGACGTTCATTGCGAGCGTTCGCTGAGCGAGTTCTGCAAGCTGCGTCACCTACCGGCGGGAGTCCGAGGCCCTGAAACCTGGAGGAGAGCCTTACCGTGGTCTAAGAGGGACCCGGGTTCCTTCTGCTCTAAGGTATCCGAGTTAAAGTACAGATGGGAGTCTGGGAGGACAGAATGCACGGAGGCACTCGCTCGAGACTCTGAGGGGGCTCACTGGCACCGCGACGTTCAGCCGAAAGACTGGAAGAGGTGCTCATACGATGGAAAACTGATGCCTAGAAGACAGAGGTTTTGGTATCTGATTGACTACAAGGAGTCCTTTGCTAGACAGAGCGAAGCAGAGGTTTCGAACGTCTATAGCGAAGCAGAGTTTTCCAGCACCGATGGCGAAGCCGAGTTGTCTGTCAGCGAGTCAGAGACATCTCCAGAAGAAGCATACGGCACCCCTGAACCCGTCAAGGTGAACTGCGATTGGCGTGAGAGGGGAGTTTCGAGTTTCGTCCTACTGAATTCCCGTCTCGAGATCGAACTCATTCCCACGCTCCCTTTGAAAGAAGGACACGTCTTCTTTGAACCCGCGCACAATGAGGACTTCAAGGCCAGGGCGAGATTGGACGACGGGGGCAAGCTCGTCAAGTATTACAAACCTCACAAGTTCCTCTCCCTGATGTACGATGTCTGCACCGTGTTGGTGTACGGGTGCGGACTGAGACCGGTGTTTGTACATGGTTCGTCAGATGCCGCGGGGGACAGAGTTCTCAACCTGGTCATGGGAACCCTTGCCCTGGCTGACAGACTCTCCGCCGACGTATATCCGTGCAACCCGAGGATTGCGATCGTGGTGAACCAGGGGAGAGAGGAGATGCTGAAGGTCGCTCGCGGGATCAGTCGCTGCATCGTCGTGACCACGGGTCGTAAGAAGAGAGCGGGTGCGCTTGCGTACGCGTTCAGGGAGCTACCGCACAACCTCGAGAGAGAGGCCTGCCCTCAGTGGACCGGGAACAGCAGCAGCGGCACCAGCACCGGCACCACCACCAACAACAACAACAAGCCCGCGGCACACTACTCCTTTCCTCGGGGTTTCATAAGCGACACTGGAACAGCCGCTTTTGCTCAACTAACAAAGCTTTGGCCCTCTGTTTCCAAGAGAGGCGACGTGAAGCACCCGGCGTGCTCAAGGGACCCCAGATGGATCGGACTCATGGTGTGTCTGGCGGAGTGGGGGGGTCAGACGTTGATCGCGGACGTGGTCGCCCCGGGAGCGCTACAGGCGCTGAGAGCAGGCCTCACGAGGGAGGCGGATTGACAACAACGAGAGTGATCGAGCTGTACGATCTAGCTTGCAGAGCACGGTTGCAGGGAGAGATAGACCCACGGCTGCGCCGTTTCGCAGAGTCGTTCAAGGGGCCAGAGCGCTACTGCTGCACACCCGAAGAGCCCAGTGACAGACAAGTGGACGAGTACACGGTGTGGCTTGCGTTTCGAGGCGTGGAATACGGAGAGGCCATAGTCGGAAACCCGAATCAACCACTGACACTGTCCGAGGCCGTCGGTGTCTACGCAAAGCTCAGCAGGGATTACTTCACGTGCTCTGAGGAAGAGTCCCTGAACACCTTGGATTCACTGCAGGACTTTCTGTCCCTCATGCTCCGGTACCCCGTGTTGCCGCAGTTGGCCATAGACACCAAGGAGTGTTCCGAGTGTTATTTTGAGGCTGAGATTTCAGTCGACACTTGGGAGGAGGTGAGGAGTAAGATTTCGTGTTACCACTTCACACTCAGACACGAGCTGTTCCCGTTCGAACGCAGGGACGACACTGATGCAGGGGACTCGCGCGACCCCGGCATCGACGACAACGGAGAGATGGTGAGAGTCGGACCTTGCGGTAGTGTGTTCATGACTGAGGCGAGCGGGGAGGGCGGTGGCTCGCGCGACAGCTTGAAACCCCGCGGTTTTCTGGAGCAGTTGGAATCGCTCAAGAGACGGGACGAGATAATCAAACAGAAGACGCTGGGTAAGGAGATATTCCACCAGCTGAAATCGCACAAACGCACCCTGGATGAGCTGGAGGCGCCCAGGTATCTGAGCACCTACCCCTTGCGCTGCCTCTACCAATTTTACGGTTCCCTGAATAGGACACGCGAGAGAGCCCAGTTCCTGTCGGAACACTACCCCGCTGCGGAGGAGGACGCGCGTCGAGCTCAGTCGAGAGCTGACGAGCTGAGGACGAACCTGCGGTCCGCGGCCTCCACAGGCACCAGCGACAAGCTGCTCTCGTACATGTGCATGGCGCTCATAGGCCCCGTGCGCAGATACACGTCCAGGTACGCTCACATGGCTGAGAGAGTTGTTTTATTCAAACACTTGATCGCCGCGGGCTTCCCTATGGAGACTGCGTGGAGTCTGGTTCAGACCATAGCCGCATCCAACAGAGCTTCGCTGATCTCCTTACACTTGGACGAGGGGGTGGACCGTCAGTTGAAGAAAACCGCACAACCTACCACGTATAACATAAAGATAGCTTCCCTCATATGGTTATTCTCGCACATCACTGCCTACTGTACGCTTCGACAGCTGAATTATGACCACGTACGAATGGGAGACTCGCCCGAAGACATGTCCTGCGATGGCATCTACGTGTTTGACCGAGAGCACGTGGGCTTCAGGTTGTCCAGAGCACCTGAGCTGTCACATGCCACCAATGCCCGGTGTGCCGGAGCAGCGGCAGCAGGAGCAGCAGCAGCAGCAGCAGGAGCTGCGGGAGGAGCGGGGTGGACGTACTTGCCCTTCTCACGCGTTTTGGAATTGCTTGCACTGCGGGATAGCGTTCAAGAGAGAATTTGCAAATAGGATCGTCAGGGCAAGTCCCGAGGAATGTTACGACGCACTGGTGCAGTTTGGCAACGCTCCTATCACCGCCATAGTCAACCTGCAGTGGAAACGCCAAGGTTTGGAAGTACACAACGCTGAGCGCTCAAAACGCTCTGCCGACAAACTGCTCGGGGAATATGTGGAGAAGAGGCAGAGAGACAGACAGAAGATGCGCCCTAAGCCTCGGCAGGATCACCGGCTTAAGCCTAAGACTACAGTCAAGTGGGAAAGGCCCGTCTGCATGCAAAACACAAAGAAGAGAAAGAAGAAGGACAATGAAACTAAAAGCCCTGGGACGTTCGCAGAGACGACAACCTGACAACCAAACCTGGGCATCGCATCTAACACAGATCGTTGACCCACGTCTCTCCTGTCCCGTCTTGCATTGCGTGTGATTTAGGTCGGATTATGTTTTGCACAATGTCTGAATTAAATAAACCACATTGACCGAAACCATGAATCCAGTGCGTGTCTTTATTTTTACGCAATGCATCAACAAAGTATACAAGGGAGAGATATATAGAATTCATGAAATACAGTCACACAACACCAGGTACATTAAACCACAGTTGAGGTGCACATTTCCTCAGTCACAGACGCGGTCCTCGGGGCAGCTACGATGGGCTCCAAGCGCATAACCTTGGCCTCTAGTCTCCCCTCGTGAGCTTGGTGGTAGCACCCGGTCGAGCAAGGCCTCGTTCTTTTCCCTGACAGCGGCTTCTTCGTGTTCTTTGTCGCCTTCGACGTCAACCTCTGAAGAAGATGTGGTTCTGGCAACGGGTCAGGTGGAGTCCCAGGTCGATTTCTGACCTTGGTGATTTTCCAGCATTTGCCGTGCTCTGTGTAAGTGTTGCTGCGCCACGACACCTCGTTGTCCGAATAGCTAGCGTCTGCAATGTATTTGTCCAAGGTTACCATGATCACAACAGGCAGGGATCCGCTGAGATCACCGCCGGACAGCACCCTTTTCACAAACTCGGGCTGGTTAACGTGCAGGTGGATATGCGTCGAGAGGGTAGACCACTGGCTGTGCCTGGTGCGAGTCTTGTCAAAGCACATAATTACGAGGGCTCTGTTGGTAAACAACTCTCCCAGCACACGGTGCTTTAAATATGGGAAAAGACACAAGGCCAACATCACCACCATGGTGTAGAACGCTGCTCTCCTGCCGCGCGTGTCGTTGTACTTGCACGTCAGTCTCTTCATGAAGCGGTTGATCTTATCGTCGCGAGAATCGAACAGCGTTGAAATGGCCACGGCGCTCTTCAGAACGGCGGCCCTTACGATCGAGGACATCTCTCCCGAGCAACACAGCTTGGGATTGGGGGTAAACTGTATCACCTCGGCCAGCTCGAAGATCTTAGCCATCCAGGATGACAACGGGGCATTGGGCAAACCGCTGAACCCCCGACTCTTGTCCACGATCTCGTATTGGCGACCAAATTCTTCGGTCGAGGCCGTCGAGAACAGCGCGATCAGGACGGGCAGACTCTCTTTCAGTACGAGATGGTTATTCTCCTCGTCCGAGCGGCTGAGGCGCATAGCCGGTGCGTGTTCTATGGCACCGTAACCCGTTTCCAACAGATTCCCTTTGTCAGCCATGCAGTACAGTCCTCGGAACTCCGGCTCGGGCCTGTGAAAGACGAGCAGGGCTGCTACGGGGCACGAAGGCTCCGATGGGCCAGTCAGATATCGAGTCCGTGTGACCATGGTTCCTATCAACGAGCAACTGGAACCTGAGCAGACGTGTTTGCTGCAGTGCGTTCGGCACACGTACCCGTGAGCGTGGTCTCTGAAAGAGCACTCGTTCTCAACACAGTGGCTCACCCACTGTGGATCCTCTATTAACTCCACGTGGGAATGATTCATACCGGTGGGTCCGCTAACTTGCGGGCTCCGCTGCTGTTGTCCTCCCGATCCCACTTGAGAGACCTCGACCGTCTCTCTCTCTCTCTCTCTCTCTCTCTCTCTCTCTCTCTCTCTCTCCTCCTCGGTGTCTTGTGAAACAGAAATGTTTTGATGGCCATGTGAAAGGTGCATTTGGTCTTGTTTTGCAGTAACTCCTCCCATGTGTCTTCCCAGGCTAGCAGAGGGCAGAGCGCTGATCTGATTCTGGTGGACGAGGTGGGCTTTGTGAATTCCAAGGTTCTTCTGGCCGTGCTGCCGAACATCGCGTTCAGAGGACGAAAGCAAGTGCACATCACGAGTCATGCCAACAACACGGCGTGGCTTAACAAAGTGGCAGACATCCGCGGTGACGACGGCGAGCCCGCTTACCACGTAGTGTCGCAGAGCTTCAAGTGCAGGTATCACGAGAGGGAGCCGGGACTGACGTGCTTCTGCCTCGGAGTATACTGTCCTCAGCACATATCCGTAGACAACCGTCTGAAGGAGCTCATGAACCTGGTGACACAGAAGGGATTCGAGAGCGAAGTCACTGGTAGCAGCAGCACTTCGTCCGCCGACACCAAGACAGACGAGACTGCTCCCTTCGACCCCACTGTCATAAACAAGCTCCTGTCCAACAACAGTGTCACCCTGGAATACGTGAGCCGCGCGTCCGTGGTCAGAGCGTACCTGTGTCTTGACCCAACCTTCGGCGGTGGTTCCAGGTCCTGCGCCGGAGTGTGCTGTGCTGTGGAGTTGGAAGGCGGAAAACTAGTGGTGAGTTGTCACGCTTTTCGCTTTGCGCGAATCTAGGTCGCACGCGAGAAGGTCGCTAAACACGTATCCGTAATCCAAGGGTCTGCGGTTCACACCGGGAGACGGTCCGCTCGGACGTTGGGTCAAGTCCAGTAGGGTGCAAATGTAAGCGCTTATCCGCGCCTCATCCTGGATCGTCAATGTGCTCTCCGTGTCTGGTACGAAGCAGGTGATCAGCTCGAGGGCCTGGGCCCAGGTACCGCACGTGCACACGGAGTCGGAGAGTTTAGCCATCCACCCCGCGACCGCCAGACATATGATCGTGTGAAGAGACTGTCTATTCTGTACGCTCTCCTTGACAATGGCCATATACTTGAGAGCTCCGCTGCGGATGGTGTGGGCCGAGGCGAACGTGGCCAGCACCATGCCATCGTACCCATTCCAGTTGCAGCTCGAGATGCACTCGTGTATAAACTGCTCCGGTACGCGGTTGCCTACCGCAAGCGTTATAGCCCTACATAACTCGCAGGGAACATTGAGCATCTCGCATTGTGCGTCTCTACCAATCGCGCTCGTTTTGTTGTACACCGAGATCAAGGTGTCGATCGTGAGAATCCTAGCTGGTGAGAAGGACACCAGCTGGCTGTAGAGGTTTCTCAGCTGCCCGAGATCCATGTTAGAGTAAAATACAACGTTGCGTTGAAACGAAGTGTACACTATCATGAACTCGTAATGCTGTATGAGGTGCTCCCATGGGCTCATCATCAACGTCTCCACCATCCTCCGAGCAGCTTTACAAGCCTGACAGAACATGATGACCTGTGGCGTCTTCTTCTCTCGTAGCCAGTCCTTCCCATAAGCACTCTTTGTCCCTCGCGTCTAGGTACTATCGCTAATGGTCTGACTGTGTGTGTGTATGTGTGTGTGTGTGTGTGTGTGTGTGTGTGTGTGTGTGTGTGTGTGTGTGTGTGTGTGTGTCTTTCACACAGCTTGTGGCACTGGACGAACTGGAGATACGCGATTTGGATCAAGTTACTCGAGTCTACGCTGCTCTGCTTTGTGCTCACGTCAGACTCCTGAAACTTCTGATGCCCAGGGTGATGTGGAAAGAACTGCCGGTGGTGATGGTATTTGAACAAAACACCTACGTCAACGCACTGGTCGATGTAAAAAATCTAATTCAGCACTCCCTCGTGCGGTCCGGATTCAAGCTCCTGTTCTACAGCAAGTGGTCGCGTATCAACAACAAGTACATGTTAGGAAAGCATGTGGGTGCCAAGACCAAACTGGCTATGGTTCTCAGTACGGTCTCGGCCATCGAGAGAGAAACGCTGTGCTACTGCGACACAGTAATGTCCCTTGGATGGGCAGTGTTGTCGGAGACCACCAAGACAACTCGGATGCTCGAGTCCGCCATCGGAACATCCAGGGGTGCGGGCTCCAGCAACAGGATGGGTTCCAATATGGACGTGTTCATGTACAGACGCTCGCAAAGGGGAGTAAATTTGGCCACAGACGTAACGGCGAATGTATTGGAAACGCGCGACATCATATACCTACCCGTTGATAGACTCGCTGACAAAGCACATGCTGAGCAAGGGAAGCGGCTACTTGGGAAACTGAGAGAAGAAATGGCAATGGTCATAATCACAGAGTCCCCGAAAGGTAGTTCAGTGACTACGGGTGGTAAAAAGTCTGTAAACGGAGAGTACACGAGAGACGATTTGCTCTCGGCCTTGTTGCTTCTCTGTCACACCAGGGATGAGATACACAGCGGGGAAAGGTCTATCAGACTCGGCAGTGAGGTATATTACTAGTGGTTTGTGTGTGTGTGTGTGTGTGTGTGTGCGTCTTGTAAAGTGCTTGACTAGTCTGAAGTGTTACTTGACCCAATAAAGAACGCCCAGGTATACACAAGACACAGACTCTCTCTCTCTTTTGTTTTTGTTTTTATTATGAGAGATTGGTTGTTGGTACGTACAACATGGATTCACTGTCACAGATATTCTGAAGTGTTACTTGACCCAATAAAGAACGCCCAGGTATACACAAGACACAGACTCTCTCTCTCTTTTGTTTTTGTTTTTATTATGAGAGATTGGTTGTTGGTACGTACAACATGGATTCACTGTCACAGATATTCTGAAGTGTTACTTGACCCAATAAAGAACGCCCAGGTATACACAAGACACAGACTCTCTCTCTCTTTTGTTTTTGTTTTTATTATGAGAGATTGGTTGATGGTACGTACAACATGGATTCACTGTCACAGATTGGGCTAGTGGGAGTGCTCAATTCAGTGGTCTTCAAACACAACCCCTTTTACGTTGCTTATCACACTGGTAGGGAATACAGCCGCCTGGTCTGAACCATAATCCGCTGCCAGAGTCGTTGTAGAAGGCTAGGCCGTTGTTGCGCAGATATGCAACTTCATCTTTCTGGAAATGCTTGAGTTCTTCGGACCAAGAACAATCACCGCCATCCCTCACGACTGAGTCTTCCTCGTCAGAAGGTCTTGTTACTTCTTGGATTTCCCGTTGTCTCATTATTGAGATGGTTCCCAGGGTCTGTTATACCCATGTTGTCTTGTGTCCGACCTGAGCTGGCCCACATCCATTCCGGTGCGTTGTCTTGTGTCCGACCTGAGCCGGTGCGCATCCGTTCTGGTAACAGACCTTCTCACCTCAGTGCTCGTTCGCTGGTTGCCTTGGCGCAGCTCAGCACGCGGTAGTGCTTTGGGAACACGCTCCCCGTCACGCCCAGCTCTTGCGTAGAGTCCAGAGCACTCCTCAACGAGCATGGGTTGACGCATGGCATGTATCATATCACAGGGGGCCGCTGGAGTGTGATACACTCGATCCAAACTGCTGGAGCGCACCTCCGCTTGGGCATTGCCAACTTGTTGCTGCAGCAGCACCTGCTGCTGAACATGCCATTCAATTCGTTGTGAGAAAGCTCGTCTCAAAACTGGCAGGGTTACCGTTGCCATTTCCTGATGGCGAGTTATGATATAAGTCGTGAGACCCATGGCACGTAGAGCATTCACTGGCATCAGGCAAAACGTATCAAATCCCATTCCCTGGAACTTTGAACACTCATGAGCACAATTCCAGTACTGGAGAAACAATTGGATCCGAGAGTCAACCGCATCCATCTCATCCAAGTCCGTGAGAGCACCCCCCCGTCCAAGTAATTGGCTAAATGATGATTAGAAAGTAACAAAATATTTTACACATTGAATACGGCCTCACATCAAAGATTGACCACAGCCCACAGTACAGTGCTGAAAGTAAAGTCTGATGTGACAGCGGACAGGAGCCTTGTTTTTATATATAATATACCCCCCCCCCCCCTCCCTAGCAAGTTCTCTTCCCAGTGAGACAATCAGATGATGAGCTCCCCGGTCAGATGATGAGCTCCCCGGTCAGATGATGAGCTCCCCGGTCAGATGATGAGCTCCCCGGTCAGATAATGAGCTCCCCGGTCAGATGATGAGCTCCCCGGTCAGATGATGAGCTCCCCGGTCAGATGACTCGTCGCCCCCTTATTGAGATGAATCCCGGGGTCTTTGATACCCACCGCGTCTTGTGTCTGGCCTGACCTTGAGAACATCCGTTCTGGCATCAGACCCTAGCGGCGGGTCCCTTATCGCCATGGAGCTCAATTGCTGTTGGTCTTGACACAGGTCACCATGCGGCAGTGCTTCGGGGCTATGCTCCCTGACACGCCTAGATCTGACGGAGGGTCCACAGCACTCCTCCCCAAGCGATGTCAGAAACTTATGTGTGTGTAATCTGTCCCCGTCTTCGTCTTCATCTTCATCATAATCATAATCATGACCCGTGCCCATCAGACAGGCTACATCCATTTCGTATTTGTTATCCCTGATGTGAGCATCCCGGCATGGTGCCATGCGATCTATGACCTTAATGGATTCTGCGTATTTGCTGAGAATACTCCTGATCAGTTGTTGGTGTTTCCCTGCAAACGCGTCACCGAAAAATCGAGCCGATCTGTGCGACATGAGCAGAAAGTCACCAAGAGATACGTTCAAGTCAGCGGGCACGTGTCCAAGCCAAGCATGGACCAACCTTTTGACGTTGGGATCTCTGACGGCTTCGGTGTATCTCCCGGCACTGGGCTTCGCTAAACTGCGAACACTGCTGTTTCTGCTGCTGCTGCTGCTGCTGCTCATGATTACTCTCAATGGATCGGTCCCTTGTCTGTTACAGCATTTCCACAGAATAGTTAATAGGTGCCCTGACGTGAAAGCATTAGAATAAAACAAAAGAAAAAACAAAAACCAAACCAGGTGTACAGGATTAACATGCTTTACTTTAATTCAATATGCACAGGTGTACAGGATTCACATGCTTTACTTTAATTCAATATGCACAGGTACACATGGGCTTGTAATAACACCAAACTCAACAGCCCTCAACAGGGAGAATGATAGGTTCAGCGCCACGGATGTTTTCCTTCTTTTTCACAGCAGTGTACGATCTTCTGCGTCCTCGTAGTCACAGTACCAGGGATGTTTGTTGTCCATGACCAGTACGGACAGGAGTCTGGTTCAGCTCCTCTCCGGGGCGATCTGACAGTTTCACCTAGCCCAGTAAAGTGTGCAGGTCACACTGACCCTTCAGCATCCCCGAGACCGCGCCCAGGTGAGCATTGAGTCTGCTGCGTCTCTGCGCCCCTGCAGACGTCTCGGCCCACTCAACGTTTCCCATGCACTCGTAGACGGGATCCGAGGGATCTTCGACTTCCTCGTAGTGACGCCCAGAGGCGCCCTCGCGGTCCCTACCCTGCGCCTCTGCAGACGTCTCGGCCCACTCAACGTTTCCCATGCACTCGTAGATGGGATCCGAGGGATCTTCGACGTCCTCGTAGTGACGCCCGGAGGCGCCCTCGCGGTCCCTACCCTGCGCCTCTGCAGACGTCTCGGCCCACTCAGCGTTTCCAATGCACTCGTAGATGGGATCCGAGGGATCTTCGACGTCCTCGTAGTGACGCCCGGAGGCGCCCTCGCGGTCCCTACCCTGCGCCTCTGCAGACGTCTCGGCCCACTCAACGTTTCCCATGCACTCGTAGATGGGATCCGAGGGATCTTCGACGTCCTCGTAGTGACGCCCGGAGGCGCCCTCGCGGTCCCTACCCTGCGCCTCTGCAGACGTCTCGGCCCACTCAGCGTTTCCCATGCACTCGTAGATGGGATCCGAGGGATCTTCGACGTCCTCGTAGTGACGCCCGGAGGCGCCCTCGCGGTCCCTACCCTGCGCCTCTGCAGACGTCTCGGCCCACTCAGCGTTTCCCATGCACTCGTAGATGGGATCCGAGGGATCTTCGACGTCCTCGTAGTGACGCCCGGAGGCGCCCTCGCGGTCCCTACCCTGCGCCTCTGCAGACGTCTCGGCCCACTCAACGTTTCCAATGCACTCGTAGATGGGATCCGAGGGATCTTCGACGTCCTCGTAGTGACGCCCGGAGGCGCCCTCGCTGTCCCTACCCTGCGCCTCTGCAGACGTCTCGGCCCACTCAGCGTTTCCGATGCACTCGTAGATGGGATCCGAGGGATCTTCGACGTCCTCGTGGTCACGCCCGGAGGCGCCCTTGCGGTTCCTACCCTGCGCCTCTGCATACGTCCCGACCCAGTCGACGTTCCGGATGTTCTCGTAGTCTTTGCGGCTGCCATCGCATTGCTCCAAAACCTCTGCTATGTCGTTGCAATACATCTTCTCTCCCTCCGGGGTACACACGATATATGAGCTGTAGTCCTCGTTCGGTCGAATGGTGTAGCAAAGCGTACTGTCTCTGCCGTTCAGTAGCATCCCATACGTGCTGCGGTGCTTAAAGAAAACGTGGTGACCGTTGGGTTTGCAGCGCATGTATCGCTGGGCCTTGCTCAGCTTTTCGCAAAAGCGGTGGCAGCGCATCTGCGAGGCCCACCTGTTGGCCATCTTTTTCTTTTTCGCGTCGTCCGTGTGGGCCTTTCTCATCACGGTGCGTATGAGGTGGGCGAGAAACATCGTTCTAGCTCTGGTGATTCTGATGCACCGAATGAGAGTGAGGGACTGGGCGTTGAGCTAATTAATATCACCCCTATCCCTTTTTAAGTCTTCAATGGTCAGACTCAGAGTGAGCAGTGTCAGTGCGCCCCCTTTGTAAAGCCCTGTAGCAGGACTCCAACGGGCAGTCTGTCTTGCCCAGCTGGAGTTCTGCTAAATCCCTCTGGTGTTACTCTGACCGGAGCTCCGTGGGAGAGCCAACCCAACGGGAGTTCTGTGTGCCTGGTTTGCTTCATGACATTCCCAGAAACATGGCCAGTCTAACAAGCATTCTTTTAAACCAGTTCCTCCTCAGGTCCAGTGAAAACTGCAACTCCGAACAGTCCTCTTGCACCAACCATTGAGCTTCCAGAAGCGAGACCCTCTCCCTCAGCCAGTTGTGTCTCGAGTTGTCTGCTGAGAGTAAGCTGAAATAAGCCGTGTACAGAGGCTGCAGCTCGAGGAGTAAAGCCCCACCGTCCCGTATCCCCGTGGCTTCGATGCTCTTTTCCTCGACCCGGATCGATTCCGGCGACGCGCCCTCTACGCGCTCCGTGTTGATCGGAAGAGGGTAATTGGCGTACAGGTTGTAGAACCGACCTCGGCTCAAACTCACTGCCTGGCCACATATCTCTGTGAGGTTTTTGTGAGCCACGGCCGAGGCTCTCATCGGTTCCCCGCACAGCTGCGGGTCGGTGTTCCACAGGGACAAGGCATCGCGCAAATTTTGCTGTCTGAGTATGCGGAACTTGATGTCTTCGGAGGGTTTCTCTACATAGACCAGCCGCCCGCCAGTGGTCAACCAGAAAGCTTTCATACCTTGCCGGCAGTCCATCGCTCTGTCATAGCACACCTGCCTGCACAGCCGGGGATCGCCCCCTGACATCAGCGTGCGGTTAAAGCCAAGCAGTTCCCGATCGGTTAACAGTAACGGTCTGTTGCCCGTGTGTTTGCCGTTGTCCCAGGGTATACCCGAGAAAAGCCAACAGTATCTGAAGTGAATCTTCACCGGTAACAAAAACCTCACTACAGTACATTTCGTGGGATTTGTCCTCTCCTTGGCCGCGTGACACATGGAAACGCTGTCTGTGATGCATTCACTTGGGCACAGAATGAGAATGTCCTCTTCCCTGCGGCGCCACCAAAGCTCCGGGTGTAACGCGCCCGCAGGCTTACGAGACCACCATCGAGCGCTATCCACGGACCCGGACGAGACCTCGTGGTTGCTCAGCGAGTCGGTGAGAGACCCCATCGATAACTCTCGGCGTGCGTGCGTTATTGTGGCTGTGGATTGCGTGAGAGCCAGACTTTCAATGGACGACAGGAGTCGAGAGCGGGAGCATACAGAGAACGAGAGAATGACCGAATTCAGTCGTCTGAGGAAAGACCGCTTCGCACAAGCAGCGTTGATAAAGGATCTCGGGTTAGAGGGAGCCAAGGCTAGGATACTCGAGTTGCAGCTTCACGGAGAATCGACGGAGGACAAATCCAGCTCTATCATGTACCGCTTCGAGCGTTTGACGTCCCGGGTGTTTGAATATTTCCAAGTCAAGGGCATGAGGATGGAACCCTTTCAACTAGAGCTCTTCAGGGGTGTCGTGTTGGGTGTCACAGGGAGCCAGTTCGGTGACGCTCTCTTCAAGTATAAGCACGCTCTGCTGTACAAGCTGGGCCTAGCACCGCTGGGCTCAGAGAACTACGACTACATCAAGCCTGCCCTCAGTCACCTTCACCACGTGGAGAGGGAGTTCTCTCGCTACGCAAACCCTTACACATTGTGCCTAGCCCCGAGACAGTGTGGCAAGAGCTTGATGATGAGGCTGTTACTGGCAGCGGTGCTCCTACACTTGGACATCAATGTAATGGTGCAGGCTCAGAATAAACACATGTGCACCACCCTGAGATTGGGCGTGGAGCGCGCAATGGAGGAACTGCAACAGTTGCCTTCTTTCAGACACACAGAGAAACCCATTAGCATCTGTGGTAACCCAGAAAACAGGATTTACAGATTTGAGCCGGCATACAAGGGATCTTCGTTCGCTCACTTCTTGTCTTCCAGCAACGATGTGAGTATCGCTGCTTGTGCGTGTGTGCGCGTTTCACATTGACACAGAGACGAGGTTCTATTCTTTTATGCCCTGTCTTTTCTCAGGTTTCCTTTTCTTTGTCCACTTTTCTGTCACACTGGGTCTGTCCCAGGTACGGGTAAGCGGGTAAGTACCATTCCAGCTTTGGGAATGGTGCAGAGAGTCTAGCAAAAGGAGGATGAGGGACAGTGTCTGAGCCCAGCATGTGCTCACTATCGTTTTGTCCGGAGGAAGTAACCCGCTGTTAAACAGAGTGCTGTACGGTAACCCACCGCACAGTGTCTACATATTCGAGCCGGCTACCAACAGGCTCTCGGTTTGCTGACGTGTGTGTGTGTGTGTGTGTGTGTGTGTGTGTGTGTGTGTGTGTGTGTGTGTGTGAGCGTGTGTGTCATTACCACTTGATGGTGAGTGTGTACTATGTTCTGTTTTTTCCTTGCAGTTTTCACACAAAACACACACACACACACTCACCATTAAGTGGTAATGACACAGTTGTAGAATCTCCAACCCAATTTTTGTTTTTATTTAATTTATAAGGGACAACCGAACAGCCTTTCCCTGAGTACATTACCCAGTCTGTGTTTGGTGACTGTTTTCTGCTGTTTTCCGGGAAGCCATGTCGCACACCCCCGAAACAGAAAGGCCGAAGCTGAGAGAGTCCACGAGCTGCGTAGACAGACAGCTGTGGCATCCCGCTACATGGTACTTGACCAGAGGCGGCTCCGGCGAAGAGTGGTGCGTGTGGAACACACGGGCTGTGGCTCTCTTTTTGCGAAAAGGCGACTCACTGCGCGTGTACCCGGTTGCCTCCAGCTTCGAAGGCACGACGACCTGTCTACCCGTGCTGGTACTTGAAGATTTCACTGTCCTCGGCATGGGGAGCTCAACCTGCACACTGGAGCGTGAGATACGTTTCCAGGAGCCGCTCAGAGACCCGCAATCGGTGGCTACGCAGGTCAGTCTGAAGGACATGTGCATGGCAAAGGGTGTCCGGTGCGCTGCCTTCTTGGCGCATTACACGCATGACACGCAAGACGAGGAATTGCATCTGGGATCCCGCGTGTGCTCTCTCTTTGTCCAGACCGTTGACGAGATGCTCAGCAGGAAGTACGAGATCATGCACCACTACCCTCTGTTCAACAGAGCGCTCGGCTTGCACTACTCTGACAAGGCTAGCCCGGAACCGCCCGAACTGGCAGAGATGATAGCCAAGGGGGGGCTGCTGGACCGCAGTGTTCAGGATCATCAGTCTGTCCACGGTGTCTCTGTGGTGGGAACGGATCACGTCTCGTTTTCGCAGTGGAGGTACCCCGACTACGAAAGGAAGGTGCGGGGAGAAGAGCGAGGATGCGGCGAGGTGCAGTTCGCACTGGACCTTGGCGGCGAGGAAGCAGAGTCCCCCGAAAGGCAGTCGAGTGAACCGAGCGTCAGCGAGGTGCAGTTCGCACTGGACCTTGGCGGCGAGGGAGCCGAATCCCCCGAAAGGCAGCCGAGTGAACCGAGCGTCAGCGAGCAGCCTGGGCCGGCTACCCTTTCGCCTTGTACCGAGGACGAAACCCTGTTCACTGTGACCACGGTCCAGACTTTCAACAACCTACTGGGGACTCTGACGGACGGCCCGATATCTTTCCCTAACGCATTCACGCTGCACCTGAGCGACGATCTGAAATTTGACGACTTGGTAAGCTACTGTCTAAAGCGCACCCGTGAATCCCTCGGGGTGCTGCCGTCTCATGAACAATGGGGCTCTGTCAACCCAGTGCTTCTCATGGAAGACCCCGTGGACCCGGCAACTGGTAAGACGGCGCGCCGGTACGTGGTCACGTCCAGAGGACACTTGAGCACCATCGAGTGTCCGCCACCATCGGCTAAACGAGACGCAAAACAATTTCCGTGCTACAACGAGGTATTTCTGCCCGGCCGGCCCGTCAGCAGACTGAACCTAGACGTGGACCTCAAGTGTTGTCAGAAATGCAACCACAAATTTGCGACACAAGCGGACCTCTCCACCAAGCGTAAAGTCTCTGAGGCTTTGGCCACGAGTCTAGTCCTGGTGATAGTGGAATCTCTGTTGAGATTAGTGAAAGTGACAATGGGCGAGCTGGAGCGTGACCAGTATCTCAGAGAGCTGGCCCAAGTGGTGGGTAAGATCGCGGTGTATGTAAGGGGCTCCTCCGCCAAGTCGAAGCTGAGCCTGAGGATGCTGTGGTACCTGCCAGTAGAACTCTGCAGTTTCGAGGGGATAGACGCGTACAGACCTTTGCTTGACGAGATGGAGAAGGTTTCTTTGTACTACGTTCTACTCTCCTACCCGGCCGCCGCCGGGGCGTGCGGACTGTGCGACTTGGGTAAAGCGATGAGAAAAGGAGGCGCTTCCTCCGGGTCTAGGTATCTGAGGCTCAGCGCGGACAGCGCGGAGAACAGGCGTTCGTCCATTGACAAGGCCCCGTACACGTGTAAGAAGTGCGTACGGCTGCCCAACTGCTACAAGGAGGACTCCGGGTTCGAGTACGTGGACACGTTCAACTCTCCAGACATAGAAGACCCGGGCTGCGAGAGCCCACTGTCCCTTTCCGTGGGACTTTCCTCCAATCCCATACTGGCCGATGTAACATCACTGGGGACTCGTTTCCGAGGTGTCTTGAAAGCCCGTGGGTGCTCTCAACCCTCAGTGTCCGTGCTCGGGCAAGCGCCGGATCAAGCTCGGGTGGAAAGCGAAGCGCGGAGGCTGGCGTTGCTCTGGGGTGTCCCGGTGACTATCAGGGAGAACGGATCGGGATTCTTTTGTGTCCAGGCGAATGAGAGGTCCTCGACCTACCCTTGTCCTATACACAACAGAGTACACACCAAGTCCAAGCTGGGCGCTCTGGTCTTTGCTACGCAAACGAGACCGAAATGTTTTGTACCTTGATGTGTATGTGTGTATGTATGTATGTATGTACACATCTATCTATCTATGTATCTATGTATGTCATGATCTGTCATGTTATTAAATTAAAAATATTGAAAGAAACCAAAGTCCGAGTGTTATGTCGTTCAGTCTGTTTTACTTGATACTTTTACTCATCACAGTGCCATAAACACAGAAACAGAATACATACACCGAGGTGAGATCACAGCAACAATCACATCAATCAAGTCTTCAGCATCCTGTAGCAGAGCCTGGCTCGGTCCGTGGCTTTCCCTTAAAAAATAACCGATCTGTTAATCCGCCAATGTCCTCCATCGGTGAAAACGGCGGCGATGTCTCTGCCTCCGCTGATATGTCTGCTACCGGCTCTGTGGATCGGCTCTGCGGTGAGCGTCGGGGTACGCGATACCGTGTTGGACACGAGCAGCTTCAACAAATGTTTTGCCGACTTTAACCCATGCGCCTCCAAAGGCAGACCGTCGCATGCGCTGCTTGAGTGCAGGGACACAACAGATTTGGTTTGCGTTTACCGGTGTCCTCCAGGGCATCCCACTGTCACCTTTGGTTCCAGACTCGGCCAGAGATGTGCCCGGATGTGTCCAACAGGGTATTACGTGGGGCTGTATCAAGGTAAGGAGCGTTGTCTGCAGCACCGAGTCTCTTGTCCCCAAGGCCAGAGTGTGATGCTACCCGGCACGGCCTGGCACGACAAGGTTTGCGGACGCCCCGAACATTTCAAGGTATCGCATCTCTTGTCCACCGTGCAGTCTGGCCCTCTCCTCGTTACGATCAGGGAGCTGACTTTGCTCTGGGTGCGGGGCATTAGCATGTCAGAGGTTGAACGGCTGTGCAGAGACATCAAACATCCTGACAGCGTGGACGACTGCGTATTCCGCTTAGAGGACACGCTAGGTGACATGTCTTTGCCAGCCGAATTCTTGTACACGAGGCTGAACAAACTTTTCCTATATGCCACAGCCAAGCGTCTGTACGACACGGTGGTCAGACCGTTTGTCACTGGTTATGTGGTGCCCACTGTATCTGTTGAGTTCCTGCAACCCGATCCATGGTGGGTGGCGGATCGGGACAAGCTCGTCATACAGACTAGACTCACTGTCCCCGCCGGCACCTTGCACAGATATAAACCCAGGAGGCTGAGGTGGTATACGCTCAAGAAGGGGGTGGCTCATTTGGTGTTTTCAACCGAGAATACGGGCATCGCGTCTTTGAACCGGCAAGACAACATCACGGGAGGCAAGGACTGGACTAAAAGGGTTTCTGACGGTTTCTTCGTGTACGCGGTGGACATTTCCCTGGTCGTGTCAGACTTCCAGTGCGGTGCGTTTGACTCCGTGTACGTCGCTGTCGAGGTCAGCCTCAGGGATGGTGCGCGCGCGCCGTTGTTCTTGCACAAGGGTCTGGACATCAAGTGCTTGTGGAAACCGGAGCTGAACCCAGCCTGCAATTGCACCAGGGCCCTTCTGGACTACATCAACCCCAATGGGCTGTGCTCACCGACCTGCATCTCAAGCCCTTTTGCGCATATGTCCAAAGGAGTAGAGGGCAGCAACAACGACTGGACACTGCACGTAACACACGACGACCCAGACACCTCCGTAAGGGACCAGGGTAGGGTCCTGTATGGCTCTGCACCACCTAAAACCGAACGCTTCTGTCTGGTCACGAAGGACGTGTTCGCATTTTCGCATGGCCCAAGGCGAGACGCTCCGTCCAAGCCTCTAGATGTGATGCGATGCGATGTTGTACTTGTGGAATTTGACATCTGGAAAGCAAAGCCTGCCAGTGGTTTCAGTGAGGATGAGTTCCTGCCCAAAGCCGTGAGAGCCCTAACAGAGAGGGGCGCGGCGACCAGGCACTGGTTGTACATTCCGCTGGCGGCAGAGGACACACTGAAAAATATAATTTCCCAAGGCTGGGCTGATGAGATTGGTGTCAAGCTCAGATTCCGGCATTCTTCCCGCCGATCAACACCAAACCAGGAAGAGCTCGCAGCCACGCTTGACTGGATATTGGCCTTCCAGTCGCAGCAGAGCCGAGCTGTGAGAGTGGTGGTCATCGACGTCGACGTTGACACCTTAAAGTCGGGAGACATTGCGGCGATCAAAAACCTGTACGGTTCCAGGTTCCAGTTGATCCCAGGGCTGTCAGCGGGGGAGGTCGCACGCATCATGCGGACCAGAGCCCACCAGCCGCCAGGGTACAATCACTTTAAATGCAGAAGCGGGGAGAGATGTTTCATGCTGAGGTCCATATATGACCAGTACTACAACCTGCTGTATAGGCGGGGTATCGAAGATCCCATTCCACACTGCCAGGATGTTTTGCCACTGCACTCACAGCATTGCATCACGTGCCAGTCCAGAGACGAGATCTTGTTCATCTGCCTGGACAGCGTACAGCCGGCAGAAGCTGCGGACGTCACGGGCTCAATGCTGGGGTTTCGACGGTGCAATCAACCACTGCCTTGGACACCTGAGCAGAAGCAAGCTGAGAACACGTTGCAGGAGTTGGGCCTGCTCGTGTCCTCGCACGGAGCCTTCCTGGACCTGGACGCCATATCCGTGTTCCCTAAGACCGCCGGAGACTGCGAGCGAGTGGCACCTGGTCGCTGGATGTCAGGAGAGTATGACACCGAGGAGTCATTTGCCGTCAGGATGCCCCCCAACGAACAGTACCCAGAGAGGACAGGACTCTTGGTCTTCGAGGAACTGTGCAGGAGATCCAACAACCGTGCGGGGATAGTGGTTTCCATACCCTCGGCCGACTACGTCCCCGACAGCTGTGAGTCGGTTCGCCTCATCAACAGACACGTCCGTGGGAACACGAGTTGGGACTGGGATGGTCAAAGGATACACTACTCTATGGGAAACCTCACTGAAATCATCCGGGACATGGCCAAGTGGGGAGTGCGCAGATACTCGCTGGGACACCTTGACTACACCTTTGGCAACTCGGGCGGAGGACTGACCTTCATCGAGCTGTCGCGCGTAGTCAGTTCGGCAGCCGCAGAATTACAGACCCTGCATTACCGCTACATCAGGAGCTCGAGCTTCGGAGATGGTGGACACTCTTACGCCCACGTGGACGGAGTGTACAAACTGGAGGGTGGTATCTTCTTCCAGAGCGTGACCGAGGGGCTGCCTCTGACCAAAAGCTTTGCCTCAGTTCCTGACATCCCCAACCTGAGACTGGGCCTGTCCTCAGACATGAATGTAGGCGCACCTTTACACCTCGGCAAACTCATCATCTGGGACACAGTCAAGACTGTCAAGTCCATACCGCACGGGGCGCAGGTCGTCCAATTGAATCACAAGGGCATGGTGGCGTTCGCTGATCAGGATAGGAACATAATCTGCGTCCATTCACCGTCTACGTTTGTGCGGAGCGAGGTTCTCAGGTTACCGCCCTTTGGCGTACGGAGCGAGAAGTATGGCGATGAGACTGGCCGACAAGGTTGCGAGAGTTACATTAGCGGTGCCGTGCACCGCGCTAGGGTGTCTGTGACGTTGCCGATCCCCAGGCAACGCAGGGACTCTCTTCTCCAGTGTGTGCTGAACGCGAGTCTTTGGCTCAGCATAAATGCACTGACGACAGAGGAAAAGGACTGGCTTCGCAGCGACGCTGCGGTGCACAACCGCAACGCCCTACCTTCTCGCCGAGGTTCGCGGGGTACGCTGGCGATGCACCTGATCTCAAAAACCGCAGAGTGCATCAGAGGCTCCGGTTCATGCATGGAGTTAGGAGACCACGCGGATAACGGTTGGCCCCCAGGAGGCACAGGCTACCTGATAGCAATCTCTAAACTAGCGGACTCGGATGATGGAATATTGCTGAGAATGATACTTCAAGTTCACCACGGTGCGAAAAGCGTTACGATCCCGTGTGACCTGGAACCGTTCTCTTTCGGCTCGACGCGGCCTCCCCTCCCTCAACCCACACCGGCGTACTACGCGCGCAGAGAAGAGCCTCTGACCTCAGCGGTGACAAAGTACGTGACGGAGGTGGGACAGGTCATCGAGTGGACGGCGAGACGGCTCACGCTGCTGTATTGCCTTGACGCGGACCAGGTTGTTGCCGGTCACCTACCGTCTTCCGAGACATACCTTCGGAGCGCGTACCACTGTGTAAGTGCGATGAGCAACTCCTCCAGGGATCAGACGGATATGTTCTCTCAACTGGGCTCGATGATGGAGAGGGATGAGAAGACGGCGGAGCTGACGGTGAGACGCGCGCAGCACATGTCCGCCCACACCTCTGCACTGTGTCTGAGTGGTAACCTACTCGCTATATTAATCAACATTTCGTTACTGGCGACGCTGTGCTGCGCGGGTAAACGTTCTCCATGTGGGGAACAGCTACGATATAGGAAACTGCAATGAAACCCCACACCTCCCTGTCATGACGAGGATCATGTATTTGCTACGCACTCTGGTGGTTAGTCTGCACGCCATGTTCGCTCAACGCTCTCCGCTGACCGCCAGTGCACATGACTTCCCTGATCACAGGGTGATACTTCCCCCTGGCCAATGGAAGATTCGCACTCCCGAGACACGCAGCGCCTACCTCGCTTACCATTTCTTCCTCGGGCTCAAACCGACCAAGCTTGAGGTCGGTTACCCCGAGTGTTCACGCGTGGCCTGCAGAGACCTACCTGACCATAATAATCGAGACTGTGCTCTTGTGTGCTCTGCCGGCACCTTGCACGATGCGAACGCCGCACTGAAAACAGCTATGCTCGAGTACAACAGGGCCAGTGCTTCGCTAGATGCAGTCTTCAGTGATCTAGCTGCTCTCATGGCAACGCGCATCATCAAGCGGCACTGGAGCGCATCCCACCCCGTGTCCAGACTCCTGTCCCGTTACGCCGAGGAATCGGGTGCGGATTCTCAAGTCGTGGACGTGATGGAACCTTACAGGAGCTGGATGGACGAAGCCTCTGACAACCTGGCGAAACAACTCTCGGGCGGGTCCGCGTACTCCCCCCTGCACATGAAACCTCTGTTAGAGGACCATCGGTTCTCGGGGTTCAACGAGACGTGGACCTTCGCATTGGCGCTGGACGCTTGGAAGAGCGGCGCGTTGAATGTGGCCGTCCAGCTCAACGCAGTCACGTTCGCCTTGCGGGGAGCTTACCACCAGCTGCTGGCTTGCGCGCAGGGTTTACACAGGTCGGACATGACCGGGTGCGAACCCGGCTTCGTCACCGAGTCTTACACAGACGTACCCGTGGCGAGTAATTCACCCTCATCCTACAGGCTAGTGATGGTTGTCGAGAGGGACAGGTGGATCCTGGTGGCGCTCTCCCACTGGTACATGCCGTTCGTGGATTCTTCCAATGGTAACCGCACATGCTGGCTGAGCAGGCCCATGGTGAGCGACGGGCACGCAAACTACGCGTTGCCCCTGTGCGACTCGAGGGGGGTGTGCGAACCTTTGGAACCCGACAATGAGACGGTCTCAGCCTGTGCGGTCAACGAGAACGGCGAGGTGAGCTTAGCTTGCCCCGTGGTGTGCGGCGGCCCGTGCTTCGAGTCTATCTGCTACCAGCCAGGGTCGGACACCTACACGTTAAGGACGGCATACGACCCGAGTCCGGTCTGGGTGGCACAGAGTCCAAGGGTACTCAGGAAGGTGCACTCTCTTTCCAAGACTGACATACAAACGTCCCTCGCTAGCGTTCAAGACCTAGCGGCTCGGTCGTCTGAGCTGATGCTACGGGGACAGACCGTGTTACGCGACATGGTGGCCCTGAGGGGCGTCGCTACAAAATACATTGATAAAGCACAATCGCAAGGGACCAAACACTGCGACTGTGAGCGCGTGATAGGCCGCAGCCAGTTCATGGCCGCGGCGTCGGTCTGCTTCTCCGCTCTAACATGCCCCTTATTGATTGTTTTGATAGTTAAACTGAGGTCTGGTACACAGACCCGGGATGTGGCCGTGAGGACCAAGAGATCGGTGGCCCTCCTGTAAATCTGTGTATGTGTGCGTACATTTCGGTCTACGCTTGCGACGATGTAAAACTGAATAGAAACAAATGAGTATTTATGTTCACACACTGACCAAAGTCTTACTGTGCCATAGTGGGAGTAAGCGATGGCTTTTACGACACCCTTCAGCTATGTACTTGTTACACTGGCGGTGAACCTTGCGTTCGCAGGGGCCCAGATTGTGAACGCCACTGCTACAATGGAGCCTGGCTCGATGAGGTTCGGGCCCAGCGCCTCCTCACAAGCTGTAGCCTCGGGACGTACTGTGATACTGGAATGTCCGAGCAAGAACTCTGAGCACTTTCTCTTCACGATGTGGTACCTGGAGAGGTCGGTCAACGAAATAGTACCGTTGTATCGCATCGAGGAAAACCAGACGTATGTACACTGGATAAAGTCAGCTGTGAATTACAGCTTGACTAGTACCAAAGCCCTCCTGATCCACGACGAGACATGCAACCACACTGGGACCTACCACTGCCTGAGAGCCGCTGCGGTGCTTGACCTTAACGAGGACCACGTTTTCTCTGTCACCAACTGCACCGCCCCGAGGAAAGTGGTCCAACGAGCCGATGAGACTGTGACAAATTCATCACCACGGCCATTCGCCTCCACGCTAATGCTCTCTATCGGACTGTTGTTGTTCTCCTTGTGTTCCCCCCTCGGACCTTGGGACTAAGGCCCAGTAACAGATAGTGCAAGTGACAGTGTGATTTGTCTGACACTATAATTACGCCTATAACCTTTTTTGTTTAAGACTCAGGGCCATAAGTTCATTGTAGTGAATTGTATGTTCTGGTCTCTTCCCCTTTTTTAACCTGAAACACCTGTAGAACCCAAAATGATTTTCTGAATACAACTCATGTTTCTTGTCTGCTGCCACCATTGTATGTCACACTGTGTATTAACAGCACTCTGCCGAAACCCCTTGGCTGACACGGACTTCGACTTCACTGCTAGCTTGTATATGTTGTCACGCGTACGGTCAGGAGAGACACGATGACATCCGCTAACGCTGCACCTACCAGCACAAGATATACAGTGACCAATGCAATTTGTGATATTGTACAAATGGCACGCGCAAAAAACGTGGTGATCATGTTGCCCAAAAGCCCGTGTGAGACTGTCAAACTGGTTCACTGTCTGCATTTTGCTTGGAAGACTAAGATCTGGGAGGAAACCTGTGAGAAAGCCCTGACGGAGTGTCTACCCGTGAGTGAGCACAATAAGGCCTTTCTGTCACACAACATGTTTGTGACCATCATCGGTGTGGTGGTTGCCAGAGCCCTAGAACGAGCAACGAGGCACAGTGAAGATGTTGTGCACCTGCTGGCTGATCGTCACTACGTGAGAAACATCGCATGCCACGACTCGAGCAAGACCGGTGTGATGGAAACGATTGCGTGCGCTGGTATGATGGGCGTTCAAATCGAATATAAGAAGATGGAGCAGTACGGACATCACGGCTCCAACCCACTCAAACAACGGTTCTCAATCGCTGAATCGGTGACAGCTTTGGACGACCTTGGATTTAAGCATCATTATGAGACCAACCCCCATCATCCAGAGCACTTTGCCGAGGGTCCTATGGATGACACAAGCGTGGTCGAGGCCATCGTGGACGGGTTGGCCTGCATTTTCCAAAGAGACCAGGATCACACAGACGTGCAGTCGTGGCTGGGGAAGTATCAGACTGGCAGGTTTCACGAACGCAATCAGAAGCTAGCCAAATACATAGTAGTGCTTCTGATGCGATATATAACAGTCGTAGACTACACACTCTTGGAGACCTTGCGAAGCACCATCCGCTCCATCGTCGGCGACGCTGTCATCTGGAGCCCCATGTGCTACGTTCAGGGGACTGACAGTGTCTTTAACTGCGCGTGATTGAACATGATCATTAATTTGCAATCAAGTGACCCTCCCAAGATCAGAGTTGTTTTTGTGAGCTTTGTGGACACCTTGTAATCGAATGTAATACAATGTCATATGTGTGTTTTCTGTTGTTTTTGCAAATAAATCGCTGAGTTAAAGCATAGCCGTTCACTGTCTCATCTGGTTATTCTTACCACAGACGTGATGAGGTACACCTGCGACAATGTCTACCTGTGACCGAGTGGCCATTGTAGAGAGACTCTCTGAAGTGTCAGCAATAGGTTCCTTAGCTGAGGGCTGACAAGCAACCCACAACATCCCGTGTAGTTACACCCAACACCCCCCTCACCACCACTTGGCCGATTCTAGCTACCGTTTTCTGACCTCAAGTTATTTATATGCATATAAAACTAGTTCCACCAATGTAAGAGTAACCCTAACCCTAACCCTAACCCACGTGTATAACAGCAATGGAGATTTTATTACTTTGGTTCAGCAGAGAACCAGCAGGTGAAACCGGGGCATGGTGGAGAGGCCCTTGTGGTAGAAGTCTCGGCTGGATGTGTCAGCCCTGTTGGATACTCAGTACTATGATCCGAGGATTGATTTTATTAAGGGTGAAGTGTAGTACTTAGGCTATAAGCTACTATTCACACTGAACACCGTGAGACGTTGAAATTAAACCAACCAATGAGGACGGTGATAGTGTAGGAAAGGCACATTCTATAACCGTAACTGCTCGGAAGCCCTCCAAGTCCAGGAGGAAGCGGCAAATGTCCACCATGGAGGCGTTCTGGGATGAGCAGGACCAGTTTAATCCTCCGGATTTCCACGTGTTCAAATTTCCCAAATTGGACTTTGGTTTGCCAGCAATGGGAAAGGTTGAGCTGAAGCAAGCTTTGACTGACCAATTCGATATGCACATTAGAAATGCGGCAAACAGGACAGGGATCGATCACCCCAACCCTGAGGACCTAATCGGTCATGCGGTCACAGACTTCCAGAGCAATAGACTGGCGGCCGTTAGCTGGTTTGCTAACATCATACCAGTCCAGTCGGTGGGCAAAAATAAACACCACTCCGTCCTCATGCCGGCTGTGAATGTCATGGACAGATACTTAACCACCTGTGTGGACCAAGGCGAGGACCTTGGTCGGCTGTTGGAGAACACGGCTAACATACGAGCAGCGTGCCTATCGCTCTCTGTCAAGATGCACGCTGTGTACACAGTGATTGATGTGGAGGACCTGTGCCAGTGTAACGACTGGGTCAACAAGGCACTGCTGGCAGACCCTT
Organism: Microchirus variegatus; assembly: GCF_963457635.1. Lineage (NCBI taxonomy): Eukaryota > Metazoa > Chordata > Actinopteri > Pleuronectiformes > Soleidae > Microchirus > Microchirus variegatus. Next base: position 12,744,823 of record NC_139812.1, read on the forward strand.
CCGCATGCAACACGGGCAAACCCAAGGTCGACGTGTTCCTACTGTCAGATGCATTCGCGATAAAAGAGGCTGAGATGAGGATACTCAGCAAGTTGAGGGGCGCCGTTTTCCCCGCAAATGCGGAAAATTGCATCAGTGTACTGTGCAGGTATCTGATCCTGGATCACCTTAGTACGCAAACACCATGTACGCAGGCAAATGCAGAGAGTCTCAACCAAGAGGTGACGACTATAGCTGCCGAGTTACTATCCAGAACCACACTTGATGTCAAGTTGCTACGCTTCAGCCGGTGGAAATGCATCGCTGTCTGCTGCTTGCTTGGAGTAATACAGGTCTGTGTGACGAAGGCTGAGGAGGGGCTCTGTCTGGAAGACAGACTGATGTCGCTCTGCCGAGAGCTAAAGACTGGCAAGTTCACAAAGACGGAGCTGAGTGAAATCAAGGGGTTATTGACACAGGGCTGTGTGGTGTGCATCAGTTCCTTTGTCGACCTTGAAGTGCAGGAGTCTCTGCGTCTGATATCGTCTTTGTCGTGCTCAAGGTGTAAGACGATCCGTGACCAGTGACGAGTGTTCGTACCGTGACCAGTGAGTGACACGCCAAGCGAATACAAAAACAGGATTACGTGTTACTCCTTTCTAGGTCACAGCTCAGGACATAACCCGTGGCAATCAATTGCATGTAATAAAGATGTGTTACTACCCGTTCACGTCGACCCCTTGTGCTGTTTTCAAGACGGCGCTACAAAGTAACACAACGCCCGCAATACAAGATTTTATTAATTGTTTCTATACATTTTAATGTATTCTTATATTAAAAGGTAAATGTTGCTTTACTTATTACATTCTTTAAATTCTTAAATGTACATGTTTACTGCGTAAGGGCAGAGGGAAACTGTATTTTAATTCTATGTATGTCCTGTACATGTGGCGAAATGACAATAAATTTGACTTTGACTTATAGTATGAGGACAGTATGAGGGCAACGCACAGGCTTTTATTTTCCATGGCGTTATACTACAGACCAAGTGGTTCAACTCTTCTTGCTCTGAAGGGTTTAATCGTATTCACGTGCATTCTTACTTCTGTCCAAAGATTCTCACTCTGTAAGGTTTAATCTAATGTGTGCGCATTCTCGATTCTTCCCAGCGCGGCTTTGTAGAGTACTTTCGACATGTGTCTGGATGCGCTGGAATTGCAATGCTTACCTTACCGACCATATTGTGAATAGACATCTGGCTGCTTATACACCTTCAACATGTGAGGAGAATAAAGTTCGATTGAACCATACTTGAGGTTTGTGGTTATTGTACACCATGAATACAATGAGCCTAGAGATAACAAGAAGGTCAACACGTGAAACATTGCTGTTCGCTCTTTATTATCGACATTACACAAATACACAGCTTACAGTACATTGCCATCACATTCATCTATAGGAAAACTGCAAAATCCATGGGCGTAGGAAATACATAGGGTGGGCTGTCAAAGTCTTCATCTAACCACAACAAGGATCGCAGTAGGCTCTCTGTGTTGGACCAGTCAACCTCTGGGAACATTTGTATATCACGCCGAAGGTGCTCAAATGTGAGGTCTGTTGTGGTCCACCAATCAACCTCTGGAAACATCAGCACATCACTCTTCGGGTTTTCAAATGTATAGTACATGGCGGACGCAGCCTGCACCTCCTGGGGACAGTCTTCAGTGGTGTAGAACTCGACAATTCATTTGTTGGTACAGGGCAACTGAGAGTCGGGGGGGGGATTAGTGCATCTGCGTGGCGGTCGAATTGTACCTCGGATTGTCTACCTTGTGGCAGTTCCCTCTTGACAACCCGCAGTGCACACGAGTCGACCCAGACGTCACAAGGTATCCTTACACTCCTCCTGAGTTACAATCCTCCGACCAACCAAGGTCTCCTTACACTCCTCCTGAGTTACAATCCTTCGACAAACCAAGGTCTCCTTACACTCCTCCTGAGTTACAATCCTCGGACCAACCAGGGTCTCCTTGCACACCGCCTGAGTTACAATCCTCGGACCAACCAAGGTCTCCTTGCACTCCTCCTGAGTTACAATCCTCGGACCAACCAAGGTCTCCTTGCCCACCACCTGAGTTATAATCCCCCCTCCTGAGTTACAATCCTCCAACCAACCAAGGTCTCCTTGCACTCAGCCTGTGTTACAATCCCCCCTCCTGAGTTACAATCCTCCAACCAACCAAGGTCTCCTTGCACTCAGCCTGTGTTATAATCCCCCCTCCTGAGTTACAATCCTCCGACCAACCAAGGTCTCCTTGCACTCAGCCTGTGTTACAATCCCCCCTCCTGAGTTACAATCCTCCAACCAACCAAGGTCTCCTTGCACTCAGCCTGTGTTACAATCCCCCTCCTGAGTTACAATCCTCCAACCAACCAAGGCCTCCTTGCACTCAGCCTGTGTTATAATCCCCCCTCCTGAGTTACAATCCTCCAACCAACCAAGGTCTCCTTATACACCGCCTGAGTTACAATCCCACTCCTGAGTTACAATCCCCCAACCAAGGTCTCCTTGCACACCGCCTGAGTTGCAATCCAACACCCCCCCCCCCCCCCCCGCACGCACTCAACCAGGGTCCCACATATTCATACTGTGGCATTATGGGTCACTTCCTGTGCATGTCTCAGACACTCATTTCATCTGTATCGCTCTGTCGTTAATAGACAACCGAGTTAAAGCCAGTCGTTGTGGCTGTCCGTGAGCCATTTGACCATCGTTCCATACGTAAACCATAAACCAGCAGCTAGACGTGAACCATGAACATTAAGCCATGGCAAATGCTCAAGGACGAAGGGAGGGACAATGAGCTAGACATTGAGACCAGGCAACTTATGAAAGGTGTGCTAGGATACATTACTACACTTGGGACACCTGAGGGGACCAAAGGCACAGCTCTGACAACAATGAAAAGAGTTGTGTGCGAGCTACTTGAAAGACACAGATACACATACACAGGTACGTGTTAATTGTACGAGTGGTACGGGTAATCGTACCAACTTGAAGCATGTTTCTAATCTGGTTAAAAACTTTATTTGTTTTTTGCAAGACATGCTCAACAACCTGGCATTGGATGAGAGAGGGGACGATATGAGGTTCATACGTGCAGTGGCCGATTGCCTCTTTGCGGACGGTACCACCAACTGGGGCCGCGTAGCCAGCTTGGTTGCATTTGCGGCTGCAGTGTGTCAGTGCTTGAAGGAGAATGGTCGAGAGAACTGTGTGGAGCATGTGGGAGAGGAGATCTCCACGTACCTGCTGACTGACCTGAGGAAGTGGCTGGTTGAAAACAACTCCTGGGTAAGTTCTACTACATACCAAGAGGTTCAGCTCTTTTTACTCTGAAGGGTTTAATCATCGTATTCATGTGCATTCTTACTTCTGTGCAGCAATTCTCACTCCATAGGCTTTAATCTAATGTGCGCGCATTCTCGATTCTTTCCAGCGCGGCTTTGTGGAGTACTTTGGAGATGTGTACTCTGCGTCCACAGCATGGAACATACTCATGGCCTTTGCTGGATGCGCTGGAATTGCAACGCTTGCCTTACTGTCCATATTGTGAATGCACATCTGGCTGCTTATACACCTTCAACGTCAGGAGAATAAAGTCCGATTGAACCACACTTGACGTTTGTGTTTATTGTACACCATGAATACCACAAAACTAGAGATAACAAGGAGGTCAAAATATGTGTATAGCAGTCTTTATTATGTCAATTAGAGAAATACAGGGTTTACACAGCTTGCGGTACATTGACATCACACTCATCTACGATATCCACATATCCATGGGTGTAGGAAATACATAGGGTAGGCTGTCAAAGTCTTCATTCCACCACAACAACGGCTTTGGGCTCTCTGCGTCGGACCAATCAACCTCTGGGAACATCTGTATTTCACTCCGAAGGTGTTCAAATGTACAGTCCGCCGTGGTCCACCATTCAACCTCTGGAAACACCTGCACATCACTCTGCAGGTCTTCTAATGTAAAGTCCATGGTGGCCGCAGCCTGCACCTCCCCGGGGTTGTCCTCAGTGGTTGAGGACTCGAATGTCGGGTCAGTGTTGTTGGTACAGGGCAACTGAGAGTCAGGGGAGTGCATCTGCACGGCAGGCGGATCAGATATCGGCTCGTCTACCTGTTCGATGTCCCTCCTGACAACCCGCAGTGCACATGAGGTGCCCCAGATGTTATCCAGAACATGTTTCCAGTGTGAATCCCAGTGCGGTGTAGTCACATAACCGCCAACCCATTCCATCAGAGCTCCAATACCCCTTAGGATGAGGAGTATCACACCCACTCTGTGATGTGAAATATTGAATCGCTTACTCAAGTCCTTTACGTGATACACCCCTGGGTTTCTGCGCATATACTGATAGACAATTGCGATGCGGCGTGTCTGTGCACTAAAATCTAATATGGGCAACTCACACTGACCCGTTTGGCAGGTGAACGTATCCCCATTTCTACGCAAGAGTCCAATACCTTCCAATGTTTCTAGTACCACCTTTAACCTCTTTTTGTCACCCAGACATGTGGATACAGACTTAAAAGTAAAGAGATGCACAGTCTCCATGTGCTGTAGCAGATTCTTAGCGAGTGTGATCCATTTACCGGCCCCACGTGAAAGTGACATGGTAGCAACTGTGACACACAGTAGATGGGCAGACAGGTTAGTCTGACAGTGAGCACTTCAGGTCTATGCCTTTGACTTCGTTAGATTCCTCCAACCAAGGTCTCCTTACACTACTCCTGGGTTACAATCCTCCACCCAAAGTCTTCTTACACTCCGCATGAGTTACAATCCTCCGATGAGGACAGGGTGAGTACAGCCTATGAGCCTGTCAAATCGGTTTCTAGAGGAAAAGCACAGCCAAAGCCACCGTCCAGTTGGCCGACCTTTATGTTGCTGACTCAGACTAATGACTTGTATAAATATCTGCACTGTGGTTGGATAAACTGTGGATGCCTTTGAGTGAGACTCAAAGTCGGACAACCAGCTATCCAACCCCAAACCACTCGTTGCATTCACTACCAGATACATTTGTGTCTACAGTGTGTAGCCTGATATCACAGCTTGGTTCACAAGAACACAATGGAGGCCTACATCAAGGGTGACATAATTGGTAAAGGCGCTTACGGAATCGTGTACAAAGTCAAGAGTGTGGAAACTGGAGATGAGTTTGCTATGAAATTTCACAGGCTCGGCGTAGTGGATGCTACTGTGAGGGAACTGTCCTGTCTTGCCGCACTGAGGGGTCATCCGTATGTGGTCCAGATGCTCGATTGTTTTGTTCATGATGGCGAAATTGCCATGCTCATGACCTACGTACCCTACACATTGAAAGATGGAATACACAAGGGATACGATCCGAGAGTCCTCACCGCTCAAGGCCAGGTGGTGCAGTTGACCCCGTTGAGTTTTGTGGCTCATTTTTCTCTACAGGTGGCCAATGCTCTGTCTTACATGCACAGACTGAATATAGTGCACAGGGACTTAACGCCTTCCAATGTGCTGCTCACTGACAATCTCACCGTCCAAGTGGCTGACATGGGTCTCTCCAGACTAGCATCCGACTGGATGAGCACAGGTGTGATGACGGAACCGTACAGGGCTCCGGAGTTGTTTGACGTAGACGAGGGTAGAGCTGACCGTGCTGCGGAGTACACTTGTGCCATAGACATGTGGAGTCTGGGAGTGGTGATAGCGGACGCTGTGGAAGGCAAACCGGTATTCGGAGCATGTCAAGATCACACTGGAACGGTGTCCACGTACCAGATCATTTTAAGGACTCTGTGTCCCAAAGGCCACCCGCATGCACCTACCATACGCCGGAGCCCTGAGATTACGATGCCCAATGTCATGGAGTGTGACATTGTGAAAAGGATCGTGTTCAAATTGCTAGCTTTCCGTGACAGCGAGAGACTTATGGCCAGTGAGCTGCTGCAGGACATTGAATGGACGCAGGTTGCCGCTCGTATGACCGAGGATGACAAGGAGATGGTCAGAACCAGGCTTAGGCAAAGGCAGCGTGAGCTATCAGACACCGAGTAAAAGAACACCAACAGCCACAGGTGATGCTGTGCAGACCTTTATACCATTGTACATACATGGTTCTTGATGTATCGCTTGTGCATTCTCAATCAATACATGGTGGACTCAAGCCACCTCTGAGCCCATCCAAGACAGTCACAGTGTTGAAGTATTGCTCGCAGGACACGCTATTTGGATTTCATGTGATTGCATATGACCTGCAGTCTTCGTACATTCCAGTATAGGCTGTAATTAAAATAAATTCAATTCACTTTGTGTCAATTTCATTGAATTGTGTTGGGGGGGGTCATGCTTTAATATATGGCTATGGCTATATATATCTATATATATTGATATATATATGGGTCAATGACATGACGTGTATATTTTTGTGTCCAATTCCATTATCTAAAAAACAAAATGTTATCTTTTCATGACATCTATCACTTTATTCTATAAAACCTATTAATTTCCATGCATTTCAGTAATTTTGAATAATTATATTATTTTTGTGTTTTGACTTCTCAAACCCCTAAGATATCAGGTGATGCAGCTGTCCGAGCAAGTGAGCAGACTAAGTAAACAAAAATGTTATTTCAATAATGATAAACTTAAAATAAATGTTATTATTATTATTATTATTATTATTATGTTAAATAAATAGTTTTGAATGGAGAGATATTACACACTTTAAATAATTTTGCATGATAATTTGTACATTTAAGATTCCACTATCACTATCAAAATTAGCATGACACAGATTAAGTATTAACAATGATACAACTGACAACTGTGCTTCGATTACGAACTACACATGCTCCATGGACTTAGTCATAACATCTAACACCTGCTGGAAAGTTCTACAACAGTTATTATTATTATTACAGGGTTTCCCCCAGTGCATTATAAGCCTGGTGGGCCGCCAGGTTTTACTTGACCCCCCCCCACCAGGCTAAGAATCGTTGTTGTTTATTTTAAATTTTAAATAAAACATTTTTGTACACCACAAATTTTTCTAAACCAGGGATCAAGGCTGATGCGCCCCCCATGTAATCGGCAAGCGCTCCCTTGTCCGTGTGCTGACTGAAACTCAAGTCACACCATCTCTTCTTCCTCAATTCTCAAAAATACTAGAAAAACTTTTTAATAACCGATTGGACAGTTTTATAGAAAAACACAACTTACTCAGTAACAGTCAATATGGTTTCAGATCAAACCATTCAACATCACTTGCTCTAACAGAACTTATAGAAACTATAACAGATTCCATAGATAAAAAGCAATATGCAGCAGGAGTATTCATTGATCTAAAAAAAGCATTTGATACAATTAACCACAATAGATTGATTTATAAATTGGAGCAATATGGGATCAGGGGGGTAGCCTTGAATTGGGTGGGAAGTTATTTGAGAAACAGGCAGCAATATGTGAAGATGGGAGACTGTTCGTCAGAATGTCTGGATATTGCATGTGGTGTCCCCCAGGGGTCAGTGTTGGGACCCAAACTCTTTGTCCTATATATTAATGACATCTGTAATGTGTCTAGTCTAGTTAAATGTATTTTATTTGCAGATGACACAAACATTTTTTGTTCTGGTGAAAATTTGCAGCAACTTTTGGATGTCATCTCTTCAGAGTTAAGTAAAATTAAAAAATGGTTGGACAAGAATAACTGTAAAATACACAATCAAATACAGGTACAAATAGATGGTGTAAATATTGAAAGAGTAAATGAAAATAAATTCCTGGGAGTGATAATAGATGACAAAATTTGCTGGAAACCTCACATAAAACATATCAAATCTAAACTGTCTCGCAGTATTTCAGTTTTGGTAAAAGCAAAGCATGTCCTAGATCATAAATCACTCTATATTCTGTACAACTCACTGATTCTTCCTTATTTAGAGTACTGTACAGAGACATGGGGAAACACATACAAAACTGCACTTCAGCCACTTTTCATAATGCAAAAAAGAGCAATGAGAATTATTCACAGGGTTGATTATGGGGCACACACCAATGACTTATTTTGGAAATCTAAAACTCCAAAATTGTTTGATTTGGTGGAGCATAAAACAGTCCAAGTATTATATAAAGCAAGGAACTATCTGCTACCAATAAATATTCAGAGAATGTGAAAGAGAAAGAGAGCAAGGTTATGATTTAAGAGAGAAATCAAATCTAAAGGTTGGTAGAGCTCGTACAACAATGAAAAGTTTCTGTATCACCATTTGTGGAGTAAAACTGTGGAATAATATGAGTACTGAAATCAAAAACATTTCGAGTGTAATCATGTTTAAAAAGAGACATAAAGAAATGATTCTCCAGAGGTACATTGAATAATTCACACAAGGTGTTTGATTACTTATTATTTGGATTAAAATGTGTAATGTGTAAAATGTTTAATTAGAACATATAGTTAAAATTATAGGGGTAGGATTAGATAAGTTTTTACTTCTTCCTACTCCTTTTCGCTCATGTAAACTGCATTGTTTATGAGATGTTGTGTATACATTTTTTCTGTTCACTTATTATATTATTATTTTATCTTATTTATTTATTATTATTATATTTTTTTTTACACTGTCGTTTACATGATCGAAATAAAGATATCAATCAATCAATCGAATCAAATACGTCATTATTACGGTTACATTGTTCTTGTCAATAAAGATGTTTTATTTAGGGATGCACTGATAATGAATCAGAACCTCTCACTGTACAAACTGCCACTTGACTTTATTGTCTGTACAAAGGTTGCAGAGCATGAAAATACAATACAATGGCAAAAACCCCAGTTGTCCAGGGTATCAAACAAACACACAGTAACATTAAATCACAGACGCGCCTCGCACAACAGAGACCCACCACACTGATCGATCGTTGGGTTTGCATGTGCACTTTTATTGTTTCACAATATACACTGTGCAGTCTATCTACCTCTATGAACATCTACAACACTCATTGCATTAGTCTTGTGCGTGCTCTTCATCCCTCATACGGCGGCTTTTCTTCTTTTTCACCATGGACCGCCGAGCGTGTTTCCTTTTACGTGCCTGGGCGGTTGTATCGGATGACCCTCCTGCTGATTGCGTTTGAGTCGTGCAGTCTTGCATCTCGCGATCAGGTGTCACACACGTTCTCATGGCAAGAGCCGCTTGTCCATTTGACTCACGCAGAGACTCTATCATGGCCTTCAGTTTAGGTGAGCTTTGAGGACTCGCAGTCACCAGCTCCCCCCTTGCGACCATCATGGTCGCGGCGTAGTCCCGCTTCAGTTTCTCCACGGAGAAGACGTTGGCTCCGTGCACGCTGTTGAACACATCGGCGGCGTCCTTCCACTCCCAGTCCTCCTCGAGCTCAAGCAGGTGATTGCGAGTCTTGCGGCTGACTCTCAGAAAAATCCTGTCCTGGTGATACACAGTCCTCGTTGTGCAAAACGAGCTCATGTGTTTCACGGGTACACCCGAGTAGTCGGTTGAGTACACGTTCAGTCTGGGCCCGTGGAAGGTTCCTCGTGGACCTCGTCTAGATTCCCTAACGTGCCTCTTGTCGTACGCTTCCTTGGGTGCATCCAGTGACATTGCCTTTCTGATAACCCCTCCGTAATACAGGGGCGCCCAGCACTGGAACATCTCTCCTCCGAGGGTGCACTTGTTGAACGTGAGGTCGTTGAGGGGTTCGATGGCAGCTGCGGCTTCCAGTATCACAGAGCGCACAGGGTCCTCGTTGAAATCCAAGGTGAATGCCAATCTGCAGATTGGCGCCTGCTCGTCATTGCAGCTATTGTCTGCACACTGCTCGAAAGGACTGACATTTTCGTAGTCTTCATTCTGGTAGGCCTGGACCATAGCCACGCTCACGTCATTCCAAAAGCCTGCGTGTGAGCTTGGCGCGTACAGGGCCAGCATATCATACACTGCCTCGAGCGGTACTGTGACAGATCCTACTTTCTTTCGAGTGTTAGTGTGGGACATCCTGGCGTGCTGTGCTTTCTGGTTTGTGGCGTATCTGTACTTGCACAGTGTGTAGTTCGTCGTTACAGGGCTCCTGCTCTTGCGAGCCGGGACGTTGCATGTCGCGCACAACACGAGCATCTCGTGAGCCACTCTGTTGCCGCCTTTCACCTCTGTCTCCGGGAAGTACATAGCCTCTATTCCCGAAATGCACAACTGTCCGTCTTGCATGCAGGTCTTCAGGTGCTGCTCGTGAACCTGGGTCAGGATGTACCCCAGCACCTTGCAGGCAAAGCGTCCCTGTATGTCAATCACCCGGGGACATATGTCGGGTAGACAAGCGGCGGAGCACAGCTTGTACACAGCGTTCGTCTCCAGGCAGATCTGACCGAAGGACAGCTTGTTCAGAGCGTCCAGTCTTTTCTCGTTCATCCGATCCATGTAAGTCCTCACGTCGGGACAGTCTTGCTCGCCTGGGATCACTGTCCACGGAGGGATCCATATGTCAAAGACAAAGTGACACGCCAACTTCATGGCCTCTGCGAACACCAACTGGTTGATGCAGAATGAAGCCCTCCGACTGACGGCTCCCGTGCACACAATGTGGCTAGCCTGCAGTGCAGCCACGCAGGCATCTCTGGCGCTGTCGAACCTTTCGCTGAACTGCATGATATCTGACGAGGCGATCATTGTTGCGGACTGGATCAGGTTCTGCCTGTACAGGCACACCGCGGATATGTGCTCCATCTTGAGTCTCTCCACCGTGTCCTGTATCTGCTTGGTGCTACGTGTGCGAGTCACATGCTCGGGGAACTCGGATTCCATGATCAGAGACCGATCAGCCCACGCCTCGCTCACAAATCCCATCGTGTTGGTGTTCCACACGAACCCGCAGTTGTGCACGGCATGGTACTTGATGGTGTCGACCTTGCCGCTGCTCGTGTCTTTGGTCACCACGTCGCTCTCCAGCACGCTGGTGTCCAAGAGGTTCTTGAACGTGTTCGGAATCACGTTGGACTCCTTGTCTGTGGCTTTAATGTTCTTCTCGTGGGTTATGTGCGCGTCGTCTATCATGACTATGCACGCGTTCCTCTTCTGCTTGTACTTGAACGATTGCGGGGTGAACGACGTGAGCGTCTCTATACATCTTACCCTCCCGAACATGTAGTTCAGCACGTTGTTAGCGTAGCTCTTGCCTTCACCCGGGCCGGTAACGTTGAACAGCATGACTCGTTCGATCGTGTACCTGGGTGCGGTGTTGACGATAATGTAATTGAACGTGGTAGACGCCTGAAACAACCTGCCCACTTGCAGGCTGTCGCAAAACAAGTAGCGCACCAACGCCATGTCGTACACTTTCACCGGATCAAGGGCGCCGGGGTCCTCCGAGTGGTTGTCAAGATCGCCGGGTGCGAGGCACAACAACCGGTGGATCTCTGTGAGTCCGTGGCCGAGAGACAGGCTCGAGTTTCTCATGCGCTCATCTATCACGTCGCTCAGACCTTCATAGAGAGAGCCGTTCTCGCTGTTCCTGTGCCTGACCAGGATGTGGAACACCATGTCTGCTATGCACTCGAACAGCCTGTGTCCCTTATACTTGAGTTTCATTTCTCTGCTCAGGCGCTCCAGTTTACCCAGATGGGGGTAGAGGTGCCCAAAATAGGAGCTGTGGTCATTGTTGCTCACGACGAAGGGGTGTTGCTCAGACAGATTGTAGAAACACGAGTAGGCGGTCTGACAGTCTCCGCTGCATGCTGCCCCCCGGTCTTCGGTGCGCTTGCAATGACACTGTCCGCTGTTCAGCAAAGACGCGAGACGTCGCGTTCTGCGCTTCATGGTTATGTCGAATAGCACCTTGTCTATACGGATCTTCGGAACGGGCATGTGCCTGTGGATCAGCGTTCTGACAAACACATCCGGATGGTCACTCTCGATGAGTTTCTCCAGAGAGTATCTGAAGACCAACAGTCCTCTGGTGCTCACCTGCTCACTTTCACTGGACTCGTCCAGGTCGCGGGCGAACGCTTTCACTCTCTTTAGGAATCTGACGTCATCCCTTAAGGCCATGTTATAACCCTTTTCCACGACCCTGTGATTCGGCCACTGCGTGCCCGTGAGCTTGGACATGAGTGACAGGAACAGCTGCTTACCCTCTCCTTCACCGGTGCTGTCTGTGATTCGACCTATGGAGTTATCCAGAACCTTGAGATTTAGGTCAGTTATAGGCTCGGGCAAGACGAGAACCTTCCGCCCTGGCTGACAGGCTGGCGTGAACATGGAACCCTGTAGTTCCCTGACTTTCTTCCTGTCCACCTTGTTGGGATTCAGTGTATCGCTGACGATATCTACCCAGTCGAACACTGAGCTCAGCTCCCCCTTGCAGTCTCTCATGTTTATCATTGCGTTGTTGAGTGAGGACACCCTTTTTCTCACCAACTGCAGTCGCATGAACGCTTGGAATGCCTCCTGCAGTGTTTCGTTCACCGTTGCAGAGGTTGCTGGGTGTGAGGACTCGTCATCACTCTCAGTTGCATCTCCTCTGAACACATCCATGTCGACTGAGATGTTCATGAGATCCATCATCCGGGTACGGTAGTGATCGGAAGCAGGCAGTGTGTCAGATTCCTGTGATTGAGCGCTTGTGGTCTTGCAGTTGTCCTCCTTGGTCATGTCCAGGACGAAACAGAATAAACGGCCGTGTGCAAAATCATCTCTGATTGGAGGTGACATGTTGCAGAAATCTGTGTTTTCTAGAGTGACTTGGAGAAACTGCCCTTTGCAACAGTATGTCAGGTATAGGAGAAATTGAAAGGTCGCTTTCTCGTTTGGTGACAAAGCGCTGAAGGACAACTCATCAGAGAGCTTGTCATGCAATACATCAGTTTCAACCGCAAAAAAAAAGGTTTTTCTGTTGGATGGCACATTTACCCTATTTACAACAGCTGTATTCACCTCTCTGTGAGGCATCAACATACACTCCATGGACACTGCCTTAGCTTTCCTAGCTGCCATAACTATGCACTTTGTATTCTTTTTTTGACTACTGTGTGATCCCTTCCTCCCCCTTAGACATACAATGTTACACTGAACTTTCTCAATATGAGACACAGTGCTTTATATCATGGGGGAGCTCGTGATTGGATGCTCAGAAATGTGGGTGGAGTGCTAAATTGTGATTGGATGACTCAGCTGTGGGCAGATAGTCACTGCATGTTTATAGCTATGTATATGTGTACATTTAATCACTGTATATGCAATGTATATAGTGGTAATTGTATACTAATTAACTTAAATTTATACCTGTATATTTTTCTGGTTCAAACTAAAGAGGAAATAAATAAAACATGAACAGATATACGTTCTGTATTCATTTTAATACCATCGCATAAATTCAGTCCACATTCGCATCAGTCTGGAAGTCAGGTTATGTTGAAGGCAGTGATGTAACATATTAGAATCGACTTGATTGTCGCATGATTGTTGTTGATATGCTACAGTAAATGCAGTCAATTGTCTGTCACTTACCCAGACCTCTCCTTCTCCTCTCCAGACTTCTGTCTGCATCAACGCCGATGTGGACGGCGCAAGGGTTGGGTTGAACTGAACCAGGCCGTCCTCGGTTGTCACCTGGTCCAAGTTTCTGACGTTGACGTGTCCTCACTCTAGTGTTGAGTCGCTTGTAGCTCAGGAACGAAGGTTTACTTCTTCCCGTTTCTACGACCCTTTCTCCACAAGTCCACCTTGTTGGGATTCAGTGTATCGCTGACGATGAGTTTTTCTTCTACAGCATTCCCAACCTGTAATTACAAACATTTTAATTATTTTTTTGTATTGTTTTTTTTGAAATTTAATATCACTTATGTACAAAACAATCATATGATGGACGTCTACTGTCTATAAATAAAGTGAAAGGAAATATTTCAAATGTAAACACACACCACAAGCATCATTACCTTCTTTAGTTTTCACTCAAACACACACAACACTGCGATGTGTCAGGAACTGTTCATGGTTGCCGTTGATGCTGCTTCTGCTGTTATGCCACCAGAGTGCGCCAAAGCCCTAAAGGAGATTTACCATCTCAGCTGCTGCAGACAAAATCAGGTGTAGTTTTCGATGTTCTGATGATGCATCAGTGCAGGGGTGATAACCCAGACTTCTGTCTGCATCAACGCCGATGTGGACGGCGCAAGGGTTGGGTTGAACTGAACCAGGCCGTCCTCGGTTGTCACCTGGTCCAAGTTTCTGACGTTGACGTGTCCTCACTCTAGTGTTGAGTCGCTTGTAGCTCAGGAACGAAGGTTTACTTCTTCCCGTTTCTACGACCCTTTCTCCACAAGTCCACCTTGTTGGGATTCAGTGTATCGCTGACGATGAGTTTTTCTTCTACAGCATTCCCAACCTGTAATTACAAACATTTTAATTATTTTTTTGTATTGTTTTTTTTGAAATTTAATATCACTTATGTACAAAACAATCATATGATGGACGTCTACTGTCTATAAATAAAGTGAAAGGAAATATTTCAAATGTAAACACACACCACAAGCATCATTACCTTCTTTAGTTTTCACTCAAACACACACAACACTGCGATGTGTCAGGAACTGTTCATGGTTGCCGTTGATGCTGCTTCTGCTGTTATGCCACCAGAGTGCGCCAAAGCCCTAAAGGAGATTTACCATCTCAGCTGCTGCAGACAAAATCAGGTGTAGTTTTCGATGTTCTGATGATGCATCAGTGCAGGGGTGATAACCCAGACTTCTGTCTGCATCAACGCCGATGTGGACGGCGCAAGGGTTGGGTTGAACTGAACCAGGCCGTCCTCGGTTGTCACCTGGTCCAAGTTTCTGACGTTGACGTGTCCTCACTCTAGTGTTGAGTCGCTTGTAGCTCAGGAACGAAGGTTTACTTCTTCCCGTTTCTACGACCCTTTCTCCACAAGTCCACCTTGTTGGGATTCAGTGTATCGCTGACGATGAGTTTTTCTTCTACAGCATTCCCAACCTGTAATTACAAACATTTTAATTATTTTTTTGTATTGTTTTTTTTTAAATTTAATATCACTTATGTACAAAACAATCATATGATGGACGTCTACTGTCTATAAATAAAGTGAAAGGAAATATTTCAAATGTAAACACACACCACAAGCATCATTACCTTCTTTAGTTTTCACTCAAACACACACAACACTGCGATGTGTCAGGAACTGTTCATGGTTGCCGTTGATGCTGCTTCTGCTGTTATGCCACCAGAGTGCGCCAAAGCCCTAAAGGAGATTTACCATCTCAGCTGCTGCAGACAAAATCAGGTGTAGTTTTCGATGTTCTGATGATGCATCAGTGCAGGGGTGATAACCCAGACTTCTGTCTGCATCAACGCCGATGTGGACGGCGCAAGGGTTGGGTTGAACTGAACCAGGCCGTCCTCGGTTGTCACCTGGTCCAAGTTTCTGACGTTGACGTGTCCTCACTCTAGTGTTGAGTCGCTTGTAGCTCAGGAACGAAGGTTTACTTCTTCCCGTTTCTACGACCCTTTCTCCACAAGTCCACCTTGTTGGGATTCAGTGTATCGCTGACGATGAGTTTTTCTTCTACAGCATTCCCAACCTGTAATTACAAACATTTTAATTATTTTTTTGTATTGTTTTTTTTTAAATTTAATATCACTTATGTACAAAACAATCATATGATGGACGTCTACTGTCTATAAATAAAGTGAAAGGAAATATTTCAAATGTAAACACACACCACAAGCATCATTACCTTCTTTAGTTTTCACTCAAACACACACAACACTGCGATGTGTCAGGAACTGTTCATGGTTGCCGTTGATGCTGCTTCTGCTGTTATGCCACCAGAGTGCGCCAAAGCCCTAAAGGAGATTTACCATCTCAGCTGCTGCAGACAAAATCAGGTGTAGTTTTCGATGTTCTGATGATGCATCAGTGCAGGGGTGATAACCCAGACTTCTGTCTGCATCAACGCCGATGTGGACGGCGCAAGGGTTGGGTTGAACTGAACCAGGCCGTCCTCGGTTGTCACCTGGTCCAAGTTTCTGACGTTGACGTGTCCTCACTCTAGTGTTGAGTCGCTTGTAGCTCAGGAACGAAGGTTTACTTCTTCCCGTTTCTACGACCCTTTCTCCACAAGTCCACCTTGTTGGGATTCAGTGTATCGCTGACGATGAGTTTTTCTTCTACAGCATTCCCAACCTGTAATTACAAACATTTTAATTATTTTTTTGTATTGTTTTTTTTTAAATTTAATATCACTTATGTACAAAACAATCATATGATGGACGTCTACTGTCTATAAATAAAGTGAAAGGAAATATTTCAAATGTAAACACACACCACAAGCATCATTACCTTCTTTAGTTTTCACTCAAACACACACAACACTGCGATGTGTCAGGAACTGTTCATGGTTGCCGTTGATGCTGCTTCTGCTGTTATGCCACCAGAGTGCGCCAAAGCCCTAAAGGAGATTTACCATCTCAGCTGCTGCAGACAAAATCAGGTGTAGTTTTCGATGTTCTGATGATGCATCAGTGCAGGGGTGATAACCCAGCTTCTGGCTGCTGTGTCAGGGCTGAACTGGTGTTCCTGTGCCAACTGTAGGGACCTGTGTACAGAACAGGAGAGGAAAAATCTGAGGCCAGGTTCCAACCGTGTAAAAACTACGAACACAATGATCCCAGTAGTGCCATGAAGGTTTTTTTTGTACATTCACAGTCACTAGGCGGACCTTACCTTATCCTGCCTGTAGATATGTCATATGTTCATTTCAAGTACATTTATATAGGACCAATAGGTAACATACATTATCAAGACACTTTACAAACTGACAGCTGCTGTGTTTAGTATATCAGGGAGAAGTTTTCCTCATCCTCAAGAACAGTACACACAATTTCACAGTGGTTTCATACCTAGCCTCTGAGTTTCGGAGTCTCTGACATTTTCACATAAAGCCACCAGTATTCAAACGTCACAGTGACTTTAATTACTTATCGTTGCTTGTGGCTCAGGAATTAAGGATTACTAGTTCTCTTCTTTCGGGACACACACACCGTAAGCCTAACCCTAAACCTAACAGCATTCCCAACCTGTAATTACAAACATTTTAATTCTTTTTTTTGTATTGTTTTTTTTATTTAATATCACTTATGTACAAAACAATCATATGATGGACGTCTACTGTCTATAAATAAAGTGAAAGGAAATATTTCAAATGTAAACACACACCACAAGCATCATTACCTTCTTTAGTTTTCACTCACACACACAACACTGCGATGTGTCAGGAACTGTTCATGGTTGCCGTTGATGCTGCTTCTGCTGTTATGCCACCAGAGTGCGCCAAAGCCCTAAAGGAGATTTACCATCTCAGCTGCTGCAGACAAAATCAGGTGTAGTTTTTCGATGTTCTGATTATGCATCAGTGCAGGGGTGATAACCCAGCTTCTGGCTGCTGTGTCAGGGCTGAACTGGTGTTCCTGTGCCAACTGTAGGGACCTGTGTACAGAACAGGAGAGGAAAAATCTGAGGCCAGGTTCCCACCGTGTAAAAACTACGAACACAATGATCCCAGTAGTGCCATGAAGGTTTTTTTTGTACATTCACAGTCACTAGGCGGACCTTACCTTATCCTGCCTGTAGATATGTCATATGTTCATTTCAAGTACATTTATATAGGACCAATAGGTAACATACATTATCAAGACACTTTACAAACTGACAGCTGCTGTGTTTAGTATATCAGGGAGAAGTTTTCCTCATCCTCAAGAACAGTACACACAATTTCACAGTGGTTTCATACCTAGCCTCTGAGTTTCGGAGTCTCTGACATTTTCACATAAAGCCACCAGTATTCAAACGTCACAGTGACTTTAATTACTTATCGTTGCTTGTGGCTCAGGAATTAAGGATTACTAGTTCTCTTCGTTCGGGACACACACACCCTAAGCCTAACCCTAAACCTAACAACATTCCCAACCTGTAATTACAAACATTTTAATTCTTTTTTTTGTATTGTTTTTTTTAATTTAATATCACTTATGTACAAAACAATCATATGATGGACGTCTACTGTTTATAAATAAAGTGAAAGGAAATATTTCAAAACAAACACAAGCACAGACACACACACACATACGTTTACCTTCTTTGGTTTTCAGCATTGGTCTTTTCCCGTGGACAGTTTAGTCGAGTGCAGCGAGCAGAATTCTGTCCTCGTACACTGGAGGACTAAAGAAGCAGTTGACCTGAATGAAACAGAATAACACAATAAAATATTGTACATTTAAAGCTTAACAATTGAATGGTTTAGAGCAGCCGTGTAAAACATAGCCATGATTCGCCTGAAGAGCACTTTACTCTGTCAGGTGTGACTGTGACTGTAAAGAGATTACAGTCTGACTGATAACATAACTTACACTGTGATTGGTAGAAGATACTCCTCGTCAGAGCTGTCATCCTTCTCATCATCATCTGGGTTTGAAAGTGAGGTAAACCTTCATCTGTTCAAACATGTTTGTAAACAGGACATAAAACAAAAGGACATACAGTGTTCAGAGAGCTATAGCTGTGCAATAATACCAAATTCTAACAATTGAAAAGCTCAACTTAAACATCGATTACAGGGTCAACAGACATATTTCCCTCTACCCTTACCTTTGTTCAACACTAATGCCACTCTGATGAATTTTAAACACTCATCTCTGTAAGGTATAGTGTGTGACACATTACCAAATACAGAGGCAACAATTGACCTAAACCCCATGAACAATCAACTTCTTTTCCCATTTAATACAAAATGCTTGCAAAATCATTAACGTTGTTATGTCAGAGTAGAACATTTGAAGGGTTTATAATGTTTTCATTCAAACAGCGTTAAAGTGGCTCACGTTATGTGCATTACACTATTATGCACATAACATAACTATAACCATGAAACAAAAACACTGCCCTTTGGTCTAGTTACAGATATTAAACTACACATCACATGTAGAGAAGTATGTGAAATTACCTGTTCGGCGGGCCACCTCAAACGACATTGATTGATTTCCAGTACCTGAAAGATATTTCATCCTTCATTTGAATGAGATGCTTGAAAGCTGTGTAGAGAAGGCAAAAAAACAGAGGAAAAAAAGGTTTGTCAACATACCTTAAAATAATAATAAGTATTGTAATTATAATAATAATAATAACCTGTGTCGGCTTTGTCCATGTCGGGCTCCTGTCGAATCATGGCGTGTCGCTGCTAACGGTGGCTGTGTATTAGCGACCCGTGACCATGTTATTATAACGGCTTATTCTAATGCTACGAAAATGATACAATAATTATTATATACCGATTAGACAATGCAGGTGTACTTTAAATGGAGAATAAATTATATTTTTATTTCTTGTTTAGCCCCAGAGATACTACAAACTGTACCTTTCACAGACAAGGGTAAAAACATGGCATCGGTGACTGTGATGTGTCAAAAACTCCTCACTGTTGCTGTTGCTTCTGCTGTTATGCCACCAGAGTGCGCCAAAGTTCTAAGTAACCCAGACTTGAACTGATACTGCCTCTGCTGCTTCAACCACAATGAACAAATCAACAGACTTTGCTTTGCATATGTTGAACAAACAAAATAAAGTAATGTTGATTCACCCACATAAAAAAAACATCCACGTATCCACAGAGTATGTAGAAAAAACAATACACAACCATTCATGTGCCAGTCATGATTGTATTTGCAAAACCCATAGATGATGACACGGGTGATATTTCAATTAAACCTGTTTATGTAAAAGACATGAGTACAATACACAAATAAATATGTGCAGATGCCAGTCACATTTTATGTTGGTAAGAACCAGAGCTGTGGGCCTATACATGAGTATTAAAAAAAAAAGATAACATAAAGCACACTAGTGATATTTAAAAATAAATGTGCTAATCTAAAACAGTGGTACGCACTAACATCACATGACATGACATGAGACAAAGTACACTCTTGATCAAAATTTTAAGACCAGTTGAAAATTGCAAGAATTTACATTTTGCACTGTTGGATCATAATAAGGTTAAATATGTGCAGATGCCAGTCACATTTTATGTTGGTAGGAACCAGAGCTGTGGGCCTATACACGAGCATTAAAAAAAAAGATAGCATAAAGCACACTAGCGATATTTAAAAATAAATGTGCTAATCTAAAACAGTGGTACGCACTAACATCACATGACATGGTACAAAGTACACTCTTGATCAAAATTTTAAGACCAGTTGATTTGCACTGTTGGATCATAATAAGGTTCCAAGTAGTGCTTAACATATGATTCATGTACAAAACAGTCATATAAATGACAATTAATGTATTTGTTACAAGACAATGTTTATTATAGCATCCAAATAAAGGGAAATGCAAATGCCTCCTTCATACGCAGTTTGAAAGCCATGAAGCGTGGTAGAAACAGTGGGCAAACAATACACAATGAAATGGCAATCATCAGAGCTATCACGTGGCATTTCCATATTTGAGTATACTGCATCATTAGCACTGCTGCTATCTAAGTCTAGCTCAAAACTCTATCTCAGTGTGGATGGGCTGGAGACAGACATCTTCCCTACTCAAAATAGCAAACTCTTGGGCAATATTAATTTTAGAACCCCCCTCATGTTCATCATAGGGGCATGTGAACAGATTGTTTGCGGTCTGAAGGTTCAACTTGTTACACATATATTCTTTGTCAAACCTATTTTGTACCACAGAAGGGGTTGCTTTTTCCATCCCACAGCCAGAGGCCAAGGAAGTCATCAGGTGCACTAGAGTACCTTCAGAGGGTTTGCAATCCAATACCACTTTTAGCTGCCTGTCTCCAGGAGACACGTACTGAGCAGAAAACCACCTAGAGAGATAGAACACCATCGTTCGGAAATTTATGTCCCTGGTGATGTCTTCCAGCTTGGTATCGAGAAGCGGAAAGACCATTGTATGACCCTTCTGGGTCACCCCAGTGCACCACATAGCCAAAATTAGCTGTGTCTTTAACACAAAACAGCACCAGTGAAATCTGTAGGGTTTAAGGCTGACATTGAACAACCTGGGCAACTGGTCATCAGGGCCAATCATAGTCTCTGTATTGGGTGGACATTTGGTTCCCACCAGCACATGATCCCAGAAACCCGGTATGTGAGGGATGCACACATATCTGTGGGCCACCTCAACTGGCATTGATTGATTTTTCCAGTACCTGAACGACATTTCATCCTTCATCTGAATGAGCTGATTGAAAGCTGTGTAGATAAGGCAAAAAAACAGAGGAAAAAAAAGGTTAGTATTTGTCAACATACCTAAAATCCTAATAACATTATTATTTACTGTTAATAATAATAATAATAATAATAAAAATATACACCTACCATGGTGTAGCTCATGGACTTGAGGACCCTGCTCCTGAGTCATGATTTGCTGCACATAGCCGTTGATGTGTTCAGCGGACTTGAATTGGTCACCACGTTCCACTTCAAGGTCCCACTCCCCCAGCTTCTCCAGCTCGGAGCAACTGGTTAGATTGTTGGCTATCATGTTGACGAGCCCTCGTGTGGAGAATACGTTGTGCACTCTGCAACCTTTTTGCCTACCATAACATATTGTGCAGAGCACACAGCCACACACACATTGGATGGGTCTGTTGAGCTGAATCAGGTATTCCTGACAGATCACGGTTCTGTTGAAAGTATTCTTACAACTGTTACACAACATCAATTTTCTCACCATGGTCAGCAGTGAGTTGTTACCCTCCTGACCATTCACCTGTGGAGTGTTGCCTGGGTTGAGCTTTTGTTCATTGCACAAAGTAGCTTTTGATTGTGGAGGTGTGGCGAATAATGACTGTTGTGACTGGCGATGATGATGATGATAATTCTGGGACTGCTCACACACTTGTTGTGGTGACTCTTGTGTCTGTGGCATTTGCTGGTTGTGTTCCGGATGCGCCTGGGAATGCTGTGAGGAGCTGGGTTCAGCAGAGTGATTTCTTTGTGAGGTATACTCAAAGGCATTACCTTTGACAAGCATCATGTTTCTTTGATCCCAGATCCCATCTACACAGGATGCATACATCATCTCTACAGGACATTGCCCTCGTGGGGACACCTGTTGCTGAGGTGACAGCTGCTGCTTGTGGTCATGGTGGGTTTTGGACTGCTGTGGAAACTGGTCCATTTCAAAGTTTATGGAATTTAAATTCATAATGAGTTTTTCCGCAAGTGTCTCTGCAGATGGACTGGTTATATGGCTGGAAATAGGAATGTATTCAGGGATTGAATCTAGCCAGCATTCCTCTAAATTGTTTGCGTACGTGATAGCCTTGGCCACATCATCCACCTCCCTGCATGTGAGACACATGGGGACAAAAATCATGTTAAGTTTGTACATGCATCAGTGCATTTGTAAGTGTGGAAAAGTACACTTTGAAAACACAGCGCGGACGCAGTGAGAGGCATACATACGTTTGGTCGGCGGCTGGCTCCGTCACATCTTGGGGTAGGACAGCTGACGAGGTCCCGCCTGCGGCTGGCTCCGTCACGTCTTGTGATGGGACAGTTGACGAGGTCACGTCTGCGGCTGGCTCCGTCACGTCTTGTGATGGGACAGTTGACGAGGTCACGTCTGCGGCTGGCTCCGTCACGTCTTGTGATGGGACAGTTGACGAGGTCGCGTCTGCGGCTGGCTCCGTGGTGCCATTGTCTTCTTGCAAACTGTTTGTGTACGTGACAGCATGGGAGACGCATGGGGACAAAAAGCGCGATACGTTCTTACATGCTTCAGTGCATTTGTAAGTGTGGAAAAGTACACTTTGAAAACACAGCGCGGATGCAGTGAGAGGCATACATACGTTTGGTCGGCGGCTGGCTCCGTCACATCTTGGGGTAGGACAGCTGACGAGGTCCCGCCTGCGGCTGGCTCCGTCACGTCTTGTGATGGGACCGTTGACGAGGTCCCGCCTGCGGCTGGCTCCGTCACGTCTTGTGATGGGACAGTTGACGAGGTCGCGCCTGCGGCTGGCTCCGTCACGTCTTGTGATGGGACAGTTGACGAGGTCGCGTCTGCGGCTGGCTCCGTCACGTCTTGTGATGGGACAGTTGACGAGGTCGCGTCTGCGGCTGGCTCCGTGGTGCCATTGTCTTCTTGCAAACTGTTTGTGTATGTGACAGCATCGGCTCCCGGCATGGGAGACGCATGGGGACAAAAAGCGCGATACGTTCTTACATGCTTCAGTGCATTTGTAAGTGTGGAAAAGTACACTTTGAAAACACAGCGCGGACGCAGTGAGAGGCATACATACGTTTGGTCGGCGGCTGGCTCCGTCACATCTTGGGATAGCGGCGAGGACGAGGTCCCGTCTGCGGCTGGCTCCGTCGCATCTTGTGATAGGCTCGAGGACGAGGTGCCATTGTCTTCTTGCAAACTGTTTGTGAACGTGACAGCATCGGCTCCCCGGCATGGGAGACGCATGGGGACAAAAAGCTCGTTACGTTCTTACATGCTTCAGTGCATTTGTAAATGTGGAAAAGTACACTTTGAAAACACAGCGCGGACGCAGTCCGAGGCATACATACGTTTTTACGTGTCTGGGTTGGTCGGCCGCAGGCTCTGTATCATCACATTCTGCGTCGCTACAGGAATCGCAGCTAGAGCTGCTGGAGCCTTCACTTGAGTCAGAGCTTTGGTCGGCCGTGGGTTCTGTATCATCTTGTGCTAGACGCAAGGACGAGGTGCCATTGTCTTCTTGCAAACTGTTTGTGTACGTGACAGCATCGGCTCCCCGGCATGGGAGACGCATGGGGACAAAAAGCTCGTTACGTTCTTACATGCTTCAGTGCATTTGTAAATGTGGAAAAGTACACTTTGAAAACACAGCGCAGACACAGTCCGAGGCATACATACGTTTTTACGTGTCTGGGTTGGTCGGCCGCAGGCTCTGTATCATCACATTCTGCGTCGCTACAGGAATCGCAGCTAGAGCTGCTGGAGCCTTCACTTGAGTCAGATCTTTGGTCGGCCGTGGGTTCTGTATCATCTTGTGCTAGGCTCAAGGACGAGGTGCCATTGTCTTCTTGCAAACTGTTTGTGTACGTGACAGCATCGGCTCCCGGCATGGGAGACGCATGGGGACAAAAAGCGCGATACGTTCTTACATGCTTCAGTGTATTTGTAAGTGTGGAAAAGTACACTTTGAAAACACAGCGCGGACGCAGTGAGAGGCATACATACGTTTGGTCGGCGGCTGGCTCCCTCACGTCTTGTGATGGGACAGCTGACGAGGTCCCGCCTGCGGCTGGCTCCGTGGTGCCATTGTCTTCTTGCAAACTGTTTGTGTACGTGACAGCATCGGCTCCCCGGCATGGGAGACGCATGGGGACAAAAAGCACGTTACGTTCTTACATGCTTCAGTGCATTTGTAAATGTGGAAAAGTACACTTTGAAAACACAGCACGGACACAGTCCGAGGCATACATACGTTTTTACGTGTCTGGGTTGGTCGGCCGCAGGCTCTGTATCATCACATTCTGCGTCGCTACAGGAATCGCAGCTAGAGCTGCTGGAGCCTTCACTTGAGTCAGAGCTTCGGTCGGCTGTGGGTTCTGTATCATCTTGTGCTAGGCTCAAGGACGAGGTGCCATTGTCTTCTTGCAAACTGTTTGTGTACGTGACAGCATCGGCTCCCGGCATGGGAGACGCATGGGGACAAAAAGCGCGATACGTTCTTACATGCTTCAGTGTATTTGTAAGTGTGGAAAAGTACACTTTGAAAACACAGCGCGGACGCAGTGAGAGGCATACATACGTTTGGTCGGCGGCTGGCTCCCTCACGTCTTGTGATGGGACAGCTGACGAGGTCCCGCCTGCGGCTGGCTCCGTGGTGCCATTGTCTTCTTGCAAACTGTTTGTGTACGTGACAGCATCGGCTCCCCGGCATGGGAGACGCATGGGGACAAAAAGCACGTTACGTTCTTACATGCTTCAGTGCATTTGTAAATGTGGAAAAGTACACTTTGAAAACACAGCGCGGACACAGTCCGAGGCATACATACGTTTTTACGTGTCTGGGTTGGTCGGCCGCAGGCTCTGTATCATCACATTCTGCGTCGCTATAGGAATCGCAGCTAGAGCTGCTGGAGCCTTCACTTGAGTCAGAGCTTTGGTCGGCCGTGGGCTCTGTATCATCTTGTATTAGGGAGGTTTTCACGGGAGCTGGCTCTTTCTCTTCAGGTTCTGTGTCACTAGAGCTGCTAATCATGTTGCGGATGGCCGTGTTCCTGGAGCCTTCACTTTCGTCAGAGCTTTCATCTGTGCCGGCCTCCTGGGGTCTAGGTTGTGGACTTCCTGTTTTGATGGTTGGTCGACTGAAATTCATCCATGACCTTTTTTTATCTCCCTTATGTGTCGGCTGCGAACTAACGCAATGTTCCTCCTCCATGGCAGGCTTATTATGTTTAGGCACGCTGTCCTTGGCTTTGCTGTGATTACGTGTGGACGACCTGTGTGATGTGGGCTTTTTCTTGTTTTGTGACACAACCTTGTCATCTCTACAGGCCTTTGTAACGGTGCTCTTGTAACTCGTGTTACAGAAATCATTCGACCTAGCACAGAGGCCTTCTCGGGATTCATAGATCCCCCTGCGGTTAACATGACTCAACTCATGTCTTATTCCACTAACGCCAGAAGAACGCCCTGGGTCCGGGGAAGTGGTAGAAGATCTGCCTGGGCGGTGTTTCGGAATGTTGCCACTGCCAGAGGTAGATGGGCCTCCGCCGCTGGTAAACAAACGCCACTGCTTGTTGGCGGGTTGCCAGCTGGAGGGTCCCAGTGTCCCCGGGGCAGGGGCATAAGACCTGTCTGGGTTGTGGTTAGAATATAAGCCTGGGCAGTTTTTCGAAATTTTGCCACTGCCAGAGGTAGATGGGCCTCCGCCGGGGGTAGACGGACGCCGTTGCTTGTAGGCGGGTTGCCTGCTGGAGGGTCCCAGTGTCCCCGGGGCAGGGGCAGAAGACCTGTCTGGATTGTCGTTAGAAGATATGCCTGGGGGGGGGTTAGAAAAATTGCCACTGCCAGAGGTAGATGGGCCTCCACCGGGGGTAGACGAACGCCGTTGCTTGTAGGCGGGTTGCCCTCTGGAGGGTTCCAGTGGCATTTGCCGTTTCACCCTACCCACAGATGTGCAACGGTTTGAGTCTTTCCTGCTCCGGGTGTCGAGTCTCCCATTGAAAGCTTGCTCTAGCGTGGGGTAAACCGGAGCATTGTGCTTCACCACAGAGTTGTCTTTGTACACGTTTCTGTTCTTTCCTATGTACGACTGGTAACCTGTTTCATAACACATCCTCTTCTGCATGTTACGGAAGGGAGCGGGTGGGGATTCTCTCATGTCATCCTGCTGATACAAATTGTCTCTTGTGCTGCATTTTGAACTACGTCTTCGATCCATGTTATAGTTCAACACGAGCTATCCTGTGTCCTGTGTCTCTGTTAGAAGTCAATGACTCAACCTAATCATAGGTAAGGTCTACCTGCTGTGCACCATGTAATGTGTACTCCTCCTTGTTTGAGTAGAAATATATAGGCAACATAGGCAAAACAGGGGTTGGAGTTTGATACTGGGTTGGATGACTCAACCAAACTTGGTGTGCTTAACTGTAATTGGAGGACTGGGGATGGGGGATGATGGCTACTCCTTTGTCTTCTCCATGTGGCCTGGCTCCGGACATCCAGAGCCTCTTGCTTCAGACGCGGTTTGTGATTTATATAGCCGGACAGTTCCAGTATGTGCAGTCTGGGGCGCGCTAAAGAGGAGAAGAAGAAGAATTTTTGTAAAACATTATTGCGAATCAAGCTTGTCATTTCACAAGGTGTTCAAACTCATTCCATATTTGTAGATGCACACATATGCGCTGTTTGCAAAATCAGACTTGAATGGTTGCAGCTATAGACATATGTTGGGGATCAACAATAGTGGCAATTTGATTGCTAAAAAAACCTTATCATTTTATTATTAAATACTTTGAACAAGATTTAATTAAATATTAATATTAATTATTAATTAGACAATTAATATATGCCTTTGAAATCAGTCTAAGTAATCATTGTAATTGACAATAATATCAAAGATATCTTTTGTACAATATTCATGTACAAAAGACACAGACCATTCCTTTAAGTCAGGGGTGTCAAACTCAAATACAGAGTGGGCCAAAATTTAAAACTGAACAAAGCCGCGGGCCAAGGTTGAACAAATTAACCTTTTAATAGGGACCCAAACAAGTTTTGCATTGAATATTGAACAAGAAAGGCTTTTATAACTTTATAGTGACATGCAAAATCGAGTTTCAAATAATAATAATAATTAAAAAATATCAATGGCATATCAAATAAAATTTTAATAACAATTGAATGCACCCCTAAATACAGGATAAGCGGTAGATAATGGATAGATAAAAATTGAATGCCTTTTTTCTATTTGCAGCCTTCTGAGGTAAATATCAAAATAAACTTTTTCCACAGGCTAATAATAAATTTGAAAATAAAATAACAATAATGAATGAATCAAACATTCAAGCCTTGAAGTAGCAAGAGAAAGTGCATGAATAAAACGTTAATTATTGCTCAGTTTGCTACACTGACTTGCTTTAACACTGAATATGGAACAAGCAACGCTTATATAACTTAATAGTGCAAAATCAACTTTCAAAAAACAAACGAAAAAACATCAATGGCATATTAAATTAAATTTAAATAAAAAATTGAATACCGGCGGGCCAGCTCTAATGTTAATTTGATATTGCATCAAGGGCCAAATAAAATTACAAGGCGGGCCAAATTTGGCCAGCGGGCCAGAGTTTGACACCCATGCTTTAAGTGAATAAAAGTAATAATTTATCAAAGCACATAGACGTAAATTAAACAATTGCACTCACTGAAAAGTTATTGTATCTAATCAATAAACATTAACGTATAATTAGAATTTTATAATTTGGGACAATAAATTGTACTTACTAAAGCTAAAAAAAAATCACACAAGCCATTTACAACATAAACATCAGTGTGTGTGTGCACGAGCACAGCAAAGCGCTGTCGTGTGGCGTCTCGGAACGGCGCTACTGTCAGGGAACGGTATGAAGACTTTATGAGAAATGTGAATGAATGAAGGCAGTGAGGGGTTTTTCATTTACACTTTTAAATACTGCTGCAAAACAGTTTTTGGTTGTTTATTCGTCGCTCATTAGCATTTATTTTCAAAATTATTATCGATGTATTAACGAGCTGCTGTGTGGATTCGTTGAGGAGAGGAGACTGACATGCTGCACTTTATCACTGTGTGACGGTGTGGACTGCGGAGCTCTGACAGTGTGATGCACTGAGACCTGCGGTCACTTCGCCGCTGACTCCCCGGGAGGCTGTTTGTCTTATCGTCACTATCGTTTCATAAAGTTACTGATAAATGTGACGAACACGCGAATTAAACTGTCTGTTCATAAGGTTGATGATAAATATGATTAACACATGAACACCGGATAGTCACGGACAGTCATTTTGAGGCCAATGTGAGCGATATGCGGAAAGTTGTCGTTTACTACTGTTGCTAGGAAGCGGATGTTTATCCGGCAGCACAAGTGCAAAAACTGCAATTGACATTAAATATTTGCGTTGCAGTTAAATAAATATTTTAAAGATGTATAACCAGACTTCTTTGTTGGTTTTGCTATTTTTGCTATTTAACACATTAGGCACATTACATTAACCTAAAACTTCATTAAAATGCCACAGTCTGGTTTTTTTTAGAAAGTAGACATTAAGAGAATTAATCATTATGCAAGCACTTACTTACACTGTGAAAACTGAGACTGGGCTTAATTAATGTTCACCAAATAAATTCAAGTCAAATATACATAATAAAATAAACTGGGGGCTGTTTCGATTTATGGTTTGTTAAATTGAACAAATATTAAGAAATTATTAGTAACATTTCACAGCGACTCAGTGTGTGTTTCTGTGTGTAAAACCAACTTTGAAAAATCATGTTAAATGTAATTATTTTTGGATGGGAACATGAAAATGCAAAACAATGATTATTTCTTATTAAGGGGAAGTCTTTGGTTTCAGTCACTTTAAACGTATTTATTCTTCATGAAGTGACCTTCATGTCAGTTACCACTCTACATTTGCCACACACTGAAGACTCGGCTACTTTTTCTAAAGGTAAGACCTGCTTTCAGACAGTGACATCATGAAGCCTCTGAATGCTCAGAAGAGACCATCCAAGAGATGTGCACACCTGCCATTGGATGTACACAAGGACATACACGCATATTGACCAATCACGTGCGGTGCGAAGAGAAAAAAAAGTGAGAGAGAGAGAGAGAGAGTGACAAAAAAAACAAGGCTCCCAAAAAAAGAGCCGTCTGCCGTCGTTCACTTCAAAGAGCCGGCTCTAAGAGCCATTTCATTCGTGACCGACCCATAACTAGTGGTCAGAGTCAGAGCTGTGGAAGCAATAACCCCCCTGCAGTGAAAACGACTCACATCCGTTCTCTACAACGACACCCATACCAGGGTGCCTGTGACTTACATAGAATAGATTTTTTACACTTACTAAATTAAACTTCCATGCAAAATTTTATTAAATTCTATTGATATCTAAGGGGTCCACCGAGCCTCTGTTCCTCATACCTGTGTTTCCACTCATTCTCAGCTGCCCCCCCCCCCCCCCCTCTTAAACTTTCTCTCCATCGTACAGAAGACACCAAATGGTCACTTTCACCCCCCCCCCCCCCACACACACACACACACCTAATATCACACACACACACACACACACACACACACACACACACACACACACACACACACACACACACACACACACACACACACACACCATCTACACAAATGACTATATTTATACCTACTTGCACACACTGTGAAAACTGAGACTGGGCTTAATTAATGTTCACCAAATAAATTCAAGTCAAATATACATAATAAAATAAACTGGGGGCTGTTTCGATTTATGGTTTGTTAAATTGAACAAATATTAAGAAATTATTAGTAACATTTCACAGCGACTCAGTGTGTGTTTCTGTGTGTAAAACCAACTTTGAAAAATCATGTTAAATGTAATTATTTTTGGATGGGAACATGAAAATGCAAAACAATGATTATTTCTTATTAAGGGGAAGTCTTTGGTTTCAGTCACTTTAAACGTATTTATTCTTCATGAAGTGACCTTCATGTCAGTTACCACTCTACATTTGCCACACACTGAAGACTCGGCTACTTTTTCTAAAGGTAAGACCTGCTTTCAGACAGTGACATCATGAAGCCTCTGAATGCTCAGAAGAGACCATCCAAGAGATGTGCACACCTGCCATTGGATGTACACAAGGACATACACGCATATTGACCAATCACGTGCGGTGCGAAGAGAAAAAAAAGTGAGAGAGAGAGAGAGAGAGTGACAAAAAAAACAAGGCTCCCAAAAAAAGAGCCGTCTGCCGTCGTTCACTTCAAAGAGCCGGCTCTAAGAGCCATTTCATTCGTGACCGACCCATAACTAGTGGTCAGAGTCAGAGCTGTGGAAGCAATAACCCCCCTGCAGTGAAAACGACTCACATCCCTTCTCTTCAACGACACCCATACCAGGGTGCCTGTGACTTACATAGAATAGATTTTTTACACTTACTAAATTAAACTTCCATGCAAAATTTTATTAAATTCTATTGATATCTAAGGGGTCCACCGAGCCTCTGTTCCTCATACCTGTGTTTCCACTCATTCTCAGCTGCCCCCCCCCCCTCTTAAACTTTCTCTCCATCGTACAGAAGACACCAAATGGTCACTTTCACCCCCCCCCCCCACACACACACACACACCTAATATCACACACACACACACACACACACACACACACACACACACACACACACACACACACACACACACACACACACACACACACCATCTACACAAATGACTATATTTATACCTACTTGCACACACTGTGAAAACTGAGACTGGGCTTAATTAATGTTCACCAAATAAATTCAAGTCAAATATACATAATAAAATAAACTGGGGGCTGTTTCGATTTATGGTTTGTTAAATTGAACAAATATTAAGAAATTATTAGTAACATTTCACAGCGACTCAGTGTGTGTTTCTGTGTGTAAAACCAACTTTGAAAAATCATGTTAAATGTAATTATTTTTGGATGGGAACATGAAAATGCAAAACAATGATTATTTCTTATTAAGGGGAAGTCTTTGGTTTCAGTCACTTTAAACGTATTTATTCTTCATGAAGTGACCTTCATGTCAGTTACCACTCTACATTTGCCACACACTGAAGACTCGGCTACTTTTTCTAAAGGTAAGACCTGCTTTCAGACAGTGACATCATGAAGCCTCTGAATGCTCAGAAGAGACCATCCAAGAGATGTGCACACCTGCCATTGGATGTACACAAGGACATACACGCATATTGACCAATCACGTGCGGTGCGAAGAGAAAAAAAAGTGAGAGAGAGAGAGAGAGAGAGAGAGTGACAAAAAAAACAAGGCTCCCAAAAAAAGAGCCGTCTGCCGTCGTTCACTTCAAAGAGCCGGCTCTAAGAGCCATTTCATTCGTGACCGACCCATAACTAGTGGTCAGAGTCAGAGCTGTGGAAGCAATAACCCCCCCTGCAGTGAAAACGACTCACATCCCTTCTCTTCAACGACACCCATACCAGGGTGCCTGTGACTTACATAGAATAGATTTTTTACACTTACTAAATTAAACTTCCATGCAAAATTTTATTAAATTCTATTGATATCTAAGGGGTCCACCGAGCCTCTGTTCCTCATACCTGTGTTTCCACTCATTCTCAGCTGGCCCCCCCCCCCCCCCCCATCTTAAACTTTCTCTCCATCGTACAGAAGACACCAAATGGTCACTTTCACCCCCCCCCCCCCCCCCCCACACACACACACACACACACCTAATATCACTTTCATCACACACACACACAAACACACACACACACACACGCACACACAGACACGCACACACACGCACACACACACGCACACACACACACACACACACACGCACACACACACGCACACACGCACACACACACACACACACACACCATCTACACAAATGACTATATTTATACCTACACTAGAATTTCTCTGTAAAATAACAGTAAATTACTGGCAGCAGAGACGCCAGTAATTTACTGTTAGTTTACAGTGCATCTACTGTAATTTATTTTAACAGTATTATACCGTATTTCGGATAACAGTACACGACTAGGATAACGGTAGGTATTATGGTAGTTTTACTGTGCACCTACTGTAATTTTCAACAGTATATTACTGTATTTTGGATTACAGTATATGATAGTAGGATAACTAGTTTGTGGCAATTTAACAGAGCATCTACCGTAATTTAAATTAACAGTATATTGCTGTATTTTGGATTACAGTCCATTACAGTAGTATAAATGTGGGTTATGATTCTTTTACATATATGCCAATGTGTTACTGTTTTTTTCACAAAGGGTAATGAAATCTGCTGTTAATTGCATTTAATTCCTATAAATCCCCGTAATTTAAAAAAGTGCAATTAATCAAGTGTTGATTATATGTTATTCTATTATCACAAATTATTCCTAACCTCTTACCAAATGAACAAAAAAACCAGACGCACACACACCTTATATCACTTTCATCACACACACACACACACACACACACACACACACACACACACACACACACACACACACACACACACACACACACACACACATTGTAAGAAAGGATTCTGTGGTGATGTAGATTTGAATCAATGTATCAGGTAAAATATATTCAATATAGTTATGTTTTAGGTTTTGAGGCAAATATTTAATTAAATTTCAAATAAAAATATTTGGAATAAAATCCACCCATTGTAATTGAATAAAATATAAGCATTGTGTTTGCTTAGTCCCAAAAAGACCGGATATTGAGTGAATTCAAATTAATGTAATCAGGCAAATTTTAATTGAGAAGCACTTCCTGTCAAAGTGTACCTTTTTTATGCAGCAGGCTTTCATTTAGCCACAAGACATTTGAGGAGCATAGACAGTGAATGTTCATCTTCTTCGACATTGCTCAAAGGTAAGAAAACTTATTTTATTATCACCTGGCTTGTAAGAAGAACGCATGAAGGCTATATTAGCTATCAGAACATAAAGTTGGCTTCTGTTGCCAAGGCTTTATGTTAATGTACATCAGTAGGCCTAGTGTGATTTTGTTGCGCTTTAATATGAACACGGCATTATACATTTAGGAAGAATTCATGTATTGAAGTCAAACTTTATTTTGAAGGATGCGGCTTAGCATTCCGCTATCATGGTTGTGTAGTTTCGTCAGGCTTCCCTGTTCTTGAGAACAACAGGTGATGAGATAATGATGTAGAATGAGACTCCGTGACACAAGACTTCACCAAACAAAGAGATCTTTATTTTGTAACAAGTCAAGTGTCATTTCCGAGCACTGCAGTTGCTTGGGAGCGCTTCAGCCGAATTCTCCAGAAGCACTCAACAGTCTGCAAGACTATACATTTTATAGGAAATTTAGCCATCCTACTATACATCACCTCCTGCCCTTATAACGTCTTCTATCTTTAGTCACGCAGAGTTGCCCCTTCACGGCATCAACAAAACACATGTTAACCTTTGCATCCCTGTGCTGGGTCCGGGTACTAAATTATAATCCGTTTTTTTCACAATACCAACAAACAAGAGTCACCCAGAGTTGCCCCTTCACGGCATCAACAAAACACATGTTAACCTTTGCATCCCTGTGCTGGGTCCGGGTACTAAATTATAATCCGTTTTTTTCACAATACCAACAAACGAGAGTCACCCAGAGTTGCCCCTTCACGGCATCAACAAAACACATGTTAACCTTAGCATCCCTGTGCTGGCTAACTGAGGCCCATACATGGTAATGTCCAGTCAGTCCTGCAGACTTCCCTTGTAACCATGTGCAGCTTCTACAGAGCTAGCGATTTGCACATTTGAAAGTGCTGCTATGTTTGTAAGTTAGCACTGATTTGGACACTTATCCCACTAATGTCAATGCCGTTTCTTTGTGGTTAGTTCTAAATGTGTTTTACTCCATACAAATTGTTTTGGTACATGCACTTCTGGAGAATCTTTCTTTAAGATCATTATTAATCCAATTTAGAAGCTTTGTGAGGTGCGCAAGCATGGAAATACATCATCACTGTGTAAAATGGAATTTATTTTTGTTTTTACAAAAAAGTTTGGAGTCAGTATTCTGTCCTATTCAAATTTCTGGTTTGAAATAGGACAGAATAGGACAGCTGTTAATTGTTAATAAACATGTTATTTGAGTATTTGTTTAGTTCTGTATTTTCTGGGCTATAGACTAGTTATTCCTAAGAAATATCTTTTTTTATATTTAATTAATTGCATTGAATACATTCAAATTAATGCACAGATAAATGTAGTTGATTATTAATCAATTATATATCATTGATATGTAGAATTTAATATTTTTTTATTAGTACAATTTACACTTACTTTTTCAAATCAACTCAATATGTTTGTTTAGGTTTTAATTAATTCTCTACCGTTTTCTATTCAGATCTACTCATATTAAATGGGTAACTATTAAGGGTCTCATTTAATTAAAATTTACTCAATATCAAACATTGTGAAATTTAATTAATAATATTGATTGTAATCTGTTGCCTCATTTTTATTGAGTAGATATGGTGTATCTTTTCTTACAGTGCACACACACACACACACACAGACAGACAGACAGACAGACAGACAGACACACACACACACACACACACACACACACACACACACACACACACACACACACACACACACACACCATCTACACAAATGACTATATTTATACCTACTTGCACACACTGTAAAAACTGAGACTGGGCTTAATTAATGTTCACCAAATAAATTCAAGTCAAATATACATAATAAAATAAACTGGGGGCTGTTTCGATTGATGGTTTGTTAAATTGAACAAATATTAAGAAATTATTAGTAACATTTCACAGCGACTCAGTGTGTGTTTCTGTGTGTAAAACCAACTTTGAAAAATCATGTTAAATGTAATTATTTTTGGATGGGAACATGAAAATGCAAAACAATGATTATTTCTTATTAAGGGGAAGTCTTTGGTTTCAGTCACTTTAAACGTATTTATTCTTCATGAAGTGACCTTCATGTCAGTTACCACTCTACATTTGCCACACACTGAAGACTCGGCTACTTTTTCTAAAGGTAAGACCTGCTTTCAGACAGTGACATCATGAAGCCTCTGAATGCTCAGAAGAGACCATCCAAGAGATGTGCACACCTGCCATTGGATGTACACAAGGACATACACGCATATTGACCAATCACGTGCGGTGCGAAGAGAAAAAAAAGTGAGAGAGAGAGAGAGAGAGTGACAAAAAAAACAAGGCTCCCAAAAAAAGAGCCGTCTGCCGTCGTTCACTTCAAAGAGCCGGCTCTAAGAGCCATTTCATTCGTGACCGACCCATAACTAGTGGTCAGAGTCAGAGCTGTGGAAGCAATAACCCCCCTGCAGTGAAAACGACTCACATCCCTTCTCTTCAACGACACCCATACCAGGGTGCCTGTGACTTACATAGAATAGATTTTTTACACTTACTAAATTAAACTTCCATGCAAAATTTTATTAAATTCTATTGATATCTAAGGGGTCCACCGAGCCTCTGTTCCTCATACCTGTGTTTCCACTCATTCTCAGCTGGCCCCCCCCATCTTAAACTTTCTCTCCATCGTACAGAAGACACCAAATGGTCACTCCCCCCCCCCCCCCCACACACACACACACACCTAATATCACTTTCATCACACACACACACACACGCACACACACACGCACACACACACGCACACACACACACACACACACACACACACACACACACACACAGCAGCGCGCCGCCGCGACTGTTTCGCCGTGGACTGAATCCGTCACAGTTCTGTGTTCGCGAATCATGAAGAGTCCGTGACAGCGAGAGCTGAACGTGATTCATGTCCACAGCTCTTTTTGTTCAGCACAAGAAATCAGCTCTCAGAAACAGTTTTTCAGAAAAGAGTTTCCAAACCACACAGGAATTACAACTCTTGAATGTTAGTTAATTGTTATCTTAAGCAACATACAGAAGGCCTTACACTAATAACCCCACGAGAACAGGAAACTATTTATTTTCCACACTACGGAGTTTTTTTTTTGTATTTTGCCGGCTGCCTTGTCGCAACGGGCCTGTGTTTAAATAAATATAAATATAAGCCATAGCGTACACTGCCAGGGCTGCGACCTTTTAATTTACATATAATAATAATAATATAATAACTACAATAAATAATATTTCATTACAATTTTAAGCTATACAGTACTATCAACATCTTTAAAAAATGGCTACTGGCATGGCGTAATTTTACAATAAAGTGTTATATCTTTTATTTTTTGAAAGGTAATTACTGTTGTAAGTTTATTGATAATACTAACTAAACAAAATATCTCCGGGGCTGCAGCTGGGTACTATTGTATAACGCACAAGCAGCGTGCATTAATTTCGAGTTAGTTAGTTAGCTTGAGGCTATGTATGTTGCACGTAGCTATGTTAACGTTACTTATCAGACCATCTCACCGCTCCAGACACGTGGACGGCGGGAAATCATCACTAGAGTAGAGTTAAAATTTTCACTGCATTTCTGCAGAATTTTACGCTGACTTTTACATACTCTTAAAGTAGATTTACTCTGTATATAGTTGTAAATACTTCATCTATGTTCACAAAAAAAAGGTAAACCAGCAGTTTCTTACCGTGAAGCCGATACCTCTGTATGCGGGCCCTGCCTTTGGTCCAGTCCAGTTCGTTGGAGTTGCTGAGCGTTGACTGTTCACAGATCGCGCGTCAGGTATGTCTGAAGCGGAGCGGAGGGATGAAAGCTGGCGGCTCTGCAGAGGACTCCAATACATCGGCGTGTCTTCAAACAGACCGAGCCATTGAGACCGGGCCAATGAGACCGGGCCAATGAGCTTAAGACACACACACAGACACACCCACACACACACACACAGACACAGCCCCCTACCCACAGACACACCCACCCACCCACACACACACACACACACACACACAGTAAGACACGACGCGACGATGAAGTTATGATAAACTTGATGCGCAGTGCGACTGTTTGCACACTGGTTGTCTGTTTTTTGTGACACTTCTTGATGTTAAAATTCATCTCTTCTCATGTTAGTTTTGGTGAAATCACAGGCATCAACAATTAGTAAATTCAAATACATTTCTACCAAATATTAAGTACATATTAATAAGTGTACTCTGTATTTTTAGTAAATTTAAATCAATTTCTTCCAAATATATAATTAAAAAGAAATTACATTTCCTCAGTTACTCCATAAATATGAATAGCTTATTCTTGAGAAATTGTGTTTGATTTACTACTTTCTTTTAGCATAATATTACTAAATTCAACCCATTTGAACACATTTTTCAACTAGGATGTTCTAATTTAGTTTGTTTTAATTTGGTCAAATAATTAAGTAATTTTTATTTAAAGTTGAAGAACTTTAAATCTACTTAATAATGTTGTGTGTCACTGTGTTGCCTTAATTATTTTGAGTAACTAATAGTCAAACTTTTTACGGTGCATACTCTAGTCTGATATTTTGTTGTTAGTCATATATTTTTGTCGTGTTTTACGTTGTTGTGTCTGATTCAAGTGTTTAAGTCTTTTGTTGCATTTACATTTTGTTGTGTCCTTTTAAGTGTTAAGTCTTTCGTCATTCTTGTTATTTTATCGTGTGCTTTTAAGCCGGGAGTCACTGCAAAATTTCGTTATGTCGACCTTAATGACAATGAAAATTATTGATTCTTGATTCAAAGAGGGACTGGTGGTCAGAGTCAGAGCTGTGGAAGCAATAACCCCCCTGCAGTGAAAACGAGTCACATCCCTTCTCTACAACGACACCCATACCAGGGTGCCTGTGACTTACATACAATAGATTTTTTACACTTACTAAATTAAACTTCCATGCAAAATTTTATTAAATTCTATTGATATCTAAGGGGTCCACCGAGCCTCTGTTCCTCATACCTGTGTTTCCACTCATTCTCAGCTGGCCCCCCCCCCCCATCTTAAACTTTCTCTCCATCGTACAGAAGACACCAAATGGTCACTTTCACCCCCCCCCCCCCCCCCACACACACACCTAATATCACTTTCATCACACACACACACACACACACACACACACACGCACACACACACGCACACACAGACACGCACACACACGCACACACACACGCACACACGCACACACACACACACACACACACACACACACACACACACACCATCTACACAAATGACTATATTTATACCTACACTAGAATTTCTCTGTAAAATAACAGTAAATTACTGGCAGCAGAGACGCCAGTAATTTACTGTTAGTTTACAGTGCATCTACTGTAATTTATTTTAACAGTATTATACCGTATTTCGGATAACAGTACACGACTAGGATAACGGTAGGTATTATGGTAGTTTTACTGTGCACCTACTGTAATTTTCAACAGTATATTACTGTATTTTGGATTACAGTATATGATAGTAGGATAACTAGTTTGTGGCAATTTAACAGAGCATCTACCGTAATTTAAATTAACAGTATATTGCTGTATTTTGGATTACAGTCCATTACAGTAGTATAAATGTGGGTTATGATTCTTTTACATATATGCCAATGTGTTACTGTTTTTTTCACAAAGGGTAATGAAATCTGCTGTTAATTGCATTTAATTCCTATAAATCCCCGTAATTTAAAAAAGTGCAATTAATCAAGTGTTGATTATATGTTATTCTATTATCACAAATTATTCCTAACCTCTTACCAAATGAACAAAAAAACCAGACGCACACACACCTTATATCACTTTCATCACACACACACACACACACACACACACACACACACACACACACACACACACACACACACACACACACACACACACACACACACACACACATTGTAAGAAAGGATTCTGTGGTGATGTAGATTTGAATCAATGTATCAGGTAAAATATATTCAATATAGTTATGTTTTAGGTTTTGAGGCAAATATTTAATTAAATTTCAAATAAAAATATTTGGAATAAAATCCACCCATTGTAATTGAATAAAATATAAGCATTGTGTTTGCTTAGTCCCAAAAAGACCGGATATTGAGTGAATTCAAATTAATGTAATCAGGCAAATTTTAATTGAGAAGCACTTCCTGTCAAAGTGTACCTTTTTTATGCAGCAGGCTTTCATTTAGCCACAAGACATTTGAGGAGCATAGACAGTGAATGTTCATCTTCTTCGACATTGCTCAAAGGTAAGAAAACTTATTTTATTATCACCTGGCTTGTAAGAAGAACGCATGAAGGCTATATTAGCTATCAGAACATAAAGTTGGCTTCTGTTGCCAAGGCTTTATGTTAATGTACATCAGTAGGCCTAGTGTGATTTTGTTGCGCTTTAATATGAACACGGCATTATACATTTAGGAAGAATTCATGTATTGAAGTCAAACTTTATTTTGAAGGATGCGGCTTAGCATTCCGCTATCATGGTTGTGTAGTTTCGTCAGGCTTCCCTGTTCTTGAGAACAACAGGTGATGAGATAATGATGTAGAATGAGACTCCGTGACACAAGACTTCACCAAACAAAGAGATCTTTATTTTGTAACAAGTCAAGTGTCATTTCCGAGCACTGCAGTTGCTTGGGAGCGCTTCAGCCGAATTCTCCAGAAGCACTCAACAGTCTGCAAGACTATACATTTTATAGGAAATTTAGCCATCCTACTATACATCACCTCCTGCCCTTATAACGTCTTCTATCTTTAGTCACCCAGAGTTGCCCCTTCACGGCATCAACAAAACACATGTTAACCTTTGCATCCCTGTGCTGGGTCCGGGTACTAAATTATAATCCGTTTTTTTCACAATACCAACAAACAAGAGTCACCCAGAGTTGCCCCTTCACGGCATCAACAAAACACATGTTAACCTTTGCATCCCTGTGCTGGGTCCGGGTACTAAATTATAATCCGTTTTTTTCACAATACCAACAAACGAGAGTCACCCAGAGTTGCCCCTTCACGGCATCAACAAAACACATGTTAACCTTAGCATCCCTGTGCTGGCTAACTGAGGCCCATACATGGTAATGTCCAGTCAGTCCTGCAGACTTCCCTTGTAACCATGTGCAGCTTCTACAGAGCTAGCGATTTGCACATTTGAAAGTGCTGCTATGTTTGTAAGTTAGCACTGATTTGGACACTTATCCCACTAATGTCAATGCCGTTTCTTTGTGGTTAGTTCTAAATGTGTTTTACTCCATACAAATTGTTTTGGTACATGCACTTCTGGAGAATCTTTCTTTAAGATCATTATTAATCCAATTTAGAAGCTTTGTGAGGTGCGCAAGCATGGAAATACATCATCACTGTGTAAAATGGAATTTATTTTTGTTTTTACAAAAAAGTTTGGAGTCAGTATTCTGTCCTATTCAAATTTCTGGTTTGAAATAGGACAGAATAGGACAGCTGTTAATTGTTAATAAACATGTTATTTGAGTATTTGTTTAGTTCTGTATTTTCTGGGCTATAGACTAGTTATTCCTAAGAAATATCTTTTTTTATATTTAATTAATTGCATTGAATACATTCAAATTAATGCACAGATACATGTAGTTGATTATTAATCAATTATATATCATTGATATGTAGAATTTAATATTTTTTTATTAGTACAATTTACACTTACTTTTTCAAATCAATTCAATATGTTTGTTTAGGTTTTAATTAATTCTCTACCGTTTTCTATTCAGATCTACTCATATTAAATGGGTAACTATTAAGGGTCTCATTTAATTAAAATTTACTCAATATCAAACATTGTGAAATTTAATTAATAATATTGATTGTAATCTGTTGCCTCATTTTTATTGAGTAGATATGGTGTATCTTTTCTTACACACACACACACACACACAGACACACACACACACACACACACACACACACACACACACACACACACACACACACACACACACC
Source organism: Microchirus variegatus (assembly GCF_963457635.1). Classification (NCBI taxonomy): domain Eukaryota; kingdom Metazoa; phylum Chordata; class Actinopteri; order Pleuronectiformes; family Soleidae; genus Microchirus; species Microchirus variegatus. The sequence goes on from NC_139812.1 coordinate 12,786,105, forward strand.
ATCTACACAAATGACTATATTTATACCTACTTGCACACACTGAAAACTGAGACTGGGCTTAATTAATGTTCACCAAATAAATTCAAGCCAAATATACATAATAAAATAAACTGGGGGCTGTTTCGATTTATGGTTTGTTAAATTGAACAAATATTAAGAAATTATTAGTAACATTTCACAGCGACTCAGTGTGTGTTTCTGTGTGTAAAACCAACTTTGAAAAATCATGTTAAATGTAATTATTTTTGGATGGGAACATGAAAATGCAAAACAATGATTATTTCTTATTAAGGGGAGGTCTTTGGTTTCAGTCACTTTAAACGTATTTATTCTTCATGAAGTGACCTTCATGTCAGTTACCACTCTACATTTGCCACACACTGAAGACTCGGCTACTTTTTCTAAAGGTAAGACCTGCTTTCAGACAGTGACATCATGAAGCCTCTGAATGCTCAGAAGAGACCATCCAAGAGATGTGCACACCTGCCATTGGATGTACACAAGGACATACACGCATATTGACCAATCACGTGCGGTGCGAAGAGAAAAAAAAGTGAGAGAGAGAGAGAGAGAGAGAGTGACAAAAAAAACAAGGCTCCCAAAAAAAGAGCCGTCTGCCGTCGTTCACTTCAAAGAGCCGGCTCTAAGAGCCATTTCATTCGTGACCGACCCATAACTAGTGGTCAGAGTCAGAGCTGTGGAAGCAATAACCCCCCTGCAGTGAAAACGACTCACATCCGTTCTCTACAACGACACCCATACCAGGGTGCCTGTGACTTACATAGAATAGATTTTTTACACTTACTAAATTAAACTTCCATGCAAAATTTTATTAAATTCTACTGATATCTAAGGGGTCCACCGAGCCTCTGTTCCTCATACCTGTGTTTCCACTCATTCTCAGCTGGCCTCCCCCTCTTAAAATTTCTCTCCATCGTACAGAAGACACCAAATGGTCACTTTCACCCCCCCCCCCCCCCCCCACACACACACACCTAATATCACTTTCATCACACACACACACACACACACACACACACACGCACACACACACGCACACACAGACACGCACACACACGCACACACACACGCACACACGCACACACACACACACACACACACACACACACACACACACACACACACACACACACACACACACACACACCATCTACACAAATGACTATATTTATACCTACACTAGAATTTCTCTGTAAAATAACAGTAAATTACTGGCAGCAGAGACGCCAGTAATTTACTGTTAGTTTACAGTGCATCTACTGTAATTTATTTTAACAGTATTATACCGTATTTCGGATAACAGTACACGACTAGGATAACGGTAGGTATTATGGTAGTTTTACTGTGCACCTACTGTAATTTTCAACAGTATATTACTGTATTTTGGATTACAGTATATGATAGTAGGATAACTAGTTTGTGGCAATTTAACAGAGCATCTACCGTAATTTAAATTAACAGTATATTGCTGTATTTTGGATTACAGTCCATTACAGTAGTATAAATGTGGGTTATGATTCTTTTACATATATGCCAATGTGTTACTGTTTTTTTCACAAAGGGTAATGAAATCTGCTGTTAATTGCATTTAATTCCTATAAATCCCCGTAATTTAAAAAAGTGCAATTAATCAAGTGTTGATTATATGTTATTCTATTATCACAAATTATTCCTAACCTCTTACCAAATGAACAAAAAAACCAGATGCAGACTGTTCAGTAATAAGTTTGAGAACCTTTGTTATAGAACACAAGAGAATATTCCTTCTAAAACAATGTTGTAGTTTATTACAAACCCTCATTTGTACAGCAGACTTGTAAAATACATTTGATTGACATCAAAATAAAATTATTAAAGACAGGATTTACTAAACTCACGAGACACTGAATTAAAATAGCTTCAAGAACAGTGTAACAGAACAGTGTAGTTTGGTAGCAAGTATTTAACACATGAAAATGTGAGCAGTGAGTACTTATCAAACGTTTGGCAAGTGTCCTCAGTCACTGATGACGAGTGCCTGTAAACAAACCAAAATAGAAAAAGATATAAAAATATGAAACAAAAGAAAGAAACATAAGTTTGACATGAGTAAAAGAGACCAGAGCAATAAACTGTTCAAAGGCGCAAGAAAATGGTAGAAGACGGGGGAAAAAAAATGTAAAGCGAGAACAGCAAGAGACAGAAGAGAGGGTGGTTAGTTGGTTGTTATAGTTTAGGAAGGGAGGTTACCTCATAAGTGTGCTAAGTCAGTAGGGTGGAAGCATGTTGTTGGAAAGTTAAATAGGGCTAGTTGGAGGAACGGAGCCAAGCAGAAACTAGAAAGTGGGCACTAAATGATCTGAATCATCACCACTTATGTCACATGCAATAGCACTGAATTTGATTTATTTCCTGTGTCATTTACACCAGTAATACCTACCTTTGAATGAATTCCAGGGTTTGGGCTGTGTCTGGATACTGGAGGCTGAACATGTAGAACTTTGCAAACAGTGCAGCCAGTCCAGACACAAAGGTTGGCTGAATCCCCTCACAGACCATGTGCCCATGAATGCTGATCATCGACTTGCCGTTTGTCCTGGGCTCATTTTCTATGAAATATAGCGAGGAATATAGAGTGTAAAATTAGGTAGTGTCTCTATATTACTCTTTATATGGTTAACTCATTGTCACTAGAAAATAAAGTTCTTTCAAGGTGTAGGCCTGCATCAAAAAACATACCAAGCAAAATAAGGTGAGGAGTGGCTGGTAGGGTGAAGCTTCTCTCAACGTCAGCGGCGATGGCAAACACCTGAAAAGTAGAACAAAATGGTAATGTTATAGTATGTGTACAATCACAAGAATCATTCAACAATAACTGATCAATACTCACATCGGTATGTATCATAAGTCCATCTGGGCTCTAAACAAAATGAGCTGGCAGACGAACAACAAAGTACTATATGTTAGGAAAACAAGGCAATACTTGGCTAATATAAAATTATATTGGATATATTTGTAATAATTTGTAAATCAAGTCAAATAAGATGATAAGATAAGCTAGCTACAAGCTAACTTGAGCTATGAGCTAACCTGAGCTAGCTCGAGCTTGCGTCACCAATTTTAGCAACCTGACCTAATTAAACATTATCTGAAACCGTTCAATAATCATGCACACAAAACAAGACTGAACACTGCTAATTTTGGGAGACGAGCATAACTTTACCTCCTCGGTTGAATCCACATGGACGCTCTGGTTGGAATGATGACGAAGCTGTGCTGTTCAAAATCAAGTTCGAAAATAGCCAATCACGTCTTGTCAATACAAAATACTGTTTTATGCTGTTGAATTACAGTTTTTTTTATTGTAAACTGAGCATTAACTGTTAATTTACATGCGCCAAATGAATATTTTACTGAATTTTACAATTATTATAAAATACAGTAAAATACTGTTGTTATCCCCCGTAAATTTACAGCAATGCATTACATATACTGTTTTATCCTGTTAAATTACAGTTATCTACTGTGATTGTTAATTTACCAATTTAACTGTTAATTTATATGCAAGGGACGAATATTTAACAGTATTTTACAATTATAGTAAAATACAGTGAGATACTGTTGGAAATCAGCTGTAAATTTACAGAAATTCGTTACAGTACTTGCACACACTGTGAAAACTGAGACTGGGCTTAATTAATGTTCACCAAATAAATTCAAGCCAAATATACATAATAAAATAAACTGGGGGCTGTTTCGATTTATGGTTTGTTAAATTGAACAAATATAAGGAAATTATTAGTAACATTTCACAGCGACTCAGTGTGTGTTTCTGTGTGTAAAACCAACTTTGAAAAATCATGTTAAATGTAATTATTTTTGGATGGGAACATGAAAATGCAAAACAATGATTATTTCTTATTAAGGGGAGGTCTTTGGTTTCAGTCACTTTAAACGTATTTATTCTTCATGAAGTGACCTTCATGTCAGTTACCACTCTACATTTGCCACACACTGAAGACTCGGCTACTTTTTCTAAAGGTAAGACCTGCTTTCAGACAGTGACATCATGAAGCCTCTGAATGCCCAGAAGAGACCATCCAAGAGATGTGCACACCTGCCATTGGATGTACACAAGGACATGAAGACAGGTAGAGGATGCTGCAAAAAAGGATTCACCAACACACTATGCAGCAAGTGTAATGTTCACCTTTGCTTTTCAGAGGACAAGAACTGTTTTTAAGACTTTCACTAACAATGAAAGTTTGTCATGAAAAGAAAAAAGGAATGAAGAAGTTGCTAGAAAAAGCTAGAATTTTATCCTTTTTATTTATTTAATTATTTATTTTTAATAAATGCTTTCATAAAAATATGACTAATGTGTGAATATTTGTAAATGTTATATACATTTATGGAGCTAAGTAAGCAATCAAACTTGCAAATTAACCTTTAGTTGTTGTGAATTGTTGTTCAGACAAAGTGAGTAAAAACACAGAAATTCTGCTACCACCAAAGCCCAACGTTTCTCTAAAAACGTGTATAAATATTTTTTTCCCAAAAACTCTTTGATTTCTGCATCAAAGGCCTCCTACAACAACATCTGAATGGTCAAATATTTTTTTTTAGGTTTTTCTTAATTTGGGTCTTACAGGGTTAATTAGTGTACTCTGTATTTTTAGTAAATTTAAATCAATTTCTTCCAAATATATAATTAAAAAGAAATTACATTTCCTCAGTTACTCCATAAATATAAAAAGCTTATTCTTGAGAAATTGTGTTTGATTGTTTGAACAACAACATATAAGACTAACAACAAAATATAAGACTAGAGTATGCACCGTAAAAAGTTTGACTATTAGTTACTCAAAATAATTAAGGCAACACAGTGACACAGAACATTATTAAGTAGATTTAAAGTTCTTCAACTTTAAATAAAAATTACTTAATTATTTGACCAAATTAAAACAAACTAAATTAGAACATCCTAGTTGAAAAATGTGTTCAAATGGGTTGAATTTAGTAATATTATGCTAAAAGAAAGTAGTAAATCAAACGGAAATGTAATTTCTTTTTAATTATATATTTGGAAGAAATTGATTTAAATTTACTAAAAATACAGAGTACACTTATTAATATGTACTTAATATTTGGTAGAAATGTATTTGAATTTACTAATTGTTGATGCCTGTGATTTCACCAAAACTAACATGAGAAGAGATGAATTTTAACATCAAGAAGTGTCACAAAAAACAGACAACCAGTGTGCAAACAGTCGCACTGCGCATCAAGTTTATCATAACTTCATCGTCGCGTCGTGTCTTACTGTGTGTGTGTGTGTGTGTGTGTGTGGGTGGGTGGGTGTGTCTGTGGGTAGGGGGCTGTGTCTGTGTGTGTGTGTGTGGGTGTGTCTGTGTGTGTGTCTTAAGCTCATTGGCCCGGTCTCATTGGCCCGGTCTCAATGGCTCGGTCTGTTTGAAGACACGCCGATGTATTGGAGTCCTCTGCAGAGCCGCCAGCTTTCATCCCTCCGCTCCGCTTCAGACATACCTGACGCGCGATCTGTGAACAGTCAACGCTCAGCAACTCCAACGAACTGGACTGGACCAAAGGCAGGGCCCGCATACAGAGGTATCGGCTTCACGGTAAGAAACTGCTGGTTTACCTTTTTTTTGTGAACATAGATGAAGTATTTACAACTATATACAGAGTAAATCTACTTTAAGAGTATGTAAAAGTCAGCGTAAAATTCTGCAGAAATGCAGTGAAAATTTTAACTCTACTCTAGTGATGATTTCCCGCCGTCCACGTGTCTGGAGCGGTGAGATGGTCTGATAAGTAACGTTAACATAGCTACGTGCAACATACATAGCCTCAAGCTAACTAACTAACTCGAAATTAATGCACGCTGCTTGTGCGTTATACAATAGTACCCAGCTGCAGCCCCGGAGATATTTTGTTTAGTTAGTATTATCAATAAACTTACAACAGTAATTACCTTTCAAAAAATAAAAGATATAACACTTTATTGTAAAATTACGCCATGCCAGTAGCCATTTTTTAAAGATGTTGATAGTACTGTATAGCTTAAAATTGTAATGAAATATTATTTATTGTAGTTATTATATTATTATTATTATATGTAAATTAAAAGGTCGCAGCCCTGGCAGTGTACGCTATGGCTTATATTTATATTTATTTAAACACAGGCCCGTTGCGACAAGGCAGCCGGCAAAATACAAAAAAAAAACTCCGTAGTGTGGAAAATAAATAGTTTCCTGTTCTCGTGGGGTTATTAGTGTAAGGCCTTCTGTATGTTGCTTAAGATAACAATTAACTAACATTCAAGAGTTGTAATTCCTGTGTGGTTTGGAAACTCTTTTCTGAAAAACTGTTTCTGAGAGCTGATTTCTTGTGCTGAACAAAAAGAGCTGTGGACATGAATCACGTTCAGCTCTCGCTGTCACGGACTCTTCATGATTCGCGAACACAGAACTGTGACGGATTCAGTCCACGGCGAAACAGTCGCGGCGGCGCGCTGCTGTGTGTGTGTGTGTGTGTGTGTGTGTGTGTGTGTGTGTGTGTGCGTGTGTGTGTGCGTGTGTGTGTGCGTGTGTGTGTGTGTGTGATGAAAGTGATATTAGGTGTGTGTGTGTGTGTGGGGGGGGGGGGGGGAGTGACCATTTGGTGTCTTCTGTACGATGGAGAGAAAGTTTAAGATGGGGGGGGCCAGCTGAGAATGAGTGGAAACACAGGTATGAGGAACAGAGGCTCGGTGGACCCCTTAGATATCAATAGAATTTAATAAAATTTTGCATGGAAGTTTAATTTAGTAAGTGTAAAAAATCTATTCTATGTAAGTCACAGGCACCCTGGTATGGGTGTCGTTGAAGAGAAGGGATGTGAGTCGTTTTCACTGCAGGGGGGTTATTGCTTCCACAGCTCTGACTCTGACCACTAGTTATGGGTCGGTCACGAATGAAATGGCTCTTAGAGCCGGCTCTTTGAAGTGAACGACGGCAGACGGCTCTTTTTTTGGGAGCCTTGTTTTTTTTGTCACTCTCTCTCTCTCTCTCTCACTTTTTTTTCTCTTCGCACCGCACATGATTGGTCAATATGCGTGTATGTCCTTGTGTACATCCAATGGCAGGTGTGCACATCTCTTGGATGGTCTCTTCTGAGCATTCAGAGGCTTCATGATGTCACTGTCTGAAAGCAGGTCTTACCTTTAGAAAAAGTAGCCGAGTCTTCAGTGTGTGGCAAATGTAGAGTGGTAACTGACATGAAGGTCACTTCATGAAGAATAAATACGTTTAAAGTGACTGAAACCAAAGACTTCCCCTTAATAAGAAATAATCATTGTTTTGCATTTTCATGTTCCCATCCAAAAATAATTACATTTAACATGATTTTTCAAAGTTGGTTTTACACACAGAAACACACACTGAGTCGCTGTGAAATGTTACTAATAATTTCTTAATATTTGTTCAATTTAACAAACCATCAATCGAAACAGCCCCCAGTTTATTTTATTATGTATATTTGACTTGAATTTATTTGGTGAACATTAATTAAGCCCAGTCTCAGTTTTTACAGTGTGTGCAAGTAGGTATAAATATAGTCATTTGTGTAGATGGTGTGTGTGTGTGTGTGTGTGTGTGTGTGTGTGTGTGTGTGTGTGTGTGTGTGTGTCTGTCTGTCTGTCTGTCTGTCTGTCTGTGTGTGTGTGTGTGTGTGCACTGTAAGAAAAGATACACCATATCTACTCAATAAAAATGAGGCAACAGATTACAATCAATATTATTAATTAAATTTCACAATGTTTGATATTGAGTAAATTTTAATTAAATGAGACCCTTAATAGTTACCCATTTAATATGAGTAGATCTGAATAGAAAACGGTAGAGAATTAATTAAAACCTAAACAAACATATTGAGTTGATTTGAAAAAGTAAGTGTAAATTGTACTAATAAAAAAATATTAAATTCTACATATCAATGATATATAATTGATTAATAATCAACTACATTTATCTGTGCATTAATTTGAATGTATTCAATGCAATTAATTAAATATAAAAAAAGATATTTCTTAGGAATAACTAGTCTATAGCCCAGAAAATACAGAACTAAACAAATACTCAAATAACATGTTTATTAACAATTAACAGCTGTCCTATTCTGTCCTATTTCAAACCAGAAATTTGAATAGGACAGAATACTGACTCCAAACTTTTTTGTAAAAACAAAAATAAATTCCATTTTACACAGTGATGATGTATTTCCATGCTTGCGCACCTCACAAAGCTTCTAAATTGGATTAATAATGATCTTAAAGAAAGATTCTCCAGAAGTGCATGTACCAAAACAATTTGTATGGAGTAAAACACATTTAGAACTAACCACAAAGAAACGGCATTGACATTAGTGGGATAAGTGTCCAAATCAGTGCTAACTTACAAACATAGCAGCACTTTCAAATGTGCAAATCGCTAGCTCTGTAGAAGCTGCACATGGTTACAAGGGAAGTCTGCAGGACTGACTGGACATTACCATGTATGGGCCTCAGTTAGCCAGCACAGGGATGCTAAGGTTAACATGTGTTTTGTTGATGCCGTGAAGGGGCAACTCTGGGTGACTCTCGTTTGTTGGTATTGTGAAAAAAACGGATTATAATTTAGTACCCGGACCCAGCACAGGGATGCAAAGGTTAACATGTGTTTTGTTGATGCCGTGAAGGGGCAACTCTGCGTGACTAAAGATAGAAGACGTTATAAGGGCAGGAGGTGATGTATAGTAGGATGGCTAAATTTCCTATAAAATGTATAGTCTTGCAGACTGTTGAGTGCTTCTGGAGAATTCGGCTGAAGCGCTCCCAAGCAACTGCAGTGCTCGGAAATGACACTTGACTTGTTACAAAATAAAGATCTCTTTGTTTGGTGAAGTCTTGTGTCACGGAGTCTCATTCTACATCATTATCTCATCACCTGTTGTTCTCAAGAACAGGGAAGCCTGACGAAACTACACAACCATGATAGCGGAATGCTAAGCCGCATCCTTCAAAATAAAGTTTGACTTCAATACATGAATTCTTCCTAAATGTATAATGCCGTGTTCATATTAAAGCGCAACAAAATCACACTAGGCCTACTGATGTACATTAACATAAAGCCTTGGCAACAGAAGCCAACTTTATGTTCTGATAGCTAATATAGCCTTCATGCGTTCTTCTTACAAGCCAGGTGATAATAAAATAAGTTTTCTTACCTTTGAGCAATGTCGAAGAAGATGAACATTCACTGTCTATGCTCCTCAAATGTCTTGTGGCTAAATGAAAGCCTGCTGCATAAAAAAGGTACACTTTGACAGGAAGTGCTTCTCAATTAAAATTTGCCTGATTACATTAATTTGAATTCACTCAATATCCGGTCTTTTTGGGACTAAGCAAACACAATGCTTATATTTTATTCAATTACAATGGGTGGATTTTATTCCAAATATTTTTATTTGAAATTTAATTAAATATTTGCCTCAAAACCTAAAACATAACTATATTGAATATATTTTACCTGATACATTGATTCAAATCTACATCACCACAGAATCCTTTCTTACAATGTGTGTGTGTGTGTGTGTGTGTGTGTGTGTGTGTGTGTGTGTGTGTGTGTGTGTGTGTGTGTGTGTGTGTGTGTGTGTGTGTGTGTGTGTGTGTGTGTGTGTGTGTGTGTGTGATGAAAGTGATATAAGGTGTGTGTGCGTCTGGTTTTTTTGTTCATTTGGTAAGAGGTTAGGAATAATTTGTGATAATAGAATAACATATAATCAACACTTGATTAATTGCACTTTTTTAAATTACGGGGATTTATAGGAATTAAATGCAATTAACAGCAGATTTCATTAACCTTTGTGAAAAAAACAGTAACACATTGGCATATATGTAAAAGAATCATAACCCACATTTATACTACTGTAATGGACTGTAATCCAAAATACAGCAATATACTGTTAATTTAAATTACGGTAGATGCTCTGTTAAATTGCCACAAACTAGTTATCCTACTATCATATACTGTAATCCAAAATACAGTAATATACTGTTGAAAATTACAGTAGGTGCACAGTAAAACTACCATAATACCTACCGTTATCCTAGTCGTGTACTGTTATCCGAAATACGGTATAATACTGTTAAAATAAATTACAGTAGATGCACTGTAAACTAACAGTAAATTACTGGCGTCTCTGCTGCCAGTAATTTACTGTTATTTTACAGAGAAATTCTAGTGTAGGTATAAATATAGTCATTTGTGTAGATGGTGTGTGTGTGTGTGTGTGTGTGTGTGTGTGTGTGTGTGTGTGTGTGCGTGTGTGCGTGTGTGTGTGTGTGTGTGTGCGTGTCTGTGTGTGTGTGTGTGTGTGTGTGTGTGTGATGAAAGTGATATTAGGTGTGTGTGTGTGTGTGTGTGTGTGTGTGTGTGATGAAAGTGATATTAGGTGTGTGTGTGTGTGTGTGTGTGTGTGTGTGTGTGTGGGGGGGGGGGGGGGTGAAAGTGACCATTTGGTGTCTTCTGTACGATGGAGAGAAAGTTTAAGATGGGGGGGGCCAGCTGAGAATGAGTGGAAACACAGGTATGAGGAACAGAGGCTCGGTGGACCCCTTAGATATCAATAGAATTTAATAAAATTTTGCATGGAAGTTTAATTTAGTAAGTGTAAAAAATCTATTGTATGTAAGTCACAGGCACCCTGGTATGGGTGTCGTTGTAGAGAACGGATGTGAGTCGTTTTCACTGCAGGGGGGTTATTGCTTCCACAGCTCTGACTCTGACCACTAGTTATGGGTCGGTCACGAATGAAATGGCTCTTAGAGCCGGCTCTTTGAAGTGAACGACGGCAGACGGCTCTTTTTTTGGGAGCCTTGTTTTTTTTGTCACTCTCTCTCTCTCTCTCTCTCACTTTTTTTTCTCTTCGCACCGCACGTGATTGGTCAATATGCGTGTATGTCCTTGTGTACATCCAATGGCAGGTGTGCACATCTCTTGGATGGTCTCTTCTGAGCATTCAGAGGCTTCATGATGTCACTGTCTGAAAGCAGGTCTTACCTTTAGAAAAAGTAGCCGAGTCTTCAGTGTGTGGCAAATGTAGAGTGGTAACTGACATGAAGGTCACTTCATGAAGAATAAATACGTTTAAAGTGACTGAAACCAAAGACTTCCCCTTAATAAGAAATAATCATTGTTTTGCATTTTCATGTTCCCATCCAAAAATAATTACATTTAACATGATTTTTCAAAGTTGGTTTTACACACAGAAACACACACTGAGTCGCTGTGAAATGTTACTAATAATTTCTTAATATTTGTTCAATTTAACAAACCATAAATCGAAACAGCCCCCAGTTTATTTTATTATGTATATTTGACTTGAATTTATTTGGTGAACATTAATTAAGCCCAGTCTCAGTTTTCACAGTGTGTGCAAGTAGGTATAAATATAGTCATTTGTGTAGATGGTGTGTGTGTGTGTGTGTGTGTGTGTGTGTGTGTGTGTGTGTGTGTGTGTGTGTGTGTGTGTGTGTGTGTGTGTGTGTGATATTAGGTGTGTGTGTGTGTGTGGGGGGGGGGGGGTGAAAGTGACCATTTGGTGTCTTCTGTACGATGGAGAGAAAGTTTAAGAGGGGGGGGGGGGGGGGGGCAGCTGAGAATGAGTGGAAACACAGGTATGAGGAACAGAGGCTCGGTGGACCCCTTAGATATCAATAGAATTTAATAAAATTTTGCATGGAAGTTTAATTTAGTAAGTGTAAAAAATCTATTCTATGTAAGTCACAGGCACCCTGGTATGGGTGTCGTTGTAGAGAACGGATGTGAGTCGTTTTCACTGCAGGGGGGTTATTGCTTCCACAGCTCTGACTCTGACCACTAGTTATGGGTCGGTCACGAATGAAATGGCTCTTAGAGCCGGCTCTTTGAAGTGAACGACGGCAGACGGCTCTTTTTTTGGGAGCCTTGTTTTTTTTGTCACTCTCTCTCTCTCTCTCTCTCTCACTTTTTTTTCTCTTCGCACCGCACGTGATTGGTCAATATGCGTGTATGTCCTTGTGTACATCCAATGGCAGGTGTGCACATCTCTTGGATGGTCTCTTCTGAGCATTCAGAGGCTTCATGATGTCACTGTCTGAAAGCAGGTCTTACCTTTAGAAAAAGTAGCCGAGTCTTCAGTGTGTGGCAAATGTAGAGTGGTAACTGACATGAAGGTCACTTCATGAAGAATAAATACGTTTAAAGTGACTGAAACCAAAGACTTCCCCTTAATAAGAAATAATCATTGTTTTGCATTTTCATGTTCCCATCCAAAAATAATTACATTTAACATGATTTTTCAAAGTTGGTTTTACACACAGAAACACACACTGAGTCGCTGTGAAATGTTACTAATAATTTCTTAATATTTGTTCAATTTAACAAACCATAAATCGAAACAGTCCCCAGTTTATTTTATTATGTATATTTGACTTGAATTTATTTGGTGAACATTAATTAAGCCCAGTCTCAGTTTTCACAGTGTAAGTAAGTGCTTGCATAATGATTAATTCTCTTAATGTCTACTTTCTAAAAAAAACCAGACTGTGGCATTTTAATGAAGTTTTAGGTTAATGTAATGTGCCTAATGTGTTAAATAGCAAAAATAGCAAAACCAACAAAGAAGTCTGGTTATACATCTTTAAAATATTTATTTAACTGCAACGCAAATATTTAATGTCAATTGCAGTTTTTGCACTTGTGCTGCCGGATAAACATCCGCTTCCTAGCAACAGTAGTAAACGACAACTTTCCGCATATCGCTCACATTGGCCTCAAAATGACTGTCCGTGACTATCCGGTGTTCATGTGTTAATCATATTTATCATCAACCTTATGAACAGACAGTTTAATTCGCGTGTTCGTCACATTTATCAGTAACTTTATGAAACGATAGTGACGATAAGACAAACAGCCTCCCGGGGAGTCAGCGGCGAAGTGACCGCAGGTCTCAGTGCATCACACTGTCAGAGCTCCGCAGTCCACACCGTCACACAGTGATAAAGTGCAGCATGTCAGTCTCCTCTCCTCAACGAATCCACACAGCAGCTCGTTAATACATCGATAATAATTTTGAAAATAAATGCTAATGAGCGACGAATAAACAACCAAAAACTGTTTTGCAGCAGTATTTAAAAGTGTAAATGAAAAACCCCTCACTGCCTTCATTCATTCACATTTCTCATAAAGTCTTCATACCGTTCCCTGACAGTAGCGCCGTTCCGAGACGCCACACGACAGCGCTTTGCTGTGCTCGTGCACACACACACTGATGTTTATGTTGTAAATGGCTTGTGTGATTTTTTTTTAGCTTTAGTAAGTACAATTTATTGTCCCAAATTATAAAATTCTAATTATACGTTAATGTTTATTGATTAGATACAATAACTTTTCAGTGAGTGCAATTGTTTAATTTACGTCTATGTGCTTTGATAAATTATTACTTTTATTCACTTAAAGGAATGGTCTGTGTCTTTTGTACATGAATATTGTACAAAAGATATCTTTGATATTATTGTCAATTACAATGATTATTTAGACTGATTTCAAAGGCATATATTGATTGTCTAATTAATAATAATATTTAATTAAATCTTTTTCAAAATATTTAATAATAAAATGATAACGTTTAGTTAGTATTATCAATAAACTTACAACAGTAATTACCTTTCAAAAAATAAAGGATATAACACTTTATTGTAAAATTACGCCATGCCAGTAACCATTTTTTAAAGATGTTGATAGTACTGTATAGCTTAAAATTGTAATGAAATATTATCAATTGTAGTTATTATATTATTATTATTATATGTAAATTAAAAGGTCGCAGCCCTGGCAGTGTACGCTATGGCTTATATTTATATTTATTTAAACACAGGCCCGTTGCGACAAGGCAGCCGGCAAAATACAAAAAAAACTCCGTAGTGTGGAAAATAAATAGTTTCCTGTTCTCGTGGGGTTATTAGTGTAAGGCTTTCTGTATGTTGCTTAAGATAACAATTAACTAACATTCAAGAGTTGTAATTCCTGTGTGGTTTGAATATTAAGGTCCGGTGTAATGCCTGTGTGGTTATCGAAACATCTTAATTTGATTCCTGTGTGGTTTTGAAGCTCTGAAAAGACGTCTAGTTTCATTTAATTCCTTTGTGATTTGGAAACTCTAAAAAAAAAATATAGGCATATATATATATAAAATGGCAACTGAAAGCAATTGACTGGAAGCTATTGAGCTAATGGTTCTTATACACCTTTTTTTATTCCATTTCAGTCCTTTTTATAATTTATATAATTTTTTAATGTAAATATTAGCATTTAGCTCAATATCTTCCAGGTCATGTGACCTAAAGACTCCAAATCAGTGCAGAAACATAGTACTAGATTGCCTAGTCAGGACACACCTTTTTTTATTCAATTTTAGTCCTTTTTATAATTTATATAATTTTTTTTAATGTAAATATTAGCATTTTACCTCAATAGCTTCCAGGTCATGTGATCTAAAGACTCAAAATCAGTACAGATCAATAGTACTAGACTGCCTAGTCAGGACACACCTTTTTTTATTCCATTTTAGTCCTTTTTATATTTTTTATAATTTTTTTAATGTAAATATTAGCATTTTAGCTCAATAGCTTCCAGGTCATGTGACTTAAAAACTCCAAATCAGTGCAGAAACATAGTACTAGACTGCCTAGTCAGGACACACCTTTTTTTATTCCATTGTAGTCCTTTTTATATTTTTTATAATTTTTTTAATGTAATTATTAGCATTTTAGCTCAATATCTTCCAGGTCATGACCTGAAGACTCCAAATCAGTGCAGAAACATAGTACTAGATTGCCTAGTCAGGACACACCTTTTTTTATTCCATTTTAGTCCTTTTTATAATTTATATAATGTTTTTAATGTAATTATTAGCATTTTAGCTCAATATCTTCCAGGTCATGTGACCTAAAGACTCCAAATCAGTGCAGAAACATAGTACTAGATTGCCTAGTCAGGACACACCTTTTTTTATTCCATTTTAGTCCTTTTTATAATTTATATAATTTTTTTAATGTAAATATTAGCATTTTAGCCCAATAGCTTCCAGGTCATGTGACTTAAAAACTCCAAATGAGTGCAGACACATAGTACTCGACTGCCTAGTCAGGACACACCTTTTTTATTCCATTTTAATACTTCTTATAATTTTTATACTTTTTTTAATGTAAATATTAGCATTTTAGCTCAATAGCTTCCAGGTCATGTGACCTAGGGGGTCAAAATCAGTGTAGGACAGTTTAGCTACACTTGCTGTATGAGACACGCCTTTTTTTAATAACATTTCAACACTTTTCATATTTTTAATACATTTTTTAAAATACATTTCATACAGTAAAATATGAGCATTGTAGCTTCCAGGTTATTTCACCTGCTGGCTCAAAATCAGTTAATGATCACACTTGTTTAATGAGACACACCTCTTAATGTATTTATTTATTATTTAGAAATACAAAACAAATCTTAACACTCATATTTTAAAAATAAAGTTTTGGCACATTTAATACTCACTTTTATTATGAAGACCGGAAGTTTCCACACGCTGCAGTCAGCTCGCAAACGTATTTGACATAAAGTCGGCAGTAAGGGCGCACTTGAAATGTCGGAGCGGCTGGCTTGACCACGGGAAAACGAAAGACGGCTGGCGTGACCGCGGTGAACAAGAGCGCGTTATTCACTGTTTAATCTGCTGCAGGCAGGTGTTATGTTGTGTTTAAAAAAAAAGGGAAGAGAGGAGAAGTGTGAAGTTGAGTGAAGTTACAGGAGAAAAGGATATGTTGGTTTGTTTTGGAGTGTGGATGGTAATCAAGTGCTTTGGGGGTTTTTGGATGTTGAAAAGACTGGTATTAAATTATAGAAGTTGTTGGTGTTGGAGTAAATGGTGAATGAGCTGTTTCTGAGAGCTGATTTCTTGTGCTGAACAAAAAGAGCTGTGGACATGAATCACGTTCATCTCTCGCTGTCACGGACTCTTCATGATTCGCGAACACAGAACTGTCACGGATTCAGTCCACGGCGAAACAGTCGCGGTGGCGCGCTGCTGTGTGTCTATTATAGAAGACTTTTACAGAAACGGGAGACAATTTAGCGTCCTTTTCTCCAAGCTAACGGCTAATGTTGACACACACACACAGACAGACAGACAGACAGACACACACACACACACACACACACACACACACACACACACACACACACACACACACACACACACACACACACACACACACACACACATTAACATTATCCTCTCTGTGCCTCCATAATAATAATAATCATACTACTACTTATAATAATAAAAACACTTTTATATTTTAACTTTTTAATGAAGTATTATTATTTTAGTATCACCATCATCATTATAAACATTATAATGCTGTTTTAAAATTAAACCGTACTTTTATATCAAAACTCAGAGTCTGTGTGTCTGTGTGTATAAAAGTACAGTTTAATTGCAAAACAGCATTATAATAATGTTAATAATAATGATGATAATACTAAAATAATAATACTTAAATAAGAAGTTAAAATATAAAAGTGTTTTTTTATTATTATTATTATTATTAGTAGTAGTAGTAATATTATGGAGGCACAGAGATGATAATAATAATATACACATATACATTTGTTATTATTATTTTAAATCTTGCAGCTATCTGCGAGTCTATCTTCTGTGTATGTGTGTGTGTGCGTGCGTGCTTGTGTGTGTGTGTGTGTGTGCGTGCGTGCTTGTTTCAAGTGGCGGAGAAAAGGACGCTAAATTGTCTGTAAAAGTCTTCTACAGCGAGCGACCGCGACTGTTTCGCCGTGGACTGAATCCGTGACAGTTCTGTGTTTGCGAATCATGAAGAATCAGTGACAGCGCGAGCTTTCATGGCCAAACTAGACCAGTGCACCAAGAAACTAACGGATGTGGTTTCATCAAGAGGAGGAGAATAGTTGCAAGTTCTATAACATGGCTAATACCTGGCTTTTGCTGTTATGTGGAGACAGGTGGTCAGCTTATTCAAGATGCTTAAGAAACGCATAAGGAATTACACAATGCTTTTGTCACTGAGGAGGAGTTGAAATTTGGGTTTGTTTTCTTATTTTGCAATCTCAAGTTTACTTCAACACTTCAAAATAATAAATAATTGCAAAAGCGGTGGTTGAACAGTCTTTCTTGAAAGCTACATTATCAAAAAAACAAAAATCAGATTTTTTTTATATTGTTGAAACTTAAAAAAAGTTGTGTGCATTATTACTGTAATTAGACAACAAATAAAAGTATTTTATAATAATATGGTAAAGCCAGCTGGAGTAACTTGAGTTATCAACTTAAAAACATGCCATTAGGCTAACCATTATTAAGTAAGCAGTACTTAATAGAATCTTTGACTGAAAAGTAAAAGCTAATTCGTCCAAATAAATATAGTTTGTTGGTTCAATGTAATTTCAAATTAAGTTGTCACAACTAAGAAAGACTAATGGAAACTGTCGCGTTGATTTTTTTTGTTGACTCTAAACATTTATTTTTAGAGTGTATGAAAGCAGGACGTCGTGGGTCCACAGTCTCATCCATGAAAGTATTTGAAACCTCTCTGACACGGCTGTCAAAATAAACTGTGACATAATCACAAGTTGACAATTCGACAACGAACATGTGACGTAGTCACAAGTTGCAAGGCATTTACACATTTACAAATGTCTTTATAACTTGTAGAAAATGTCACAAAGCTTTAAACTCAGTTTGACTTCAAACATATATTCAGCATCATTACATGTGTGCTTTAATCATTATGATCTGTCTTTCTCATGTTTCTATTGTATGTCTTCACTAAATGTTTGAAGAGGACATACAATGCAAAGTTAATGGCGCTAACATTTTGTACACTGTGTAATCCAAGGAAATGTTATGCACATGCTGCAGTCACAGCAGTGAAACCAGGAATGTTAACTGATATGGATCTTAACACAAGACCGACAAAAATATTTTAGTCTTTTAGTAAATTTCAATCTTTATAGCTGTAGTACGAAACTTTGAAATACCATTAAATGTCTGATGCCATTGCCAGATGAGTTAACATTGTGCTGATGAATGTCTCTCTCTCTCTCTCATAGTGTTGCGCTGATTACAGGCTGTGTTGATGAACAGTACAGCCTCCTGAGGTGGGCTCCCTCGGAAGTTGGATGATTACAGACTGGGCTCTACGTCCATTGGAAAATAGAGTGGTTTTCAAGAGTCTACACCATGAAGGAGGATACAAAACAGAGATTCCTCGTGACCAAACACCCTCCGTGGTACTACCAGTCAGATCCCAGACTTCGCTTCAGCTGTGAACGTACAAAAGGCCTGATGAACAATGTCGCCGCTCTGATGGTGTGCAAGCAGGAGGAATTGAGTGAAAGGGTGAAAAGCTGGAATCCTAAAGCCATAAACAAGGCTATCAGAGACATGGTGATCCAAGAAGCTTCCACTATACCGCAAAAACCCTCGCATGCGCTTCTAACAGCGCTTATGGATCTGGTGGACATTGAGGTGGGGGACGGTTGGGGATCTATGTCAAGTAGGGACAAGTCTGGTGTCGATCATCTTCTGGTCTCATACGGTAACTACACAAGGCTCTATGTACCTAATAAATGTCTGACAGGTACCGCCGGTGAGAAGGTGATCCCGATCGCCACACATTACGCTGAAGACCACAACCTCGCCTTCTATGACGAAGGGAGGTCAATGGTAGGAACCTACACCGTCTCCATCACACAGACAGGGAACAGTAAGAGCGAGTCATACTTTTTGCAAGAGGTACTGTTCGTCCCGGGACCTGAGAGTCTCGACGTGCTGAAAGCGGTAACAGGTGACAGGTTCCAGTTCTGGGACATGGCACTCGAGGTGCCCACACACATCACGGCTCTTGCGCCGTCCTTTCAACAAATCCACCGTACACAGCTGCTGCTCGCTGAGCCTCTTCAGAGCAACTCAGGCATGGCAGAGCTAAACCCAATGTGCTGTGTGCTCCAGACGGCTTCCAGTGGAACGTCTAACATCAACAGTAAGGCCAGCGTGGATTGTTTCACCTCAGAACAAGTCGTCTGTGATCTGAGTCATTTTGAATACCATTCCGGTGAAACTCCCACTGTCTACTTTAGGAATCGAAGGCGAGAGCACATGGTGCCCGTTGTTGCTTTGAGAAAGGGACAAGCCAAGGTCCCCGAGCTGTATGTGTCTACCACCTTGAGGTTCTGCAGAGCTGTGAAGCAATCGTGCGTCAAGGGTAACGGGGACGTTGCGAGTTGTTGGCACGAGACGCTCAGGGAATTGGAGAGACCGACCTTCATCACCGGTCCAGAGATGCATCAGGACACACACATTTCCGCCTTAACGTCGTTCATCAGGCGTGTGAATCCAAGCAGCTGGTGCAATTACATACCCAAGCACGTGGAGAGAATGATTGTGGACCCTCTCATGGGAGAGGTGGTGGAATTGGCTATTAAATTTATGACCAGCAAGATTCCTAATGCGTTCGCTGTGGCAGAGCTGTTGCACTGCCCGATTGACACAGTGAGAGAATGCATCGAGGTGTGGAAGAAGAAAAACTCTGACGAGATCATGCACGCAACCATGGCGAAAATGCGCATAGATTATGTGAAGGCTCGGATGAGATCGGACTGGGTCGAGCTGACCCGCATCGTGTCTCAGTATGCTGAAAGGAAATACACTAACGAGGGTGAGGTCACAAAGGTCAAAGAAGAGATGTCTGTATATCAGACAGACATAGCCAAAGCCCAGAAGATGTGGTACAGACTGTCCAAACAACGTGGAAACAGGATTAAAGAAAAAAACAAGAAGCTTGCATCTTTGTGCGGCAGTGTTAAAGTGCTCTTCCTAAGTCTGCGCACATGTGACAAGAAATTAAAGAAATTGCTGAAGGCAGGAGAAGAGGAGCCACATAGTGAGTCCTCATCATGGCTACACTCTGACAAAGCCCAAGATGCCACGGATGGTGCCACCGGAGAGGATGAGAGTCTGTGTTGCACTGCGACACCGGAATCTTGGCCTATTGAGACATGGCTAAATAACATGTCCACTCTGCTGCTGTGCGAACCCTGGTTGAAGGAAGATCGGCTCAGGCGAGAAGCTGTTTGTACTCTCCTGGGCTTGGATCACACTCTTCTGGACAAAAGACACAGTGACATCCTTCGAGAGTGGGTCATTGAAAACCGAACCGTTGTCAACATACTCAGCGTTTACCGAGTGCAGGACAGACTCACTAAGGCTCTGGTGGACTGCTTAGAGTCAACGTCTAGCGACAACTGGAGACTTAAAGTAATTTCGTCTTTCAAAGACCAGCCTGCGGCTAAATCGACCAAGAAGAACAGGGATGTTCAAAGAAAAACGCGCGTTGCTACCAGAGGCAACTTTGGCAGCTTCGCTCCGAAGAGAGAAGGATTCCCTCAACCCAGAGCAGTGAAGAGAGATCGGTTGGCCTGCAAGTCGAATACAGTTTCGGCCTCTAAGTCATCTATCTCCAGGAAGGACAACAACGGCGCTTGCTTTTTGCTGAGGGAGGCTGTGGATGTGGATGCGGATTCGGAAGACACCGGGGACGACAGCTACAGTCTCAACGAATACGATTTAACCGACAGTTTCATAAACGACGGAACTGACGAAGAGGACACCAGCAGCGATGAGGAGGAGACCGAGAAAGAATTGTGTGCACAGTCTAACAGGAAGGCCGCAAAGAAGACCAAGCATTTCACGCGCGTGTTTCAGTCAGAGTCCGATGAAGAGGAGTGCTCCACCGAGCCAGTCTGTAGTATCGAAAAGGACACTCCGTTGTATCAGAGTACATCACAGTTTGACTCTGACTCTGAACAGCCCAAAGTAAAGCGAGTTAAACTGCATAAGGAGAAACCGTGCCCTGAAAAGCCGAGGAGAAGTGCCAAGGTGGTTCAAAACACATCAGTCCGAGCCCTGGGTAGGAAACGTGTTCATTTTGCTAAGACAGCATTGGCCCCCAACCTGGATTCCCCTCCAAAAAAATGCCAGCTGTCAGAAAGTGATGACTACGAAGAGGAAGAGGAAGAGGAGGAGGAGGAGGAGGAGGAGGAGGATGAGAAGGAGGAGGAGGATGAGGAGGAGGAGGAGGAGGATGAGGAGGAGGAGGATGAGAAGGAGGAGGAGGAGGATGAGGAGGAGGAGGATGAGGAGGACACTGCTCCAGCAGCTGACACTCGCCACGAGGGATACTACCCACACGTCACCTAAAAACTGAAGGTAAGTGCTCTTTCTAGCTTATCCAAGTAGTCTGTAGACCAGTGCAGTACTCTCCCTCTGAGCCGGGTGCTAACAGCCTAGCTTAGCACATTCACTAGCAATGGCTTCTCTCTCTCTCTCCCACTCTCCTGCTCCCTCTTGCTCCCCTGCTCTGTCGTGTGCTCAGTGCTCGATGTTTAGTTACTCCTCTGCCTCATTTAATAATCAGGCACCTTCTTACATTTGTGACTTAATCACTTTATATCAACCGAATAGACCGCTGCGCTCCTTGAACTCAGGTCTACTGGTTATTCCTAAAATAACTAGAAGTAGAATCGGTGGTAGAACATTTATCTACCAGGCTCCTCTCCTGTGGAACCAACTTCCGCTTTCAGTCAGACAGTCTGACTCGGTCTCTGCCTTTAAGGTGAGACTGAAAACCTACCTTTTTAACATAGCCTATAGTCGAAGCTAGATCAGGTATGTCCTGATTAGAATAGTCTATCTTATGCTGCCATAGGCTTAGACTGCTGGGGGAATTTCCCATCATGCACTTAGAATGAGCACACAGACTTTGCACGAGCCGCACTTTCTCTACACCCTCCTCGATTTTTCATCCCTCACCACTTACCCGATGTATCCCCATGAGATGTAGCACATAAATATACATGTATCACATCTCTAACTGATTTTTAATCTCTTACAGTTCTGCTGACACCAGTGAACGACATGAGGTCAGGACAGGAAAGAAGACTCTGTCATCTTCAAGTCTCTGACCACAACAGCCTTCACTACAGACTGTGACAAACCCAGTGATCCAGATGGATCCTGGCATTTAAAGACTTTTCAATTTTTATTCTTGTCATTGTGTATTGTATGTTTTGGGTAACATCTACTGCACGTCTGTCCGTCCAGGGAGTGGATCCCTCACCTGTGGTTCTCCCTAAGGTTTCTACCCCCTTTCCCTTTTACAAGGGTTTTTTCCCTGGTAGTTTTTCCTTACCCTGGTTGAAGGTCTAAGGACAGAGGATGTTACCAACCCTGTGAAGTCCCGTGAGACAAACTATGTTTTGTAAACTGTGGGCTATATAAATAAAGATTGATTGATTGATTGATTGATTGATGATGATGAGGAGGAGGGGGATGAGGAGGAGACACCCAAGTTACGTATAAAAAAGACCACTCACTCTCCAATCTTGGAGACTGAGTCTGACTCTGAAGCTGCATCACACTACAAGCGGAAGGAGAGAAGACCACATGAAAATCTGGACAATACAGAGGACGGGAGGACCTTCCAGCCGATCTTCGAGCTGCAAGAAACCAGTCACCCCCAGTGCGCTAGTCCATTAAATGCACATCAGCGAAAGGAATCTGATCACAGGGGAGATGCGAAGTGTACCGCTGAAGAGCAGGTCTTTGTACAAAACGCAGTGGAGGGGAGACTTGACTACGAACCTGATAGCGATTATAGCGACCCTGACTGTCACTTACCCAGACCTCTCCTTCTCCTCTCCAGACTTCTGTGCATCAACGCCGATGTGGACGGCGCAAGGGCTGGGTTGAACTGAACCAGGACGTCCGTGCTCAGCTCAGGAACGAAGGTTTACTTCTTCTCTTCTTTCGGGACACACACGCAGTGGGGTTTTCTTCTACAGCATTCCGAACCTGTAATTACAAACATTTTAATTCTTTTTTTTTTACAAATAATGTAATCATTTTTAAATATACTACTCTATGTCACTTATGTACTTGGACACTGTTTGGAATGTACAACTTTGCGTGTACATGTGTACGATGCATTTGTATGCACTTTCACATTGTGTCTGTTGAGACCGAGTGATTCAGACGTCAGAGTTAGGCTTGTGTTTGGTGCCCTCTAGTGTTCACACTACGCAAGGTCATCAGTACACGTTAGAGCAGTGATGAACCTGGTGAACTGCTCACATAGACACAATTAAATGTAATAATGACACAAGGTTATTTACTTAGGACCTTGTAACATCACTCTATTTTGACATTTGTTTGGAATGTGCATCTTCATTCGTCATTTGTGTTTCTAGAATGCATTTGAATGATGCAACGCAAACGTTCTCCTTTTCAGGAGAAGCATGGTTTAATCAAGTCTTGGAGGAAATCTGCACAGGATCCAGTGTTTGCTCTTCTTCGTCAGAGGCTCCTCCAGCTTCCGTCACCGCTCCGCTCTAGATGTCTCGTTGTTTCTTTTGTGTGTGCATATTGTGTTAGACATGCTTTTAGACTTGGCTCCCTGTTTATTTTTATTTGTACCCTAGAATTATGATGGTAAAGCATTTTTCTTAGTGAATAATATGCATGTGTACACCGCAGTTCTACGTTAAGACTTGAGTAAAGAGGCTGACTGGTTACTGATTTTGTTACATTACTATACTACACAAGTTAGATTTACACTATAAAAATGATGCAGTTGTAATCTGTAAACAAAGTAGCTCTAATTCCCAAGTGTTTATCAACCCTTTTTCCAAATTAAATCACTTTTCATCTAATCACTCTCTAATGGAGCAACACTAAGGGCTAGAAAATAAACCACAACATATATGTCAGTTCACATCAGAGCATTGCTGAAAGTTTGTTTTAGGTGCCCTCTAACATTCTGCAAAATGTCACTCACGCCACTTATGCACCAAGCTCTGGATACGAGCACTGATAGGTGTTCCCAAAACCAACTACACTAGATTGACTTGTCATCATGGTTCTTCTCCCATAGACAAAAATATAACAAATAATGTAATGTTGGGCCCAGCATGACTGTGAGGCCTCGCTGTCCTCTTTGGGAGAGCCTGAAGGCAGCTGAGACTTATAATGGCGGCCTGAAAACCCTCAGGAGCCACATGGTGGAGAACAAAGAAAGAACCTTTTTCCTCCGCAGGGGGTCCAGTTGTGACAACTCATCCCCCATAAATCAATGCGGCGTATGACGTCACCCACAGACAGATTAGAAGCTCATTGGTGGACATCACGGAAGCCCAAGCAATAAAACGAGATTCAAATGAGTTCGTCGGTCTCTTCACCATATTTTCCTAGCGAGAGCAGATGTATGTGTTTAAGAAGAGGAAAACATCAAGAAAATCTACATCCTTGCTGGCCAAGCTTTGAAGATTTTTCTTTGTTCACTCCTACTCCATTTTTGTTTATTTTCCTTTTTGCTTCTTTTTGTTTTGATCAAAGACTGAGCGAATAACTCCCTGCGAGTTATTCCTCATCATTCCTGCAGAAGAGGAGATCGTGTTTGCTATACACACTCCTAACCACCGTCGACCAGCTGAACAACGCGATCCCAGGACCCTCTTTCTTACTCGGTGGAAAGCAACTCACAGTAAGCGAAGCTTGTGTCTGGGCAATTAGCGTATTTTAACTTGGTATAAACACGGGAGTGCACCCCGGTATTTTAATTTTGTTGTTATTTGTTTTTGTATTTTTGTTTTCTTCATCGCCGCCGTGCGCATTACACACACGACTGTACTGTTAGAATAGTGTTGATGTATTAAGTGAACTGTAGTTAACTCATTGATGTTAAGTCGCGGAGCTATCCGCGCAACTGTTGAGTGTTTCCTGTTCTCTGTGTCTTGAGCTATACGCGCACCGACAGCGCGATTGTAATAGGAGTCCCCATTCGACCGGTAAAACTACAGGCTTACTAGATAAACTCTAGCTAAACCTGTGTGGTTGAATCTGGCTCCTATTCATCCCACGTGACCCCCCTTTGTGTACTGTGACGTGTCCCCGTGTATCGCGATCCTGTGTCCTCAACACAGCCCGCGATCACTCATTGAGAGGAAACTTCCGTGATCTGTAAGAACCACAGTTTAAGTCGGACAAGCCGAATAAACTGTGTGATTACAGAAGTTTTCTGATCAGACTCGTTCCTTTGTCTATTTCACTTCTTGCCGCCATTACCTTTAAATTTTCCACGTCACTGCTGACTTCACTTCCTCCTTCGACTCTCCTCTTTTACTCAGCGCTTCCGCTGGTGAAAGACGGAAGAGCGGAGTGAAGAAATCAGAGCACGAGCGCCATCTCGCGTCGCCTCACGGTAACAGCGAGTGGCGCCATTTTCACGTGACGTACTCTTTGGTAACCCGGAAGTGGGAGGCGCGTCGTCGTGACAACCGTCACGTCAGAGACCCCTCCTTGTTTTACCTTTTGGCTTTGTTTATTGCTTCCTGTTTTACTTTGGCTTTGTTTTGTTCACTTCCTGTTACCTTGTTATTTATTAATTAATATTAATATACTTATTATTAATTAGTTATAACTGATAGTCAAGAGACACTTGAAGGTTGTAAAGTGACAGTTTCTCTGTCATTCTTCTCATGCTAAGAGGAGTGGTACCCCGTTTTTAAGAAATTAATAACAAAATTAATTATTAAAAATAATTAATCATTTGTGTTAATATTTTACCACCAATAACTAAGTTGAAACACAACATAATTGGTGCCCCGTGTGAGGGTTCTTAATATATTGCCTTGTTACTGGCACGCTTGCGCAAAACAACAGAAACTACTTGCTGTGAACAGATATTCAGTTTATAATAATTTTTAGATGTACTTGGACACTGTTTGGAATGTACAACTTTGCGTGTACATGTGTACGATGCATTTGAATGCACTTTCACATTGTGTCTGTTGAGACAGAGTGATTCAGACGTCAGAGTTAGGCTTGTGTTTGGTGCCCTCTAGTGTTCACACTACGCAAGGTCATCAGTACACGTTAGAGCAGTGCATTTGTTTGGAATGTGCATCTTCATTCGTCATTTGTGTTTCTAGAATGCATTTGAATGATGCAAACGCAAACGTTCGCCTTTACAGAAGAAGCATGGTTTAATCAAGTCTTGGAGGAAATCTGCACAGGATCCAGTGTTTGCTCTTCTTCGTCAGAGGCTCCTCCAGCTTCCGTCACCGCTCCGCTCTAGATGTCTCGTTGTTTCTTTTGTGTGTGCATATTGTGTTAGACATGCTTTTAGATTTGGCTCTCTGTTTATTTTTATTTGTACCCTAGAATTATGATGGTAAAGCATTTTTTCTTAGTGAATAATATGCATGTGTACACCGCAGTTCTACAGTAAAGACTTGAGTAAGGAGGCTGACTGGTTACTGATTTTGTTACATTACTATACTACACAAGTTAGATTTACACAATAAAAATGATGCAGTTGTAATCTGTAAACAAAGTAGCTCTAATTCCCAAGTGTTTATCAACCCTTTTTCCAAATTAAATCACTTTTCATCTAATAACTCTCTAATGGAGCAACACTAAGGGCTAGAAAACAAACTACAACATATATGTCAGTTCACACCAGAGCATTGCTGAAAGTTTGTTTTAGGTGCCCTCTAACATTCTGCAAAATGTCACTCACGCCACTTATGCGCCAAGCTCTGGATACGAGCACTGATAGGTACTTCCCTAAACCAACTACACTAGATTGACTTGTCATCATGGTTCTTCTCCCATAGACAAAAATATAACAAATAATGTAATCATTTTAAAATGTACTTGGACACTGTTTGGAATGTACAACTTTGCGTGTACATGTGTACGATGCATTTGAATGCACTTTCACATTGTGTCTGTTGAGACAGAGTGATTCAGACGTCAGAGTTAGGCTTGTGTTTGGTGCCCTCTAGTGTTCACACTACGCAAGATCATCAGTACACGTTAGAGCAGTGCATTTGTTTGGAATGTGCATCTTCATTCGTCATTTGTGTTTCTAGAATGCATTTGAATGATGCAAACGCAAACGTTCGCCGTTACAGGAGAAGCATGGTTTAATCAAGTCTTGGAGGAAATCTGCACAGGATCCAGTGTTTGCTCTTCTTCGTCAGAGGCTCCTCCAGCTTCCGTCACCGCTCCGCTCTAGATGTCTCGTTGTTTCTTTTGTGTGTGCATATTGTGTTAGACATGCTTTTAGATTTGATTTGGCTTTTGTTTTCCTTTATAGGTGTTTTCCCAGTTAAACAATATGCATCCCATGGCAGGTTCAATGGCACAGAGAGACGCAACATGAGATGGAGAGGACAGCTGAGCAGAGGAGAGCAGGAGTGCAGAGGAGTGGGGACAGACCAGATCATTTCACCAATACCGGTACCCGAGACACAATGAGCACAACATGTAACTCATGCACCAACCCCTTGAACCAACTCTGCAAACACCAAAAGCGCAATTCCTGCTTTACACTCAATTGTAGTTATAAAACACACTTTTTTCAAAACACGACACACAATTCTCTGAATTTCACGCGCGTGTTTCAGTCAGTCCGATGACACCGACACTTGCTCAAACGACGGAACTGACGAAGAGGAGCACAGCAGCAGCGGCGAGGAGGAGACCGAGAAAGAATTGTGTGCGCAGTCTAACATGGAGGCCGCAAAGAAGACCAAGCATTTCACACTGACACCGACCCTGACCATAAGAATAATCTTGTTGTTTCTATGTGAGGAGCGCTATCATAATGTCTGCCCGCGTGATAAAAAGTAAGCGGAGTGTGCCTGGACCCCAAAGTGTTTGCATGATACGATACTTAGAGGGACTGGCTAACAACGTGTGTGTGTCTCAGTTAGACAAACCTTGCAGCCCATCAGTAGTGCTGTCGTCTGCGTATTCGAAGCCTCAGTGTAAATCTGAGGAACCAAAGGGTGTCCTCAATACTCTGGATCTGTACTTTGCTCAAACGTGATAGGGACTGCATGATGTTACAGAAGCTGAACATATTGATAATGTGACATGTAACACTGCCGTATAATAAAGATAATGTGAATGAACTCACGATTGTGAATATGTCTTCTGTGTCTTTTTTTAACTGCACTTATGTCAGTTCGTGTCAGTCACAGCTTGTAAACAAAGCAAAGTGTACAGGATTACACACACTCTCACACACACACACAAAGCAGGACATTTCGCAAAGGTACAGGAATTACTTTTGAATATGTTTGCTATGCTGTCAGAATCCTGAGCTGTGAGAGACTTTATGCCGTTCTCCTTATTCTCACAATTTATTGTGTTGTTCAGAGCAAACGACTTTGTCCATGTTTATGCACAGACCAAATCATGTTCCATACTTTCAATTTATTGTAACACTGAATAACCTACAAACCCATAACATGCAATCCATTGTCCATTTATCTATAAAATATCACTCAAACACTTTATTTATCTATGTATATGTGTACATATAATCACTGTATATGCAATGTATATTGTGGTAATTATAGACTAAGTAACTCAAAATTCAGTCAGAGTCCGATGAAGAGGAGTGCTCCACCGAGCCAGTCTGTAGTATCGAAAAACGACACTCGGTTGTATCAGAGTACATCACAGTTTGACTCTGACTCTGACCAGCCCAAAGTAAAGCGAGTTAAACGACATAAGGAGAAACCGTGCCCTGAAAAGCCGAGGGGAAGTGCCAAGATGGTTCAAAACACATCAGTCTGAGCCCTGGGTAGGAAACGTGTTCATTTTGCTAAGACCGCATTGGCCCCCAACCTGGATTCCCCTCCAAAAAAATGCCAGCTGTCAGAAAGTGATGACTACGAAGATGAAGAGGAGGAGGAGGAGGAGGAGGAGGAGGAGGAGGAGGAGGAGGATTTGAAGGTGAACGTGGGATCGTGTGTTGACCCGCTCGTGCTCATGTGGTCATATCGGACTGCAACTTTCTTGGCTTCAGCGTATTTCTTCAACACAGAACACCAGCATACTCTTGTACCAGTGGCAGTAGCCATTGTCTCTCTGCAGAAGGGCTAGTGCACTAGTGGTCAGCAACATATTTATACTTTTATACAACCTGCCAGTGCACAGGTGACACAGCGAGGACTTCGGGTGGATGAACCTTCCCAATTTATCCGTTGTTGGCTGTTTTCACATTGGACGAGGAGGAGGAGGAAGAGGAGGAGACACCCAAGTTACGTATAAAAAAAGACCACTCACTCTCCAATATTGGAGACTGAGTCTGACTCTGAAGCTGCATCACACTACAAGCGGAAGGAGAGAAGACCACATGAAAATCTGGACAATACAGAGGACGGGAGGACCTTCCAGCCGATCTTCGAGCTGCAGGAAACCAGTCACCCCCAGTGCGCTAGTCCATTAAATGCACATCAGCGAAAGGAATCTGATCACAGGGGAGAGGCGAAGTGTACCGCTGAAGAGCAGGGGTTTGTACAAAACGCAGTGGAGGGGAGACTTGACAACGAACCTGATAGCGATTATAGCGACCCTGACACCATTAAATGTCTGTTGTTGCCATTGCCAGATGAGTTAACATTGTGCTGATGAATCTCTCTCTCTCTCTCTCTCTCTCTCTCTCTCTCTCTCTCTCTCTCTCTCTCTCTCTCTCTCTCTCATATAGTGTTGCGCTGATTACAGGCTGTGTTGATGAACAGTACAGACTCATGAGGTGGGCTCCCTCGGAAGTTGGATGATTACAGACTGGGCTCTACGTCCATTGGAAAATAGAGTGGTCTTCAAGAGTCTACACCATGAAGGAGGATACAAAACAGAGATTCCTCGTGACCAAACACCCTCCGTGGTACTACCAGTCAGATCCCAGACTTCGCTTCAGCTGTGAACGTACAAAAGGCCTGATGAACAATGTCGCCGCTCTGATGGTGTGCAAGCAGGAGGAATTGAGTGAAAGGGTGAAAAGCTGGAATCCTAAAGCCATAAACAAGGCTATCAGAGACATGGTGATCCAAGAAGCTTCCACTATACCGCAAAAACCCTCGCATGCGCTTCTAACAGCGCTTATGGATCTGGTGGACATTGAGGTGGGGGACGGTTGGGGATCTATGTCAAGTAGGGACAAGTCTGGTGTCGATCATCTTCTGGTCTCATACGGTAACTACACAAGGCTCTATGTACCTAATAAATGTCTGACAGGTACCGCCGGTGAGAAGGTGATCCCGATCGCCACACATTACGCTGAAGACCACAACCTCGCCTACTATGACGAAGGGAGGTCAATGGTAGGAACCTACACCGTCTCCATCACACAGACAGGGAACAGTAAGAGCGAGTCATACTTTTTGCAAGAGGTACTGTTCGTCCCGGGACCTGAGAGTCTCGACGTGCTGAAAGCGGTAACAGGTGACAGGTTCCAGTTCTGGGACATGGCACTCGAGGTGCCCACACACATCACGGCTCTTGCGCCGTCCTTTCAACAAATCCACCGTACACAGCTGCTGCTCGCTGAGCCTCTTCAGAGCAACTCAGGCATGGCAGAGCTAAACCCAATGTGCTGTGTGCTCCAGACGGCTTCCAGTGGAACGTCTAACATCAACAGTAAGGCCAGCGTGGATTTCTTCACCTCAGAACAAGTCGTCTGTGATCTGAGTCATTTTGAATACCATGCCGGTGAAACTCCCACTGTCTACTTTAGGAATCGAAGGCGAGAGCACATGGTGCCCGTTGTTGCTTTGAGAAAGGGACAAGCCAAGGTCCCCGAGCTGTATGTGTCTACCACCTTGAGGTTCTGCAGAGCTGTGAAGCAATCGTGCGTCAAGGGTAACGGGGACGTTGCGAGTTGTTGGCACAAGACGCTCAGCGAATTGGAGAGACGGACCTTCATCACCGGTCCAGAGATGCATCAGGACACACACATTTCCGCCTTAACGTCGTTCATCAGGCGTGTGAATCCAAGCAGCTGGTGCAATTACATACCCAAGCACGTGGAGAGAATGATTGTGGACCCTGTCATGGGAGAGGTGGTGGAATTGGCTATTAAATTTATGACCAGCAAGATTCCTAATGCGTTCGCTGTGGCAGAGCTGTTGCACTGCCCGATTGACACAGTGAGAGAATGCATCGAGGTGTGGAAGAAGAAAAACTCTGACAAGATCATGCACGCAACCATGGCGAAAATGCGCATAGATTATGTGAAGGCTCGGATGAGATCGGACTGGGTCGAGCTGACCAGCATCGTGTCTCAGTATGCTGAAAGGAAATACACTAACGAGGGTGAGGTCACAAAGGTCAAAGAAGAGATGTCTGTATATCAGACAGACATAGCCAAAGCCCAGAAGATGTGGTACAGACTGTCCAAACAACGTGGAAACAGGATTAAAGAAAAAAACAAGAAGCTTGCATCTTTGTGCGGCAGTGTTAAAGTGCTCTTCCTAAGTCTGCGCACATGTGACAAGAAATTAAAGAAATTGCTGAAGGCAGGAGAAGAGGAGCCACATAGTGAGTCCTCATCATGGCTACACTCTGACAAAGCCCAAGATGCCACGGATGGTGCCACCGGAGAGGATGAGAGTCTGTGTTGCACTGCGACACCGGAATCTTGGCCTATTGAGACATGGCTAAATAACATGTCCACTCTGCTGCTGTGCGAACCCTGGTTGAAGGAAGATCGGCTCAGGCGAGAAGCTGTTTGTACTCTCCTGGGCTTGGATCACACTCTTCTGGACAAAAGACACAGTGACATCCTTCGAGAGTGGGTCATTGAAAACCGAACCGTTGTCAACATACTCAGCGTTTACCGAGTGCAGGACAGACTCACTAAGGCTCTGGTGGACTGCTTAGAGTCAACGTCTAGCGACAACTGGAGACTTAAAGTAATTTCGTCTTTCAAAGACCAGCCTGCGGCTAAATCGACCAAGAAGAACAGGGATGTTCAAAGCAAAACGCGCGTTGCTACCAGAGGCAACTTTGGCAGCTTCGCTCCGAAGAGAGAAGGATTCCCTCAACCCAGAGCAGTGAAGAGAGATCGGTTGGCCTGCAAGTCGAATACAGTTTCGGCCTCTAAGTCATCTATCTCCAGGAAGGACAACAACGGCGCTTGCTTTTTGCTGAGGGAGGCTGTGGATGTGAATGCGGATTCGGAAGACACCGGGGACGACAGCTACAGTCTCAACGAATACGATTTAACCGACAATTTCATAAACGACGGAACTGACGAAGAGGACACCAGCAGCGATGAGGAGGAGACCGAGAAAGAATTGTGTGCACAGTCTAACAGGAAGGCCGCAAAGAAGACCAAGCATTTCACGCGCGTGTTTCAGTCAGAGTCCGATGACACCGACCCTTGCTCAAACGACGGAACTGACGAAGAGGAGCACAGCAGCAGCGGCGAGGAGGAGACCGAGAAAGAATTGTGTGCACAGTCTAACAGGGAGGCCGCAAAGAAGACCAAGCATTTCACGCGCGTGTTTCAGTCAGAGTCCGATGAAGAGGAGTGCTCCACCGAGCCCGTCTGTAGTATCGAAAAGGACACTCGGTTGTATCAGAGTACATCACAGTTTGACTCTGACTCTGACTCTGACCAGCCCAAAGTAAAGCGAGTTAAACGACATAAGGAGAAACCGTGCCCTGAAAAGCCGAGGAGAAGTGCCAAGGTGGTTCAAAACACATCAGTCCGAGCCCTGGGTAGGAAACGTGGTCATTTTGCTAAGACAGCATTGGCCCCCAACCTGGATTCCCCTCCAAAAAAATGCCAGCTGTCAGAAAGAGATGACTACGAAGAGGAGGAGGAAGAGGAGGATGAGGAGGAGGATGAGGAGGAGGAGGAGGAGGAGGAGGAGGAGGAGGAGGAGGAGGAGGAGGAGACACCCAAGTTACATATAAAAAAGACCACTCACTCTCCAATCTTGGAGACTGAGTCTGACTCTGAAGCTGCATCACACTACAAGCGGAAGGAGAGAAGACCACATGAAAATCTGGACAATACAGAGGACGGGAGGACCTTCCAGCCGATCTTCGAGCTGCAAGAAACCAGTCACCCCCAGTGCGCTAGTCCATTAAATGCACATCAGCGAAAGGAAACTGATCACAGGGGAGAGGCGAAGTGTACCGCTGAAGAGCAGGTCTTTGTACAAAACGCAGTGGAGGAGAGACTTGACAACGAACCTGATAGCGATTATAGCGACCCTGACACCGACCCTGACCATAAGAATAATCTTGTTGTTTCTATGTGAGGATCGCTATCATAATGTCTGCCCGCGTGATAAAAAGTAAGCGGAGTGTGCCTGGACCCCAAAGTGTTTGCATGATACGATACTTAGAGGGACTGGCTAACAACGTGTCTGTGTCTCAGTTAGACAAACCTTGCAGCCCATCAGTAGTGCTGTCGTCTGCGTATTCGAAGCCTCAGTGTAAATCTGAGGAACCAAAGGGTGTCCTCAATACTCTGGATCTGTACTTTGCTCAAACGTGATAGGGACTGCATGATGTTACAGAAGCTCAACATATTGATAATGTGACATGTAACACTGCCGTATAATAAAGATAATGTGAATGAACTCACGATTGTGAATATGTCTTCTGTGTCTTTTTTTAACTGCACTTATGTCAGTTCGTGTCAGTCACAGCTTGTAAACAAAGCAAAGTGTACAGGATTACACACACTCACACACACACACAAAGCA
Source organism: Microchirus variegatus (assembly GCF_963457635.1). Lineage (NCBI taxonomy): Eukaryota > Metazoa > Chordata > Actinopteri > Pleuronectiformes > Soleidae > Microchirus > Microchirus variegatus. The sequence goes on from NC_139812.1 coordinate 12,819,848, forward strand.
GGACATTTCGCAAAGGTACAGAAATTACTTTTGAATATGTTTGCTATGCTGTCAGAATCCTGAACTGTGAGAGACTTTATGCCGTTCTCCTTATTCTCACAATTTATTGTGTTGTTCAGAGCAAACGACTTTGTCCATGTTTATGCACAGACCAAATCATGTTCCATACTTTTAATTTATTGTAACACTGAATAACCTACAAACCCATAACATGCAATCCATTGTCATTTTATCTATAAAATATCACTCAAACACTTTATTTATCTATGTATATGTGTACATATAATCACTGTATATGCAATGTATATTGTGGTAATTATAGACTAATTAACTTAAAGGTTTACTTCTTCTCTTCTTTCGGGACACACACGCCGTATCTGCAGTGGGGTTTTCTTCTACAGCATTCCGAACCTGTAATTACAAACATTTAATTCTTTTTTTTTACAAATAATGTAATCATTTTTAAATATACTACTCTATGTCACTTATGTACTTGGACACTGTTTGGAATGTACAACTTTGCGTGTACATGTGTACGATGCATTTGAATGCACTTTCACATTGTGTCTGTTGAGACAGAGTGATTCAGACGTCAGAGTTAGGCTTGTGTTTGGTGCCCTCTAGTGTTCACACTACGCAAGGTCATCAGTACACGTTAGAGCAGTGCATTTGTTTGGAATGTGCATCTTCATTCGTCATTTGTGTTTCTAGAATGCATTTGAATGATGCAAACGCAAACGTTCGCCTTTACAGGAGAAGCATGGTTTAATCAAGTCTTGGAGGAAATCTGCACAGGATCCAGTGTTTGCTCTTCTTCGTCAGAGGCTCCTCCAGCTTCCGTCACCGCTCCGCTCTAGATGTCTCGTTGTTTCTTTTGTGTGTGCATATTGTGTTAGACATGCTTTTAGATTTGGCTCTCTGTTTATTTTTATTTGTACCCTAGAATTATGATGGTAAAGCATTTTTTCTTAGTGAATAATATGCATGTGTACACTGCAGTTCTACAGTAAAGACTTGAGTAAGGAGGCTGACTGGTTACTGATTTTGTTATATTACTATACTACACAAGTTAGATTTACACTATAAAAATGATGCAGTTGTAATCTGTAAACAAAGTAGCTCTAATTCCCAAGTGTTTATCAACCCTTTTTCCAAATTAAATCACTTTTCATCTAATCACTCTCTAATGGAGCAACACTAAGGGCTAGAAAATAATCCACAACATATATGTCAGTTCACATCAGAGCATTGCTGAAAGTTTGTTTTAGGTGCCCTCTAACATTCTGCAAAATGTCACTCACGCCACTTATGCACCAAGCTCTGGATACGAGCACTGATAGGTACTTCCCTAAACCAACTACACTAGATTGACTTGTCATCATGGTTCTTCTCCCATAGACAAAAATATAACAAATAATGTAATCATTTTTAAATATACTACTCTATGTCACTTATGTACTTGGACACTGTTTGGAATGTACAACTTTGCGTGTACATGTGTACGATGCATTTGAATGCACTTTCACATTGTGTCTGTTGAGACAGAGTGATTCAGACGTCAGAGTTAGGCTTGTGTTTGGTGCCCTCTAGTGTTCACACTACGCAAGGTCATCAATACATGTTAGAGCAGTGCATTTGTTTGGAATGTGCATCTTCATTCGTCATTTGTGTTTCTAGAATGCATTTGAATGATGCAAATGCAAATGTTCGCCTTTACAGGAGAAGCAATCTGCACAAGATCCAGTGTTTGCTCTTCTTCGTCAGAGGCTCCTCCAGCTTCCGTCACCGCTCCGCTCTAGATGTTTCGTTGTTTCTTTTGTGTGTGCATATTGTGTTAGACATGCTTTTAGATTTGATTTGGCTTTTGTTTTCCTTTTTAGGTGTTTTCCCAGTTAAACAATTGGCATCCCATGGCAGGTTCAATGTCACAGAGAGAAGCAACATGAGATGGAGAGGACAGCGGAGCAGAGGAGAGCAGGAGTGCAGAGGAGTGGGGACAGACCAGATCATTTCACCAATACCGGTACCCGAGACACAATGAGCACAACATGTAACTCATGCACCAACCCCTTGAACCAACTCTGCAAACACCAAAAGCGCAATTCCTGCTTTACACTCAATTGTAGTTCTAAAACACACTTTTTTTCAAAACACGACACACAATTCTCTGAATTTGGCACACTTTTCATGAGAAAAATCTCACACACTGGAACGTAGCAAGGAACACACTGTCATTCACAAATTCTACAGTAAATTTCCCTACTATGCACACTGACACATCACATGGACAAACACCTGTCACACAGTTTTACGATTTGCAATCATAGCTTCTCCAGACTATGGAAGACTCGTGTGGAGATATAGCAGTTGACTCTTTTCATGGCTGGATGAGCCATGCTATGCTCAAGCCACGCATGGTCGATGTCGCGGTGAGGGGCTGCAAGGTTTGTCAGTGTCAGTGTCAGTGTCAGTGACTGCCTCAGACCGCACCGTGTTTAGTAGTCTGTGACACAGAACGTTGCCACGCCCCTGAATAGCTCAGATAGAGATTTCACTGACCCCTGCTGACCCAGTAGGACCAGCAGGACAGTCATCTTGTAAAATTGGTCTTTGGTCTTATGCACAGACCAAATCATGTTCCATACTTTTAATTTATTGTAACACTGAATAACCTACAAACCCATAACATGCAATCCATTGTCATTTTATCTATAAAATATCACTCAAACACTTTATTTATCTATGTATATGTGTACATATAATCACTGTATATGCAATGTATACTGTGGTAATTATAGACTAATTAACTTAAAGGTTTACTTCTTCTCTTCTTTCGGGACACACACGCCGTATCTGCAGTGGGGTTTTCTTCTACAGCATTCCGAACCTGTAATTACAAACATTTTAATTCTTTTTTTTTACAAATAATGTAATCATTTTTAGATATACTACTCTATGTCACTTATGTACTTGGACACTGTTTGGAATGTACAACTTTGCGTGTACATGTGTACGATGCATTTGAATGCACTTTCACATTGTGTCTGTTGAGACAGAGTGATTCAGACGTCAGAGTTAGGCTTGTGTTTGGTGCCCTCTAGTGTTCACACTACGCAAGGTCATCAGTACACGTTAGAGCAGTGCATTTGTTTGGAATGTGCATCTTCATTCGTCATTTGTGTTTCTAGAATGCATTTGAATGATGCAAACGCAAACGTTCGCCGTTACAGGAGAAGCATGGTTTAATCAAGTCTTGGAGGAAATCTGCACAGGATCCAGTGTTTGCTCTTCTTCGTCAGAGGCTCCTCCAGCTTCCGTCACCGCTCCGCTCTAGATGTCTCGTTGTTTCTTTTGTGTGTGCATATTGTGTTAGACATGCTTTTAGATTTGGCTCCCTGTTTATTTTTATTTGTACCCTAGAATTATGATGGTAAAGCATTTTTTCTTAGTGAATAATATGCATGTGTACACTGCAGTTCTACAGTAAAGACTTGAGTAAGGAGGCTGACTGGTTACTGATTTTGTTACATTACTATACTACACAAGTTAGATTTACACTATAAAAATGATGCAGTTGTAATCTGTAAACAAAGTAGCTCTAATTCCCAAGTGTTTATCAACCCTTTTTCCAAATTAAATCACTTTTCATCTAATCACTCTCTAATGGAGCAACACTAAGGGCTAGAAAATAATCCACAACATATATGTCAGTTCACATCAGAGCATTGCTGAAAGTTTGTTTTAGGTGCCCTCTAACATTCTGCAAAATGTCACTCACGCCACTTATGCGCCAAGCTCTGGATACGAGCACTGATAGGTACTTCCCTAAACCAACTACACTAGATTGACTTGTCATCATGGTTCTTCTCCCATAGACAAAAATATAACAAATAATGTAATCATTTTTAAATATACTACTCTATGTCACTTATGTACTTGGACACTGTTTGGAATGTACAACTTTGCGTGTACATGTGTACGATGCATTTGAATGCACTTTCACATTGTGTTTGTTGAGACAGAGTGATTCAGACGTCAGAGTTAGGCTTGTGTTTGGTGCCCTCTAGTGTTCACACTACGCAAGGTCATCAGTACACGTTAGAGCAGTGCATTTGTTTGGAATGTGCATCTTCATTCGTCATTTGTGTTTCTAGAATGCATTTGAATGATACAAACGCAAACGTTCGCCGTTACAGGAGAAGCATGGTTTAATCAAGTCTTGGAGGAAATCTGCACAGGATCCAGTGTTTGCTCTTCTTCGTCAGAGGCTCCTCCAGCTTCCGTCACCGCTCCGCTCTAGATGTCTCGTTGTTTCTTTTGTGTGTGCATATTGTGTTAGACATGCTTTTAGACTTGGCTCCCTGTTTATTTTTATTTGTACCCTAGCATATTGTGTTAGACATGCTTTTAGATTTGGCTCCCTGGTTATTTTTATTTGTACCCTAGAATTATGATGGTAAAGCATTTTTCTTAGTGAATAATATGCATGTGTACACCGCAGTTCTACAGTAAAGACTTGAGTAAGGAGGCTGAGTGGTTACTGATTTTGTTACATTAGTATACTACACAAGTTAGATTTACACGATAAAAATGATGCAGTTGTAATCTGTAAACAAAGTAGCTCTTATTCCCAAGTGTTTATCAACCCTTTTTTCAAATTAAATCACCTTTCATCTAATAACTCTCTTATGGAGCAACACTAAGGGCTAGAAAATAAACCACAACATATATGTCAGTTCACATCAGAGCATTGCTGAAAGTTTGTTTTAGGTGCCCTCTAACATTCTGCAAAATGTCACTCACGCCACTTATGCGCCAAGCTCTGGATACGAGCACTGATAGGTACTTCCCTAAACCAACTACACTAGATTGACTTGTCATCATGGTTCTTCTCCCATAGGCAAAAATATAACAAATAATGTAATCATTTTTAAATATACTACTCTATGTCACTTATGTACTTGGACACTGTTTGGAATGTACAACTTTGCGTGTACATGTGTACGATGCATTTGAATGCACTTTCACATTGTGTCTGTTGAGACAGAGTGATTCAGACGTCAGAGTTAGGCTTGTGTTTGGTGCCCTCTAGTGTTCACACTACGCAAGGTCATCAATACACGTTAGAGCAGTGCATTTGTTTGGAATGTGCATCTTCATTCGTCATTTGTGTTTCTAGAATGCATTTGAATGATGCAAACGCAAATGTTCGCCTTTACAGGAGAAGCAATCTGCACAGGATCCAGTGTTTGCTCTTCTTCGTCAGAGGCTCCTCCAGCTTCCGTCACCGCTCCGCTCTAGATGTTTCGTTGTTTCTTTTGTGTGTGCATATTGTGTTAGACATGCTTTTAGATTTGATTTGGCTTTTGTTTTCCTTTTTAGGTGTTTTCCCAGTTAAACAATTGGCATCCCATGGCAGGTTCAATGTCACAGAGAGAAGCAACATGAGATGGAGAGGACAGCGGAGCAGAGGAGAGCAGGAGTGCAGAGGAGTGGGGACAGACCAGATCATTTCACCAATACCGGTACCCGAGACACAATGAGCACAACATGTAACTCATGCACCAACCCCTTGAACCAACTCTGCAAACACCAAAAGCGCAATTCCTGCTTTACACTCAATTGTAGTTCTAAAACACACTTTTTTCAAAACACGACACACAATTCTCTGAATTTGGCACACTTTTCATGAGAAAAATCTCACACACTGGAACGTAGCAAGGAACACACTGTCATTCACAAATTCTACAGTAAATTTCCCTACTATGCACACTGACACATCACATGGACAAACACCTGTCACACAGTTTTACGATTTGCAATCATAGCTTCTCCAGACTATGGAAGACTCGTGTGGAGATATAGCAGTTGACTCTTTTCATGGCTGGATGAGCCATGCTATGCTCAAGCCACGCATGGTCGATGTCGCGGTGAGGGGCTGCAAGGTTTGTCAGTGTCAGTGTCAGTGACTGCCTCAGACCGCACCGTGTTTAGTAGTCTGTGACACAGAACGTTGCCACGCCCCTGAATAGCTCAGATAGAGATTTCACTGACCCCTGCTGACCCAGTAGGACCAGCAGGACAGTCATCTTGTAAAATGTGAAAGAAAATTCCGCCACAGGGCCCTTTCTTGTGAGCCTTGTGAACATTATGACAGGGGCCCAGCTGGACCCGGCAACCGCGTCGTGCGTGAAGTATACCTTGTCTACGATTTTTAGAGACCGGTCCAGTCGATCTAAACAAGTAACTCCATAGAACGCAGAGGTGTTGAGAATGACCTTAGTGAAACCTTGCGTGCAATCCAGTGTCGTTACTTGGAGCCTCGAAGATCCGAATATCCTCACCTTCATTCTCATCACTATATTCTTCACCACCGTATACAGCAATGTATTGTCCAAACCAGCCGCCGGCAGGTCGAATCTGAGAGCTTTGGGCTCTCCGTACACCAACAGGTTTGCGCTACATTCGTCGGATTGTTCTCCTTCCTCTTCACATGTCAGCCAGTTGGGTATAGCAGATGAGTACTCCTTGAATGTGACAATGTTATCACTTAGGGTCAACAAGCGAGGCTTCTTTCTTTCCATGCTTTGGCCTAATTCGCGTCTCAACCACTCTATTGCTGTGCTTAGCACGTCGGAGGCAGGCATCATGGCGCTGAGTCTGCTAAGCGTCGTGCACAGGAGCGAGGAGGGCAAGTGCTTTGCCACCACAGTAGCACAGAAACCGACCAGGTTCGCACACTGGACTCCGAACATCGAGGACCTGGACACGTTGAAGTTCCTGCAGAGATAAGGCACAACATCGATCATCACGGCACCTCCTTTACCTATCATGAGATTCCCCGATTGGGCCATGAGCGTGGGTAACAGCTTCGCATCAGATGCAAGCTTGAGCGTGAGAAACAATTGCAGCATCGCTTCGTGAACGGGGGAGTCAGACGAAGCTTCCCAGGTGGCCATAGGCTCCCACCCTTCGAATACCTGTGCGTAGTGGAAGATGAACATCCCGGTGCGCATGGAGCACTTGCACAGTCCGTCTCGGGGGCCGGCGAATATATCAGGGTGCATCCGTGTCATGGTTTGTGACAGGAGAACTACGTTGTTCTTGAACCTCCTTATCTCCCTTTCGTTGTCACTCTTAAGAATGACCATCATTGTGTCTATCTCTCCCTTGACCCGCTTGACTTTCACAATCACCGTACCCTGTGGCTCCTCAACCTGTCCCTGGGGTGTGTAGACTTTTGCCCCCCTCTGCAATCGCTGTGAGTCTTCAGCACTGTCCTCCCCATGAGCCACACCATCTGCCGGGGTGGCCGACAAACAGGATCCTTGAGTGGCAGTCACATTCACGACCTTCTGGTCATTATCTTTCAAACACGTATCAGAACCACCACAGATCCCATCAGCTACAACACTGCAGCTCAACATTTGGACCTGCTCGGACGCCTGTATCGCAGCGTTGCAGACTAAGCGTTCGGCTCTTTGGGCCTCGCTGTGTACGCGAGCGGGCAGCAACTCGTCCCGGTCTTTCTCCAAGCGCCTTGCCTCCCCGGGGTCGCCATTGTGACAAGCCTTGTGTTTCTCATTTGTCGTTTTGTACCTGCTGTTGTACAATGCCCTGATCCGTTTCACCTTCTCGTGATACCACTCGTAAGGCTGGATAAATCCTGGCGCCAGCTTCAGAAGATCTATGCCATAGAACTCTTTAGACTCGGACTTGATCGATATAACGGTAGACCCTGTCACCGGTCCTCCGGGCACGCAGTCGTCAGCAACTATCATGTCGGTCGGCTTGTACTCGCCTATCCTTGTGGACAACAGCCTCTGCGAGGGAGGCAACCGGGCAGGGCCTATGTCCTTTTCCAAACACTGGTATCGAGTAAGTTTCAGCAGTTCGGAAGGAGACCACCTCTCTTGAGGGAACAGCGTGATGCACAGCACTCCCATAGAGACAAAAAATTTGTCAGCTATTTTGACACCCAAGCCACGCAGCCTGTTGCGTATCATTTCAACAGTGGGCCGTCTGCCTTTGTGCTTTGCGTGAAGGGCCAGAGCGTTGATCGATCTCATGTGGTTCAGGCTAAAAGTTCTCCTTTCAGTCGGGTTGTAAACCCCTACCAGGGCGGACAGATTCTCAGCATACGTTTGTTTACAAAATCTGGGATGTGACATCCCATTCTTGTATCCCACCAGGGGCGATCCGCTGTGCATCTCCCACATCACGCAGTACCAGCTGAATATGTCGCTCCCTGTGGTAGCGTTCAAGCACCACATGACTTCGGGGGCCATGTTTGTGAGAGTCCCCCTCTGCTGATCTGGAGTGGAGAAGTTACAAGCCGTGCCAAAGTCACTGATCTTGAAAGCAAAGGGTACGGGCTTCCTATCAGGCTGGCTACAGACCAACACGTTCCTGTGCGTGAGGTCCCTGTGCTGGATTGCTCTGGACCTCAAGTAACAAAGCCCTTTTAGGGTGTCCAGTTCCACTGCGGGTACGACTGCAGGGCCCGTATACAGGTGCACAAACTCATGCAGCGAGCACAGGGCCCGTTCCATGACATGCACGGCCCTGCCTCCCAACTGGTATCCGGGAATCTCGCACCAAAAGCCTCCGAAAGTTCGCATGATGTTGGGGTGTTTCATGGAGACGCCGATCATCATCTCTTCCACCTGAGAGGCGACGTGCGCATAGCGATTAAATTCCCTGGCTATGAAGGGAACGCTCCAGTCAACCATTTCTGGAAACAGGTTGGTTTTTGCCACGAGGGTCTCTGTGAGCCGAACGGTCACTCCGAAGCCTCCTCGACCCATCACTTTGTTCGGTGTGGCAATCAGTTTTTCCACGTCCCACGTAGTGGACTCCCGGGTTTGTGCCACTTTGTCAATGTCTGTGTACAAGCTCCAGGGATTGGCCTCTGCGGTACACGCCAGAGCCTCGTACTTTCTTCCAAAGGTGTCCGCTATCACGGACCCCTGTTTAGGTTGGGTCGTTTTGTATTCTGTGGGCAAGAAGCCATCCATCAGAGGCTGGGGCTGCTGCGGTTTGGGTTCAACTTGATGCGCAGACAGAACCCTGCTGAACTCGGGTAACATAAGGGTACGTATCCCCTCTGCCTGCCTGATCATTGTATCCAGAGACGCGGAGCGTGGGGCCCTCGTTGAGCATTGGCCCACCAGGAACAGTACGATGGAGCCACAGCTGTTCTCCGGCTCATGCTGTGTTATGTATACCACGAGGCGATGTTTGTCCTTGAGCTGAGGTGTGTCATTGATGTTCATCACTTCCACGTCTTTGAGCCTACTATTCATTTTGAGACACCTTTTGACTATGATCACAGTGTCCTTGTCGCAAGTCGTTGGCCACTCTACCCCGAGCCACTTGAGCACGCCCTGGGCGTCGTCATAACGCACAGTCTTAACGTGATAGAGGTTGTAACACGCCACCAGCTTGATCAAGCGTTGTGCGCTGCTCTCCGGACTCGTTGCCTGTGCCATTGTATCACTGGTACAGTGAAGCCTCTCACGGTATACCGACTTGGTCACCTCAGGGGTAGTAAATACAAGATGTACGCTTCGGTGCGTAGGGATATCGCTCTCTCCGAGCACGCTTCTGTATCGCTCTTTGAGTGCCTGATAGTGGCGGGTGCCCCCGCCACGGGGCTGTTACAAGACACAGCGTTCAAAGACGGATATACGTTCCAGCTGACATTGCAGCACTTGAGGAATATGTGGCAGAGAGCCGACACCTTGTACATACCCAGAGAGGACTTGGAGTACCTCCACCGCCTGCAGTGCAGGAGCACGTTGGGACACGAATCGCCTATACCTGACCCGATTGCGAGGGACGCTCACAAACTATCCAGATACTACATATTTTTGCTGTTCCGTTACTGCATGAGCTCCGCCACCCCTGTGAGACCCAACATCCATGTGGGGTTCATGTGTAACCCATCGATTGGCAACTACCAGTGGAAACCCAAGAAACACACAGCTGCCTCACTGGTGGATATACCCAGGAGCTGGATCGAGATGAAAGTTTGTACCAACTACCCCTCAGCTCCACCTATACCGGAGGGCAACCCCGTGAACGGCTTCCCGGTTTATCTTCCTCAGCAGCCACCACTCGCAATAGAGCATCAGCCGTGTCCGCCGCAGCAGCAGCACGATCCACAGCATCCTCGGCGAGAGATCGACCAGCACAGGCAGCAGGGTCAGCAGTCCCCGTTGCAAGGTAACAGCACGCTAGATCCAAGCCTGCTGCAGCAACGTGACCAGTTGCAATGCAACGACAAACTATATCCAAGCCTGTCGCAGCACAGATCCGGCAGCTCATGGAACACCAAGCCCTTAAAGGGAACGGACGTCAGCTCGCGAAGGCCCGTGTCTGCCAAAGGGCGTTACATGTCGAAAGTGGAGAGTGAGGACGAGTATTGAGGGTGTGTACAGTTTAGCATGTAACCATAACAGTGTATGAATTAATATGAAGACAATAACAAACAAACAACCATTGTTCCTGTGCCAATGAGCCACGAGTGCCAGGAGACAGAATGGAAACGCTACAGGTGAACTGATCCAAACGTTATAAATGAGCAATCGTCTTGTGACAGAGAAGAGCAACTGTGATAAGCTGTTGTTGACTATAAAGGACTACAGGAATCTACCCACGGGCACAGAACTCACAGTGAATATCGGCCCTATGCTGAGAATAGCACAGGTCAGAGCACGTATTAGGAAACCCGTGTCTCTGAGCCACATTGAACAAAATGACCCGGCGTATAAACTAACCTCAGCGAAATGAACGAGGCTACCATGGAACCCCATGAAAGAAAAATGTCTCTGTATTGACGAGTCGGTGATCTGTGTCTTGTTTTTACATGTGCCTTTGTACAACGAAACCACATACCTGAATACTATTTTTTTGTTGTTTGTAAAGCGCGGTCAGTGAATGCACAGCGCTGACACCCTCATGATGGTGGATCACAACGAATTCTACAGTAATCACTCTACTCACTGGCTCAGTGAGAAGGACATTTGGCTTTCGGTCACACTGATAGCAGCTCTGATGATGGCTGTGTTTGTGTTGGTGCTGATCACTTACAGGATCTGCAGCAGACGCACTTCCGAGATTTACCAACCTTGTTCACACCAACATTTGTCTCCGTACACACCCGTGTATGTTTCCACGACGTGCCATGGACCTAGCTGTGGCGACGTGAACAACCAGCTCGCCACACAAGTCGTTGACGCTAAGGACCCGCCTGTGCGCTGAGGTTTGGAAATGTGTAAATACAGCCGCCTCTTCACGGAAGGTCACAAGCGTGGCATGCTCATCCTTTGTCCTATCTCACTCTAGATCTCAAACAGAACCTGTAAGAAATAACCAAGACCGTGTGGGAACAACCTTGGCCTTCTGGAACCTGAGACTGTCTTCATCCAAGAATCAACCTTTTGTACACTACTTTAACTGGTTGTTGTTGTGGTTGGTCTTGTTCTTGTTCATTATATGCCTTGAGTGTTTGAAACAATAAAGTGTCAGACAGTTGTGCAAAATCGTTTGTAAATGTTTTATTGGCAGATGCATTGATAAACAGCGATGATATAAAGTCAGACCGTGATCAAAGGCAGTCTGCTGTACATTGTCCTTATCTCACGGAGCGCACAAATGCAATACAAGCCACACACACATGACATTACAGCAAACAGTGTGATTGTTAGCATGCTCCATTTGCACAACTCTATACCAACGAGGCCTGTGACAGAGCCGTGCACATTAGTGTTAGTAGGAACGGTGCATACTATCGCAGACAGGGCAGGTCTCACGAGCCTCGACGCTCTTGAGAGTGTGCTGTCTGTGAAGGTCGGTCTTCTGATCCTCCTCACTCTTTCGAAGACTGCTGTCTGTGAGCGCATGCCTCTGCGATATATAGTGCTTGCTCAGCAGCGTCCCTTTTCGCACATTTCTTGCTGGGTCCAACACCTGTGACGGACGTGAATTGTGTTAGAGTGTTACTTGGTTCCTCGTAATCCTGTAAAGTGTGAGACTAGCATACCTTGCACGGTAAAGGCCCAGAACTCTGAACTGACGTGACAACGGGAAACGTGCGTGTCCTTACGACTACGATCAGTGTACTCCGGTAGAGGCCATTCTTGCTTCTGACATAGTTCCTGGGAGATGGAGAGAGGAGAGTGTTAACTTGTGTTGTACATAAATAGCTGAAATGGTACTGAATGATAACGTACCTGTAGTTGTCCAATGACATTCGCATGACAGCTCGGACCGTCTAACTGGTTGATGAGCGCCAGCAATGCCTCTGCGGATTTAGCCTTTGCCACTTTCTTTGTACTACCAGTGCCCGTAGCTTCACACAGATCAAGTGCATCACAGTACGCCGAGTCAGTACGTAGACTGACTTTGAAGGTGAACGTGGGATCGTGGGTTGACCCGTTCGTGCTCATGTGATCGTATCGGACTTCAACTTTCTTGGCTTCCGCGTATTTCTTCAACACAGAACACCAGCATACTCTTGTACCAGTGGCAGTAGCCATTGTCTCTCTGCAGGAGGGCTAGTGCACTAGTGGTCAGCGACATATTTATACTTTTATACAACCTGCCAGTGCACAGGTGACACAGCAAGGACTTCGGGTGGATGAACCTTCCCAATTCATCAGTTGTTGGCTGTTTTCACATTGGACAGACGAGTCGCTGAGCAGACACATACGTTTTGAGAGAGACGTCTTTATTGTACATATACATTTTTGTAACAGAAACACCATTCATGTATTTAGACCGATGATGCGATCCCTTCACAACAGTCATTGTGCCAGGTTACTCATTTTTGCAAGACCCTTTACAATTGTGTGACAACATTCATTGTAACTTGTTATTGTCTAATCTACTGTACGATGTATGCGCTATATTGCCATTATACATTAAATCAATCTTAACCCCTCCAAAGTTTGCATTATTGGCAATCACCATGTAACACAATCTCACTAGGGTCATGTAACGCAATCTCACTGGTACCTAAGCTATCCACCACAGTATGTGTGTCAACGGGACCTTGACAAGTGCCCTCTGCCTTATGGACAAAGTCATGTGTGAGTGAACAAAACCCTATCATAAAGGTTAACTTTGTAAAGTCGTACACATAGGATCCGCCAACCTCAATAGCTAGCAGGTAGTACGATCTCACGTGTCCTTGTTTGCGTACTATCACGGTGTACAAGCGCATAGCCTTGTGGTCCAGCCCGTGTAACTCTTCTTCCCTGCCTGTAGCCCAACATACATAAATGGCACATTTGAGTATCTGAGACGTCTGTCTCATCTCATTGCAGTGACATGCAGCTTGTGTGATTTCAGAGCAGGCCTCCCGTTGACTATCTGTGGCTTGTAGCACACCTAGGAGAGTGTTGATAGGCTTGTCATGTCCTAGGTTGATGACAATCAGCTGTCCGTGTGCAGCCAGGGGTTGTACGATGTATGTGGGGACCGGTATCGTTACAGGGGTATCGTTTCCATGTTCAATGTCAAATGCGAAAACCTCATTACTAGGTGTCTGTGTTGCAGTGGACCCAATGGCTGGTTGCACGAGATGCCACGCCTGCTTTGTGTTGTATGAATTCATCCATTGATCAGCGAGCTCCGACTTGACGCTGTTCTTAGCTTGGGACTCGAAGTCGTATCCAGAATCCTGTTTATTTTCTTTCGATGGATATGGTTTCTCCTGTGTCTCTTTGCGCTCAGCTTTCACATTCTTCCGTTTGAAAAAGCCTTGTTGCTGAGTACACATATTTCGCTTACGGGGTGTTAGTATGCGTCTTTGTTTTGTATGTGTACCACTGGCCAGGTCCATAGGCTGCTCCGAAGCCAGACGTTGTACAATGTCATTTATAGCGGTCTCATAACCTGCGAAGATCCCATGCGCGTCTGCTGAGGTGTCCATCGGGTCAGCGTCGTCGTGTTCATGGCCCTGGGTCCCGTTATCAATTACTTGAATAGACATCCGTTCAAGCCGTCTCCGTAACCTGTCGACCGATGCGTCTTTCCGATCTCTGATAAACTGGGCCAATGTCTTCTCGTCACGGTACGCCCCGAGACCGAAGAGTTGCTGTAGAACGTTACTCACGTTGGTCTTGAACTCCACCAAGACCTTGTTCTCCAGGCGGAGAGTGTCTGCCTCCTCTTGACACTTTTCCAGATTACCGTGGAATTCCGTCACTTGGCTTGCACACGTAGCTACGCTGACCATGAGCTCGTGTTTCTGTGACAGCCACAGACTCTCCTTTTCCACAGTAGTATAGCGTTGAGCAGCCTCGATGTCTTCCTTGTGCCGAATCTGTGCTTCTGTCAAAGCACTCTTTAGGGTACAGTTACGCTCCTTCAGACCCGCGATCTGCAGGTCGAGAGAATCCTTTTCCTGGCAACGTTCACTCTCCATCGCTTTGATTCTGGAGACGTGCGCGTCTAGCTGCTGCTGCAGGTTGACACTGAACTCCCGCAACTTAAGCCTCTCTGTCTCCAGTTCCCTCACTTTTGCTTGCATGCGCGTCCTTTGCTCCTTGTACGCTGCTTCGGCGTCGCTGTAGCGGTCTTCCAGGTCACGTATGTGCTGGCTACTCGTTCGAGCTTTGCACTCCAGGTCTTCTTTGTACGCGTCTGTGAGTGCCCCCATCTGTTCCAGGGTAGAAGCCTCGATGTCTTCCTTGTGCCGAATCTGTGCTTTTATCAAAGCACTCTTTAGCTTATCGTTGTGCTCCTTCAGACCCGCGATCTCCAGGTCGAGAGAAGTCTTTTCCTGGCAACGTTCTCTCTCCAGCGCTTTGATTCTGGAGACGTGCGCGTCTAGCTGCTGCTGCAGGTTGACACTGAACTCCCGCAACTTAAGCCTCTCTGTCTCCAGTTCCCTCACTTTTGCTTGCATGCGCGTCGTTTGCTCCTTGTACGCTGCTTCGGCGTCGCTGTAGCGGTCTTCCAGGTCACGTATGTGCTGGCTACTCGTTCGAGCTTTGCACTCCAGGTCTTCTTTGTACGCGTCTGTGAGTGCCCCCATCTGTTCCAGGGTAAATGAGTGCTTGAGGTTCAGATTGGCCACATTGTCTACGGCATCGTCGCGCTCACGTTGCAACTTGGCGTTTTCCCCTCTAGCTAACTCCAACCCATTCAGAAGCCGTTTACAGAGGTTCACTGTCTGTGGAATGAGAGCACGTGATATCTCGAGCACAAGGCCCCATCGCACCTTGAGGGACTCCTCGATGTCGATCGCACACATTACACGATTTGTGTCCCACTCCCATCTCTGTGCAGCGCTCCTCAGGCTTTTGACTTCGGCGTCTGTGGTGGCTGGCTCGTTGTGTACGTCAGGGTTTCCGAAGTGTTCGGTGGCTGTACCCTCGAGTAAGCTAGCCAGTTCCTCCAGGTGGTTTTTCAATTCACGGGTAGCTTCTCCCTTCATAATACCATCGATGAACTTCAGCGCTCTGTCCGCCTGTTTCACCCGTTCTGCGCTTTGTATGAAAGTGCATCCACCAAAAGTGTCCCTTAAACCGGTCCCCAGTCTACGGAGCGCAAGATCGTAACAGCCGCACAGTTCCATAGCGAGATCAAACCCTATCGCGTCCCGGGCTTTTGTCCTCTCAAAACCTTCGAACCACTTGGTCAGCTCTTCGAAATTGTCTTCGAGCGCCATGACTGCAACTAAGGTATCGTCCAAGCAGCAGGGAGCGGGGGATGACGAGCTAGGGGCCGCGGACTGCTCAATCGTCGGGTTATATGGTGAGGATTCCGCCTTGGTAGCCAAAGGGAAGAGTTTCGATATGATAGCCAAAAGCGTGGCACGAGAATCGCCTCCAATATCCAACCGATGTGGACTGTCTACTGAGCTCATCCCCCGTGCACTCTGACCCTGACAGGTAACGCTCCCAGAACCTGTGTCTGCGGACCCTCGGCTCATCGTCGCACCCGAGACTTTTGCGTAATTTCCCTCGGTACTCCTGCTGCCACGAAAACCATCCTGCGTCTGGATCGTGGTGGGCGTGTTCCCTTGCGGTCTTTCGCTTCCTTCTCGACTGCTCCTCTCGATCCTCATCTCCTTCTTGCACCCTGTATGTCCGTGTATGTGTTTGTTTCGATTCGCATCCCGGGTCACCTTCCTGGCCCCAGTAGCATAGCGTTGCGTCTTCCCACCAAGAGGCGATATGGCTAGCTTCAGCTCGTTTCCCATAAGCTGAGGGGATTCCTGACCCTGCTCTCTGGCGCTCTTCCTCACCTGGCACCCCGAGGTCGATGGCTTTTTTCTCTTCTCTGTCTTCTCCCTCTCTCCGCTCCCCCGATCCCCCCTGCCACCTTTTGAGTTCCCATTGCTCTTCGCAGCTGGTGCTGTACGCTCTGCGGTGGTTAAGGCAATATCTGGGATCCCGCTCTGCCTCTTCGACTCTGCTCGGAGGGTCGCACGCTCTTCCTTCTGCTGCGATCTGTCCATGACGGTTGCCTAGGAGGACCGTAGCACACAGAGTGGTGCAAATGTCACCCAGGAGCAACCTGTCTATCTGCAAAACAGCCGAGACCCTTTTGGGCTCTGGCTCACAGGCAACGGGTGGGACTCGATAAGCGTACCCGCAACGTTGACACAACTTGTCTTTATCTCTGTCACTTGACAGTAGATAGCGGTCGACTCTCAACACCGTAGAGAGTTCGTCGAGCTTGCGCGTCCAGCGGTCCAGCGCGCCGCAGCACAGGGCAGTGAGTATAACCGCCCAGTAGGGTGCCAGTATGACGGTTCCTCCCGACCGCCTGCTCACCTCTATCCCCGCGTACGTGACCCTCACGCGCAACCACTGGACTGAGCTCGGGTCCGGTGACGGGTCCGTCTTTTGGTTAACAGTCACACGCGAGACAGTGCGTTGGTCGGAGTCGAGCTGCCACAGCACGCATGTTCCCCAAAGTGAGTGTCTAGGATCGGGTAGCGTGAGGATTTCACGTCCGTCGCAGCTCTTCAGCCGATCCAGGGTTTGCCTGCTTTGCTCGTGTAAGACCTTGAACGCAAGCGGAGCCCCTAGAGCGGCTAACGTCTCACCTACCACTTCTGAAGCCAGAGTGTCCCCTTCTGTAGAGTCCGTGGTGTAAGAGGTAAACACTGTGCGGACCTGGCGGTCCATATTGGCGTATATCTTCGATACGACCGTCTCGGGCTGGTACCCGCTAACCGCGTCCCCTCTGAAAGGGTAGGTTTTGTCTCTCTCCGCAGTGTCTGCAGTCGTGTGCATCTTCACCCAGGCCAAAGGCGCTCTAGCCAGACCGCTGACCCTTCTCACGTCGTGCCCTTTGGTCTCATCCACGTACGTGTTGGTAAAGTGTTTGGCCGTAACGAGACCGTAGCTTTCCTCCCCGTGCGCGTATACAGCCCGGAGTATGATGCATCGGGTACTGGGGATCGCCACGGCTGACTCCACGGGTATACGAAAGATCTTGTCGGCCCCGGGCTCGTTCAGGATTACGGACGTCGGTAGCCGCTTCGCTATGTCAAACAATTGCACCCAGGTGTACTCTACACGAGCTATGGCAGCTACGTTTTCAAACCATAACATCATGTGTCGCGTACAGCTCCAGTCACCTCTCTGACAGAGATCCATGTCGGCCAGTCTGCACTACGTGGGGAGGAGGGATTTTGCCCTCTTGCCCTCCTCTACGATGTGTACAAGTGAGACTTGAGACAAGGTAAAGTGTAATATGAAAGGTTTTTATTGTCAATTGTGGGAAGTGTGTGGGGGGTGTAAAAGTACAACAATCACAGACAATGAGCCCAATCAATGAATTAATGAATTAATAAACAAACAATCAATTAATCAACAATCAATCAATCCTCGTCAACTACGACCCGAGACTCCTCCACGGTCTCGTCTTCCAATATGTGCAGGCATCCCGCCTGTGTCACCTCGCCTCGGACCGCTGCTGACAAGGAGCATTCATCGCCCTGCGCCGAAATCTCACGATCGGAACAAACGTCTTCGGCACCGTAACACACGTCCCCGATGTCCAAGCGGCAGCTGCGAGTGGTGTTGCATTCGAAAGCCTCCAGATACAACCTCATGTGGTCCTCGAGTTCCCCGTCCTCCTGCTTGTCACGGTCCGTGTCAATCTCGGCTGCTCCGATCACCATGTTATCAGGCAGATACAAGTCTGCCGGCTCTGTGGGAGGCTGTGTCTGCTGCTGTGCGGCAGGGCTCTCGGGTTTGATTTCGCTCGAGGTTTCCGTTCCGGCGCTGTCCCTGTATGCTGCCATGATGTCTCTGATGGCCCCGGATTTTCTCCCCAGCCTGTCTGTGACACTTAGGTACAGGGAGAGGTTGCTGTTACCGGTCCGGTTCCGGTCTTGTCGAGCAACTCGGACTCTCCGCCTCTCAATCTCGAATTGGGTTTCCCCGTAATGTGTGGAGATGACATATTTCAACTTGGTAAAGGGTAAAGTGTGGACTGCTCTAAAGAGCATCAAGTCCGCCCCGTGCGCAGAGTCTGTGGTGTCTTCGGCCGTATCTCTTCTGCGTCTCCCCTCCCGCGACGGACGGCTCATTCTATTTGGGGGTCTCTCCAATAACCGCGGAGGTGCACGCCGCACAGCGCGAAAACAGCGTTTCCATATCCACTAGTACTTCGGAAAATATGGGCCGGTTGCATTTCATACACGCGGCATACATCTGTTTCATATCCGTGAACGTGCAGGTGTTGACGTGTGCGGTGCTGAGCGGTACGTTTATCACGGGCGCAGAGCAGCAAGAAGACCCGAATTTCATCTGCTCAAAGTCAAACTCGACGTCGATGTTCCTCGGGTTGCCTTTCACCTCCGACGAGTGGAAGGTCTGATTCTTTAGGCACCTGGAGCACCTCAGGTCTCCCCCACCCTCGCAGGGAGGCTGCGCGCTGGGTTGACCCGGAACAATGAGTATCTGCTTATGGTTGTGGTCCACCCAGTTGATTTGGCAGTTGAGCACTGCGTACAGCAACGCCTGACTCTCGGGTTTGAGTTCGCTCAGTTTCTGAAAATGCTCAC
This sequence comes from Microchirus variegatus, assembly GCF_963457635.1. Classification (NCBI taxonomy): domain Eukaryota; kingdom Metazoa; phylum Chordata; class Actinopteri; order Pleuronectiformes; family Soleidae; genus Microchirus; species Microchirus variegatus. Next base: position 12,838,887 of record NC_139812.1, read on the forward strand.
TGTGAATGATGTCGACGGCTTGACGCAGTTCAGGGAGACAGGCGGCTGCCAGCTCAAGCGGCTGATCCGTGGTGTACGCGACCGCCAGCTTGTAGTAACAACTCAGTCCCCATTCCGAGTTCAGCATAAGCATAGGGTGTCCCACGTTTTTCACCACATGGAAGGCTCTTATGAGCTTAGAAAAGTACGCTTTCCTGGGCACCGAAAAGCTGAATTTCGACCAACGCAAGGAAGCGTCCCCGTGGCTGGCACCTTCCGCGGGCCGTGAGAAACGCTTTGTCTCGTTCCGACTGAGCCCGCCGTTCCCAGTCCTTTTCTTGAGTACGCCCTGGTCGCGCTTGCGCTTACACACCGAAGGCCCACAAGGTCTGGGTTTCCTTTCGCACCCCTCGAGGAGCTGTTTGATCGGCCGCGGTACGAGCCCTGTCGCCACCTGGACACCTATCTGGGTTGTCGAACGTGCGGTGGCCTCAAAGGAACTGGGTGTCGATTCGGCTCCTCGGTGTCGAGTCGGCGCATCCCTTCGTTGCACGGTATCCGGAGGCGGCCGCGTGACACAGCTGTGGTGGGAAGCGTCAGCTTCCTGTGACTCGGTGCCCCCGGGTTGTACAGATGGGATTCGATGGAGCGGCTTCGTCGCAGTCGATTGAGAGTGCTCTGCGCGGACATTGAACGTGTCTCTGAATAATCCAAACGCTTTTGATCTGATTGCACTCAACTTTCCCGCAGACTCCTCCTCATTGAAATTCAGATCCTCCATTTGGTACCTATAAAAGTCAGCCAGGAGAGCCAACCTGAGTATCACTTCGTGTCCCTGAATCTGAGTCAACTGCTCCTCGCTTGGCAGTGCACACTCGCGAGAGTCCTGTGATTGTGAGTCGATCAGGGCCACAGAGAGGTGTTGGTCCCACAGTTGCAAACACAATCCGTACGCGGCGCCTAAGTCTGACATTTTCGTCTTGGACGTCAACATTTTCACCAGACTCCTCCGAATCCTGAACGCGGGTCCACCAGCTCTCTGTTTAGAATGGCAAACTGTATCAAGAGTCTCCAAGTAAGCCTGCAGCAGGAGGGATTTTGCATAGCGACGGGACCGCACGATTCCGCAATCGGCTACCCGTGCCCCGCGAGTCCATTCGCTCCGGTTCTCCTGAAATCTCCCGTGGTGTTGCACCTCCACTGTCCGCATCTGTTTCCCTGTGAGGTCCTGAAGGTGCACGCCGAACACATCGGTCACTTCTTGGCTTCGCAGCGCGTGCCGGTGATAAACAAAGACTTGGAGCATACGCTGTTTCGGGGTCTGTGCAAACTGTTCACTCGGGAGCAGGTCCTCTGTGTGTACGAGAAACGCCTGACCCTTGATGTACTCTCCCAAGAAGGGGGTGGGGACGACTCCTACCCCAGTGTCTTCCTGAACCTGGGCAACCGTGATGTGAAGCGGGCTCGGCTGATGGTGTCTCTGCTGCGCGGGTTACTGGAGCTGTTCAGCGTGGACGACCTTCGCGATAGCGACGTCGTGTACGAACGCGGAGACGAACCTCAGCACATGCTGTTCCTGTACCTGATTCAGCTCATGGCTATAATCGTGAGCATGTTCATTCCGGAGAAGGACCTTGCCACCATCATGAGCGTAGCGTCGGCTGCCTTCATGGAGGCTAATTTCGGGAACCCTCTCTGTGCAGCGACTGCGCTGAGGCCCATGTTCATTCCCTACTACGACCAGCAACTGGGCAAGAGACCCAGAAGGGGTGACAGCGGGGCATCGGCTCGCGATGACCCCGAAGCAAGGTTGAAATACTACAGGCTTTTTCTCGGGTACGAACTGGACACGCAGGGGTCCGACGTGTCCACCGGTATGGACGAGAGTCTCCGCTGGACCGATCACAGCCTACAGCAACGTATGCACAGTTGCGAGCTGGTAGAGGGGAACAGCAAAGAGTTGTGGTTCGTGGCTCCCCAGATGGGCGACAGGATTCGCATGGTCAAGGACGCCGGCATGAAAATGATGGGAGGGCAGACAGACAGCAGGGCTCTGAAGATCTGCTCGTACCTGATGTCTGACAACATAATGGCTTACACGCAGTGCGCTTTGTTTGGCACAATCGCCAACATGCTTCCCTGTCACGCAAACAGTGAATTCACAGACAGCGTGATGGCTGCCATCGGAGGTTCTATGACCAAGTTCTCAGACGTGGTTCGCCACCAGAGCGCGAACTTGATGATAGAGCTGAGTGACATGAAAGAGAGCTGCCTGTACACCACTGGGGTAGGGTTCGCTAGCCAGGACAGGGGCAACACTCTCTACTTCGGTAAAGTGTTCACGGGCCCGGAAGAGAAGAGACCCCCTCCGAATCAACAGAGGATGGGAGTTTTCACATTGGTGACGCTGGGGATTGCGACCAACAACATGATGAACACCATGCTGTCCATCGCCCTGAATCAGCACTCTAACCGCAATCACCGGAGTAGCGCACACGAAATAGTGTCCCCGGCGTACTACCCTGCGACGACCGTTGTCCAGAATGCACCTGTGCAGGTCAACAGGTTTGTGACGAATGCATACTTTTACTCCCGATACCACCACAGGTTCAACGCGGGCGAATTCACAGAGGTTGCCTGCGTTAAAGCCATGAGCGACCCGAGTTACAACAGCCTGGTCCACCAGGAGAGTCTGAGCCACAGCAGCAAGTATCAGCTGACCCTAACCCACGGAGCCTTGCCCATGTGCACGCTCACCCTGGCCATGACCATGAGACAGACGGTCATGATGGTCACGGGGTTCCTCTGCGCCGAGCTGGCCCGGCTCATCTACGCGCCGAAAACGAACGATACCAACCTGTGCAAAAATCTCATTTCGCTGGCCACGGCTGCCAAGTTCAGACACGGAAAGGACGAGGAGAGCGGCAACGCCTTCGATGCGTCTTACGGCAATTTGTTAAAGCTCACAGGACCGACCTTCTGCAACCCAGGAAGGACAGGCGTCAACCATTACGACCTGGACACCATGGAGTGGCTGCAGGTCGACGACAAGAGCCTCCCCGACTACATACACAGGTCGCTGAATATGATCGGGGACACAAAAACGGAGGTCCGCAAGATTATGCTGGAGAAGAACCTTTCCTACAACAGGGTCTTGTTCATGACTGGGAAGAGAACACTGAAATTCGCCTCTGTGTTTGACAAGGAGGAGTACATGATCCACGCGCCCGTGATGGCGCTGACGAGCCTGAGGGCATTCTCAAACAGCAGCAACAACACCACCTATGGCTCCGTGAAGCTGTCCAGGGAGGGCTGCTACTATCCCGTCAAGGTATTCAGTAACAGGTGCGTTGACACAAAGCTGTACAGTGTCCCGCGCAGCACTAGAAACGCAAGCTGTTTCGCCAGTGAGGGAAAAGCCACGGTCCAAGATATAGTGCAGAGGATCAAGAGAGAGGTGTCCTGTGTGTTTCCAAAGATAGACTTGGGCCGTATCAGGATGATCTCCCCTGAGCTGAACGAACAGGAGTTTGGCTTGCTGGTGTCTGCTGTGAAGAATGCCAACATCGAGGTGATCGGACAAGAGGAAGCTAATCCTTGCACATCATTCGAAGGGAACGGACGCTTTTCGCCTCACCACCTGAATGACCTGAAACGAGCGGGAGAGGCGGGAGAGGACTCCGTCAAGTCGAAGAGAACCAAGTTTGATGGCGAACTGACGATCTTTGACACTGATGAAGGAATGGAATCGGACTGAGCCCATGGAATTGGTTCTGTGTGTTGCATGTAAGCGTTTGACGAGTGTTGGCTATATCTATCTATCTATCTATCTATCTATCTATCTATCTATCTATCTATCTATCTATCTATCTATCTATCTATCTATCTATCTATACCACGCATGTGTGTGCCTGCTATTGTAAGTTGTGTCTATGAAATAAAGTCACGCAAAAAAAGTATTTTCCATTCTCTGTCTTTATTGTGCACAGACAAAACACAAGAACGCAGTTCACGGTAGGAACACATGAGCAGGACGGACTGGCATGTGGTAGCAGAGACATAAACTCACGCTCACACACACACACACACACACACACACACACACACTCACACACACAAACACACACACACACACACACACACACACACACACACTAAAAAAGGTTTTGGTTGTACTCTTGTAGTCTTTATTGCACACAGACAAAACCCCAACACACACACACACACACACACACACACACACACACACCTGTGCCCTAGGAATGTATGAAATGAAGCATGTTGAGGTGTAAAAGTTCGACCGAGACCAACATGTGACTGTAAGCGCATCCCAGCGTGTGCAAGTCCCCTCTCACGCTGAAGACGAATCGATTCTCCATGCTGCCGATTGTACTGCCCACGTTCCCCTTGCACGCCTTGGGTACTCTCATTTTACTCCGAGCGTCCAGTCTCGCCAATTCCTCCGTAGCCCTGTGGTAGTCCGACTCCCCGCAGTGGGCGAGCTCCAGCTCCCCGTGGTCAACCCGGGCACTGAGAAGCGGACTGAGTAGCCCGCTGACTGCAACGAGTCCATGAGAGTTGGGGTTAGTGTTATCCTCCGGAAAGGAGAGCTTGGTAAACTTGCAACTGAGAGGCTCCCCTGCGTGCCGAGAGATCCTCATCACGTTGGGCGGGTCGAAGGTGCACATTCCGTATATGTTCATAAAGTCGTAGGAGGCGGAGGCCGTGCTCATTTTTTCCACGTGCTGTCTCACCAGACGCTTTATGTCTGAGAGAGCTTTAGTTCTCAAATCACAGTAAAGCCGCTTGTACTCTGCGTCAATGGTGCCACATGTTCGCTCCGGTGACACAGATTCGGTCCCTCTGTTCTGTAACCTCTGTCTCTTAGCCGGCGAAGGTTGCTCGCCTGGCAACACCCCCCTCAGCCCCCTCGATTCCTCCCAGTCAGGAAGTATTCCGTAACACGCTTTGATGGCACTTGCCACGAAAAACAGTTCTGGGGTCCCTTTGACTGACCCGCCCGACAGATGCCCCGGCCCGCACGTGGACATAATAAGGTACGATGTTTTTCTCGGATACCTGACGGCCGAGCTGGAGCATGCCACGGGGACCGAAGCCCAGCTTTCCAGCGAAGCCTTAATAGAGTGTCTGGTGAAGCACCGAGAGCTCATCTCGGGCCCAGACGTTTGGTCTCCCGGAGCTCGGGCCTACGTTCGCTTTGAGCAGCGCACCCATGGCGAGTTTGCTGTTCTCAAGCCCCGCGGTCCGACAGCAGTTCATTTCCTGGGGAAGTTGCTACCCGTGTACTGCAGGCTGTGCTTCTTGTGCGAGCGACACGACGAAGCCAGGGCTGCTGCGCAGGCATTGCTGGTCCGTCTGAGAGGACCCAGGCACCGGACTGCGGGTGAGGTTGAGGTTGCCGAATTCGAACGCAGGGCCTTGGAGTACCTGATAGCCAATCTGCAGGTGACGCCTCCATCCGAACTGGGGGAGCTGTGTCAGTCCTCTGACGTTTCGGCTGAGATCAAGATCGCTGCGGAGCTACTCTGGTGTCATTTGGCGCTGGTGTACGCTGGCAATCGCAAGCTGCTGCTGTGCAACCTGGAACGTTTCTTTGTCAGACCCCAGGACTCTCTGAGCCTGTGTCCGAGCGAGCTCAGGGGCGCGCTGTTTGTGCACGGCAAACATGACCCAATCTCCCAGAGCAAGGAACGCCTCCGCCGCTTCCGCTGGGGTCCGTGCGCAAGAAAGTGCCCCGTTCTGCCACTCGAGCCGTGCCCCGGGTCTGAGGGCGGGAGGACAGCTTATAGGCCGAGGCTCACAGCCGTCCATCGACTGTACGAGTCTCGAGTGTCCCGCCTTGGCTGGCTGGCCGCCCTGTGGCTCCTGGACATTGAGTGCAACAAGGACGCCCTTCGCTGGATTTACAAGCCCGTGCCGCACGCGTAGTCCAAACGAGATCGGCGGTGAGCCCGAGCCACTGTCGAGCGTGGCCTCTCGCGACGGGGCCAACGAAAGGCTAAGGGCGTCGGGTAGCTGCGTGGTCGGGTTGAGGGAGAACGCTGTGCTCCTCCACGTGCTGCACGTCAACACAGTTGGCAATCAGAAGTTCTGCGCGTCAGTGGTCTCGAAACGTCTCAGAGCGTACGCTCGGATACAGTCCAACACCACCAAAACCAAGTTGATGAGCAGACTGAGATTCGTCTCAGACAAGAAGAGGCTCTGCTCCCAGCACGGTTACAAAAACACACGCATAGAGTTCTCGTCCAACCCCAGCCGCAGCGCCAACTACACCTCCAACGCAAAGTACCTGCTGCAACCCTATTTCAGAGGGGTCTTCGAGACCATAGGCCTATCGCAGGGGACCTGCCTCGTCTCGACCAAGCCCTTCACGGTCAGCAACGAGAACCTGACCAGTTACATATACGGAGTGGCCAACCCTTTGACCGTGGTGATCCGCATGAAGAACACAAAGACGCATTTCCACACACCCTTCTTCTTCTCCTCGGTAAACGTGGCCGGGGAGCAAACCAGACACCAGCTCTTCTCGTCCATGTCCATCAACTCCCAGAGAGTGAGGAACGTAGCCGAAGAGCTCCCTAATGCGCTGGGTAAAGTGGCCAACCTGGTGGAGATACACAGCCATCTCAACAGGCTCTGCTGCGAGCTGGCCCAGGAGAGGCGCGGCATGCTCACGTCGCAGGAGAAAATGTGTCTGGTGTACCTCACGGAGACATACTTTGTACAAGTGACAGACCGCAGCCACCCGAAGTACTGGCCCGACTACAGGGACGCCGTCAGAGGCGCGTTTGTGGATCGTTACCGTAGCAAACTGTCCTCGTTCCAGGACAAGGTCATCACCAATTATCACATCAAAAACCCAGAGTTTGTTAACTTGGTACCGTGGCTTCTCGACAATCCGAGCGCTCTGCACGAGAAGATGATTCTCGCGCACGAGGCTTACCTGAGAGAGGAGGATAAAGCGAGCGCTAGAGTGGAGCTGGTCATGACTGTGGACAGTCACCTCAAGCTAAAACCCGAGTGTCGCGCCCCTCAAGGATTCCCGAGCCTCGGGGAGAGCGATTTCAAACAAGTCGGCTACAGCGAGCAGACGCTTCGGCTAGCCTTGAGCAAATCCCTCAGCCTCGCGGACAACCCGATCAGTCACTGACGGCCGCAGATGACGTGCACCTGCAACTTCTCGGTGGCCAGAGTGTAGTTTGCTATATGTAAAACGTGTATGTGTAAGTCTGCCATTGTACCTTGTAGCAATGAAATAAAGTCACACGAAAACTGTTCTTGCTTGCACGCTGTCTTTATTGCACACAAAAACAAAAACACACAGCAGTTCCCAGAAGGAACACACGAATGAAACCAAGCGAGTTCAGTCGCAGAGGTTCGACCTCGCCCGACATCTCCACCGCCGTGGACCGGAGAGCTTTATTGCGCACAGACAAAACACAAGAACGCAGTTCCCGGTAGAGACACATGAATGGAAGGAAACTCGTTGAGTTGTAAACACACACACACACACACACACACACACACACACACACACACACACACACACACACACACACACACACACAAAGGTTTTGGTTGTACTCTTGTAGCCTTTATTGCACACAGAAGGTTTTGGTTTCGCTCTGTTTTTTTATTGGCACACATACGCTACTTACGCCGAGTCAGACATCGGTAAGGCTGATGGTCTAGAGTAGAGACAGCCTTGACGCAAGCAGCACCAGCAGCTTCAGCAGCACTCATGGCAAGTGACAACTCAACCGTGGGCCACCGGGTAGCAGCACCCTCAGCCATTTCTAAAGATTCAATTGTAAGAGTATGGGACATAGTGAACAGACACTTTGAATCGCTGCTAGCAACAGCGGAACGGTCTGCCACCAAGGGCAGGGCAGAGATCAACATACAGTGTCAGGTCAAGGATCTGCAAAACCTAATGGGAGCGTGTAGCATGCGGTTGAAGACCATAGAGGCGTACGTATCGGAACTGCAGAAACAAGAGACGGGCACTCAGAAGAGCACAAACCGCCCGTCGCGAGAGACTCGGCACTCTTCTGACCTTTCAGGAGAGTGGCATTTCCTGTACATGGAAGACAACAATGTTTTTGGCTACATGAAGCTGGTCCCGGACACGGTCTCGGTCGGCAACAGCGAAGACGTAACCCCCCCCTCCGTGAAGAGAGCCGAATTCACTATCCCCCGCGGGGTGCTGAGCGAAGCGAACGAGGTGTTGGACTACGTTGATTCGGCTCAACCGGACCGACGTCTCGGCTACGCGCTGTGTCCCTGTTGTCGCGTGTCTTTCAAGACCTCAGAGTACTGGAAACACGCCTTGTTTGAGATTGCGGAGAGAGGTAACAGAGTTCCGGCGTGGCAGTCCCTGGATCGCGCGCAGACACCAAGGTGGATAGTCGAAGGGAGCGCGGGCTGGAGCGACCCTATTTACAGACCCAGGCATTTGGAGAGCACGTGCGAAATCGGACAAAGTCTCGCAGATCTACGTCTGACACACGTCCTATCGGATTGTGAATTCTCTCGAGCTCTGGACAGCGCGTTCGCCTTTCTCGCCTCGCAGTTGAGGACCTGAACCGGACCATGTTGTCCTACACTTATCAACCCCGCACGGTGCCGGTCTTCGCCTGCCCTGCCGTCCCTCAACTTCCCGAGCCCCAGGAGCCTCAGCAGCGACCTGCGTGCGAGTCCGGCGCTAGGGTCTTGGAAAACATACGAGACGACGTGGTGACGCTCGACTACCTGGTCGGGGTAAATAGGGCGCGAGGCGGGGGTTACGCGTTCGTGCGGTACAGGCCCACCGAGAAACACAAGAGGTGCGCGGGGTTAAAGCTAGACCCCGTTCAACAGATCAACGTGTTCGTCCAGGCGCTTCGAGACCAAAGCGTGGCAATGGACATGTCACTACACACGGTCATGCCTTCGACCAAAAAGACTTTCTGGGCGAGGGTCTACCTAGCAGACGTGACAGAGCTCAGCTTGGAACCTCTGTGGATGATCAAAGGGAAGGTGCAGCTGTACTCTGCAAAGCAGTGGGTCACGATAACGATAGACGACCACTCGCTCGAGCGATGCCTCCTGGACCCTCAGTCCCGGCTGCTTTTCTCTCAACCCGACGCAAACAGTGTAGAGGAGTTCCTCAGACTGGCAGAGCAAGGGCTAATCCTCGGACGCGACTGTGAGTGGAAAGGAGGCCTTTGTCGCGAGACACGAAAGCACAAGACCTACGCGAGCGAAGGCGACGACGTAGCGAAGGAACGGGAGCCTTTTGCCAGCGAGTCCCCCCGGGCGACCGAGGGGACTCTTACGGATTAGACGTTTTCAGAAAGAGAGAGCTCAGCCGACGCGAGCGCGCGGGTCACTCTGACGCCGTCGACTACCCGCGTTACGGCTTGATCCCCTTGCATCGGGACGTAGAGCCCTGGGTCTACGTCAGCGAGGATCCGCAGCTGGCGATAGCGATAGAGGAGATTGTCAACACGTTCAGCCCTGCTCTCTCTGTGGAACTGCTGCTTTACAACGTCTTGGGCAGCAAAGACAAAGCCCGGACGCGGGCGTCTGCCGTAAAGCTCTCCAATCTGAAGCGCCACGCAATAGGCGTCACGACAGACGCGATTGTTGCGGAAAACCTGCTGAGGAGACACGGAGACGACTCGACTTTACTAATGTACCACAACAAGTGCGCCGAGGAGATGTACAGAGCTCTGGATAAGCTCCCTGTTGGGTCTCCCGGAGAGCAGGTCAAAAGGCCCCGTAGGTCTCGAGGCGGTGTGCGTCACACTAGCGACGTGGTCTGAACCGCAGACTGCTCCACGCTCTGGGGTGCTAGATTAGCTGTAGGTTTCACCCGACCACAGAGCTGAAGAGGTCGTCCCCCCCGCCCCGCCACCATGAGTGTGGTAACCATGGACCCGAGCGCCTACAAGCTGAAACCGCTCGAAATGGTGGCGAGGCTGGTGAAAGCGCCCGACTTCCTCGCCAATTCGAGCGGGGCATTTGTGGATTACATCTTCGACAAGATAGTCAGACCCTCGGCCACCAACAGCTCCATCTCGGCCAACGCCACCGTCATGATGTCCCAGGCTCACATGGGAGTCAACCTGTTCAGACAACAGCAAGACACGAGTCTCCTGCTCGCCGCTTTTGTGTACAAGATGCTGGTTCCGGACGAAGTGGTGCCCACGGGCACGAGGTTCCGCAGGCGCTACATTATAACGGATCAGCGCGAGGCGCAGCAGGGCACCTACGACACGATCGGCAACGGCGTGCAGACCAGGGAGTACAGCCAGCTGTTCCAGCACACGTCCAAGGTGCTCACGATGCAATTCGGGAGCCTCCTGAGCGTCACGGTGCCCTCGGTGGCCAAGGACCTGATCAGAAGGGAACTGGACAGGGTCAGCACTTCGTGGGAGCTGACCAGGACCATAGAGGTGCTCAGATATTGCGCAGCTCAGCCCACCTTGACGGACAGAGTCGCGCACAGGACAGGGGCTTCCAGTCGCGCCGAGAGATTGGACTTTATACTGGCCATCGCCGAACTCATGTGCGGCATGATCAACGTAAATCCGGAGTCCTTCGTCTGCGCTTTGGAAAACGCTCGGAGGGTGCTCGGGAGCGACAAGCCCGAAGTCCTCGTCGTGGGCGACACTCTGTTCCGCGTCGTCTCCCAGAGGAGCTTCAAAGGCGGACACGCTCAGATTGTCAGCGAGGACACCAGGCTCGCCCCGGAGTTCTCCGTGTACACGATGGCCAACGAGAGCGGCGGAACCTGCGACGACTACGAGTTCACCATGCAACTGGTTACCCAGCACGCTCTGGCCGACAGAGAGCTGCCCTTCGTCAACGCGTCCTCGTTCCGGGACAGGTCGATCGACATGAAGGTGAACTACGTGCGGCTCGGCGGAGGTCCTACAGACAAGATCCCCGTAGTACACGTGGACAGCGTGCAGATGGAGCACGGCAGCGGCAGAGACACGTCTACCGAACACAAGGCTTTCTGCAACTCCCAGGGGTTCAAGTGGGAGTACTTCACGGTCGGCTGCACGGCGCCAGCTATGAACCAGCTCGACCCCTCGCACGTGCTCTCCGCCACGGACTCCGAGGAAATCAACTACAAGCAGCTCGCACGCAGATCGCCTTCCACCTCGTTCCTCCACCAGTACGACGGGGCGGTCACGCGCGTGACGCTCCGCAACCTGCATCCCGTCGGCAACCCCAAAGAGCTGTTCACCGGAGAGCGTCGGGCGAAACTGCAACGCGACTTGGACTCCCTGATGAGAGGAGATCCAGCCGGCGTCGCCGTGGAGGAGCTCGCCCGCCTGGCGCGCAGCAGAGACTGGTACGATAAGATTAAGAACCCCGCGTCCGTGTTGGAGTTTGACACCCGCAACATGGTGGTACCTCGCCCGCCGTCCGGTCCTCTCGTCCGAGGCGGTTCCGCGCCCGAGCGATGGATCGTCAGGCCCCGGGTGGCTCTCTTCAACTCCTCGTCCATGAACAGCATCGAGAACGAGATCGCTCAGGTCGGCAGCGAGTTGCTCGCCCGCTTTGACACCACGGAGCACGGCAAACAGGCGCCGAGAAGCCTGAGCTTCGTAGAGCAGGGGCTTCATCACGGCCAGGGTCTGGAGACGATGCTCGCCATCAGACGACTCATCCTGCAGGGATCGAGGACAGACGTCCTCCCGCAGCCCGAAGAGTGGACCAAGGGAAGGTTATATTGGACGTGGGTGGCCGACCCCATCTGCGCCGTTTACATGCGGCACTTTCTCGCCGAGAAGGAGGTCGCCGGCACCCTGAAGGCGAGCGAACGCGTCATCTTGGTAAATCTGGAGGGGTTGTTCAACTGCCTCGTCGGACTGTTCAAGGGCGTCGTCGGCAGCAGAAACAACTCGGTGATAGCCTCCATGCCCGCGTGTTTCAACAATGTCAACGGAGGTCACCTCACGGACCACGGATACCCGCAATACTTCACCCTGGACGACGTAGACTATTGCAATCTGATGTACTGGATCGTCCTCCCGGTCCTGGGAGCTCGAGTCTACCGCACCGAGGCCAGCGTGGCCGGCGGCGACACCGTCCGCTCGCTCCTCCAGTACAGAGCCGGAGATCTCAATCTGACGAACGAGTTGAACCTGAGCAACCAGAACGCGCTCACGGTGGCCCGCTTGAACGGCAGCTGCGCATTTTCAAAGGTGCAGCCGCAGGGCTGTTGCGACGTGAGCGAACATTTCGAGCCCACCGCGTCGACGCATAAGTGCTGCGCGGACACCGGGTTCAGCGACACGTCGGTCGTGACCTACATGTGGGCGATCAGACTGCAAAGGCTGGCGGGCGTCAGCAACACCCTGGCCAAAGTGTTGCTGGGGATACACTACAGCACGCTGTTGACTCACAACGTGATACGGGACCACTACGACACAGAGTACTACTCGGGCATGTCCTACCTCATGTTCAGAGGTGTGCGTTTCACGGGCTGCGGCGTCTCCCTCATGCAGCAGAAGTCGGCACTGTACACGCTGGGCACCGGCATCATCTGCCAACCCACGAGTCACAACACGCACCAAGTGCACACCGTCAACCAATACTGCGAGTCCACCGTGATACCAGAGACCCTTGAGTCTCCCGGCGTGTACATCCCCAACCTGTACATGAAAGACGTGCGAGGCGGAGACGTGCACGTGAACACCGGCGGCGCCTTCGACGTGGTGGTCGCGGACGCCTTCAACGGGTTCTGCCCAGAGTCGGACACCGCCAGCGGCTACCGTAGACCTTACATCTTCACCGCCGGCCGCTCGGACAGACTCAACGGGGCCGTCGAGCGGGACCCCATGGCGCGGGCCGAGGCGTACACTTGCATGCCGACCCTACTCAGGCCGTTCAGCTCCGTGCTCGGGGCCAGGAACACCGGCGGACACCGCGGGAAGGAGGCGAGCAACCGCAAGCTCTTCTGCGACACGATGTACACAGTCGAGTTCGAGAAGGGCCTGCTGGACCCCATCTGCGATCCCTTCAAGGACACCGTGGAGAGGGTGAACGGAGACAAGCACGCCACGGACATCATGCAGCCGAACCTGGGAGTGGCGTTCTGCGGTACTTACGGTATTGGGCTGACATCTGACAAGAAGCTCATGTGCGCCAGCGACGCGACCGCGGAAACCCTGATAGACAGGCTGGCGCCTAGGATCAGCGGAACGGGTATATTCGCTTGCAACCCCATCCAGACCACCTGTCGCCTGATCAACCCCATCTTCAACAGGATATTCGAGAGCACCCGGCACTCTCGCATCCTCCGGTGTTGAATGGACATCGCGCGCGTTTTGGGTGGAGAGAGGACAGCGGAAGGGACCGCGACCCGCGCCTCGACCCGACCGGAGGATGCGCGGCAGCGGCCTGGCGCACAACGTAGCCCGAGGGGTGTGCGCCTTGAGCGACTTTGTGCTCTGCTGCGCGGTGAACTTCTTCGCATCGCTGTACATGCACCCAATGGAACAAGAGAACACCCTGGCCCTGATCAGGAACAAAGAAGAGGCCGAGGTGGACATAGCGATAAACACAGTTTCGAGAGCCATAGCCGGCTTGGACGCCAACATACCCCTGCTGAAGGAGGCCATCGACGCGGCTGACGGGGAGCAGGCGGACTGCACCAAGTTGATGAAGGAACTACGGTCCGTGGAGGTAGAGAGAGCGGATCTCCGCTACTTACTGGGAGCGCTCCGGGGACGGCCCGACGTGCAGAGGTTGACGGGCGCCGTGAAAACTCTCTCTGACAATGTGGGACTGCACCTCAACGCCTCAGCCTACATCAGCAGGCAAGCGCTAACCCTGGCTGTGCAGAGAGACCTGGAGGACACAAGACGACCTGTCACCAGAGTGACCGTTCAAGACGCTTACCGGGAATACAGTAGAACGGACCCAGTGAGCGCGGATGCTGTCGTGTGAAAAACAAAATAAAAAAAAAGGGTTGGGGGTATATTTGTCTGACATTCGCCAGCTCATGTATCGTATCAATGTGAAAAACAAATAAAGATCAAACGTGTCTCTCTGTACGACACCTCGTCTGCGCAATGTGTGTTCGTGTGACAAAAGTGGAGATGACTGAAAAAAAACTGGTGTTGTGTGACTGAGGCACGGTGTACAGGTTGTTGAGAAGAGACCCTCCGAAGCTAGGCAGAAGGAGGCGATGGTAGAACAGGCATGCGCCCTTATTATTACACGGCCAACATGAACGACACTTGTGCAACTGTGAGGAAAAGGTGTGGTTTATTGGAGTGAGAGAAGAACAGCTTAGACAGATTGACAGAAAACAGAAACAGAAACCCTCGTTCGAGTCCAAGACGTAATTTCTTCCCAGACGCGTCGCGCGTTACACGCAGTCTGCCACCTCCGTAAGCTGGGAGCCCTCGCAGTCGAAGCGGACTGCCTGCTTCAGCAGGCGAGCGCTAACCCTGGCTGTGCAGAGAGACCTGGACGACACAAGACGACCTGTCACCGGAGTGACCGTTCAAGACGCTTACCGGGAATACAGTAGAACGGACCCAGTGAGCGCGGATGCTGTCGTGTGAAAAACAAAAAAAAAACAAACAAAAAAAAAGGGTTGGGGGTATATTTGTCTGACATTCGCCAGCTCATGTATCGTATCAATGTGAAAAACAAATAAAGATCAAACGTGTCTCTCTGTACGACACCTCGTCTGCGCAATGTGTGTTCGTGTGACAAAAGTGGAGATGACTGAAAAAAAAACTGGTGTTGTGTGACTGTACAGGGAGTTGAGAAGAGACCCTCCGAAGCTAGGCAGAAGGAGGCGATGGTAGAACAGGCATGCGCCCTTATTATTACACAGCCAACATGAACGACACTTGTGCAACTGTGAGGATAAGGTGTGGTTTATTGGAGTGAGAGAAGAACAGCTTAGACAGATTGACAGAAACAGAAACAGAAACCCTCGTTCGAGTCCAAGACGTAATTTCTTCCCAGACGCGCCGCGCGTTACACGCAGTCTGCCGCCTCCGTAAGCTGGGAGCCCTCGCAGTCGAAGCGGACCGCACCGTCGAGCACAGACAACCCGTACTCGGCTCCCGGTCTGGGTCTCTTGAGGTTCCACACATCGCAAACATATTTCATGGTCTTGACCATCACTCCGCAAGTCCCCTCGGTCCAGCGCTTAGACCTGATCTTCGCTGGGACCTTTGTGAAATTGGCCAACTTCTGTCCCAAGCTGTAATATACATGGCCCCGCTGAGAAGAAGTGCTTTCGCCGACACCCCAGAGTAGACTCTTGAGATCCTGGCACCACAAGGAAAAAGACTTGCGGTTGGTTACCGCACCGGTCATCAACCTCTTGATTCCCAGTCCCGTCGGAACTAAGTTGTAATCGGTCCCGCACAGGGCCATGAAGAACAGATGTTCCGTGCGCACGGTCTCATCTCGGATCACGTCTGCCTTCACACGCAGGTAAAAGCCTCGCCCCGCTCTGCTCAACCTCAGGAAACGGCCGTGGGCGCCCCGCGGCACCATCCCGTTCTTGTACGCGTTACTCAAGCGCTTGAGTCCGTCCATTAGCTTCTTATTCTTCTTCTTATTATTATTATTATTATTATTATTATTACCACTCCTCCTCTTCAGGGTCTGCTCACCTCCTTCTTCATCTTCATCTTCCTCCTCCTCGTCCTCGTCCTCATCTAGGTAGCGCTCGGGGACCATGTGCGCTTCTCGCCCCTCCATACACGAGATCGTCCTTTTGTCACCGACAGAGGGGGATCCGCGCTTCTCGGAGCACGAGAGCTGACCATCGTCAGGTGCGGGGCACAGGGTCTCAAAGACGTAACTGAAGGCCCCGGACGTACTGACGTACTGTCCTTTGTCCACGGCGAGCGCCAACTTGCCCAGTCTGCTCTGTGCGTTCGATTCGAAGAACCTACGCAGGAAGGCGCAGTATAGAGATCCCCTGATTCCGCCCAGGTACAAGTACGCGGCTACGTCTTCCGCGAAGCTGACCCTCCTGTGCTCGTTCAGAAGGATCTCAAACCTTTCGTGCTGCCTCGCAGTCTCGGGCAGCAGGTGCGTTTCGCCCCCGACCACGTCGCAGAGCAATCGGAACCTGGCCTCGCTGGAGGCCAGTGCCGGTCTCGCGGAACTGCCTTTTTCCGGAGGCGCAAAGAGCAGCTCCCCAAACACGGACGCGTGCATGTCTAGACCCGGGCGGTAGCTCTTGTTGTCCAACCTCAGAGTGATACCCTCGCGACCGCAAGCCGTCAGCGCGGCCACGAGGTCGGAGTCTGCGGTGCACACTGTCACGGTGCCTTCCAGGAGGTTGGCCAACTCCACGAGCAGCGTGTCGGCCTCTGTGCTCCTACACAGCAGACACGCGTCCCGTAACGTAGACACCTGCGCAGTGGTCTCTGGGTCCGCGAACGTGGAGACAAAGACGCCCTCGTGGCCCTTCGGTGAGGCCGTCGATCCATGCGCGTAGCCGGTGTCCGCGGGTCGCGGCTCCACAAACGCCGGAGGAGGCCGAAGCTGATCTTCGAACGCGTTTACCACTGCCTGGTCCAGACACTCGCGACGGTCCAGGTACTCGCGGTGGAACGTCACCAGGTTATCCGGCGAGGTCCCCTCCTGTAGCTCGTTCTCGGCAGAGTCTTCCTTTGCGCCGGTCACCAGAAATGTCTTGTTTTTCATGCCCGCGTTGGCCAAGTTCATCATCATCGCGTATTCTATGGCGCACAGATTGCGCTTACAGAAGTCGACGTGAGGGACGTGGCGGCGGCTGAGTCTTATGTCCCTCACGGCCGGTTTATGAGCCCCTGCGCCGTCCTTCACGAGCACTACACACCGGCTGCCCGCATTCTCAGAGAGGTAGACGAGAGCCAGCGTTCTGGCCATGTTCACTATGGAGGCCTGCGAATCGCCCTCGATGTAGTCACTTTCCTTGACTTTGTGTATTACTATGAGATGGTCTATCAGAGTCCAGTCCTGTTGCTCGCACGGTCTGTCTATCAGTTCGAAGGGAGCCAGGTGAGGGTTTGCTAGCATCGCGTGGATAGCCTTGTGCTTCAAACCCATGTCGGTCAAACTGTTCGACTGCCTCGACCGACGAACGATGACAACAGAGTACGTCTACAAGTGCAGCTTGACAGGGCCCCATGTTTATATCCACGGTCATCCACTTGGGCGGATTTTTGTTGTTGTTGTTGTTGTTGGACAGACCGCGTGTGCGTGTATGTTATATTTTAACATGGGATGTGATTACGTGGTACCCTGCCCAATGTGTAAGTGGAAAAAAACAGAGACCAAACAATTACCAGTCCGTAACGTTTGCTTTGCGTTTATTTCAACAGAAAGGCAGACAAACCAAACAAACAAACAAACAAAAAAACGAGACAAAACCACGTGGAGGAGTAGGACAGAAAATACACACACACACACACATATATATACATATACATATACACTTTACGGATGTATTACGTTTTTTTTTGGGGGGGGGGGGGGGGAGACACTTTTGCTATGCTATGCTACGATCTTCTCTGCTCTGCTGCGCTCTCCTGTCCTCTGCTGGTCTTCCTGTCGCTAGTCTTCTCTTCTCTTGGTTGAACAGCACGTTTCTGTAACACAGGTCGTCGGGGTCTAACCGTACGTCCTTCGCTCTCGCGGCGGAGGCCAGCTTGGTCTCAACTCTCATGTTCATACACGTAGGTGTCAGGCAGTCGAGCACCTGGCGGCAGAAGCAGTTCAACCACGGGAACGCTTTGCGCATAGTCTTGGACAGCGTGGGCCTCAAACAGCTCCGCACGGTAATCAGGTTGGTCCCGGGTCTGATCATCACCAGGTAGGCGGAGGACCGCTCCGCCATGCTCGGGTAGGTGAGCGAGAACATCACCCACGTCAGCCACAGCTGCGCGTTGTATCTCCGCAGGGTGGGCCGCTCCAGAATGTCTTTGTTCCTGGTCTTGATCTCCAGCAGCGCTACGTTGTTCTTAACGGTATCGTGGGCCACTAGGTCCACCTCGGTGTAGAAGCCCCACTCGTCCCTGACGGACGTGCAGCCTCGGGTGCAGCCGTTGTGGTACGTGTAGGAACCTCGTTTGCTGAACCCGTCGGGCCTGGGCAAACCCGCGACCCTGAGGCCCGCGCAAATGGGAGTCAGGCGCAGAGCTTCGAGCTGCGCGAGAATGAGGCGAGACACGGGCCCCACGTCGCGAGTCGTCTTCTCCCCGTTGAACACGGATTTGCACTCCGCGTCCACCGTGACCCCTATGTCGGCAGACATGCCGTTTCTGTCCCACAGCCTTCGGCAGGATTCCGGAGTCAGGGCTTTGGACCTGTAGAGTTGCAGCAGCTCTTCCCTGAACTTGGAGCCCTTGGACTTGCGCGCGTTCAGGTCACTCACGTAACCGGGGACCCACTCGAGCCCGCTCTCGGGGTTCGCGTTCAGGTCCCTGAGGATCGCGGCGAACAGATGCATGGTTATCATGTTGTTACCGGACGAACGCTTCCCTCTGCGCATCACGGAGTCCAGGCTTCTGGTGATACCCCGGACCTTGTACCAATGTTCGCTCCCGGTGGACCTCGCGCGCAGCGCGCCGCCCGCACCTTTGAATTCGATCACGGGCTCCCGGAGCTTCATCGTATTAAACGTTCCAGGACCTGAGAAGTCACGGGTCCCTTCGACAGACACCGGAAAGGGGAGGGACGAGGCTCGCCACGTGCACCTAGTGGACCACAAAGCGAGCGAGTACGTAAGTACAGAGAGGCGCAAAGGAGGACTTTGCGATTCCCCTCGCGGGAGCCATGAGTCGCAAGAGGCCGAGTCCGGGGAGCTTCCAGTCTCTGATATCTACGAGCAAGGACCTGTTCAACGGCAGAAGGCCGTCCTTGTCTACCGGTGCGGGCCTGAGCATGGCACGTTTCAGGGGCAAGCTGGGGATGGCCATCGCCATCATCACCTCTCTCATCGTGGGGTTTCTGACCATCCCCAACAACATTCTGTACTTCATCGACAACGACCGAGGCACGCGGAACCAGGACTGTTCGTCGAAGTGCTCCGCATCCTCGCCTCTGCCCGAGGGCAGACCCGATTACGACGTGGCTTACATCCACGCGGGCATAGCCTTCATCACGTTCGGATGCCTGGCGATGGTCGTGAGCATAGTGCTTAGCTACTTCGCCGCAAAGAGCAAATGGAAAGTGGATGATTCCGAGGCCCCCCACGCGTGTCCTGAGCCCAAGACGAGCACCAGGACTGTGCTGGCGTGCCTCGTCATGATGAACGTCGAGCTGTTCATGGCAGTGATCGCGGGCTGCATGGAGTTGCTGTACCGCCCTCTGACCAGCGACGCTCGTAGGCTGCACAATGTGGAGTGCGCCATCGCAGTGTTCAACATAACAATCTGCATCATGTTCATCACAAGCATGTGGCTGATTGCAAACGTTCTGAGGGGAAAAAACGAATGGAAAGGCGTTCAGAGAGACCTCCCAGATGTGGTACCGGTACCCTCTAGCCGGGACTACGTGAACAGAGGCGTCAGTTCTTACAATTCACAATCCAGCTTTATGTAAGGACATTATTCTTTTCTTTCTTTCTTTCTTTCTTCTCTCTCTCTCTCTCTCTCTCTCTCTCTCTCTCTCTCTCTCTCTCTCCTTTGTCTTCATTTGTCTTATTTAGTGACACGGTGATATGTGAGATGTGGTTTGTATTTGTTAAATTTGTCATGAATAAAAACAACCGACAATCACCACTTGTCCCGTTCAGCTATCTTTTTATTGACACAATGTACACAAATGATTATCACAAGGCAACTGTTGCAGTAACTCCGTGGCACGCTCCACACCCAACCTCGCATGTGGTACACACGTGTTTAGTCCGAGTCCACACCACCAAAATCATAAGCGCAGACAGCGGGTCAACCAGTCTGCGCAGACACAAAGTCTATAAAGAATAAGGGTTAAAAAGACAACAAAGAAGAAGACTAACGGAACGAAGGAAATAACGAGAGAGAGAGAGAGAGAGAGAGAGAGAGAGAGAGAGAGAGAGAGAGAGATAGAGAGAGAGAGAGAGAGAGAGCAACAAGTCATACGCACAGCAGCATAAGCATATCCTCACCTCGCTGGTACCCCCAGCGAAATGACATCAAGCCAGACGCCCCCGCACACCCGTAACGCGGCAGCGTGCTACAACTGCATCCTGTTGAAGAACAGGACGCTGACGGCCCACGAGAAGGAATACCTAGACAGTGTCAACGTCGGCTGCGTTGCCGAGAATGGAGACGTAAAGATAGGACCCAAGAACAGTCCCTTCACCAGACCTTTGTGCGTAGAGTTGACGCACTACCACCATCTCGAGGCCCTGTTAGCCATGATCGCGTGCTACGCGGACCCGACGGTGAAAAGCGCAACCGAGCACCCCGTCAGACGCGTGCACTACGCGGCGGCGCAGTGACTATCTGCCATCTTTGGACCAACCGCAGAAGCCAAAGGCCGAGTGCCCCCAGAGAACGTATAAGCTGTTCTGTTCTGTTTTATGTACTGCTGCAATGACACCCAATAAACGATAAGGCGCTCACGAACATGTCTGGGTTTTATTTCCTTTGCTTGTGTCATTTCACTTTGTGAACCTGGTCAGTGAAAGGACTTACACTCAAACTCTCGTACTGGTACTCGTACGATAGGACTGTATGTTTGTTTGTTTACGGTTGGTAATCACACAAAGGACACATAGACATCAGATTGTGTACTGTCCAAACGTTCACAGTTAATTTATTTTGTGGGATTTTATTTCATTGCCACAATGTACAAACACATTTGCAGAGGCGAGACAGACGACAGGACAGAGTTTTTCTCCACCGCGTTTCCCGAGTCGCGTTTTGCTTGGGTACAGACTACTCGTTGGTCCCTTATGGTCAACAAAGAAACCCAAGGTCCTTCCGGCTCCAGTGAAATTATATTTGACGCAGGCAGTACTACATTTGTCCAGGGTATGCCAGCATTTCCCCATGCTATGACGTATAACCCTCCTGCATCCTCAGTGGGTCCAGATGACCCGCTCCCCGACGCGCAGCCTCTGGCGCTACTGAGCTCGGGTCGAAGGGACCCGAGCGCCCTCCCTCTCTCCCACCTTTCCGTCTCCTCCCGGAGCGCCGAACGGGTCGAAGGGACCCGAGCGCCCTCTCTCTCTCCCACCTTCCCGTCTCCTCCCCGAGCGCCGAGCGGGTCGAAGGGACCCGAGCGCCCTCTCTCTCTCCCGTCCTCCCTCTCTCCCACCTTCCAGTCTCCTCCCCGAGCGCCGAGCGGGTCGAAGGGACCCGAGCGCCCTCTCTCCCACCTTCCAGTCTCCTCCCCGAGCGCCGAGCGGGTCGAAGGGACCCGAGCGCCCTCTCTCCCACCTTCCCGTCTCCTCCCCGAGCGCCGAGCGGGTCGAAGGGACCCGAGCGCCCTCTCTCTCTCCCGTCCTCCCTCTCTCCCACCTTCCAGTCTCCTCCCCGAGCGCCGAGCGGGTCGAAGGGACCCGAGCGCCCTCTCTCCCACCTTCCCGTCTCCTCCCCGAGCGCCGAGCGGGTCGAAGGGACCCGAGCGCCCTCTCTCTCTCCCGTCCTCCCTCTCTCCCACCTTCCAGTCTCCTCCCCGAGCGCCGAGCGGGTCGAAGGGACCCGAGCGCCCTCTCTCCCACCTTCCCGTCTCCTCCCCGAGCGCCGAGCGGGTCGAAGGGACCCGAGCGCCCTCTCTCCCACCTTCCCGTCTCCTCCCCGAGCGCCGAGCGGGTCGAAGGGACCCGAGCGCCCTCTCTCTCTCCCGTCCTCCCTCTCTCCCACCTTCCCGTCTCCTCCCCGAGCGCCGAGCGGGTCGAAGGGACCCGAGCGCCCTCTCTCTCTCCCGTCCTCCCTCTCTCCCACCTTCCCGTCTCCTCCCCGAGCGCCGAGCGGGTCGAAGGGACCCGAGCTCCCTCTCTCCCACCTTCCCGTCTCCTCCCCGAGCGCCGAGCGGGTCGAAGGGACCCGAGCTGACTCGCGTTCCTCCCTCCCGGGTCCCGTCCACCACCACAGCCACCACCTCTGCTGCTGCTGCTGCTGCTGCTGCTGCTGCTGCTGCTGCTGCTGCTGCTGCTGCTGCTCAAACGGCATTACTAATAACATAAACATCAACAGCAGCAGGGAACCCACTATAGGTTTGTGAAAAACAACAAGATGAGCTTCTTCAGCGACTACCGCGACCGCACCTCCTACCACGAGGATGACTCCGAAGACGAATATGCGTCGGAAGGGGACGAAGAAGTAGAAGAAGAAGAAGAAGAAGAAGAAGAAGAAGAAGAAGAAGAAGAAGAACAAGAAGAAGAACAAGAACAAGAACAAGAACAAGAAGGACAAGAAGGACAAGAAGAAGAACAAGAAGATGATCGAGAAGACGAAAACGAAGAACAAGAAGACGAAAACGAAGAACGAGAACAAGAAAACGTCGGGAGGGAGGGAGAGGACCGCGAAAGAGATCCTGAACCCGAGGAGGAGGGACAGACTCTCATGTCCAAAGACGGCAAAATCCGATGGTCCTCCGCGGCGTGGCGGCACCGCGGTCGGGGAACCGCGTCCGTCGGGACCGACCCGAGGCCGGCGAGGACGGCGGCGGCGAGCGACATGTGCGGGAGGACAACTCCCTTCGCCGATTTCGCGAGGAGGACGAGGGCGAGGACGACGGCGACGACGGCGGCGGCGGCGACGACGTCGAACGCGGAGGAGGACGAGACCCCCGCGGGACCCCCGGGTCCCACCGCGCGCGCTCGCGCGACCTCTCGCGACATCCTCTCCACGTTCCTCACGTTCTTGCCGCCGAGGACGGAGGACCTGATCCTGCGCATGACCAACCTGGAGGCCCGTCGCCGGGAATACGGACGGGATCACGGCTGGTGGAAGGAGGGCATGGACGCCGCCAACCTGAGGGCCTACTTGGGGCTGCTCATCTTGGCGGGCGTCTACAGGTCCCGGGGCGAGGCGGCTGCCAGCCTGTGGCACGCTCAGAACGGACGGGCTATATTCCGCGCCACCATGCCGCTCAACGCGTTCCGCGCGTACTCGGGGCTGCTGAGGTTCGACGACCGCGAGACGAGAGCCGCGAGGCGCGCCTCCGACAAGCTGGCGGCGGTCAGGGACCTGTGGGACGGGTGGGCGGACGAACTCCCGCGCCTCTACAACCCGGGACCCGAGATAACCGTGGACGAGCAGCTGGTCCGTTTCAAAGGTAGGTAGGTAGGTAGGCGGGCAGGCGCAGTAATAATATAATAGAGTATAATAATAATAACATTATAATAATAATAACAATAATAATAATACAAATAAAAAAAATAATAATAAAAAAAATAATAATAAGATAGCTCTTTCTTCTCCGTTCCCCTCTCCTCTGCAATGCTCCGCTCTCCTCTGCTGAGCTGCGATGCGCTCTCCTCTCCTCCTCCGCTGTCCTCTGCTCTGCAATATAATAATAATATGATAATAATAATACAAAAATAATAATAATAACATTAATAATAATTACATAACTCTTTTTTCTCTGTTCTCCTCTCCTCTCCTCTCCTCTCCTCTCCTCTCCTCTCCTCTCCTCTCCGCTGCTGTGCTGTGATGTCCTCTCCTCTCCTCTCCTCTCCTCTCCTCTCCTCTCCTCTCCTCCGTTGTCCTCTGCTCTCGCGCGCGCAGGTCGCTGTCCCTTTCGTCAGTACATGCCCAGCAAGCCGGCCAAGTACGGGATCAAGTCGTGGGTAGCCTGCGACGCAAAGTCCAGCTACGCCTGGAAGATGCAGGTCTACACCGGGAGGCCCGTCGCGGAGGCGGAAGAAGCGGAGGCGGAAGAAGCGGAGGCGGGAAGATCGGGAGCGGGAGCGCGAGTGCGAGGAGGGGGAGCGCGAGTAGGAGCGCGAGTGCGAGGAGGGGGACGAGGAACGGGAACGGGGACAACGGGAGGACGACGAGAAGGAGAGGCGGGAGGAGGAGGAGAAGGAACGGGAACGGGAACGACGACGACGACGGCGGCGGCGGCGGCAGGGAGAGGAACGGCGAGAGGGGCCCCCGAAAGGAACCAGGGGACGCGCGTCGTGCTAGACTTGACCCGCGGACTGAGGGGCCCCCGCAACGTCACCTGCGACAACTTCTTCACGTCCTACGAGCTCGGGCGGCGGCTCCTGGAGAGGGGGCTGACCATGGTCGGCACGGTCAGGAAGAACAAGCCCGAGCTCCCGCCCGCGCTCCTCGCCGTCAAGGGACGAGCCGTCTTCTCCTCCGCGTTCGCCTTCACGGGCACCACCGCCCTGGTCTCCTACGTGCCCAAGAAGAACAGGAGCGTGCTGCTCATGAGCACGCTGCACGCCGCGGACGGCGCGCGAGTCAGCGACCGCCGGGACGCCAAGCCCGTCGCCGTCCTCCACTACAACGCCAACAAAGGCGGCGTCGACAACCTGGACAAGGTGATCGCCACCTACAGCTGCCGGAGGATGACGGCCCGCTGGCCCGTCGCCGTCTTCCACAACGTCGTCGACGTGTCCGCCTACAACGCCTTCGTGATATGGAGGGAGCTCAACCCGACCTGGATGGCCGGCAAGCTCAACAGGAGGAGGTTGTTCCTGGAGCAGCTGGGCCACGCGCTGGTCGCCCCTTGCGTCGAGAGGAGGCTGCGCCTCCCCCGCGCCGAACCCTCCGCCTCGCTCGTCAGGGCGGCCCGTGCTGCCTTCCGGGCGCAGGGAGCGGGAGAGGGAGAGGGAGAGGGAGCGGGAGAGGGAGCGGGAGCGGGAGCGGGAGCGGGAGCGGGAGCGGGAGCGGGAGCTGGAGCGCCCCCGGCGGCGGCAGCAGCCAGCAAGAGGAAGAGGTGTCAGATCTGCCCCTCGAAAAAGGACAGCAAAACTCACACCGTGTGCCGCGGTTGCTCCAGGTACGTCTGCGGGCGCTGTGCGCTGCAGTACTGCCCTGTCTGCGCCGGCAGAGTGGCGGCGGCGGCGGCGGCTCGGTGAACGATAGCCGACGTGACGTGACGTGACGTGACGTGACGTGACGTGACGTGACGTGACGTGACGTGACGTGACGTGACGTGACGTGACGTGACGTGACGTGACGTAGGGACCCGAGCCTCTCTCTCTCTCTCTCTCTCTCTCTCTCTCTCTCTCTCTCTATGTCGTCTCTCTCTCTCTCTCTCTCTCTCTCTCTCTCTCTCTCTCTCTCTCTCTCTCTCTCTCTATCGTCGTCCCCCCCCCCCCCCCCAACAGATGAACGACGGGCGAGTGCCTCTCGCCATCTTCCTCCCCGAACGACGGGCGGGTCTAAGGGACCCGAGCGCCTCCTGGCTGGCTTTGCCATTTGGAGGCTGCAGGAGGGTTAAGACAGAAACATCGGTAAATAGACAAACGGAGTGAGTGGCTGAGAAAGTGTTCACCAGGTTGAAATCTTGGAAGAAAGGATGGTAAAAGGCGAGGCAGTGTACCCAACGAGCAACTCTTGTGTACGACCAACAGGAATCTTCTCATGATCAATTCTTCATGTATGTACGTTATTGTAGTCAAACCCGCTGGGAGTAAAGCAAAAAAGTCCCTGATGGTCTAGTGGCTAGGATTTGGCGCTCTCACCGCCGCGGCCTGGGTTCGATTCCCGGTCAGGGAACGTCTCTTTACAAACGGAACATTATCCAGTTATAAAAAACGATCACCATGATGACATGACTTTGGTGCAGGGAATGAGCGCCTTAGAAAGTGTTCACCAGGTTGAAATGTTGGAAGAAAAGGTGGTATAAGGCGAGGCAGTGAACCCAACTGGCAACTCTTGTGTACAACGAACAGGAATCTTCTCGTGATCAATTCTTCATGTATGTACGTAATTGCAGTCAAACCCGCTGGGAGTAAAGTAGAAAAGTCCCTGATGGTCTAGTGGCTAGGATTCGGCGCTCTCACCGCCGCGGCCCGGGTTCGATTCCCGGTCAGGGTACGTCTCTTTACAAACTGAACATTATGCAGTTATGAAAAATTATCACCATGATGACATGACTTTGGTGCAGGGAGTGAGTGCCTTAGAAAGTGTTCACCAGGTTGAAATCTTGGAAGAAAGGATGGTAAAAGGCGAGGCAGTGAACCCAACTGGCAACTCTTGTGTACAACGAACAGGAATCTTCTCATGATCAATTCTTCATGTATGTACGTAATTGCAGTCAAACCCGCTGGGAGTAAAGCAAAAAAGTCCCTGATGGTCTAGTGGATAGGATTCGGCGCTCTCACCGCCGCGGCCCGGGTTCGATTCCCGGTCAGGGAAAGTCTCTTTACAAACGGAACATTATCCAGTTATAAAAAATGATCACCATGATGACATGACTTTGGTGCAGGAAGTGAGTGCCTTAGAAAGTGTTCACCAGGTTGACATCTTGGAAGAAAAGGTGGTCGAGGCTAAAACCATTTTTCTTTTTTTTCCAAAATAGAGCATTGACACGCGAGCCACAGAGAGGAGGAACTTCCGGAAGAAGTCTGGAAGAATGGGAGCACAGGGCTAGTGGCGCAATGGATAACGCGTCTGACTACGGATCAGAAGATTCTACGTTCGACTCCTGGCTAGCTCGGTCTGTTTTAAGACAGAAACATCGGTAAATAGACAAACGGAGTGAGTGGCTGAGAAAGTGTTCACCAGGTTGAAATATTGGAAGAAAGGATGGTAAAAGGCGAGGCAGTGTACCCAACGAGCAACTCTTGTGTACGACCAACAGGAATCTTCTCATGATCAATTCTTCATGTATGTACGTTATTGTAGTCAAACCCGCTGGGAGTAAAGCAAAAAAGTCCCTGATGGTCTAGTGGCTAGGATTTGGCGCTCTCACCGCCGCGGCCCGGGTTCGATTCCCGGTCAGGGAACGTCTCTTTACAAACGGAACATTATCCAGTTATAAAAAACGATCACCATGATGACATGACTTTGGTGCAGGGAATGAGCGCCTTAGAAAGTGTTCACCAGGTTGAAAGGTTGGAAGAGCAGGTGGTATAAGGCGAGGCAGTGAACCCAACTGGCAACTCTTGTGAACAACGAACAGGAATCTTCTCATGATCAATTCTTCATGTATGTACGTTATTGTAGTCAAACCCGCTGGGAGTAAAGCAAAAAAGTCCCTGATGGTCTAGTGGCTAGGATTTGGCGCTCTCACAGCCGCGGCCCGGGTTCGATTCCCGGTCAGGGAACGTCTCTTTACAAACGGAACATTATCCAGTTATAAAAAACGATCACCATGATGACATGACTATGGTGCAGGGAATGAGCGCCTTAGAAAGTGTTCACCAGGTTGAAATGTTGGAAGAAAAGGTGGTATAAGGCGAGGCAGTGAACCCAACTGGCAACTCTTGTGTACAACGAACAGGAATCTTCTCGTGATCAATTCTTCATGTATGTACGTAATTGCAGTCAAACCCGCTGGGAGTAAAGCAAAAAAGTCCCTGATGGTCTAGTGGCTAGGATTCGGCGCTCTCACCGCCGCGGCCCGGGTTCGATTCCCGGTCAGGGAACGTCTCTTTACAAACTGAACATTATGCAGTTATGAAAAATTATCACCATGATGACATGACTTTGGTGCAGGGAGTGAGTGCCTTAGAAAGTGTTCACCAGGTTGACATCTTGGAAGAAAAGGTGGTCGAGGCTAAAACCATTTTTCCTTGTTTTCAAAATAGAGCATTGACACGCGAGCCACAGAGAGGAGGAACTTCCGGAAGAAGTCTGGAAGAATGGGAGCACAGGGCTAGTGGCGCAATGGATAACGCGTCTGACTACGGATCAGAAGATTCTAGGTTCGACTCCTGGCTAGCTCGGTCTGTTTTAAGACAGAAACATCGGTAAATAGACAAACGGAGTGAGTGGCTGAGAAAGTGTTCACCAGGTTGAAATCTTGGAAGAAAGGATGGTAAAAGGCGAGGCAGTGTACCCAACGAGCAACTCTTGTGTACGACCAACAGGAATCTTCTCATGATCAATTCTTCATGTATGTACGTTATTGTAGTCAAACCCGCTGGGAGCAAAGCAAAAAAGTCCCTGATGGTCTAGTGGCTAGGATTTGGCGCTCTCACCGCCGCGGCCCGGGTTCGATTCCCGGTCAGGGAACGTCTCTTTACAAACGGAACATTATCCAGTTATAAAAAACGATCACCATGATGACATGACTTTGGTGCAGGGAATGAGCGCCTTAGAAAGTGTTCACCAGGTTGAAATGTTGGAAGAAAAGGTGGTATAAGGCGAGGCAGTGAACCCAACTGGCAACTCTTGTGTACAACGAACAGGAATCTTCTCGTGATCAATTCTTCATGTATGTACGTAATTGCAGTCAAACCCGCTGGGAGTAAAGCAGAAAAGTCCCTGATGGTCTAGTGGCTAGGATTCGGCGCTCTCACCGCCGCGGCCCGGGTTCGATTCCTGGTCAGGGTATGTCTCTTTACAAACTGAACATTATGCAGTTATGAAAAATTATCACCATGATGACATGACTTTGGTGCAGGGAGTGAGTGCCTTAGAAAGTGTTCACCAGGTTGAAATCTTGGAAGAAAGGATGGTAAAAGGCGAGGCAGTGAACCCAACTGGCAACTCTTGTGTACAACGAACAGGAATCTTCTCATGATCAATTCTTCATGTATGTACGTAATTGCAGTCAAACCCGCTGGGAGTAAAGCAAAAAAGTCCCTGATGGTCTAGTGGCTAGGATTCGGCGCTCTCACCGCCGCGGCCCGGGTTCGATTCCCGGTCAGGGAAAGTCTCTTTACAAACGGAACATTATCCAGTTATAAAAAATGATCACCATGATGACATGACTTTGGTGCAGGAAGTGAGTGCCTTAGAAAGTGTTCACCAGGTTGACATCTTGGAAGAAAAGGTGGTCGAGGCTAAAACCATTTTTCTTTTTTTTCCAAAATAGAGCATTGACACGCGAGCCACAGAGAGGAGGAACTTCCGGAAGAAGTCTGGAAGAATGGGAGCACAGGGCTAGTGGCGCAATGGATAACGGGTCTGACTACGGATCAGAAGATTCTAGGTTCGACTCCTGGCTAGCTCGGTCTGTTTTAAGACAGAAACATCGGTAAATAGACAAACGGAGTGAGTGGCTGAGAAAGTGTTCACCAGGTTGAAATATTGGAAGAAAGGATGGTAAAAGGCGAGGCAGTGTACCCAACGAGCAACTCTTGTGTACGACCAACAGGAATCTTCTCATGATCAATTCTTCATGTATGTACGTTATTGTAGTCAAACCCGCTGGGAGTAAAGCAAAAAAGTCCCTGATGGTCTAGTGGCTAGGATTTGGAGCTCTCACCGCCGCGGCCCGGGTTCGATTCCCGGTCAGGGAATGTCTCTTTACAAACGGAACATTATCCAGTTATAAAAAACGATCACCATGATGACATGACTTTGGTGCAGGGAATGAGCGCCTTAGAAAGTGTTCACCAGGTTGAAAGGTTGGAAGAGCAGGTGGTATAAGGCGAGGCAGTGAACCCAACTGGCAACTCTTGTGTACAACGAACAGGAATCTTCTCATGATCAATTCTTCATGTATGTACGTTATTGTAGTCAAACCCGCTGGGAGTAAAGCAAAAAAGTCCCTGATGGTCTAGTGGCTAGGATTTGGCGCTCTCACAGCCGCGGCCCGGGTTCGATTCCCGGTCAGGGAACGTCTCTTTACAAACGGAACATTATCCAGTTATAAAAAACGATCACCATGATGACATGACTATGGTGCAGGGAATGAGCGCCTTAGAAAGTGTTCACCAGGTTGAAATGTTGGAAGAAAAGGTGGTATAAGGCGAGGCAGTGAACCCAACTGGCAACTCTTGTGTACAACGAACAGGAATCTTCTCGTGATCAATTCTTCATGTATGTACGTAATTGCAGTCAAACCCGCTGGGAGTAAAGCAAAAAAGTCCCTGATGGTCTAGTGGCTAGGATTCGGCGCTCTCACCGCCGCGGCCCGGGTTCGATTCCCGGTCAGGGAACGTCTCTTTACAAACGGAACATTATCCAGTTATAAAAAACGATCACCATGATGACATGACTTTGGTGCAGGAAGTGAGTGCCTTAGAAAGTGTTCACCAGGTTGACATCTTGGAAGAAAAGGTGGTCGAGGCTAAAACCATTTTTCCTTGTTTCCAAAATAGAGCATTGACACGCGAGCCACAGAGAGGAGGAACTTCGAGAAGAAGTCTGGAAGAATGGGAGCACAGGGCTAGTGGCGCAATGGATAAAGCGTCTGACTACGGATCAGAAGATTCTAGGTTGACTCCTGGCTAGCTCGGTCTGTTTTAAGACAGAAACATCGGTAAATAGACAAACGGAGTGAGTGGCTGAGAAAGTGTTCACCAGGTTGAAATATTGGAAGAAAGGATGGTAAAAGGCGAGGCAGTGTACCCAACGAGCAACTCTTGTGTACGACCAACAGGAATCTTCTCATGATCAATTCTTCATGTATGTACGTTATTGTAGTCAAACCCGCTGGGAGTAAAGCAAAAAAGTCCCTGATGGTCTAGTGGCTAGGATTTGGCGCTCTCACCGCCGCGGCCCGGGTTCGATTCCCGGTCAGGGAACGTCTCTTTACAAACGGAACATTATCCAGTTATAAAAAACGATCACCATGATGACATGACTTTGGTGCAGGGAATGAGCGCCTTAGAAAGTGTTCACCAGGTTGAAAGGTTGGAAGAGCAGGTGGTATAAGGCGAGGCAGTGAACCCAACTGGCAACTCTTGTGTACAACGAACAGGAATCTTCTCATGATCAATTCTTCATGTATGTACGTTATTGTAGTCAAACCCGCTGGGAGTAAAGCAAAAAAGTCCCTGATGGTCTAGTGGCTAGGATTTGGCGCTCTCACAGCCGCGGCCCGGGTTCGATTCCCGGTCAGGGAACGTCTCTTTACAAACGGAACATTATCCAGTTATAAAAAACGATCACCATGATGACATGACTATGGTGCAGGGAATGAGCGCCTTAGAAAGTGTTCACCAGGTTGAAATGTTGGAAGAAAAGGTGGTATAAGGCGAGGCAGTGAACCCAACTGGCAACTCTTGTGTACAACGAACAGGAATCTTCTCGTGATCAATTCTTCATGTATGTACGTAATTGCAGTCAAACCCGCTGGGAGTAAAGCAAAAAAGTCCCTGATGGTCTAGTGGCTAGGATTCGGCGCTCTCACCGCCGCGGCCCGGGTTCGATTCCCGGTCAGGGAACGTCTCTTTACAAACGGAACATTATCCAGTTATAAAAAACGATCACCATGATGACATGACTTTGGTGCAGGAAGTGAGTGCCTTAGAAAGTGTTCACCAGGTTGACATCTTGGAAGAAAAGGTGGTCGAGGCTAAAACCATTTTTCCTTGTTTCCAAAATAGAGCATTGACACGCGAGCCACAGAGAGGAGGAACTTCGAGAAGAAGTCTGGAAGAATGGGAGCACAGGGCTTGTGGCGCAATGGATAAAGCGTCTGACTACGGATCAGAACATTCTAGGTTCGACTCCTGGCTAGCTCGGTCTGTTTTAAGACAGAAACATCGGTAAATAGACAAACGGAGTGAGTGGCTGAGAAAGTGTTCACCAGGTTGAAATCTTGGAAAAAAGGATGGTAAAAGGCGAGGCAGTGTACCCAACGAGCAACTCTTGTGTACGACCAACAGGAATCTTCTCATGATCAATTCTTCATGTATGTACGTTATTGTAGTCAAACCCGCTGGGAGTAAAGCAAAAAAGTCCCTGATGGTCTAGTGGCTAGGATTTGGGGCTCTCACCGCCGCGGCCCGGGTTCGATTCCCGGTCAGGGAATGTCTCTTTACAAACGGAACATTATCCAGTTATAAAAAATGATCACCATGATGACATGACTTTGGTGCAGGGAATGAGCGCCTTAGAAAGTTGTTCACCAGGTTGAAATGTTGGAAGAAAAGGTGGTATAAGGCGAGGCAGTGAACCCAACTGGCAACTCTTGTGTACAACGAACAGGAATCTTCTCATGATCAATTCTTCATGTATGTACGTAATTGCAGTCAAACCCGCTGGGAGTAAAGCAAAAAAGTCCCTGATGGTCTAGTGGCTAGGATTCGGCGCTCTCACCGCCGCGGCCCGGGTTCGATTCCCGGTCAGGGAAGGTCTCTTTACAAACTGAACATTATGCAGTTATGAAAAATTATCACCATGATGACATGACTTTGGTGCAGGGAGTGAGTGCCTTAGAAAGTGTTCACCAGGTTGAAATCTTGGAAGAAAGGATGGTAAAAGGCGAGGCAGTGAACCCAACTGGCAACTCTTGTGTACAACGAACAGGAATCTTCTCGTGATCAATTCTTCATGTATGTACGTAATTGCAGTCAAACCCGCTGGGAGTAAAGCAAAAAAGTCCCTGATGGTCTAGTGGCTAGGATTCGGCGCTCTCACCGCCGCGGCCCGGGTTCGATTCCCGGTCAGGGAACGTCTCTTTACAAACTGATCATTATCCAGTTATAAAAAACTATTACCATGATGACATGTGTGACGGCCCTCTGCTGTGGCCTGCGTTGTGTGTTTGTGTGTCCCTCCCTTTCTGTCTGCAGGTATCTCAGTGGGCGGGGCTTGAAACCAGGAGCACCTGGCCAGTCTCATGGAAGTTTTAAAAGCAGACCGTCTCAGTCGTTCTCGTTCTCTCACACCAGAAGGACCTGGTTATCCTCCGGGGTCATTGTATTGTTTTGTTGGCTGCGGCCTGGTTTTTACACCTTACAACACCCTGCATTCATCACTCACACGCATCCATCGGCAGACACACTGATAACCAAACATTCACACTTCATGGCATTATTTGATTTGTGCACTTTATTTAAATAAATATTGTTAATTGTTACTTTACCCGCGTCTCACTATCTTTTGTCATGGC
The DNA here is from genome assembly GCF_963457635.1 of Microchirus variegatus. Taxonomy (NCBI): domain Eukaryota; kingdom Metazoa; phylum Chordata; class Actinopteri; order Pleuronectiformes; family Soleidae; genus Microchirus; species Microchirus variegatus. The sequence continues at coordinate 12,871,761 of NC_139812.1, forward strand.
TTTTTGAGCCGGTCGTGACAAAGTGGGGGCTCGTCCATACGCGATTTTACTCGTCTTTTCATTCATGCTTTTATGAGCGGTAGATTTATCAATGGACTCGTCAGCTGTTGCTGAGCGAGTGACGTCAGCGTTGGTAGTACTACGAGGCTTTGTGTAGCGATCTGCGCTTTGAGTAGCGACGTTTTGGGTCTGTTTCATCGAGTGAGATGTGTGTAAGTTGTTTGTATTAAATTGTTGGTAAAGTTATTAGTTAAACTGAAGGTGAAGTGAATGTCGGCTGGTGTTCACATCGTAACGGAGCCATTTTCCCCTGGTAGGTTGTAGCAGCGTTGCTCCTTTGGGCTTCGCTGGGTTTGTTTTTTTCGATAGTGCTGCGGTGCTAGCGGTTAGAGCTTGTCTCGGGAGCATGTCCGTGGTTGTGGGATTGTTGCCAGAAACTGGTCGCTTTCCTAGGCCAGCGGTCTCTAGTGCGTAAATACCCGCCGCAAAGCCGCATGAAGACTAGGTGAGTCAGTTTATGTAGTTTCGGTTAGGCAGTCTAGTTAGTGGGGATTATTCGCTCCGACTGAGGTCCTTTCGGGCCGCGTGATCACTAAGCTGTCATTCGTTTTTCCTGGTGTTGAGGTGTAACTTTTGGGCTTTTCTCTGAACTGTGTGACTTTTTTTTGATGTCTGAGGTGGACGAGTTTGTTAAAGCTCCAGCGGAGGAGTTGTTGGATAAGTGCACGAAGGAACAGTTACTGAAAATAGCAGATCATTATGATATTGAGATCTCTGATAAACGGTTAAAGGATACTGTTAAAAGTATTCTGCGCGCTAATCTGAGTGATATGGGTGTATTGATAAGCGGTGCGCAACCTCTTGGCTTAGCCAAGGCGGAGAGTTTGGCTCCGCCGGTGGTTACGGTTGGTGGGCCGAGTAATCTCACATTTGAGCAACAGAGAGAATTGTTGTTGTTGCAGTTGGATCATGATAAAATGATAAAAGAGGCTGAGAGGCAGATGGCATTGGACAGGCTCCGCTTCCAAACGGAGCAAACGAAGCTGTCTTTGGAGCAGTCCCGGCTTGAGTTGTTAAAAGGTGGAAGCCCTGTTTCTGGCGCTTCGGGAGAACAGGAGAATTCCTCTATTAATCCCGGGGGCGGGGGTGTCTGTTTTGACATGCTTGGCAACTTGAGGCTGCTTCCGAAATTTAATGAAAAGGATCCGGAAACTTTTTTTTCTCTATTTGAACGTGTGGCTGAATCAAGAAAGTGGCCGGAGTCTGCGCGCACAGTAATGTTACAATGTGTTTTAACTGGGAAAGCTCAGGAGGCCTATTCATCTCTGTCCTTTGTTGACAGCCAGAGTTATTCGGTGGTGAAGTCCGCTGTTCTCAAGGTCTATGAGCGGGTCCCCGAAGCTTACCGTCAACGTTTTCGGATGTGGCGGAAAGCTGAGAATCAGACGCACCTGGAGTTTGCGCGCGACCTGTCGGTTCATTTTACGCGCTGGTGCTCTGCCCTGGAGGTAAAGACTTTTGAAGATTTATGTGATCTGATAGTGTTGGAGCAATTTAAGAATTCTATTCCTGATAATATTGCGAACCACATCGGCGATCAAAAAGTGAAGACTGCCATAAGAGCGGCTGCGCTGGCAGATGACTATGTCCTGACGCACAGGCGTGCGTTTGGAGAAGGGCGCGCTCGCGGCTCTGGTTCTATTGAGAGTGCCGGGGTGAGTGATGCGTTTCCTTCTGTTTATCCGTCTAGATCTGATGGGAGGTTTCGTGGCCTGAGAGGTCCTGAGAAGATATGCAACTTCTGTCATAAGAAAGGTCACTGGAAAGCTGATTGTTATATTTTAAAAGCTAAAGCCAAACAGCCCGTGACGCATGTGAAAGGTGCTTGTGTAGCGATGTCGGCACCCGAGGTGCATGGAGTTCGTTTGAATAAGGGGATATTGCAGCGAGATGTTGCAGCTGGTGAGCTAGATGCTTTTTTACCTTTTGTGTCTAGTGGATTTGTCTCTTTACTGGGAAGTGAGGAGAAGGTGCCAGTTAAAATTCTGCGTGACACTGCTGCATTTGATTCTTTTATTCAGGCTTCCGTGTTGCCTTTTTCAGACAAGAGTGATACAGGGTTCACTGTTCCTGTGCGGGGGGTTGGCATGCGGGTGTTGCAGGTTCCGCTGCATAACATCCAGTTATTCTCAGATCTCGTTCAGGGTCAGGTGGCGGTTGGCTTACGTCCAGCACTGCCGATTGAGGGCATTACGCTCATTTTGGGTAATGGTGTAGCGGGGTCCCGCGTTTGGGCTAATGGTTCACCGCCGCCTCTTGTTGTTTCCTCTCTACCCTTGATCAGTAAACATCCGGACGAATGTGAACTGAATTTTCCGGAGGTTTTCACAGCCTGCGCGGTGACGCGCGCCATGGCGCATACTGATGCTGCTGCTCACGTCCAGAAGTCGAAAGGTGCGAAGCACGACGCGTCGGAGCTGATTGCATTTTCTATGTCTGATGTTCCCCTCTCAGTTTCGTTGGAGGACCTGAAGACAGAACAGCAAGCTGATCCTTCCTTAGCTGCTCTTTTTGAGCAGGTGCTTCCGCCAGAAGACGTGAGTGAGAATTCTCGGGGCTATGTTGTTGATAACAATATTCTTTTGAGAAAATGGGTTTCCCACTGTGATGATTTTGTTGCTGACCCGGTTTTCCAGGTCGTGGTGCCATTTAAGTTTCGGGACGCTGTACTGAGGTTGGCGCATAATGATGCTGGCCATTGGGGGGTCAGGAAAACTTATGACCAGGTCTTGCGACATTTTTTCTGGCCGCGTCTGAAGCGGGATGTTGCGAAATACATCAAAACCTGTCATACGTGCCAACTTACAGGTAAACCTAACCAGGGAATAGCACCCGCACCTTTGTTCCCTATTCCAGCCGTCAGTCAGCCTTTTGAACACTTGATCATCGATTGTGTGGGGCCGTTGCCTCCTTCCCGGTCTGGTGCTGTGTACCTTCTCACTGTAATGTGTCAGACGACGCGCTATCCCGCTGCATATCCATTACGCACGATAACTGCGCGGTCTGTTGTGCGCGCACTCAGCCAGTTCATTTCGGTTTTTGGGATTCCGAAAGTTATTCAATCAGATCAAGGCTCCAATTTCTCATCCCATTTATTTTACCAAGTCTTGAAACAGTTGCACGTAAAACATAACAAAGCGTCCGCGTACCATGCGCAGAGCCAGGGGGCCCTTGAACGGTTCCACCAGACGCTGAAATCACTGCTGCGTTCATACTGTACTGAGATGGAGGGGGATTGGGAAGAGGGTCTGCCCTGGTTGTTGTTGGCTGCTCGGGGGGTTACACAGGAGAGTACCGGTTTTAGTCCAAATGATTTAGTGTTTGGACACACAGTGTGCGGGCCGCTGTCTCTGCTTGGTGATCAGTGGAAGGAAACGGAGATTCCAAAAAACTTGATTGATTATGTAAACGGGTTTCGCCATCGACTATATGCAGCGGGCGTGCTAGCCAATCAGAACTTGTCGTCTGCACAGTATAAAATGAAGCGAGTGTTTGATCGGCGTGCTGAGAAAAAAGTGTTTAGTGTGGGGGACCTGGTTTTAGCTTTGTTGCCAATAATCACTTCTCCATTGCAAGCTAAGTTTTTAGGTCCCTATGAGGTGGTGAAACGGGTGTCTGAGCTGAACTACATCATTTCCACCCCTGAGCGCAGAAAAAAGACTCAGATGTGTCATGTAAATCTGCTGAAGCCTTATTATGCTCGTGATTCTCCTGACTCTCATACCATGCAGGCTCCGATCTCGTCGGAGGGCCCACAGCCGTTTTGTTCAGCAGGTAGGGTGTCCACTGTCCATGTCCCTCAGATTGTGGCAGCTGAGGTGGAGGATGGTTTGCCAGTTTTGGACCCCACTCTGGTGCAGGGTCGCCTGAAGAATTCAGAGTCCTTGTGTAATTTACCTGTGTTGCTTGGTCATCTGTCAGAGTCCCAACAGGCAGATTTATCAGAGGCAATTGAAATGTATCCTTGTTTGTTTGGTGACACACCCACACGGACACATTTAATAGAGCACGATATAGATGTTGGGGATGCCCAGCCTATAACACAGAGGTTTTATCGTGTTAACCCTGAAAAGCGTAAATGCCTGGAAACTGAAGTACAGTACATGTTGGATCATGGAATTGCTGAGCCGTCCTCCTCAAGTTGGGCTTCGCCTTGCATCCTAGTTCCTAAGCCCGATAACACATTTAGGTTCTGTACTGACTTTCGTAAAGTTAATGCTGTCACTCGGCCTGACTCCTTTCCGCTTCCTCGTATGGAAGATTGTATCGATCTGGTGGGACAGGCAACATTTGTCAGTAAGTTTGATTTGTTAAAAGGTTATTGGCAGGTTCCTTTGTCTCAGCGGGCACGTGACATTTCAACGTTCATAACGTCAAATGGTCTGTTTTCATACCAAGTCATGCCTTTTGGGTTGCGGAATGCTCCTGCAACCTTTCAGAGGTTGATGACAAACATTTTAGGTGACCTAGAGGGGTGTGCTGTGTATCTCGATGACGTGGTTGTGTTCTCTGACACATGGTCTCAACATCTGGAGCGCATCCAGGCCCTGTTCAGCCGCCTGGCCGAGGCACGACTCACCATTAACCTTGCGAAGTGTGAGTTTGCGAGGGCAACGGTGACTTATCTGGGTCGAGTGGTTGGGCGGGGTACTGTTTGTCCTCTAAAGGAAAAAGTCAAAGCAGTCGCCTGTTATCCTGTACCGGTTACAAAGAAAGAGTTGATGCGTTTTCTCGGTTTAGTGGGCTACTACAGGAGCTTCTGCAGGAATTTCTCTGAAGTAGTTGCGCCACTTACTGATTTGTTGAAGGCAAAAGTAACATTTGTCTGGTCCCCTATGTGTCAGCAGGCTTTTGATCGAGTGAAAATGTTGATGTGTGATGCTCCGGTTCTTGCAGCCCCACGGTTCGATCGTCTGTTCTCCTTGCAGGTGGACGCCAGCCATGTCGGGGCAGGAGCTGTTCTCCTGCAGGAGGACGACGTTGGTGTTGCAAAGCCTTTAAGTTTCTTTTCGAAAAAGTTCAATTCTTATCAGCTCAATTACTCGACCATAGAAAAGGAAGCACTGGCCTTGGTGTGGGCTTTAAAACACTTTGATGTCTATGTGGGTTCTGGTGTTGTGCCTGTGGTGGTCTACACCGACCACAATCCCTTAACCTTTCTCAATTCGCTTAAAGGTCCCAACCATAGATTAATCCGGTGGTCTCTGTTATTACAGTCCTACTGGTTAGACATTCGGCACATTAAAGGCTCTGACAATGTGGTTGCAGATGCGTTGTCCAGAGCACCTTGTCAGTAAAATTTCCAATGTTTAACTTAAGCTGGAGGTGTGTTTGCCTCTTGGTGTCCCTGTCTCTCCTTTCCTCTCTTAAAATTGCTTCCTTGGTACCAGGTTGCGGAAGGGTATGGTGATGGTGAGGAGCACCAGTGGTGAATAACATTCAGCAGGTAAAACAAAACTTAGTTCACTGGTGAAGCGTTGAGCCCAATATGGTAATATATACATGTATAAATTATATGCACTGATTGTTTGAAATGTGTTGCACTATTATTCAAGATGGTGAAAGATGGGTATTAGTGTGTTTTATTAATGTAGTCTTTGTGGCGCTGAGGTCGGGCCACCTTCTTATGGAGGGGGGTGTGACGGCCCTCTGCTGTGGCCTGCGTTGTGTGTTTGTGTGTCCCTCCCTTTCTGTCTGCAGGTATCTCAGTGGGCGGGGCTTGAAACCAGGAGCACCTGGCCAGTCTCCTGGAAGTTTTAAAAGCAGACCGTCTCAGTCGTTCTCGTTCTCTCACACCAGAAGGACCTGGTTATCCTCCGGGGTCATTGTATTGTTTTGTTGGCTGCGGCCTGGTTTTTACACCTTACAACACCCTGCATTCATCACTCACACGCATCCATCGGCAGACACACTGATAACCAAACATTCACACTTCATGGCATTATTTGATTTGTGCACTTTATTTAAATAAATATTGTTAATTGTTACTTTACCCGCGTCTCACTATCTTTTGTCATGGCTTTTTGAGCCGGTCGTGACACATGTCTTTGGTGCAGGGAGTGAGTGGCTGAGAAAGTGTTCACCAGGTTGAAATCTTGGAAGAAAGGATGGTAAAAGGCGAGGCAGTGTACCCAACGAGCAACTCTTGTGTACGACCAACAGGAATCTTCTCATGATCAATTCTTCATGTATGTACGTTATTGTAGTCAAACCCGCTGGGAGTAAAGCAAAAAAGTCCCTGATGGTCTAGTGGCTAGGATTTGGCGCTCTCACCGCCGCGGCCCGGGTTCGATTCCCGGTCAGGGAACGTCTCTTTACAAACGGAACATTATCCAGTTATAAAAAACGATCACCATGATGACATGACTTTGGTGCAGGGAATGAGCGCCTTAGAAAGTGTTCACCAGGTTGAAATGTTGGAAGAAAAGGTGGTATAAGGCGAGGCAGTGAACCCAACTGGCAACTCTTGTGTACAACGAACAGGAATCTTCTCATGATCAATTCTTCATGTATGTACGTAATTGTAGTCAAACCCGCTGGGAGTAAAGCTACAAAGTCCCTGATAGTCTAGTGGTTAGGATTCGGCGCTCTCACCGCCGCGGCCCGGGTTCGATTCCCGGTCAGGGAACGTCTCTTTACAAACTGAACATTATGCAGTTATGAAAAATTATCACCATGATGACATGACTTTGGTGCAGGGAGTGAGTGCCTTAGAAAGTGTTCACCAGGTTGACATCTTGGAAGAAAAGGTGGTCGAGGCTAAAACCATTTTTCCTTGTTTCCAAAATAGAGCATTGACACGCGAGCCACAGAGAGGAGGAACTTCCGGAAGAAGTCTGGAAGAATGGGAGCACAGGGCTAGTGGCGCAATGGATAACGCCTCTGACTACGGATCAGAAGATTCTAGGTTCGATTCCTGGCTAGCTTGGTCTGTTTTAAGACAGAAACATCGGTAAATAGACAAACGGAGTGAGTGGCTGAGAAAGTGTTCACCAGGTTGAAATCTTGGAAGAAAGGATGGTAAAAGGCGAGGCAGTGTACCCAACGAGCAACTCTTGTGTACGACCAACAGGAATCTTCTCATGATCAATTCTTCATGTATGTACGTTATTGTAGTCAAACCCGCTGGGAGTAAAGCAAAAAAGTCCCTGATGGTCTAGTGGCTAGGATTTGGCGCTCTCACCGCCGCGGCCCGGGTTCGATTCCCGGTCAGGGAACGTCTCTTTACAAACGGAACGTTATCCAGTTATAAAAAACGATCACCATGATGACATGACTTTGGTGCAGGGAATGAGCGCCTTAGAAAGTGTTCACCAGGTTGAAATGTTGGAAGAAAAGGTGGTATAAGGCGAGGCAGTGAACCCAACTGGCAACTCTTGTGTACAACGAACAGGAATCTTCTCATGATCAATTCTTCATGTATGTACGTAATTGTAGTCAAACCCGCTGGGAGTAAAGCAAAAAAGTCCCTGATGGTCTAGTGGCTAGGATTCGGTGCTCTCACCGCCGCGGCCCGGGTTCGATTCCCGGTCAGGGAACGTCTCTTTACAAACTGAACATTATGCAGTTATGAAAAATTATCACCATGATGACATGACTTTGGTGCAGGGAGTGAGTGCCTTAGAAAGTGTTCACCAGGTTGACATCTTGGAAGAAAAGGTGGTCGAGGCTAAAACCATTTTTCCTTGTTTCCAAAATAGAGCATTTACACGCGAGCCACAGAGAGGAGGAACTTCCGGAAGAAGTCTGGAAGAATGGGAGCACAGGGCTAGTGGCGCAATGGATAACGCGTCTGACTACGGATCAGAAGATTCTAGGTTCGACTCCTGGCTAGCTCGGTCTGTTTTAAGACAGAAACATCGGTAAATAGACAAACGGAGTGAGAGGCTGAGAAAGTTTTCTCCAGGTTGAAATCTTGGAAGAAAGGATGGTAAAAGGCGAGGCAGTGTACCCAACGAGCAACTCTTGTGTACGACCAACAGGAATCTTCTCATGATCAATTCTTCATGTATGTACGTTATTGTAGTCAAACCCGCTGGGAGTAAAGCAAAAAAGTCCCTGATGGTCTAGTGGCTAGGATTCGGCGCTCTCACCGCCGCGGCCCGGGTTCGATTCCCGGTCAGGGTACGTCTCTTTACAAACTGAACATTATGCAGTTATAAAAAATGATCACCATGATGACATGACTTTGGTGCAGGGAGTGAGTGCCTTAGAAAGTGTTCACCAGGTTGAAATCTTGGAAGAAAGGATGGTAAAAGGCGAGGCAGTGAACCCAACTGGCAACTCTTGTGTACAACGAACAGGAATCTTCTCATGATCAATTCTTCATGTATGTACGTAATTGCAGTCAAACCCGCTGGGAGTAAAGCAAAAAAGTCCCTGATGGTCTAGTGGCTAGGATTCGGCGCTCTCACCGCCGCGGCCCGGGTTCGATTCCCGGTCAGGGAAAGTCTCTTTACAAACGGAACATTATCCAGTTATAAAAAATGATCACCATGATGACATGACTTTGGTGCAGGAAGTGAGTGCCTTAGAAAGTGTTCACCAGGTTGACATCTTGGAAGAAAAGGTGGTCGAGGCTAAAACCATTTTTCTTTTTTTTCCAAAATAGAGCATTGACACGCGAGCCACAGAGAGGAGGAACTTCCGGAAGAAGTCTGGAAGAATGGGAGCACAGGGCTAGTGGCGCTCCCTGTCGCTTGTCTGTCGAGGTTCTGACGTCGCGCGAGAGCCAATCAGATCACGTATCGCTACCAAGAATGCTACCACGAATTGACCAATCAGACGCCGCCCTGCTACCAAGAATGGCGAGAGCCAATCAGCTCTCGCCGTCGGCTACCACGATATGACCAATCACAATCGCTATTGCTACCAAGATTTGAGAGCCGCTGCTTCGCTGAGGACCGACGGACAACTTGTTGCGCTTACGTTGTATTTACAGTAAGTACCTTGTCATTCTAATGTTTCAAAGTGTTTGTGTCTTATATATTATATATTGTGACGCGGAATTAATATACTTACGGTGCTAGTTATCAAACACCCCTAACGTCAATTATGAACATTTCATTCATTTGCGTTGCATACTGTAACTGCGGACGAACGACTGTCACATTAACAGACGGACATTTCGCCATTTATTCAAGCACGCGGACAACAGTCACAACTTTAAGCTAGGTTGAAACCGTGTAACTTCACTATACTGTTAATAAATGTTAAAGAGTGACGTTAGAACAAGATTGACGTGTAAATGTCACACAGTTTCCCAACGTAATATTTACGTGTATTGTTTAAACATTAATGATGAACATTTCATTCATTTGCGTTGCATGCTGTAACTACAGACGAACGACTGTAACATTAACAGACGGACAATTCGCCATTTATTTTACACGCTGACAACAGTCACAACTTTGAGCCAGTTTGAAACCGTGTAACTTCACTACACTGTTAATAAATGTTAAAGAGTGGCGTTAGAACAGGATGGAGTGTCACACAGTTAAACAACGTAATCTTTACGTTTATTGTTTAAACATTAATGATGAACATTTCATTCATTTGCGTTGCATGCTGTAACTACAGACGAACGACTGTAACATTAACATACGGACAATTCGCCATTTATTTTACATGCTGACACCAGTCACAACTTTGAGCCAGTTTGAAACACTGTTAATAAATGTTAAAGAGTGACGTTAGAACAAGATGGAGTGTCACACAGTTAAACAACGTAATATGTTATTGTTTATTTGGACCCCCTGTTATCTAAAGCAGGCCAAAACAGATATGTATGGAGAAGTCAATGTATTTTTGATTGTTTTATGAAAATGCTAAATTATTATATTCTGCATTATGATATTAAAAAAAGAAGGTAAAAGCATAATCAACAAATACATTGTATGGACAGAAAAATATATTTGTAAGGCAGATACACTATTAAAGTTGGAATGATTTTGTGTTCAGACACATTGATCTTTTAATGTTATTTATGTGTTTGAATTTTCACTTATATGTTTGGAAGATATTGATCAATAAAGTTTTGAGAAGATATACACTTCATCTATCAAGAATAAATCACATTGTCACAATCATTTCATGAGAAGAGGTATAAAATATTTTATTCCGACTTTATGGGCAACAGTATATACATAAACATACATTCATGTCCCCACACATGCATATACGCATACTTTGCAGTAAGATATCAGACCAAGCATATTTTAACTGTCGTTGTTTGTTTTTGTTCCAGAATTAGTAACAGAATGAATCCTAAATTTAGGAAGAGGGGAGACGGTCATGCCAGTCTCTTTGATTCTGAGGAGGCCAAGAAAGTAAAGGCGGAGAATAGGCCATGGACCCGAGCTTTGTCTCCAGACAGAGTCAAAGAGTCAGCAAGGGTGGCTGTTCTGAGTCGTGGTGGAGACCCAAACAACGAGCAGCATCTTCTCGGCCAGCATCAGCTGCAGTTTGGTCTTTTCAGGGGACAAACATTTCTGTGGTTGGCTGAGAATGCGCTGGGGTATGCTGGATATGTGGGCGCATCAATGTCGGAGGAATCTGGAAGCTCTGACTCCATCAACAATCTTGTTAATAAAAGAACCTTGGTGAAGTATATTTCATTCTTTCCAGAGGGGCGTTATGCCATTCAGTTCAAGAAGGAGTCGAGATCACAGCGCAAACAGGTCACCTCCACACAGCCCTCCACCTCCACACAGCCCTCCACCTCCACACAGCCCTCCACCTCCACACAGCCCTCCACCTCCACACAGCCCTCCACCTCCACACAGCCCTCCACCTCCACACAGCGCTCCACCTCCACACAGCCATCCTCAGTGCCTGTTTCTGCCCTTCGGTCGTTGTTGGTGGGGAAAGGTGTGTCCCACAAGAACATCCAGAGGTCTGTCAAGAGGCTTCTAGTGCCACCGAAGTTTCAGCCATGTAAGTATACAACTAGAGAAAGTTTTTTTGTAACATAGAGTTGTAGATGTTTTCATATTTGTAATGTATTCTGTTTTGATGTCATTCTTTTCAGCTGTTCCTGCTCTATCCCCTGCTGGATCGACCACAGACACAGTGCCAACCAATCCAGCTCCCATTAAGGATGAGCCCAGTGACAGCGAACTTCTGCTGGCTGTTCAAGAGGTGGAGTCACACATGCCACGTATGTATTTTTATAAAATACTTACACACCCTCTCTCCTCTTCTCTACTCTATATGTCTATTTGTTATAATTGTTTTTAAATATGTTCTCATATCTGTTTTACAGAGAACAGAATTTGCCTGCCTGCTGGTTGGATCCCTGCCCTGCTTGAAGTTGACCAGCGCTGGATTTCGAAGGCCCTGTTCCGGTGGTCACGATCAAATCAGGCAGAGTTGGACCTTGAAAAGGTGGACAGAATGTGGTGGTACCCACCCCGGCCATCACTGACCTCTGGTTCTGTACCGTCACTGGAGCAGTTCTTTGGTCACCCCCTCTTCCTGTGGATGCCAAGGAAGCTTTGGCGTGTGCGGCTCCTCTGTCCTCATACAGACTGTGGGAAATCAGAGCTGACCTCTGCGGGCCTACATCAGCGAGTCAGGCAGGTGATTGGTGTCAGCAGCTCTTACTTTTTGGCATCGGAATATCTTGCCTGTAAGAGCTGCAAACGCAAGGTGATCGGTTGGAGCTATGACATCGTCTCCCAGCTCGACATAGGCCACCGCATCCAGTTCCCATGTCTCCTGACGTTCAAGCTGGGGTGCGACATGCAAGTCGTGCGCCTCATGCGTCAGCGGGGCTTGGGAAACAGCAGCAGCCAGCTTCAGAAGCAGCTGGAAGAGCAGCATGCGGAGAGCTGGCTTGGAAGACAGATTCAGTTCCTCACTGAGTACAGAGGAGTTGCTCGTGCCATCTCCTCTGGCCTGATTTCTCCAGTCCCGCTGGGGGACTTGCCAGCTATGCCTGCAGTGGCTAAGCATCGCTGGCTGATGCAGGTTTATGCCCAGGATGTCCTCAGCAGACTGGAGGAAGTGAAAGCTTCCATTACCTCACTCTTTGGCCAGGTCCTGAAGATGGACTCGACGAAGAAAATTGTGAGAAAGCTGGCAGGTGAGGCCCGGTCTACAGCTGCTTGGGCCACTAACATTGGGAACGAACATGGTCATGTGATCATGTCCGTTCTCACAGCCAGTGAGGGCTGGGGCCTGATGAGGATGGCAGAGGGTCTTGTGAATCGCTACAATGACGCAGGTGTGCCACCTCCAGAGATTTTATATGTGGACCGCGACTGCTGTGGGAACTCACACCTAAAGAAAATCTTTGGAGCGTGGCCGGCCATGAGGATTCAGCTCGATGTATGGCACTTTATGAGGAGGATTGCAACGGGATGCACAACCGAATCTCATGCGCTTTACGCCAGCTTCATGGCCCAGCTGACCCGGTGCATTTTTGTGTGGGATGTCAGTGACCTGCAGAGACTCAAGGCAGCCAAGCGCGCAGAGCTGGAGGCGTGTCACATGCGTCCCACAGACAGAGATGTGACACGCCTAATAACCAAGGCAGAGATGCAGCTTCACTGCAGGAGGACTGTCCGTGAGAGCGGGGAGATGAAAGCCAAGCTTCAGGAGTTGATAGAGGCATATGATGGAGAGAGAGGCTGCAACACGCTCGGTGTGCCTCTGATCAACTCTGCAAGGATGGCAGAAATCTTTAAGGCCCAGTGCAAGCACATCCCCTGCCTCCAGGACCCTCCAGGTTTCCAGCTGTATACACAGACTGGGACACTGAAGAAGGGTGGTCATGTGCTTCCGACCTACCGGTGTGCCAGAGGTTCAACTTCCTTGGAGAATTTCCATCTGCACATGAACAGATTCATCCCAGGTAAACTGTACATATTGTTAGCTATTTTAAGGTGTAGAGTAATATTTATTACATGGTTTAATATGTTTGCATGCATGGAATCACGATGTAAATATTTACATTTTCTTAAAGGAACCCTGGCAAGTGACACCTTTTTCCAGGCCTATCTGGTTGATGGTCTTGCCAGATGGAACGAGGACAGGACCGTGACAGCAGAGGGGACAGCAGGGCCACACTCCTACAGTGGTCTACTTAGGCATGCAGCCAACCAGCTGTCAGAGGAGGTGCTCGGAAGAAAACTGGTGGAGTACAACCCACCTCGGAAATACACTGGTATGCACATAATTCATTATTACACTTTAGGCAGGTACATGTCTTTGTCAGTATCTAATGAGGCTTGTTTTTATTGTTTCAGGAGAGCTTATAGGTATTGAATACCTCTACAACCAGAACAATGTGGTTATGGAGGACTACAAGTTGGCCCTGACAACTCTGGAAACGGAGGACATCACTGTGGCAGAGGGAGACTCTCTTGTGGAGTCAGTTGGAATGGAGGATCCAACTGTTGCTACACTGGACACAATTTGGCCTCCGAAACAGTCTGCTGCGGCTCCTGCTCCTGCTCCTGCTCCTGCTCCTGCTCCTGCTCCTGCTCCTGCTCCTGCTTCAGTTCCTGTTGCTGCTTTAGCTGCTGCTCCTGCTCCTGTTGCTGCTCCGGCTGCTGCTCCTGCTGCTTCTGCTCCGGCTGCTGCTCCTGCTGCTGCCTCTGCTCCTGCTCCTGTTGCTGCTCCTGCTCCTGTTGCTGCTCCTGCTCCAGCTGCTGCTTCTGCTCCTGTTGCTGCTGCTGCTGCTGCTTCTGCTTCTTCTGCTTCTTCTTCGGCTCCTGCTCCAGCACCGGTTGCTGCTCCAGATCGAGCAATGCTTTGCACTCATCAAGGTCAGAGGTCAAAGCAAATCAAGATGTTGCATACTTAAAAGACAGATGCATAGCAGTCTAAAATACATTGTTAGTGCACACTTGTTTATCCATCATGAAAATATATTAACATTACTGATAACTGAAACTGGAATCTGTCTTTGCTTAACTGTGTTCTAATTTAGCTCCCCAGCAAAACACTCCCAGCATGGCAGAGGAACAGCCTTCAACATCCACCAGTCATGATGTAGGTTTACATTTACATTACATTTTTCCATTTTTGAGTTGCATCTGCAATAAAAGCAAATAGGCCTCATATTTGAAATGTTTTTTTTTCCACCATTTGTTTAATGTAGGACTCTGTTGGACCAGACAACATCGAGGGCTTCCAAGCAGTACAGGACCTGACAGGTCATTTATTTAAATTGAAAGACCACAGTCTTGCCCTGTCAAGAGACGAGGCTGCTGAAGTCATTGCTCTTTGGGAGTGTTTGTCAGACTATGACAAAAGGCGAACAATATACCCTCCACGCTACCAAGATACACTTCCTAAAGGTAGATTCAGGGCCACAAAAAAAATTGTTGCACCTGGTGTGGAGAGTACAAAGCGGTATGTATGCTTTTTTTGAGCAAGTATGACAATGCTATTATATAGTTTTTTTTAATGAACACTAATACTGCCAATATCTTTGCAGATGCTTTGCAGGAGGGAAAAGCCCAGCTCAGTGGCCTAACTGCAATCGTGTGTGTGAGGCACTTTTTGTTCAACTGTGCCAGGAGTATAGTGGACCCAGGCGCATTGATGGAGTCAGGAAAGCGCGGTGGAGCCTTGTCACCAGAGCATACCTTCACTTTCGCCAAGTGATTTTGAACAATGCCCTGGTGATGGAGAAGACCACCATCCAGCTCCCAGTGATGAATACTGCAACCGTTTCTAGTTGGTGAGTTAATGAAAGGGAATAACGAGTATCTGTGTGCGATGTTCTGTGTAGATATCCATAAATATATAATACACTATGGTATACAAACACATTTATACTTGAAATATTTATAGGTACTGTAAACGTCAAAAACGGCAGGAGAAGAGCTTGCTGGAGCAAGGCCTCTCTACCTCTACCATCAATGTGAGCAGAGAGAGCTTGCCTCTTGCTATTGAGAGGAAAGGCCAACCCTGTGTCCCTACCAGCAGTCTGGCACCCCATCTTTTTCTCCTGCCCCCTAACACTGCAGGGACGGCACAACTCAAACAGCGACTGAAGCTTCCAGTGGCTCCATCTACTGGTCTTTGGTCGCCTTTTGTTGCCGCCTTTCCTCTTGAGCCAACCCCTCAACCAGCTCCACAACCTCCCCAGCCTGTCCCACAACCTCTCCTGCTTATGCCACAACCTATCCTGCCTGCGCCCCAGCCTCCCCAGCCTGTCCCACAACCTCTCCTACTTGTGCCACAACCTCTCTTGCCTGCGCCACAACCTCTCCTGCTTGCGCCACAACCTCTGCTCCCTGTGGTTCTTTCCAAACCGGCAGCTGCTGTGCCATACACCACACAGCAGTACCACAAAAAGAAGATACTGCAAGAGGAGAGTGGCACCAAAAAGAGGAAGTACAGTAAGAAGAGTGACACCATCACATGCAAGCAGTGTAGGAGAGAGCGGGACCCGGCCACCCACCAGCAGTACTTTGGCAATTGGTACTGCCAAGCCACAGCCACTATAACGCTGGATGAGTGGAGGGCTTCACTTGAAGCCCGGGGTTACGGAAAGAAGAAAGATGCTCCACCTTAAGTTATTTTAAGTGGTACTCTGTGTGTGTGTGTGTGTGTGTGTGTGTGTGCTGTATATATGTAAATATAAGGTATTCTGTTTTATATGTAAGTAGTATAGTATGTATATTGCTATAACCTGTGACCATTTCACTGGAATTGCATTGTTTACATGTGTATATATTTATTAGAATGCTTGTTTTTTGTGTTTTTTTACTGTTTGTAATAAATTTGTATTAAGATGACTTCATACATTCTTCTTTTTCATTCAAATACAATACACATCATAATATTAAGTAATCCTTTATTAGTCCCATGCACAAATTTGAAATGTCTGATCATATCAAAGGGCTAAGTGCAAGTTATTGTAATTCTATAACAAGAGTGAGTGTGGGGGAGTGTGTGATACTGCATAAAGGTAAGTAAGGTTTACATAAAAAGAAAATGGTAACCTTTTACCTTTAATATTACTGGTAATAGCCAATAATTGTGCTAAACAAAATAGTTTAATCATAGATCAGCACACAATGTTATTAAGCTTATACATGCAATAATATAACGAAAACAGTCATTACGATAAACCAAATAAATACTGAAACGTTTACAAGCAAACACTTGTTAATCAATACCGTAACCGTCTATTTACATGTAGTTTGCGATTGAATAAGTTCGGGCAGACACGGGATTTGATCCGCGACCGCGAGGGTGACACCTCGACGATCGGACGGACACGGGATTTGAACCGCGACCGCGAGGGTGATATCGCGGACGATCGGACGGACACGGGATTTGAACCGCGACCGCGAGGGTGATATCGCGGAATTTGTGGTTGGCGATACCTCGACAAACACGCGATATCCTTGGCGCAATGGATAACGCGTCTGACTACGGATCAGAAGATTCTAGGTTCGACTCCTGGCTAGCTCGGTCTGTTTTAAGACAGAAACATCGGTAAATAGACAAACGGAGTGAGTGGCTGAGAAAGTGTTCACCAGGTTGAAATCTTGGAAGAAAGGATGGTAAAAGGCGAGGCAGTGTACCCAACGAGCAACTCTTGTGTACGACCAACAGGAATCTTCTCATGATCAATTCTTCATGTATGTACGTTATTGTAGTCAAACCCGCTGGGAGTAAAGCAAAAAAGTCCCTGATGGTCTAGTGGCTAGGATTTGGCGCTCTCACCGCCGCGGCCCGGGTTCGATTCCCGGTCAGGGAACGTCTCTTTACAAACGGAACATTATCCAGTTATAAAAAACGATCACCATGATGACATGACTTTGGTGCAGGGAATGAGCGCCTTAGAAAGTGTTCACCAGGTTGAAAGGTTGGAAGAGCAGGTGGTATAAGGCGAGGCAGTGAACCCAACTGGCAACTCTTGTGTACAACGAACAGGAATCTTCTCATGATCAATTCTTCATGTATGTACGTAATTGCAGTCAAACCCGCTGGGAGTAAACAAAAAAGTCCCTGATGGTCTAGTGGCTAGGATTCGGCGCTCTCACCGCCGCGGCCCGGGTTCGATTCCCGGTCAGGGAACGTCTCTTTACAAACTGAACATTATGCAGTTATGAAAAATTATCACCATGATGACATGACTTTGGTGCAGGGAGTGAGTGCCTTAGAAAGTGTTCACCAGGTTGAAATCTTGGAAGAAAGGATGGTAAAAGGCGAGGCAGTGAACCCAACTGGCAACTCTTGTGTACAACGAACAGGAATCTTCTCGTGATCAATTCTTCATGTATGTACGTAATTGCAGTCAAACCCGCTGGGAGTAAAGCAAAAAATTCCCTGATGGTCTAGTGGCTAGGATTAGGCGCTCTCACCGCCGCGGCCCGGGTTCGATTCCCGGTCAGGGAACGTCTCTTTACAAACGGAACATTATCCAGTTATAAAAAACGATCACCATGATGACATGACTTTGGTGCAGGAAGTGAGTGCCTTAGAAAGTGTTCACCAGGTTGACATCTTGGAAGAAAAGGTGGTCGAGGCTAAAACCATTTTTCCTTGTTTCCAAAATAGAGCATTGACACGCGAGCCACAGAGAGGAGGAACTTCGGGAAGAAGTCTGGAAGAATGGGAGCACAGGGCTAGTGGAGCAATGGATAACGCGTCTGACTACGGATCAGAAGATTCTAGGTTTGACTCCTGGCTAGCTCGGTCTGTTTTAAGACAGAAACATCGGTAAATAGACAAACGGAGTGAGTGGCTGAGAAAGTGTTCACCAGGTTGAAATCTTGGAAGAAAGGATGGTAAAAGGCGAGGCAGTGTACCCAACGAGCAACTCTTGTGTACGACCAACAGGAATCTTCTCATGATCAATTCTTCATGTATGTACGTTATTGTAGTCAAACCCGCTGGGAGTAAAGCAAAAAAGTCCCTGATGGTCTAGTGGCTAGGATTTGGCGCTCTCACCGCCGCGGCCCGGGTTCGATTCCCGGTCAGGGAATGTCTCTTTACAAACGGAACATTATCCAGTTATAAAAAACGATCGCCATGATGACATGACTTTGGTGCAGGGAATGAGCGCCTTAGAAAGTGTTCACCAGGTTGAAATGTTGGAAGAAAAGGTGGTATAAGGCGAGGCAGTGAACCCAACTGGCAACTCTTGTGTACAACGAACAGGAATCTTCTCATGATCAATTCTTCATGTATGTACGTAATTGGAGTCAAACCCGCTGGGAGTAAAGCAAAAAAGTCCCTGATGGTCTAGTGGCTAGGATTCGGCGCTCTCACCGCCGCGGCCCGGGTTCGATTCCCGGTCAGGGAACGTCTCTTTACAAACTGAACATTATGCAGTTATGAAAAATTATCACCATGATGACATGACTTTGGTGCAGGGAGTGAGTGCCTTAGAAAGTGTTCACCAGGTTGAAATCTTGGAAGAAAGGATGGTAAAAGGCGAGGCAGTGAACCCAACTGGCAACTCTTGTGTACAACGAACAGGAATCTTCTCGTGATCAATTCTTCATGTATGTACGTAATTGCAGTCAAACCCGCTGGGAGTAAAGCAAAAAAGTCCCTGATGGTCTAGTGGCTAGGATTCGGCGCTCTCACCGCCGCGGCCCGGGTTCGACTCCCGGTCAGGGAACGTCTCTTTACAAACGGAACATTATCCAGTTATAAAAAACGATCACCATGATGACATGACTTTGGTGCAGGAAGTGAGTGCCTTAGAAAGTGTTCACCAGGTTGAAATGTTGGAAGAAAAGGTGGTATAAGGCGAGGCAGTGAACCCAACTGGCAACTCTTGTGTACAACGAACAGGAATCTTCTCATGATCAATTCTTCATGTATGTACGTAATTGCAGTCAAACCCGCTGGGAGTAAAGCAAAAAAGTCCCTGATGGTCTAGTGGCTAGGATTCGGTGCTCTCACCGCCGCAGCCCGGGTTCGATTCCCGTTCAGGGAACGTCTCTTTACAAACTGAACATTATGCAGTTATGAAAAATGATCACCATGATGACATGACTTTGGTGCAGGGAGTGAGTGCCTTAGAAAGTGTTCACCAGGTTGACATCTTGGAAGAAAAGGTGGTCGAGGCTAAAACCATTTTTCCTTGTTTCCAAAATAGAGCATCGACATGCGAGCCACAGAGAGGAGGAACTTTCCGAAGAAGTCTGGAAGAATGGGAGCACAGGGCTAGTGGAGCAATGGATAACGCGTCTGACTACGGATCAGAAGATTCTAGGTTGGACTCCTGGCTAGCTCGGTCTGTTTTAAGACAGAAACATCGGTAAATAGACAAACGGAGTGAGTGGCTGAGAAAGTGTTCACCAGGTTGAAAACTTGGAAGATAGGATGGTAAAAGGCGAGGCAGTGTACCCAACGAGCAACTCTTGTGTACGACCAACAGGAATCTTCTCATGATCAATTCTTCATGTATGTACGTTATTGTAGTCAAACCCGCTGGGAGTAAAGCAAAAAAGTCCCTGATGGTCTAGTGGCTAGGATTCGGCGCTCTCACCGCCGTGGCCCGGGTTCGATTCCCGGTCAGGGAACGTCTCTTTACAAACGGAACATTATCCAGTTATAAAAAACGATCACCATGATGACATGACTTTGGTGCAGGGAATGAGCGCCTTAGAAAGTGTTCACCAGGTTGAAATGTTGGAAGAAAAGGTGGTATAAGGCGAGGCAGTGAACCCAACTGGCAACTCTTGTGTACAACGAACAGGAATCTTCTCATGATCAATTCTTCATGTATGTACGTAATTGTAGTCAAACCCGCTGGGAGTAACGCAAAAAAGTCCCTGATGGTCTAGTGGCTAGGATTCGGCGCTCTCACCGCCGCGGCCCGGGTTCGATTCCCGGTCAGGGAACGTCTCTTTACAAACTGAACATTATGCAGTTATGAAAAATTATCACCATGATGACATGACTTTGGTGCAGGGAGTGAGTGCCTTAGAAAGTGTTCACCAGGTTGAAATCTTGGAAGAAAGGATGTTAAAAGGCGAGGCAGTGAACCCAACTGGCAACTCTTGTGTACAACGAACAGGAATCTTCTCGTGATCAATTCTTCATGTATGTACGTAATTGCAGTCAAACCTGCTGGGAGTAAAGCAAAAAAGTCCCTGATGGTGTAGTGGCTAGGATTCGGCGCTCTCACCGCCGCGGCCAGGGTTCGATTCCCGGTCAGGGAACGTCTCTTTACAAACGGAACATTATCCAGTTATAAAAAACGATCACCATGATGACATGACTTTGGTGCAGGAAGTGAGTGCCTTAGAAAGTGTTCACCAGGTTGACATCTTGGAAGAAAAGGTGGTCGAGGCTAAAACCATTTTTCCTTGTTTCCAAAATAGAGCATTGACACGCGAGCCACAGAGAGGAGGAACTTCCGGAAGAAGTCTGGAAGAATGGGAGCACAGGGCTAGTGGCGCAATGGATAACGCGTCTGACTACGGATCAGAAGATTCTAGGCTGACTCCTGGCTAGCTCGGTCTGTTTTAAGACAGAAACATCGGTAAATAGACAAACGGAGTGAGTGGCTGAGAAAGTGTTCACCAGGTTGAAATCTTGGAAGAAAGGATGGTAAAAGGCGAGGCAGTGTACCCAACGAGCAACTCTTGTGTACGACCAACAGGAATCTTCTCATGATCAATTCTTCATGTATGTACGTTATTGTAGTCAAACCCACTGGGAGTAACGCAAAAAAGTCCCTGATGGTCTAGTGGCTAGGATTTGGCGCTCTCACCGCTGCGGCCCGGGTTAGATTCCCGGTCAGGGAACGTCTCTTTACAAACGGAACATTATCCAGTTATAAAAAACGATCACCATGATGACATGACTTTGGTGCAGGGAATGAGCGCCTTAGAAAGTGTTCACCAGGTTGAAATGTTGGAAAAAAAGGTGGTATAAGGCGAGGCAGTGAACCCAACTGGCAACTCTTGTGTACAACGAACAGGAATCTTCTCATGATCAATTCTTCATGTATGTACGTTATTGTAGTCAAACCCGCTGGGAGTAAAGCAAAAAAGTCTGTGATGGTCTAGTGGCTAGGATTCAGTGCTCTCACCGCCGCGGACCGGGTTCGATTCCCGGTCAGGGAAAGTCTCTTTACAAACTGAACATTATCCAGTTATAAAAAATGATGACATGACTTTGGTGCAGGGAGTGAGTGGCTGAGAAAGTGTTCACCAGGTTGAAATCTTGGAAGAAAGGATGGTAAAAGGCGTGGCAGTGTACCCAACTAGCAACTCTTGTGTACGACCAACAGGAATCTTCTCATGATCAATTCTTCATGTATGTACGTAAGTGCAGTCAAACCCGCTGGGAATACAGCAAAAAAGTCCCTGATGGTCTAGTGGCTAGGATTCTGCAACCTCACCGCTGCTGCCCGGGTTCGATTCCCGGTCAGGGAACGTCTCTTTACAAACTGAACATTATGCAGTTATGAAAAATGATCACCATGATGACATGACTTTGGTGCAGGGAGTGAGTCCCTTAGAAAGTGTTCACCAGGTTGAAATCTTGGAAGAAAAGGTGGTCGAGGCTAAAACCATTTTTCCTTGTTTCCAAAATAGAGCATCGACACGCGAGCCACAGAGAGGAGGAATTTTCGGAAGAGGTCTGGAAAAATTGGAGCACAGGGCTAGTGGTGCAATGGATAACGCGTCTGACTACGGATCAGAAGATTCTAGGTCCGACTCCTGGCTAGCTCGGTCTGTTTTAAGACAGAAACATTGGTAAATAGACAAACGGAGTGAGTGGCTGAGAAAGTGTTCACCAGGTTAACATCTTGGAAGAAAGGATGGTAAAAGGCGAGGCAGTGAACCCAACTGGCAAATCTTGTGTACGACCAACAGGAAATTTCTCATGATCAATTTTTCATGTATGTACGTAATTGCAGTCAAACCCGCTGGGAGTACAGCAAGGGAATACAGCAAAAAAGTCCCTGATGGTCTAGTGGCTAGGATTCGGTGCTTTCACCGCCGTGGCTTGGGTTCGACTCCCGGTCAGGGAGAGTCTCTTTACAAACTGAACATTATCCACTTATGAAAAACGATCACCATGATGACATGACTTTGGTGCAGGGAGTGAGTTGCTGAGAAAGTGTTCACCAGGCTGAAATCTTGGAAGAAAAGGTGGTATAAGGCGAAGCAGTGAACCCAACTGGCAACTCTTGTGTACAATGAACAGGAATCTTCTCATGATCAATTCTTCATGTATGTACGTAATTGCAGTCAAACCCGCTGGGAGTACAGCAAGGGAGGACAGCAAAAAAGTCCCTGATGGTCTCGTGGCTAGGATTCGGTGCTTTCATCGCCGCGGCCCGGGTTCGATTCCCGGTCAGGGAAAGTCTCTTTACAAACTGAACATTATCCACTTATGAAAAACGATCACCATGATGACATGACTTTGGTGCAGGGAGTGAGTTGCTGAGAAAGTGTTCACCAGGTTGAAATCTTGGAAGAAAGGATGGTAAAAGGCGTGGCAGTGTACCCAACTAGCAACTCTTGTGTACGACCAACAGGAATCTTCTCATGATCAATTCTTCATGTATGTACGTAATTACAGTCAAACCCGCTGGGAGTAAAGCAAAAAAGTCCCTGATGGTCTCGTGGCTAGGATTCGGCGCTCTCACCGCGGCCCGGGTTCGATTCCCGGTCAGGGAACGTCTCTTTACAAACTGAACATTATGCAGTTATGAAAAACGATCACCATGATGACATGACTTTGGTGCAGGGAGTGAGTGCCTTAGAAAGTGTTCACCAGGTTGACATCTTGGAAGAAAAGGTGGTCGAGGCTAAAACCATTTTTCCTTGTTTCCAAAATAGAGCATCGACACGCGAGCCACAGAGAGGATGAATTTTCGGAAGAGGTCTGGAAGAATGGGAGCACAGGGCTAGTGGCGCAATGGATAACGCGTTCCCTGCAGTTTAAGTCTTAAACTTTATGCACTGCCATCAGCCTTTGTTGTCGCAAACTAAACTGGAGTTCAATATTAATGCTGACTTGTCTCACTGTCAAGTTTATTTCCCTCTAAAGACTGGGTTTGAACCTTTTTGTGTTCATAGTCTTTTTGCGCGTCATGTTGGGAGGCCTCCCAGCAGGGGATTTCTATGTACCCCAGCAAAACTCTGTGTTACTCGTCTTAGGGATGCAGGGCTATCCTGCATAGTTTATTTCATAAATGGGATTGTAGGTTGCAGGATTAGAGTGCGTTTCTTTAGGAGGAAACAAACCTGGCAGAGAGACGATTATTTAAGGTTATGCCAAATGTTACTTTCAGCCTGTAGTGATTGACATTGAAAATCTGTATTTATTGCCCTCTCTACATCAAGTAAAACTTTTGTACCTAACTTTATGGTTGACTTAATTTTTTTATTTAATTATTTAATTTAATTATTTATTTATTTTTTTAGTTATTTTTGACGAGTTAGTTATTTGAACTTAAACATATGGAAATATTTGAAAACAAATTGCATTAACATGTTACTGTAGACTCAGCACCTTTGGACACTGCCTCTAGTGTCCGTTTGATCTTAACCATAAAACTCAGACCTACATATCCTGTATAATCATAGACATCAATATTTTTGACTTAATATTCACCAGATCTCCTAGTTTTAAGACCCTTTTAAGATCATGACTGTATTATAGTGATGGAAATTCCGGCTCTTTTTAGAGAACCGGCTCTTTCGGCTCGGCTCACTAAAAAGAACCGGCTCTTTCGGCTCCCAAGCGGCTCTTCAGGTTGTTTTATTGCTTTCATTAATTTATCAACAACAATATAAAATTATGCACAAAATTAATTACCAAGTAAAAAAAAACGTGCATTTTATTCATATATGTTTATTATATAAATATGCTTTTATTTATACACTCCACATAAAATGTAAAAAATTAATTATAAAATACAAAAACAACTATTTACCATTCAACTTTTAACTATTTCAATTTTCAACTTTTTCCTTTTAAAATGGTTTCCAAATGGTTCCTGGTGTCACTCATTTTCTTACTATGGTAAAGGTATCTACTATACCTTTTCTAATGTGTCGATGTTGTCTCTTCTTTCTCTCTCCTGCTCTGTTCGTGTGTTACTGCTGCGAGTGTAACTACCGCCCCTCCCCCCGCTGCTCAGCGCAAACACAAGGCACACACGCATATTGACCAATCACGTGCTGTGCGAAGAGACAAAAAAGTGAGTGAGAGAGAGAGAGAGAGAGAGAGAGACAAAAAAAAACAAAACAAAAAAACACGGCTCCCAAGAAAGAGCCGGCTCCCATCGTTCACTTCAAAGAGCCGGCTCTAAGAGCCGTTTCATTCGCGACCGACCCATCACTACTGTATTATTAATCCAGTTAATGGTAGAAAAAATGTGACCCTTGAAGTCTGAATGCCAACTTGTCTATTAAGATTAAGGATAGAAGTTGTGTTGATCCTGAGAAGCAGGTTAACTGCTTGTGTTCGAAATAAACTATGATCACAAATGCAGTTGGCTGCAAGAGTGGTTTGTTTTCAAATGCGGGTGAAACTAAATTAAAGGTATGCAAGGTAGATGTTAAGTCTGGGTTACCATTGAGAATAGTTGCAGTAAATCTTAAAGATATCAAAACATGATTCTGCATCAGTTGCAAAAACAACAACCTTGAGGATTGGTCCCCTATCTGGATTTGTACAAGTTTCTAAAGAGAATATAATAGATTGCACTCTAAAGCAGGGAATGCTACAGTGGATGGTGATGCTGCTACTTGCCCCATCTCACAACTTCTTTACTTCCAGCCTCTAACACCAAACATGGCGAATAAAACATAAAAATATGCCACTGAACATGAGACTACTTTGCTTTAAAATGCCTTTTAATTACATATGTATTACTTTTACTATTTTATTTCATCTGGCTTTTCTTTTTTAAGTTCTGTTTGTTTTACCATTTTACCCATAATTTTTTCTACTATAGAAAAGTGCTCTTCAAATAGTTATTTGTACAGTATTAAGGCCACATTATACTTCTCCGACTGCGTATGCGTTATCCGTCTGCGTCACCACGGAGACGCCTCGAGCATTTATACTTCTGCGTCGTGGTGACGGACACTGGCTGCAATTTCCCGCCCGATCAGTAGGGGTCGCTGCGCAAGGTTGTTGTGCTTCTGGCTACAGTGAGCAATGGCGTCCGAGAAAGAAAGAGAGAGAAAGACTGTTGTTGTTGAAACAGTGGCCGTTTCTCACTTTTCTGTGTGACGGAACGCAGTTTTAAGATAATTTGAGGCGATAAATTGGCCATTTAGAGTCTAAACATGTGCTGTGTGTGAATAGATATGACGTATTTATAGTTCGGCAGCGGCGTTATCGGCGGGGATCAGCTCCGCCTCTGTCAGGACGCCCGGAGCGCACTGAGAGCCGGCACAGAGCAGCTTCGCTCAGCCTGTCCTGAGGACCAATCGCAGCTCTTGCCGTCTCCGTAGTCCCTCGACGGAGTGACGGACACTTAAAAAATATTTCGTGCACCCGGAGACGACGCAGAGACTCTTCGACAGGCTCTGCGTCGACGCAGAGTCTCTACGTAGCCTACGCAGAGCACTTTACGCAGAAGTATAAATTGGGCTTTAGAAGTACCACCATTAACAGCAGCAGCAATATAGGTAGCCACACATGCAATGCTGATCCTGTAGCCTCCTGACTGTCTCAATACCAGGTACAGTAGGCGATGGATGAATTACACCTCAAATGTCTTGTTTTGTCCATAAACCAATTTATTATTATTATTAATATTATTTTTTAAAAATCATTTGTCATACAAAGCAAATAAACCAGAAGATATACACATTTAAGAAACTGAAAAATCAGAACTTGTTTTAATTATAAAATTGTTATAAGTGATTAGGGATGCAAAATTCAGAATTGAAGGTGGTGAAATTAAGAATAGTTGGTAAATAATACATTGCAGCACTATCTTGGCTAAAACATTCACATTTGATCCAAATACAGTTGAATATTAATGCTATTCCACACTATTTACTGCTGTTGACGCTCCCTACATAACCTTTACATTCCTACAACTCAGGTGATTTCTACCAACCTGAACTATTGGAAAACTAAATAAAGTAATGTTAGTTCTGATGATATGAGGTAGATATATATGATGTTATGGTTGAACTAGCAACTATGATGCTGTTTCTTCTGCCTCCTGCTGGACAGTTTTCTTTATGCATCACATGTAAAATAGTTTGAGAACTTAACGTATCTTTTTGCATGCCTGTTTACAAAAAACATGTCTATTAGGTTTCTTTAAATTATCCAAAATGACTAGTTTCTGTAAATGTATCCATTTGCAACCCTACTACAGATTAATTATCAAAATAGTTTAAATTCAGTAATTGTTGCGGCCATGATCAGTAAATGACTGACACACAACAAAGTTTTGTTGGAGACAAACACAAGTAGATATTGTGCATTTTCACAGCCGCTAATTTGTGCAACTGTATAAATTAGAATGAAAGTGAATAATACAAACACCAACACTTCAACTTCGTTTAAAGCATAATGTTTATTAAACAGCTTTTCAGATTTGCAACATGTTAAAGGTTTTTTAATCTTAGACTATAGACATCTTTGTTTTAAAATTCTAACAAAAAGTGCAGGAAGCTCTCAGGCTCATTTAATCTTATAAAGGTAAATGAAAACTTGAATAAATAGCTCCCTAAAGTTTTCTACAGTAAATAAAACAAAGTTAAATACATTATAATAATAATATAAAATCTCTTTTCGGCTGCCGGATTAAAAAAAACAAAAAACAGATGCTGATTTTCGTCAAAATGCCGAATAGTGGCGCCGATAATTGGTCTATCTCTATACTCCATGAACCTCTGATATGGTGGACATGTTTGTTCTCCTGGAATTAAAAGACAATCTCGCACACAAAGAGCTTGTTAGCATTAGGCTACACTTGGTCTGTTCATCCTTGTCTGGCAGCTGTTGAGATGTCCCCTGTGCGCTTGTCCTTTCTTGGTTGACGTCTTTTAAATATCCCAAAGCCCGTCCACAAGCAAAACAAAACCACGTGAAGCGGCTCAGTGGCTTACCACAAAATGGACAAAACGTGTTCAGTCCATTCTTAGGACACACAGAAGTCAAGAACTGACCGCTTGCGGTATTATTTCCTTGTCATTTGCAGCAATTGGGACATTCCTTTTTCCGTAAGGACTGTGGCTTTTGTAAATTTGTTTCAGGATTTGTAAAAGTGTTTTGCATTTTGTAAATTTGTTTCAATTTTTGTTAATTTATTTCTGTATTTGTAAAAGTGTTTTGCATTTTGTAATACTGGTTTGCACTTCCTGCAGCTGAGCAGTACATACACTGTATGATGTATGTGATAAGTAGGTGTGAATCTGATCACAGCTGATGATGGTAGAGGATGAGGATGTCACACTTTCATTCTACCTGCTAAGACAAAACCCTGTTATGAAAAAGTTGACCAGAACTTGGCCAGACAGTTGGATATTCACAATTTAAAAAGTTTGTGACTCTGGGTCGACAATAGAAAGGAGGTAAGACAGGTTTATTTTTGGCTTGGAATTGCATGAGACGTCCTAAGGCATACTGAGTGATGGTGTGTGAAGTCCAGTCCTTTGTGGGAATCACACTGGCCTCACTTGAATGACATTAACCTCCGAGGATCCTCCAGTCCTGGACGTCATATCCAGCTGTTGGAAGTTATCACTGGTGATGATGAAGACGATGGAGGAGGAGCTGAAGGTCACCCTTTTTTTGGGTCGGCCCCTGCTCCCGCAGTCGTTGGACACGACTATTGGCCGGATGGGGCGTTCAACCGGAGCCAGGGGGCGCTCTTTCAGGCTGTGCTGCAGCCAAGAGAGCCGGGAACAGAGCAGCTGCAGCAAACAGCGTCGGAACTGAGAGGAGAAGAAGGGGAGAGAGATAAAAGCACGGTAGCAGCACAGTATCAAATCACCACTGACTAGACATAAAATAGAGGAAGCTGACAATCAGAATTGTCCAGTGAAACATGAAATTTATTCTAGATGGAAGCAAACAAAAAAAATATGGAGCACTTAATTCATACTCATCAGTCATACCGAGCAAGACTTTTCTAAATACTGCAATTAGATATTTCTCCAAACGATTCAGCTTTGATGCTTAAGGACTACAAACCTTTCTGCTCATAAACACGTAGATGAGGGGGTTGTAGGCTGTGCTGGACTTGGCAAAGAACGAGGGGATGATGGCCAGTGTGGGAGAGACCACGCTCTGTCTGCCAAATGCTTCTACCATGGACACGGCAGCATACGGTGTCCAACAAACCAGGAAGCAGGAGATCATCAAGAGAAACATAGCAGCGACCCTCTTCTCGTATCGCAAGATCTTGATGATCTGGACCGTCTGGAGGTCCTGGATTGAGTGCAGCTACAGGAGACGGGTGAGAGTCAGATGATGTCACATTAGACGGACGACCTCACTGTTGTTGATTTAGGTAAATTTTTTAACACGAATTGGGCAGATTTGATTGATGCTCACTGGAGCTTGAGGGATTAGTTTCCTTACGTAAAATGGATTGCAGTGTTAAAACCTGTTTAGGTGTGTGCATTGATGTGAACTGCCACATTAGAACAGATTTAAATAACTAGAAATAAAAAAGATACTCTTGTGTTCCATATTTGACTGATTTCATGATCTGAAAAGGTTAAACCTATTCAGTATTTCATGAGACAAATTATAGAGGATTCTATTTTGTGTGCCTTCTTTCCCAGTAGCATCGCTAAAGAGATTCTGAACCATTTGTGAACACCTGTGTTATGCTGTTGCCTTTTTCCCTCACACACTGAAGATGTTGCTGTGTGGTTTGAAGCCAAAACAAATTATGGATCTAGCAGAGTAGAAGCCGGGCCCTGGAAAGTTATGATGTTGAGCATGAAAACTGTAATCATTCAACTGTAATGGGAAAATCCATATCTACACTCTGAGCTGTGTAACCTCTGCTCAACAACAGCTACAGGGGTCAGAAGTAGCGATGATTGGATGTTTGTCAAACGTGATACAAGTAGAGAACAATCTCTTTACATACAGTATTTTAGCTGCCAACATACTGTAATAAAAGTAGTGCTAATGAATAAAAGTCACATGTTATCTATGATGTTACATAATATACATTTAAATGATATTAATAAAATTTGTTTTTAACCATTCGGCATTATTATCATCAGTATCCGACAGCTCATGGAAACATACAGAACATGCAGAGGGTGAGTGACACTGTATATGACACATTATATCCTGCAGCTAAAGAGATGAGACGGTAAAGGACAAAGCAATAAGAGACTCCGCCAAGACTTCCTATACAAGCTGATTAAAAAAAATTATATATTTATGAATTCACAAGGCCTGTTTTATTTATGCTCCATATGTCCTGTGACAGTATGCCGTGTTACTATGCTGAAGCCATGCTGCTCTTCAGCTTTTTGTGATTGATTTTCTTTCGTTCTCATCAAGCCAAAAATGACTCGAGGTGCAGAGCGAGCGCTTCTCTTTGAACACTGCTATTGCATCTCCCAAAATGCTGTGATGATGAGTCCTCCGAGTTCTCTGAAGTGTTCGGGATGATGAAGAGGGGCTGAGCGCTCTGTGGTGCTCAGGGGCGTTAATTAAGGCTGCGAGGAAGCAGCTACTCGTGATTCCGACAATAAACGCGAACGCTAAAGAAGGTCAAATGTGACGTAGACTAATGTTTAATTTGATTAGTGTTGATAATGATTTCCCCCCTCCTGCATCCTATAGTGTCAATCACTTATGTGAACACAGTTTCTCTGCTCTCATCCTCACATTCAGCTCAGGCTGCACTAACAATGAGCTTTCCAAATATTTTTTTTACAGTAGAGAGTTTGCAAAACTAACTGCAAACTGTTAATTGGGAAAAAGCATTTCCTGTAAAGCAGAAAGAAAAAGAAGTGGGAAATAAAAACAGAAGTGCTGAAGGATGTGACCTTTTTCAGTTAGGTATTGAAGGTGGTTGAAGTGTAACCTGGGTGAAGTTGAAGTGAAAAGAGCAAAGCAAGTAAATGAGCGGCTGAGGCACAAGTTGATATAAAACACAGTGGAAATGAATGTGCATATGTTACTCTACACTACAGAATAAAGATAATATGTAAGTGGTAAGGGAGTCAAAATCTGTAGCATTGAGTTGGAAAATGTATAATCAACAAGTTTGATGATTAATCACTACGTTGTTTTAATTATGAATAAACTAAATACCTTTTAGACATTTATTGATGGCACCTTGGAACTGGATCTATTTGTTTTTTTGTTAAAGGTGCATTATGTAATAAATCTAAAGCAACTGGCCATAAAATCCTCCTAATATGTCACAGAGACTCAGGAATAATGTTCATATAACAAACTGAACTCACCAACAACAACAGTACAGCCAAAATATTTGCATTAAAAAAAATATTTTGCAGACTGCAAATCATGTTTATGTTTTGAAATCATGTTTTGGCATGTGGCGCCACCTACCGCCGTCTACCAATCATTGCAGTCAGTAGAGTCTCAGCTGCCGAGCAACCACGGGTTGCCAGTTACGTCAGAAAATGAAACTTAAAAGACCTCTGTATTTTGAATTTGAATGTAGTAACCGTTTTTGGCCACATTCTTACATATGGCACCTTTAAACCGATTATGATTAATTGGAAATGATATAATGATGAATCAATGTTTTTTTTATTATTCTTATAACATTAGCAGCTACACTGGGCTCCTATTTATTTAAATCCTAATGTTTTAGTGTGACAGCAGAGCACCCCTTTGTCTTACCAGTTGCACTGTATAGAGAATATTCCCATAGCAGTAGATCATGATGCCCACAGGCACAAAGAAACAGGCCAGGAGAAATAAGAGGATGAAGGAGGTATCGTTTGGATCCTTTGATGCCCAGTCCAGAGAACATCCCAGCTGGTGGATCTCCAGCTTGTAGCGGTTCCACCCCAGCAGAGGAGCACCCGTCCAGGCCAGTGAATACAGCCAGATGTGGGCAATGGCCCTCCGCGCCCAGGGGAAGTCTACCACCTGGGCATGGACCACACGGATGTAGCGCTCATACGCCAGAGCTGCCAGAGTCATGATGGAGACAATACCTGGCAGCAGATGAAGAGACACAGACACGGTGAGTAATCACATTCTGTGGAGAATCCGTGAAAACTCACAAAAGACTCGACACCCACACGCCATCCAAGAAAAGATGCATGTGTTCAGTACAGTGAACTTTGTGCCCTCCACAGTGCCACACTTTGTTTGTTTGTTCTTACCTTTAAAGTTTTACAACTCTCCACAGTTCAGATTGTACATCACTGGGGTTTGGCAGATGACATGTTAATTAAAGGGCACATCTGCGAGCCAGAGTCATGGTGCAGCTTCTAACATTGATTTTGAATCTTTATTTGGTCAATACACACCACACACACACACACTCACATAACCTACATAACAAAGGCTGGGCATCTCTGGTGCGAGACTAAGATGCAGCTCCTGCCGGGCCACGTGGTTGGTGTCGTGGTTAGCACTCTTGCCTTTGCAGCAAGCAGATCCAGGTTTGAGACCTGGTCGGAACAAGGGCCTTTCTGCATGGAGTTTGCATGTTCTCCCCATGTGTGCGTGGGATTTCTCCAGGTTCTCCAGCTTCCTCCCAGTCCAAAAACATGCAGATTAGGGGATTATTTGACCGTGAGTGTGAGTGTGAGAGTGGATGGTTGTTTTGTCTCTGTGCTTTCTGTGATGGACTGGCGAAGTGTCCAGGGTGTACCCCGCCTATCGCCCTATGTTAGCTGAAATTGGCACCAGCGACTCTGCGACCCCCATGTGGAGGATAAAGCGAATGATGATGGATGGATGTGATTCACACCAGAATCACAATACAGTATGTGTAGAAGAGGCTAAGCCAACGCTTTAAGCCCCTGAGATGTCGCACCTGGATGTGCCTTATTTGACGCCGATGAGAGTCCTGTTTGTTCATCAAAGTCGGAGACAAAGGCTTCCAATCGAACACGCCGTATACTTATTTACTTTGTCGATGGTGTTCAATTGGTTCATTGCAATTACAAACATATCAGTCACTTACGATGGTGTACCGACTAACAAACACCTGCCCAGGCAAGGTTTAGTTCCTCCTTATAACCTCTTTCAATTTGGCAACTATGGTTCAGCAGTTGCTTTATTTATAAAGCAAATAAAAGTAAGGTTTTTCAACCTTCAAATCAAATCTTACATACTTGCATACAAATAAATATTAAATGATCAAGTTAATGTGATGTAATATTAACCTACTGACTACTGATGTCTGTGCGTCGATACGCATCAGTGAATCTTGCTACATACAGTTCCATTACATACATCGTCATTTCCAATTGATTAATCTTTTTAGGACATGGTAACACTGTCTGGAAATGGATAAAAAACTAAAACATAAACCCACACATTATACTTTAAGCATGAGCCACAGCTGCCCAGCTAGGGTTTCAGTGAGGGGAGGAGGTGCACCCCCCCTCACTGAACTACTATTGAACGCCCATTGATTGTATTTGTTACCTCTTTAGCAGCTTTTTCCTGGCATAAACCCTGACCTTGTCACATGGAGACCAAATCCTGGTCCTAATGAGGCAGAACCTCATTTCTGAGGACCTGGTTATGTTTAGATTTGAGGATTTAAGGATATAGGGATGTCACATTGTTTAGGATGTCCAACTGAATGGAAGTCGGTGTACTAGTGTTCTCAGATAAATAGGTGTGCAAACCCTTTAAGTGTGACACTGACACCAACCTCCACTGGGTATGATATGGTAGAAAGATGACGGTACGTTTGTGCACACAGGAGTAGAGGACAAAGACAAGAGATGTGAAAAGTATATTTATGCACGTCCATGTTCCTATTACAACCTGCGCCAGTCGGGATCCATATTAGACTTAATTTATCAACGGGTTCTCCAGATTGTACAACCTTGGTGGGGTTTTTTTTCCAGTAAAAGTGTCACACAGAAGACACATATATAGTCAGGGGAGGGGAGTGCTGAGGTGGTGATGTCGTCCCTGTTTCCATTCAATGTCACCAAAATGATAAAAAGCAGACCTGGCACTTACAGCGCACATAAGAATATTAACAGTAAATTAGCTGAATGGACTTTGCATGACTGCTGGACTGGAAGATTGTCTTCAGACCATGTGCACAGAAGCCAAGGTCAATTAAAGGACAGAGGGACAGTGGGACAGAAAAAGAGAGGGCATGCAGCCGTCCACTTCATCTCTTTGATTATTTTGCTGACAAAGCAGTGAGTCACTTGCATTATTTGCACTAATGAGTTCATTATCCCACGTCCTTTCTCCTGTGCTCTGTGAAGGATCTACATCTGTTTGTTCACACATACAAAACACACTTACTCTGATTAAAAAAAAAAGAAAAAAAAAAGGAAAGTGTCACAGTAAAGTGGAAGCTGCGGCCACAGCAGAGATGATTAACACCTTTTGCAGCATGAAACACTGACCTACATCCTCACTTTATTTGTCACATTAATGTCAGACTTTAATACGCTTCACCAAGGTTTAGATACGGATTGATTTTTGTTCAGAATTAAGCGGTGCCAATCCTGTTTAGCTTTGAGACTAGATGCACCGAGAGAATCTCCAATCATTCTCACCCTCACCATCATCATTGTCATCACTGGCCATTAGAGAATTACAGCCACAAACATCTGTGCACAAGGTATTTTTTCTGGATTTTTTTGCTCTACCAAATATATATATATATATGTATATATATGTGTGTATATATATGTATATATATATATGTGTATATATATGTATATGTATATATATATAAAAGTCATATATGTCATACATTATGTATCATGCATCATTATGAATGCAATAATGTTATTTCTCTCACCAAATAAGCTGTTGCTGAAACCGTCCCAGATGCACGTCGCTTCGCTCCAAACCCATCCGCCTTTTACGCACGAGACAAAAGTGAAGTTGATTCCGAGGACAGACACCAGAAAATCGCTCAAACTTATGTTGACCAGTAACAGATTGGTCGGCGTCCGCAGCCTCTTGAATTTACAGTACAACACAATGACAAGCGCGTTACTACAGAAGCCCATCAGTCCAATGGTCCCGATGGTGAACGCCAGTAGTTTGTATGTGCCAACTGCGAACAGGTCGTTCTCTGCGCTTCGCTCCTCTCCGGTGGCGTTGGCAGGATTCATCGCGCGGGGAAAAACTTGTTTCCCAGCATATTGAGCGGCTCGCGCGGGTGTCTTTTCAGCCTGCGCGTGTCCTGCACACGACTGAACTGTGGGATCCACGCGCCCTTCGAGCGCGCGCGCGCGCGTCGCTCATTCACACAGTCTGGAAACTGATGTTTGTTTGCAGAAACTGGGTCACTGAACCACAGTCAAGAGACGAGACTGACGTGATTCTGGCTTCAAAAATGATGCGTGACCTACTTCACTAGTGTTTAAAGGGAATATGCAACACATTATTCAAAAATAATAATATATATCTGTAACCTAGATAGAAGAAATGAATACAATACACGCTTTACACACTATGACATTAAACACCTTTTGAAACCAAGGTCACATGTGTGAGTGGTAAATGGATCAAGCTTTCAATTAGTTTTTGTCAGTGAGACACAATGGATAAAGTTTCTGAGTGGCACCTGGTGTGGTCTCAGTCCATCCAGAGGCGGCCCAAGCTATAAGCACTGCTTGGGGCCATGTGATCACAAGGGGCCCTCAGTAATGCATGGAGTAAAAAACCCACTCAACATTGTATTTTAACATAGTAAAGAAATCTAGACATCTTTGGGTTATATTTAAATATAATACTAGGCCACTTTTGTGTGATTTTACTGCCATGTAAGGTTGGAAAAAACTATCTTGTATAAACAACTATAATTTATGCAATTTAAAGTTACATACAGTAGGTATCAATGGCCCAGAATCCATCTGTTTCAAGGTTTGTGTGTTAAGAGATGGTCATTGGAATAATGGTGGTTATTTGAGTGACTCTGGCCTTCTTATCATCTTGAACCAGTCTGTTCTTTCACCTCTGGCATCAACAAAGCATTTTTCAAGTCAGAGAACTCCTGCTACTCCATAAACACTAGAGATGGAGTATTTTACCGGAGATTCTAAAATACTCAAATGCCTTTTCCCACTCATTCTAATGCTCATTTCCAACTTCAACAGCTCCTCTTGTCACATGTCTACATGTCTAAATGTATTAATGTTGCTGCCACGTGATTGGCTGATTAAATAAGTGTGTATGTACTTCTACTTATTAAAATACATACATATATGAATGTAAACAAGATGTCCATGACCTGTAAGGTGTAAATTGTTCAGCATGGTGAACCTCAGTGTGAAAAACCAAGAATGTAATGCTGCTTTTGTTTAACCCATTAAGCTACTACTCAACCATTTGGTCGACCACACTTTAAGTCACTATATCTCATTGAAAAATGCATCAAGCTGAACTCACTAACACTTAATGTGACTTGTTCTGAATGTACTTTATGAATTATGAAAACCAGGTTTATTATGAATAGACGTCTCAACCGTTTGGTAGAGGCCTGTATCTGAAATACTGAAGGGGCTAATAAAATAAAAAAAATAAATAAAAAGAATTTCGTTATTGTTATAAGTAAATAAAATAAAATAATAAAAATGCAAAGAAATCATTTTCCCTTTGCTTTTTTCTTGGTTTGTGCCAGGGTTAATGGATAATTATGGGTAATTTAGTTTATGAGTTATTACATTAGTTAATGACATCCATTGAGAGAGAGATAAAAAGAGACAGTGCGTGCGTGTGTGCGTGCGTGTGTGTGTGCGTGTGTGTCCATTGTGACATTTTGAGGTTCTGTCCTTTTGCCAGCCGTTCACGTCTTGTCCACAGAGAAATGTCACCTCATTGAAATGTCAAGTTCCTGCTCTGAAGCTTTGCGTGTCTGACCCCATTTCGGTCAAGAAAGCAAACAAACGGATTTGAAATATCAAATCGTTCAAATAACACAAAAGATGAGAGAGAACACTGAGGATTCACATGTCCACGGACTCACTTCTGATCCTCATTCACAGTATTTTTTTTTTTTACACCTTTCGCTGAACAGATGAAGCTTTACATTCATAAATATTACCATTACAGTTCTGTATTATTATTATGTAAAGATTTATGATGCAGCCTGGCACTGCAATAAAATGTATTTACTATTAAATATTTTACCTCAAGGACATTGTGAACTGAAATATGTTTCACATTAAATCTATGATTAATATTGACCTCCCTCTATAAAGACTTCTGAAGACGAACAGTGGTGTAATGATGATGTAACGCTGGAAAACAGTTACATCACCAATGATTCACTGAGGTTTTTGTTCACACGCAGAATAATTTTCCGACATATTCAGTGAAATCCATTTATTAGACACCTGAGCGGCATTTCAATATCCTCAGAAAAATCCGTGCTATGTGCAGTAAATGCCCAAAACCTAACATGGAACCCTTCAAATGTAGCTCTATAGAGACGGTTCTGTCTCTTATGTCTTTTCAAGCAATCTCTATAGCCTTCACTGCAGTCATAATCTCCACAGGAACTAATAAACAAAAATCAAGCATGTCAGTCATCCATCTTCAGCAAGGTCAGTCATTTAAACTCTCTCATCTGTACGTACATCTCTCCCCGTCTCTTCTTATTTGTTGGTCTGAACATAAAAGTTTCTCCTGAGTGGAGTTAGTAATCAAAAATAATTTTGGAGCAAGCCAGTCACGCTTTAGAAACTCAAAAAGCAGCTCACAAACACGTAGACAATTATCCACCATGCACTGTGGAGATGCAATTACTGTAGACTTGCACTCACTCTACTGCCAACTGGCTCCATAATCATTTTTTCTGAGGTGTTTTACTGCCACAATCATGTCAGTGTGTTCAGACGTGACAAAGCTCTGTCTACGTCCTTTGCATAATTCATCAGCGCACTGATATCCTGCAGTCACATCGGCTCAGTGAGTGAAAAATCGGACGAGGAGCTGCAGGAAAAAGACGCGATATCAGTGTCTGCGTTAGCTAATTAGAAGCAGTTTTATGCATGGTCACAGAGCTGCAGTCAAGGCATGGCAGTGTTAATTTGCATGAAAATACTTTTTCATTGTTACACTCTTGACTCTTAAACTCCTGCATTCTTTATTGGAAGATAAAAAGTCATTATCTTAAGTGGAAAAGGCAATGATCCGGCATGAATTTTCCCTATAGACCACCAAAAGTGGAGGTAATGAAGAAGGTGCAGGTTTCATTTTACTGTGGACAAAACAAGACAACCTCTTCTGTTTAATATGAATAAATAGATGCAAACCATTGGCCAATACGTTAATTATTTCTCAGTAGAGTAGTGTTTAGGTGTTGTTTTATGACTGTACTCACAAAGAAGCACCAATGAGCGGTTTCAGAAGTGAATTCTACTGCTCCAATAATGACCATTCGGCATCATCCGGCCCAAGTGTTCCCTCAGTCAGGTCTGATCGTACTGATCGTCAGAGCCTAGGTTGTGTTCAGGACATCTATGACTACTAGCCTACTGCAAATCTAACATTTTTACTGTACAGTTTTAGAGAAATTTCAAGTTAAAAGTCTCATATTTGAACATTTTTAATCGGAAAACATATCTCAACTTTGAGATGTAATTAAAAACATAAATGTCCATAATTTCTGACCAGGACTAACTAGGTTGCGTTCAGGACATCTATGACTGCTAGTATACTGCACATCAGACATTTGTACTGTACAGTTTTAGAGAAATTTCAAATTAAAAGTCCCATATTCACACTTCAGAATCAAAAAAGAAAGATGTATTAAAAACAAAAATTTCCATAATTACTGACCAGGACTGACTAGGTTGTGTTCTGGACATCTATGACTGCTAGTATACTGTAAATCAGACATTTGTACTGTGCAGTTTTCGATAAATTTCAAGTTAAAAGTGCCATTTACACACTTTATCATAAAAAAAACATAAACTTTCAGATGCAATAAAAACTAAAATGTACATTATTTCTTGACAAGACTGTCATGACATCAACGACTACTACCATACTGTAAATCAGATATTGTTACCGTACAATTTTAAGTTAAGAGTCCCATATTTACACCTTTTTAATTAAGAAAACTTGGAGGTATGATTGTCAGTATGAGTAGTTGTTTGTTTGCCTCTCTCAGCTTCTCAGTGTCTTCTGCCTCCCTTACAGCGCCTAAAGGATAAGCAGTATAATTGATGGATGCTCATGTTGATCATAATGTCCTCCAAAATTCTTCCGCAGAATGTGACTCCACAGAACACTGTCCTGTGTGAAGTGGCACAGAAAGATCCTGACACATAAACCACATTTAGTGTAACAGCTGCCCTAAACCATCTTCTTTCAAGTGGCTGTCTCATCATCCCGGCTCTCTGAGGAGGAGAATGTGAACTTGGGAGATGAAGACGAGGAGATAATGCACCGCTCAGCACTGTGCATCGATTAAAGGATGTGTACGTTCGGTCGGTCACGTCCATTTTAACCTGTTTTAACCTGAATATGTCCCACGGCTAAAGTGCTGGTGCAAACTTTAGACATACAGCTATTTAATCAAATTAAATCGTTGTTCTGCGAAAGAGAACAGTTTGTCTCTTGTGTCGTCGCAGTCGTTGTCATTGTCGTACTTGAGCATTCAGGTCATTTTTCATCGTTTAATCGTCAATGTCACTGCACGGCGTCTTTGAGAAGTTGAGGTCTTTGGTCTGTCTGAATGTGACAGTTTCAGTCACGCAGCGTCTTTGTCTTTCGGGAAAAGGATGTATTTTACACAATAAGGTTCAGGGATTAAATCTAAATGAACAGAAAGACTCGGAGCACTGATATGACGTGCATATGTGTTTGCCACACGGGGACGCCAGAATTAAGCTCTAATTGCAGTGAGTCACAGATCTGCCGGCCCAGTAAAACCAGCGTCGTTATGGTGGATGACGATGTCGACTGGATTCCTGGAATAATCTTTCAAAGGCATTCAGAGGAGCAGTCTCCAGGTTAACACGCGGTGACCTTTGTGGTGCGTCTTTATTGATTCATACATTATTCATCAAATGAAACCATGTCGTGCTCTCACGGTAATGGGATAAGGCTGATGTGTGTAAATGTGTAAATAAATAAATGCTTCATCAGATCTGAAGTGTTGACATGTCACAGGGAGGGTCGGTCATGGTCAGCTGTTGTTCTTCTTGAATGCTTTTGGTTTTGTGTTTCTCTGGATTTATAAAAGGGCTGCCGTGATTTTATGCAGAGGACAAAATGAATATTTGTCAGGTTTTTCATGTACTTCCCTCTCTTATGTTTTTTAAACAGACTTCTATGCAGTGTTCTCCTCATGTTTCCCCCTCTCTATGTGGTGTGCATGTGTATGAGTGGCAGGTAACATGGAGGCATGGCCGACACTCTCGTCCTGCAGCTGGCCTTGCTGCTGAAACCCATTCACAATCAATGTCCCCTGTGAGAAACGCTGAGTCATACGCAGCTGGTTGTCTTCTTCATCTGGCAATCTGGAAGCAATTTGGTGCAATTACACTATTGCTTTTGTCTAATTAATGTCCGTCTAAATAACCTTCAGCATCATGCTTTAGTCCGTCCAAACAGGACCTCATTTACAGACACACAACATGAAAACTTCAACAAAGTTGTGGTTGTAGGTCAGACAGTAAAAAGGGTTTTTTGATCTTACAGAGTGAGACAAACACACTTGCTCCTTGACACGTTCTGGGTACTTTATTCTGTTTGGTCAAAATCACATCCTGCTCTCAAAGATAAGAGTGTAGAGTAGAAAAAGGTCACTGCTTGGCCTCTAAAGTGCTACAGCTTTTGTGAAGTTAGGTGTGAGTCTACTTCTCCAGTTTGCTCAGATACACAGTGCAGCGGCAGTCTCATAGAAACACTTAACAAAGAAGAGAGTGGGCATTTGCTTATCAAGGTTTTCTCTTTTTTAACATGTACTGCAGCTCCTACTTTTATCTATTTTTTTTTTACCTCATTAATCTTTCCCTGCCCCTGAGCAGATAGCTACATAATTAGGATTTTTCTATCTCCCAAATTTGTTCATAAGTGCTACGAGCTGTTAAAACACTGCCCTGTGTTGATATGCATAATGTGTAATTCTTGTTCAGAAATATGAGCTCACATGAATCTGTGGTTTTGTAGGAATGCACTATGGTAACAGATGATCCTGGAGACTGGGTTGATTAAAGTTTAAGTGAATGAGTGAGTGTCCAACTATAATCCAATATGCAATTTTGCATGTTTTTTGACTGCGGGAAGAAGCCAGATTACCTGAAAGAACGAACCGGGAGAGAACATGCTAACTCCTCACAGAAAGGCCTTCAATCCAACCAGGATCCCAACAGTGACCTTCTTGCTGTAAGGTAACCCAAAGGAGCAGTTGGCATCAGGTATTCACCTGTGATTTATTGTCCCTGCCTCCCTCATGTATTTAGTCCCTGTACTCCCCATTGTCTGTGTTGGTTTATTTTGGTTTTGTTTTGTTTTGGATTGTTTGGATTGTTGTTTTGGTCTTGTCTGTTCCTCTGATTTTCATGTGTTTCTGGGTCTGCTCCATGTGTTTCTTCTCCGTGAACTTCTAAGCTCCCCCGGCCACAGTGAGCCTCAGCTTCCCAGCTCTTCAACCTCACTGCTGCCTTGCTCAGTGGACCTACTCCTGCTCCTCGTCTCCTGTCTGCGGTGGTCTGGCCGACTCCAGCTCCTTGTGCCCTGTCGGCCTCCAGAGGGGTTCCACCTTTGTCGTTGGCCTCCCGCACGACCTCCTATGGGCCTCAGCCCCCGCTGTTGCCCCCCTGCACGGCCTCCAGGAAGGTTCTGCCTTTGTTCCAGGCCTCAGCAGTGGTCCTGGCCATACACTTGGCCTCCTACTCAACCTCAGTGGAGATCATGGATTCATCCAGGACCTCAGCTTTGTTTCTCGGCTCGTTCCTCCCTGGCCCGCTCCTCCCTGCAGGCATTTGTTTTCAGTTATCAGTAATAACTAAGAGACTTCACTCACCAGCCACATCATTAAAGTTTTAGAAGTGGGAGACGGCACCTGCTGCTGCATGACTGGCAGATACCATATTTGTGTTAACAAGCAGTTGAATGTGTGTACCTGATAAAGTGTATGTTGAAGGTGCTGAAACTTAACTTCAGAGAATACAATTACATCCTGCCTCTGCATCTGTGTGAACCCATCAGACTTCATCTGTTTTAAATGACGCCATGTTCTACCTCAATGTTGCTCGATGGCTTTGTTCACACTTGGCATCGCTGGAAATGATGGTCTCCCTCAATTGATTCCCGTATTAAAGGTTGCGAAATGAAATGAAGTGGAACCTCTTCACCGAAGGCGACTTGATACACTGAAATGATGTGACGTGCACATCTGAGGAGCTAGAATGTCATCAGAAGGACCCTGTTTATTATCTTAAACATTTACATGCAACATCTGAGATTGTCAAGAACATAGAACTTAAAACAGCAGGCCTCTATCTCTCAGCGATTAGTAAAATAATTGAAATTGAGCACCATCTAATACAGCATGAATAAACTAAAAGGACTGGGAGGTCACCATCACTGTTGCCCTTATACATTACAGTCTCTTCTAACAGTGAGGACAGGCATCAGTTTGCCATTTGATACACAACACTCATGCTCCTGATGATAGTTAATGAAAAGAAGTCGGGCTTCAGACTTCCATTGTTATGCAGGAGACTCCCGCAGGGCTTGGAAATGTAGACACAGGTGTGTGTGTGTGTGTGTGTGTGTGTGTGTGTGTGTGACATTTTAGAGACAACTTGATCCTCTCTGAGTCACCATCACTGTCCAGCTAATCTGAGGGTGAGGACAGACCTGCAGCAATATCCCACTGGGTTTAAGGAGCTGCTGAGGTTGGATTGAATGACTTATTTTGACGTTTAAAACAATTTCTGTCATGAGTGGCACTTACGTAGAAAACATGTGTTAATTGGAACTTCCGGTCTAGGCCCGCTTTAATATGTAACAAATGTGATAAACCTTTTTGGTTGTAAGTGTTTTTTTATTTAACTTTTAGACATAACCAGACTCTTTGTAACTCTTGTGTTCTGTTGTGCCCTTATTTGTGTATTTTGATCTTTATTTCAGTTTCAGATTAAATGCTTATGCCTGGTTTTTAACATCTCATTGTCAGAATTTTATTATATTGAACAAAGGTTGCAGATTATTCTTTAAAAACCTATCCTACCACCCTCGTTCGTTCGCCACACAAAGCTAAGGTTAGCTTAGCTACCTGCAAGCGTTTATTTAGCTTTCACTCAGATTTTCACATCTGACTCTTGATCCAGTGCTTTCTTAAAAATTGAAATAGTAGCACATGGTTTATTTTGCCTTTTGTCAATTCCTCAGATGTAAAAAATATTATTCATATTATTTAGTAATATATTTACATTGCGATATATCATATTTACAATCGATTAAACATTATATATCACATAATATTTGCACATTTCCCTGATGTGATTATATTGCATGTGCTGAAACTAACCATTAGTAGTTGCAAGAGCCTCAAGATTCATGATTTGACTGCTCCACGTTGAGGTTTTGCAACTGGAAAACGTTTACAGTAGAAAAAAAATGCTAATTGACTTCCATTCTAGTAGATTTGCCCCCTGGTGGTTAATAAGTATATATTCTTACTCGTCTATTGGTTTCACCTGGCTACGTAGCGGTAAATGAATAATGCATTTCCATTTCTATTTTGACAAATTTGTTGGATGATGTTGTTGCTGAAAGACTGAGTCTGTACCAACTGTATTATTAAATATGAGCTTGGTGAACTGAACTAATTATTTCTCACTGGAAAATATGAGTACTTCTGCTCCACTGACCCTTAATCTGTGACTGGCGCAACAGTAATACGGCCCAGTCTTTATTAATATTTATATCAACGATATAGGCTTCTTATGTTTACTCAAACTAAACTCTTGTGTCTGGGTACTGGAAGAAATGAAAACATGTATTCCCTCTGCAGCTCAATAACTCCAGCTGTCTGTGAATTATTCAGCAGGCTGGTTTATTTCATGGTGAGCCAGAGAGACACAAGGCAGAGGCTGGGAATTAAGTTTTCAAAGTGTTTATATGAGCTTTTTTAAAGGAAGCCTGGTCCTGTTCTGTAAATGTGACTCGGATTCCTACAGCTCCACTTTGTGTGAACTGAAATTTTAACAAAAACTGGAGCTTTGTGTGTGTCTTTGTCAATCGATTTCATATGTAATCCTTTTGAAGTGTTTATTTTTTTCTCTGCAGGCAATTTTGAAAGACTTTTTTTTCATTCATTATAGTTTTTATTTCCATTTGTTTTAGTTTACAATGTTGGGAAATGGCTACATTTGTTATGGAGTTAATTGGGTTGAGTTGGTTCATCTAAGTGAATCAAACCTCGTCTTTTATTTTTAGCTTATTGTTGAGATTGAGCTCCTGAGACTTCTGGCTCACAAACAATGTGATGCGTCTCATGAGGGTTATTTATTATTTATGTTATGTCCATGTGTGTCTTAAGTCTGTCGGCTGTTTGATTTTTACCTATCTTCAATTCAACCTCAGCAGTATTGTGCACATTTTGCACACAAAGAGAGCCATCTTCTGTTGGATTTTTAATGACACACAATACTTATGATGACCCTTTTTGCATCTTGCACCTGGCAAATACTCCATATTACAAACACTCAAACTAGCAAATCCGTTCTTAAGTTTCCTAACCCTATAACACCAAACGTATCATATGCGATACATGAGTTTTTGAGCCCTCTCCATGAGCAGTGTGACATTTTTCCCCTGGAAAAAACCTGACCCGACAGAGATGCAAGCACTGCGTAGGCCACTTTGCCCATATATACTGTGAGAAAGATTGCGTCTTTGTCTGAACAACTGCTTTCAAGCCTACCATCACTCAAAATAAAAAGCTTGTGAACCGCAAAATAAGTAAAAATAAACGAAATGTTATGTCTTCCAGACTTCCACCCTACCAGTTCCATTGCTGCATTGTTTTTGTTGGATTTGTTTGTATATTTATTTGTTCAAGAAATTTTTTTTTTTTGAGAATTGTGACCCGCTGTATCAAATATGATACAAATTAAAACTCCTATATGGAAATTGATATTTAATTTTTTTGTTTATTTGTTCAGAAGGACCAATAAAGGCTCCAGCTTCAAATAATTTGTATTTTCTGTCAATTATTTAATAGTTTTGGCTTTACAGGGCTAATGTAACATTAACATGGGCCTGACATGGAGCCTCAAACCAGTTAAGGAATAGACCTTGTAAAAGTAAGACACAGTGTAATTTGATGGTGTAATGTCTTTAATCCTGATGTAAAATGAGCAGTGTCCTCTGTGAAACTGTTTCAGCAGTATATGCAAATCGCTTTGGTTTAGCTGAATGATCGTCTTTCAGGAATTCTATGAACGAAAAGAAACAAACACGGATTCTGGGTTAAAGAGCTGAGCGCGAAGCGTGATTGTGTCTGGAAATGAGGCATTGAAGACACAGACGGAGGCAGGTATAAGACGATCATCTCCTCTCATGTTTAATGCATTAGCCGTCGTCTTTGTGGGAGCAGCGCTGAGTCAGAGCTCTCTTTGAAGTCTTACAAACCTCCTTAGGAATCGTGGCGCTGATGGAGAATCATCATTTT
This sequence comes from Microchirus variegatus, assembly GCF_963457635.1. Lineage (NCBI taxonomy): Eukaryota > Metazoa > Chordata > Actinopteri > Pleuronectiformes > Soleidae > Microchirus > Microchirus variegatus. The sequence continues at coordinate 12,916,561 of NC_139812.1, forward strand.
CATGCTCACCTGTGAGTGTGAAGGAGGTTTGGAAGCTTCTTTGACGTTTGCATCCAGGGTTTTCTTTGTTTCCTTGCAGTGGAGTGGGTGAAAACAGAGCAGAATTTACTCTTGAATTAGTGTTCAACTTCATTATTAGCAATCTAATTAATTTTGATGTAAAATTTGTGAATTATTGAACAAGGGGAGGTTATTTAAAGCTCCCATAGAGTGGTCCTATGGCACATATGTGAGTTATGGATGTCTACTTACATACATTTACTTGTTTTTATGGTAAGAAACCTCCTAGTTGCTGGAAACGAGCCGATAGAAATCTCTCCTAACTGAAGCTCTCAATTAGTTAATTTGAACTTCCGGTCTAGGTCCGATTTAAACCTTCAGTAACAGAAAATCACAGAATAGAAGAACTGCCTGAGAGTGAAGGCCACTGCTTTCTTTCAAAATGAATCAGCTTTATTGTTTTGCTCCCTTGTTCCAGCTCAGTCATAAAATCACAGCAACAATAATTCCTCCGGCTCTTTTCATCTCGTATCGATATTCACCTCACGCTGAATGCCACTTCTAATTGAGTCTTCGCTTCTGCGGGAGAGGTTTATTTTGACACTTATTAGCACTGCAAATGTCGCGGGGAGCATGATTGCTAATCAGAGTCAATTTAAATGTAAGCAACAATAATCCAGCCACAGCATCAGTCTGCCTTGTTGACCGATGTATAAGCAGCAGCGTCTGAGTGAGCCTCTCAGATGGTGACATTTTATCCAGCACCTTGATTTATTCACAACAGTGTGATATTAAGGACCTTTTCCTATGATAAAATATACAAATGATAAATTATACATACACTGTTTAATCTATGATGCCTGTTCAGAACACAAAAGAGACAAAAACAGGAAGACTATTACCGTTTCTCTTCTCTCGCTGTGGTATATGATGGAACTTTTAAACGATATCCTTTCATTTACTGAATCTTCAGGAACATGTTCTGTTCTGAAGCAACAGCATTTCAAATGTGAGCTCTGCCTGCAGGAGATTGTACTCGGAACAAGCACAATATTCTCTTTTCAAATCTGTGTTATGCCTGCGAGGTCAGGGACAGACAGAAATGTGAGGATGCCAGATGAGCTTGTTCCAAGCAACACAACTTTCTCCCAGTATCTGCTTTGACCTGTTCATTTTTTCCGCCTCACAGACCAGAACAGCCTGACCCTTTGAAGACCTCGACCTCTTTATAAAAATGTTCTTTTGAGAATCACTGCGCACTTTCTCTGGATTGAAAAACTGAGGTTGCAATTTCTGTGTTCGAAGTGTTCATATTTTTTGAAGCTGAACTATCTATATATCTTGTGTTTTTGCCCACTTCATTGTGTAACTATTTGATTGGTTGCTTTTTAAATTATGTGCATGATATTTTGTTTTGGATGAAATATCTCATTAACTCCTGGATGGATTGTTCCGAGGTTTGGCACGGACCAAATCCTCCCTGGGATGAACTAATATAATTTTTTGATTAGTGTTTAAATTTATTCTGTCGTCTGTTTTTTTTTTTTTTTTTCCTGAACAGCGTCAAAAACAGCTTTACTTATTACTAAATATTAACATGCCAAGAAGGGGGAGAGTAGGCCATGTCAGGGATAAGGAAATTATTAATTGGGGAAAAGACTGGGCAAAATAGTGGGAGCAGCATTATTACTTGTAATAAATGAACTGGTTAAGTCTATATGGAAGGACCAGGCTTTTAATGAACTGATCAGTATGCAGTACAAGTGCAAAGAAGACTAACAGGAACATGTATGCTCAGCAATATGTATGTATATATATATGTGTGTGTATATATATATATATATATATATATATACTGTATATGTGTATATATGTACTGTATACATATGTATATTTACCTATACATATGTATATTTACGTATATATGTATATGTATATACTGTATGTATATGTATATATAAGTATATATATATATATTGAGATATGTACATTGAGATATAAAGACACATAAATAGTTATTTTAAGAGAGTGCACTGAGAAGATGCAGTAGGTAGTAATTATTATTAGTTAGTTATTTTATTTTATCTATTTTTATGTTTTTAATTAATTAATTAATTAATTTTTAATATTGTACCCATTACTTTGCAGGCCATATGAAATGTGTCGTCCCCTGTTTCGTCCAGTTTAATGTGTATTGTGCTTTTTATGTCTAGTTTTTAATGTTTTGTCTACATGTTTGCTGTGGTGGAAACAAAGACAAATTTTCACTTTGTGGACAATAAAGTATTCGTATTCGTATTCGTAATATGAAGAGAGCAGTAGGCTATTTGCGACCTGTAGAACCACGTACATTGTGGCCACATCCATGCATTTTTAAAATGCTCACTCTTGGTGAAACTACGTGAAACCACTGAAAGCTGTTGCGTCCATTCCTTGCCATTTAAGAAACTATAACACAGAACATTTGATGCTGATGATGGAGCTGAGAGCACAGGGAGTTTGTGTCTTCCTGTTTCTAATGAAAGGTCACTATGGAGATGATTATATGTATCATCTTGAGGACTGATCTGCACAATTGGAGCTGGTGTCGTGACGTGCACGTGCACGTGCCTGTCTTGATTGCCTCTGTTCTCCTTGGCCACAAATATTCAAATCAATCCTTTAAACTTAGATCATCACAGACTGCAGTGCCTTCTTCCTAACAACAGTGAAGATGTAAGGTTAACATTAGAGTTTGGGTGAAATCTGTTTAAACGTTTCCCTTCCTGATTTCACACATAAGGGCAGAGTTATTGATCCAGGAGCTGTCACTGTAATGAACAAAATAACATTTCTATTGATCTCCTCATTTGCCTCTGGATTTGACAAACAATCCCAAAATGCCACACTGTTTCTCTGAAACACCAGTCACACATTATATAATAATATAATATAAATGCAGTGACCATTTCAAATGTGTGTTATTGCTTTATCCTGTGTATTTAGTGCAACAAAACCCCGTCTCGCTGCTCACTGATCAAACCGACAAACTCTTATTCTACGATTTCCATGACAACGTTGATCTATTGACAAACATTTCCACCGATTTATGGACAATCTTTGCGCGACTCTTCCTGTAGCTGCTACATCTGCTCAACAATCCATATGGCTTCAAGGTAAGACAGCAGTGCCGTATCCATGCTTTCGTTAATTACACAGTTTCTGTTATATCAGTCAAATCTCTCAGCCATTTCCTTGGATACGATTACAAAATGTCACATATGATTTGTAGTCAATGCAGCAGCAGCAGCAGCAGCAGAAAGAGGCAATTTGATGTGAGGCTAATTACCTGTAATTACCCCAGCATATCATGTCTGATGTGATGTGAGGGGGAACAAATTCATCACGCCTGATGATGAGCAGCAGGCACGTGTCAGGGTGTAGGATGGTGACAGCGGTGACAGCGGGGCATATTTTGATCCATATTTACATTGTCACATCCAACCAGCTTATATTTTTAGATCCATCCATCCACGATCTTCATGCCGCTTTATCCTCCACGTGAAAGGTCGCAGGTCACTGGAGCCAATCCCAGCTGACATGGGGAGAGAGGCAGGACACTATCACCTCTTAGAGACAAATAACCATCCACTCTCACACTCACACCTACTGCTGTCACTTTAGCACGTCCAATTAACCTCTTTTCCTGTTTTTCGACTGTGAGAGAATATAATGTCACTTCAAAGTCATCTTTACAATGTTGTTGTTAGAGCTGCAACTAACGATTATTTTTGTAATCGATTAATCTGTCGTGTATTTCTCGATTAATCGATTGGTCCAGAAAATGTCCAGAAAACGTAGATCAGTGTTTGTCAAACCTGGAAATGATGATCTTGTAGAATCTCGTTTTGTCCACAAACAAAAATGATTCCGTTTTGATGATATATTTGTTATGTGGAGCAAATAAATGAAGAAAATATTCCCATTTAAGAAGCTAAAACAGTCAGAAATCTTGTTTTTAATAATGAAAGTGGCTTCAAACCGATTACTCGGTTATCAAAATAGTTGACGATTAATTTAGTAATTGATTAATAATTGATTAATTTTTCGGCTCTTATTGTTCTCTTATTTTTGCTGAAACCTAAATTAAATACTCTGTATCAATCTTGTTTCTTCATGATATGATTATCCTGTGATTATCCAAACAGATCTGATCCACTGTCTAACTTGCATTAATAAATTCATAAAAACGATTTTGGTGCTAGACAAAACTCTCAAACTAAATTTAAATGAAGCAATGATGCAGACAATGTTGTCTCTACATGGGGACAAATGTGTGTTCATATTGTAGTTAGACATACAAACTAATCCATTAGAAACTTCTGAATTAAGAATAAAGAGTCTGGACACCTGTGACACATGGCGATGTCTTCTATTGCTGCTGTTCACATGCAGCTTTCCAAATATGTAATACAGGTTTTCATCACTTTGTCACATGCATATATGAATCCAACAATGATGGCAGATTTTCGTTATCCTCAGCAGGTTCACCAGGAACCAGGGCCTGATTTTACAAGTACGGCAGAAAAATTGTGCTGCAGCAGCGACTCCTCACAGTGTGACCACTTCAACCCCCCCACAGTGACTGCTGTTCTAACACAGCTGCAGTGCCCACGTCTGCCACACACCCATTTCTAAAGGCTGCAATGTGCAATTTTGCACTTTTCTTATTGTTAAGGAACTCTTACGGTTGAGCCACCTGTCCACCTCGTTCTATTTGTGAACGTCAGCCGCTGTGTATCCCTGAATTTGGCTTTTGAATAGCACACATTTGCTTTATGCTCTGAGCACAATCATGTGCAAAATGTAGTTCAGAGAGAAATCGCTCACAGCGAGCAGGTGAACTCTTTCCCTCCGTACAAAGGGCTGAGCTGCTTTTGCTACGTGACTCTGAAACTGTGAGCAAGTGTGAATTATCACAGCCACATGCTGCATGACATACAGGTACTAATAAGAATGATAATAGAGTGTGTGATCAACAACAGACTCGGAGGAGGAAGGCATGTCACGTCACATTTTTACACATTTCATTTTTAGCCTCAATAGTAATTCCAAATTGTATGCAAGTGGGCCACATTTCATCTGCACGCTCCATTTCCCCTTGAACTGACCATCAGTGTTCCCACAGCTCTGAATGACTTCTGTTCAGAGGAACCAGTTGACGTTGATTAAACGACTTTATCCTGTCCTAAACGTTATCTTCAAGGCTGGTGAGACACAGTTGTGTTAGTGTTTAAGGAAGATTGGATCATTTTGTTCTTGTTTCAAGTAGCACTTGAACCCATTTTCTACAACATTTGTGCCCTACAGAACATCCTCACACACAAAGATGTCAAATAAATTTGTTATCGTATTATGTTCAAAAGCAAAGTAAATTAACTTGATGGTCATTTTTACCCTGTTAATTTGTTTAGGGCTTCATTAGATCACTGCACTGTATCCATCAAAAGTGTTTTTTGTAGCATCCCTGGCTGAATAATAGTGTGGCTACTTTACTGATGGTTCAGAATGCTTTATTGAAAACTTAATTCACTCCAAATCTTTAGCCCTTTTAATTCAGATTACCGCTAGTGGGGTGCTAAATGTACAATATTTCTAACTAAATGTTATTTCTATTTTAGTAAACAACACTTTAATATGGGAATATTACAATAAAATGTGTAAAACCAACTGTAATAACTTCTAATGATATGTTTCCTTGTATAAAAGCACTTGGAGAGCGCAGACCTCCGCAAAGGCAGCTGCCTACAAAATACACCCTGCCCACGTGCACCATGTACGGATCACTCCAAAAATTTAATCACTTGTTCCTGGTCCCATTGTGGAAATTTCCTGAAAATCTGTCCGCGACTTTTCGAGTTATGTTACAGACAGACAGACTCCGGCGAAAACATATACCTCCTGGTGCAGGTCAATAATTCAGATAAACCGATGACCTACCACAATAAAAGCGAGAAAAAAATGTAAGTAATTTAGAGGAAGGCAAATTTTTTTCTGTTTGAAAGTGAAAGGCTTCAGCTCAACATTGTTGTTGTCCTTGTAAATTCATTGCTTGTTTTTCTTCATCTATCATATAAAGCATTGCAGCCAAAGGAAACTTTGCTTCGGGAAAGACTGCATATGTACACCATTATTATGTCTGTTTGGGAGCAGAGGTGCAATCAAAACAGAACTTCAGATTTTTCTTCTAACGTGTTTGTGATGGAGATGCTGCTGATTGTTACCACAGTGTCTCTGGAGTCAGGTCCATATTTGTCACAGTCAGGAGAATCAAAACAACCTTCTCAACCTCAGACAGAGAGCAAACATGTGATATATTGATACAGTGATTAAAATTGCTTTTGTGGAAAATCACGAAAGTTGCCCGTTATTCATTTATGATATAGTCTTTATAGTTGTACTGTATTGGTTATTTTCGGGCCATCTCCATGAGAGTATGTTATTGTACATCATATGCTATGCTACTTTCTTCTGAAATTAAATGCAATATTTGCATCATCCGTATCTTATTGAAGGAATATTATAGGACTCTTTGAATGCAATAAACCGAAAAGCTTCCTTTATGTATAGCTCCGATATGGAATTGAAGTGCTGTGCCGCCTGCGTCTGTGTGGGAGAGTGACATTGTGACATGAAAAAGGAAATGAAAGGAAGCAACATGCTGAGAAAATTCAAACCAATCAGCTGCTCTTGAAAGTCATTTTACATTTCACATGTCTAGCGGCATATAAAATATGAATGTACGTCTCATATAGCCACCATTGTATGGCTTTAAAACCTATTACAAGGCATTCATTCCTGTGGCAATTTGGAAATAGACAGGAAGTGATGAAAATGAAAACTACAATGAATGCATCGGTCACTATGGTAACTAGTAGTTTAATGTCTCTGTGTCATAATTTCTACCTGCTGTGTGAGTCCTGGACTCAAATTCCCTCCCTCCCTCCGGCCCTGGACTTCAATGTTTAAAAGTCTACTGTGATTAAAAGCAGGGACAGATGGACGTCTAATTTTAGGTCCGTTTTCCCCTCTGGCCGCTCTGGATGCTCGACTTGTGTGCTCGTGTTGCATGAAAATGAGGTGTGCGTCAATCACACAGCAAACTGTGAGACTTGTGGGCAGGAATTCACAATGACTGGATGAATCTGCGCTCTCAGCCTGAAGGACATCAGGACATCATGTGACAGGCACTGGACGCACAAGAGGCCTGGTGCTGGACCTTGAGAGATGGAGGCGTTTAATGACACATTTTTAACACGGTTGCCTTTTAACAGTAATTATGTATGTATTGTTATGTAAGTGAACAAACATAATTATATGTTGTCCTGCTGGTTGTATAGAAGCGTTAAGACATACACAGATCTATGTGAAGCCTGATCACTGGCAAACATGTCATGGACATTGAGACAAAGACTTGACCTAATGTTATTTTAAATATGTTTTATAATGTGTTATATTTGTGTTCAACTACACTGTTTTTTCCTCAATAATATGTTTTGTTTTCCCTTCATTTTAAATGGTTAATACACTATTTTAACATGCAGTGAATTGTAAATAACTGCCAGATACTGAAAGTTATTCTGGAAAAATGGGCTAAAACACTTAGTTACTTATGACATTTTCTGGCCCCTTTATGGTTAAAATAAGCAAAACCTTTGAGGCTTAAGTGACAGCCACAAGGGGGCGACTCTGTTGCTTACAAAACAAGCTCCATTTGAATGGAAGTCAATGGGAAAGCGAGCCTACATATAACTTATTATAATAATATTATATATTATAATTACTGTAATTATTATTATTTTCCTGATAAGTCAATGGTCCGTGTGAGAGGCCATATGGACTAATCACTAAGTAAAAAAACAAAAAAACAAAACCTTTTTGAATCCTTCATTTGAAAGTTTGCTTGTTGTGCTAACACTCGCTATCCTATATACACACCTGAGTGCATATTCACAACAGTTACAAATATGAATATACATCAGTAAAGCAATATGAGGCAGGTAATAATAGATTATCCTATATACATTTCAAAGACAGTTGATTTATAGCACCTGTGGCGGCATCATGGGAAAACTGACGGGGTGGGAACTGGGAGACCTGGAGCACAACTATAAGGTGTAACCTCCTCCCATGTTCTGTTGTTGCCATGGATACAAAGTTTGATGGATGACTTTGCAGTGATGAGGTTTTAATCTGTCCCTGCTCCCTCGTGGGTTTTTAAAAAGCATTGAATATAATTTTAGCACCTTTGTTAAAGTCACACACACACACACACACACACACACACACACACACACACACACACACACACACACACACACACACACACACACACACACACACACACACACACACACACACACATACACACACACACACACACACACACACACACACACACACACTTTTTCTATTTCTGTAATGGTTAATACACCAGTATATAGAAGCTCTGTTACCAAAATGATATTTTTAATCCTAAAATATAATAATTATTGTTATCCATGAATTTTCTAATTCACTGTTTTACAAAAAAACAAAACAAAACAGAAAAGTAGAGTAAAGTGGATTAAAATTATGGTTATTTAAATGTATATTATTATTTATTTTATCAGTGAAATGCTATGCTTGATTCGTGTCTGACTTCTGAGAGAAGAAGCCCAGTGAGTCGGCTCAAATTTGGCTATAAAATTGTCAATTTATTTTGTATTTTCCCAATAAATAACAATAATATGTTTAGATTTAAACAATTTTGTGAAAGATGTCTAACATGTTTATTTTTAATGACTGCTCATGTACAGTATATCTATATGATGATGATTCTTAAAGCAGCTCAGAGGGAATTCTTGATGACCACCTACACGTGATGCATAGGGTGAAACCATACCATAGGGAAGCATTTTGTCACTAACTACCCATCACTCACAGAAGGACAAGGTCATTTTATTGCATTTAAATGTTTAAGTTGACTTAAGATCATTTCTTTTTTCCAATATTCTATTGGATATTGTTTTAACGTTCAATTTAACTTTAAAACCCAGTTTAACTTTGATAAATAAACCCAGTTTTCTCATTTCTGTCTGCAGTCAAATAAACAATAGTGCTATAATTGTGCACCCAGAGCCATTCTTTTTGCTCTATATGCATTCTTATCCCACTCTTGTTTAATAAATGAGTCTGTCACCTGTGATAAAAAGAAAATGGATTGGCCATTTCTCTTGATTATATCAGGCTGTGATGAATGACTGTATTTCCTGTGCTTTCACTTCATCTCTACAGTCATAATAATACACATGTGGGCAGGAATGAAACTGTTCAGGAGGAAAGTTTCTACCTTCACTTTACCATCAATAATAATGAGATATCACGTATGCATCAAGACGTACGTTGTACTTAGTATGAATTGTTATAATGTAAGTTAAAATAGAAAGTGTTCAATTGTATATTTTGACATTCTTATAATTAAGATGTAGAAATAAATCTTGCATAAATACATTAAATCACATTATTTTACCCAGTGCTGTGTTGTGCCTTACTTTTCTTGCCCATGCAACCTTTGCTTCCACAGTATCGATCGATGCTTATTTGCATGCAGGGCAACAGCAGACTGTCAGACGTAAGCACATGACTTGCATCCCAATCAACATCACAAGTTACTTTTGTTTGATTTTATCAGTTGTTACGATTAACATTTGTTGCTGATTCATAAAAATTCACTCTTAATAATTAAACGGATTGACTGATTTGCTAAAACTATAAAACTGGTGTAAAAATGTATATCCATTCTTACTTCATATTTAATGAGTGAAACGATCACAAAATTATAAAACGTCATTAAACACAATCATTCTGACTTTAGGTCAATCAGTGAGATTGTATGATGAAAAATCTGGATTATAATAACGTTCTTGAGGTTTAAATTGCTGGGATCCTGGCGGCCCGGTCACATATTTAGGGTTTAGTTTTCTTTTTTTGTCTTCTTATGTGTTGTTGAGTTAAAGTTATGACTCATTTTATATCTCATTTTTAGTAGTGATATAAAGTACCAATAATTGTGCAGAAGTCACAAAATAGACCATTTTTCTTTGTGAAGACAAATTCAATTTGATTTTAAACCTTTGGAGTACTTTTTGCTCAGGTGTGTTTATATAGTTGTTGAAAATGAAAGCAGTGTCTCATCAGATTGCGTTAGGTTGCTCTGGAAAAAAGGATATCAGACACTCAAGAATTGCACATTCTTATAGCCTCTTATGCTCTGTGTTCTCAGGGTTAATAAGAACCGAACAGCGCCTTTGTGAATGTGACACCTGTGACCGGTAACACCTGTGCTTTTCCTGCAGTCAGAATGATTTACATGTCAAAATACACACGTCAAAGTGCTGTGCAATGCTGTCATACAATCTGTGTGCATATAAAAAGCATGTTAACTTATTATAATAAACCATGTATCAGCTTTGTATTTAAATGCATTTAAAGACAGACCATATATACGTATCATCATGCACTGATCTTAACATGGCTAATTACTGGATTGTTTTGTGCTGTGTACAGTTGCTGTTGCACTATATAGATTTGAACACTAGGTGGTAGATGAGGTTAAATAATCAACACCAACTTTTCACTGCACTCTTAGAAATAAAAGTGCTAATTAGAACCATAGGTTCTTCGGATTGTCCTCATAGGAGAACCCTTTTTGGCTCCAGGTAAAACCTTTTTTTTATAAAGGTTCCACCAAGAACCCTTTTAAAACCCTTTATTCAGGAAAGGGGTTTTAAAGGGTTCTCTGGATCAAAATGGTTCTCACTGGAACCATTAGTGTTACCAAGAACCCTTGCAGCAAATTTCAGAAGCAAATGATCCAAGGTAGAACCTCAGCCCTCGTAGAAGAACCCTTTTGGAACCCTTATTATTCCCTTAAGAGTGTGGGAAGTATTACCACAACCTCCCTTTGACTGAAGTGTGAGAAATGAATTAAGACGACACATGCTGTGCATATGGAATGAAACTGTTAGGAAAGGAAAGGAAATAATTGTTATTATACAATCGCCATTGCAGATGTAGGGTTGCTCAGAGCTGCTGCGACTGAATCTGTCTAACATTCTAACGTATTCTGACAGAATTATGTCACATAATGTTCTCCTACACTCTGAAGCACATAAAACACATATTATATCTGCTGTGACAGCTCAGATCAGAACTGTGAAGGGTGACGACTTAAGACCAAAAGAAAACTTTGCACATGGCTGGGTTAAGTGACACAAAAAAAAGTTTTCTTGCGAGATTACAGGAGATTATTTCAAAACCAACATCAGCTTGGAGCTCCAGTCATATGGCAGCCGTATTGTGACTGTTCCACTTTCTAATCAGGTTTATGTAATTTAGCAAAGCTGATCGGATCATTTGGGGGAGGGTTAACGGATCAGTTAGCATGCGAGGATCAAACTGCTCGTATGATTCCCTTAATTTTTCTGAATTACAGCCAGCCAGGGGGCCTTCTTATAATAATTTCTACAATATTACTCTCACGTTTGAAAGTGAAGTCACAAACTTGCATGATGTTGTTTGAAATGCTTTAATAGCTTCAATACAGGAATGATAATCTAATTTCCCCCCTAACAATGGTGGAAAAATGCTGCTGTTCTTAAGAAAGGGTCACGATTCCCTTCACTTTTGAAGGTTTTCGACAGTTCAACAAAGGAAACAATCGCTCTTGTTGAAATGCCTATACAATTCCCAACAATTTCTTGTTTCTTTCTTTTTTTCTTTTTTCTTTTTTTTTTAAATATATTCTCTATTTCTTAATAGTGGTTATTTTTCCACAGGAAAAGAAAAATACATGAATAATTTAGTTTTCCGAACCAGACAAATACAAATGAAATACATAATATATAAATAAACCTGTCATATGAACTCACCAGGGTACAAAAGCCTTATATATTTATACTAGGGGTGGGGGAAAAAATCGATTCACATAGGAATCGCGATTCTAATCATCCACGATTCTGAATCAATTCATAAACCTCAAAAATCGATAAAAAATAAAAAATAAAAAAAATAATATATATATATATATATATATATATTTTTTTTTTTATATTTCTATTGGTGTTAAAATAACAGTGTTATTTTTGTAACTTCTGGGAGAAAAAGACAGCTAGCCTAAGCTTTTATTTATGCAAGTTATTTTTTGTACAGTAAGTAAGTTTTTATTTGTTTTGATTGAATAAATGTTAACTTTTGTCTTAAGTTTGCCTTTGTGTGATCACATTATCACATTATCTTATACAAACTGTATTGTTTTGATGCCATAATTTGCCTTAACACACTATGCATTGTATCAATTTTTGAATCCAGAATCATTTGAATCGAATCGGTTCAATCGAATCGTGACGTTAAAGGTGCCATAAGTAAGAATGTGGCCAAAAACGGTTACTACATTCAAATTCAAAATACCGAGGTCTTTTAGGTTTCCTTTTTTGACGTAACTGGCAACCCGTGGTTGCTCGGCAGCTGAGACTCTACTGACTGCAATGATTGGTAGACGGCGGTAGGTGGCGCCACATGCCAAAACATTATTTCAAAACATAAACATGATTTGCAGTCTGCAAAAATATTTTTTTTAATGCAAATATTTTGTCTGTACTGATGTTGTTGGTGAGTTCAGTTTGTTATATGAACATTATTCCTGAGTCTCTGTGACATATTAGGAGGATTTTATGGCCAGTTGCTTTAGATTTATTACATAATGCACCTTTAAGATTCACATCTGTAATATATACTGTATATATATAATTGCTGTAAAGTGCTGGTTCTACTGTATTATAATTGATTATAAAAAAAACTAACTTAATTCTTCAGTCTGAAGTGGTTCATTTTAAAGGCTCAGAGTGAAACGTCCTCTTCTTCTGTTTGTTTATTTTACAGGAGCTGGTGCCTGAAATGAACATGACTGCCTACTTCTTCTCTTCTCTTCTCTTCTCTTCTCTTCTCTTCTCTTCTCTTCTCTTCTCTTCTCTTCTCTTCTCTTCTCTTCTCTTCTCTTCTCTTCTCTTCTCTTCTCTTCTCTTCTCTTCTCTTCTCTTCTCTTCTCTTCCCTTGTCTTATAACTCATTAATAACTTTTGAACAAACTGGTCATTCAGTGTTCCTAAAACATCCTGTACAAATGAAAACTGAATCAGTCAACAGATTTCCTGTGACCGGTTACATTTTAACTCTATGAACAGTCCATGTCATCCAGCACTGAGCCACTGATTCATGACAGCACTGCAGATAAATTATTATCTTTATCCAGCAATGGCAGAGTGACACCCAGTGGTTCATCACATCTGCCCAAGAAAACACAGTTCTGTCAACAATCGGACACAGTGTTCAGTTAAGATTCAGTTTTATACACGACGAGGACAAAATATGGTAAATGTGTTTGTAAAAATAGTAGAGATAAGCCCATACGATACTCAGTATCGGTATCAAGTCATGTTTTATTTCTTCTTTATGGGAAAATAATGTTTGGTACACAGTTGGAATCCTGGAATTATGTTATTGAAATAGTGTAAAATGGAAAAAAAAAAGAACAGCTTCATAGTTTAAAAGGTCTAAATTGTTTGCATCAGACTAATATCAGTATCGGTACATACTGTGGTTTTGATATCGGTATCAACACAAAAAAGTGGTATCATTCCATCTCAGCTAAATCTCTTTCCTTTGAGGGACAACATACAGTGTAAACATTAGAGAAGACTTCCTGTTTTATTATCCACAAGCTTTTTGCTTCTCCTGTTTTTTAAATGTACCTTTGGGCTGAATGACACAGTGAATTAATGTTGTGTGTGTTTGTGTGTTTGTTTTTATTGTGATGGACATAAGAGAGATGACTGTGGGCACAGTTTAAACTGACACTGACTCATTTCTCACCGGACATGTTTGCCCAGAGTTCTACACCTGATGGCAAGAAGCCTGAAGCCAGTCTTTATGTCATTATATGTTTGTTTAGACTTTGTTTAGACTTTAAGGCTTGTTGACTTGTTTACATTCAGAAGTGCAGGTAAATGAATAAAACGCTTGCTACTGGCAAACCAACTGGAAACGTGACGACCTGCAGAGTAGGAACTCACATTCATCTCGTCATCAGCTTAAGTTTTTGATCCAGAATGTTCTATTGTTCTTACCATCAGCATTTCATATTTACTTATTTGGTTTTCTGCAGCTTTAACTTTTTTTGTATGGGTTTTAAGCCCTTTTAAATTCTATGTGGAGGTAGATTTTGTATATTAGTTAAGTAATGGGTTGATCCATGAACAGGTTTTCTAAATAAACTGAAGGGCTAACTCGAGACTCATTCAGGAAAAGGAATTTTTTACAACCTGGCAACCCAAAAGTTGTGATTATGAATTCTATAACTCCCCCATGAAGTTTATAAAACCATTATTATTTATGTTTTTATGTTGTTACTGTTATTAATATCCATCAAGGGGTTAGGGTTAGGGCTGGCAGCAGGAAATACTTAAGCAAATAAAACAGAAAACTATCAGTAAGACAACAGGAAATGTAGGTTTTCTTTTAGCATTAAAAGAATAATAGCATAACTATTTTTGTTTTGTTTAACACCAACTATATAAAAGCTCACTGCAGTAACAATGGAGGTTTGTGGAAAGAATAATAACCATGATCTTTGAGTGCATATACTGTATATGCATGTATATGTACACTTTGATTAGTTTATAAAGTCCCTAAACTGAAAAAAAAAATATATCTTCTGCACCCAACAGATAAATGTGTTTAGTAACCACCTTACCAAATCTAAGTGATTTAAAAAATAAAATTAAATAAAAGCTCTTGCTGCACACACACACACACACACACACACACACACACACACACACACACACACACACACACACACACACACACACACACACACACACACACACACACACACACACACACACACACACACACACACACACACACACACACACACTTTATTCTCGTCTACCTGCTCAAGTGGGGACCAGAGTCTGAGAACGTCACAGTATTTATACAGAATATTGATGTGAAAGCTTCAATAACATGTAGAGAAGCTAGTTTAACGACATGTTGCACATAAACAGAGCTAGTTTAGCAGCAGCCCTCCACCCTCTCTCTTTATCAGCTGCTCCTCTTTCTGTTTCTGTTTCTTTTTCTCGACTTCTTTATATAAAGTGTCAGAGCTTTTTTAATGTTGTTTTTACATCAAGATAAGTAACAGTTTCAGGACAAAGACATCTCACCTCGCTGGCAAACCTAAGGCAGTATGGTGTAGGAGCAGGTGAGGTGACTAAAGTGGAACTCCTTCTAACTGTGGCTCCTGTGCGTCATCGAGCAACACTGGAAAAAAAACCCAGAACAAAACACTGAAGATACATTTTTTGGGGGGATTTTTATTCCACAGTTTTTCCGCAGTAATTTTGCTTTACGCTGTATTTGCTTTACAGGGTTATTGATCACAAGTTTCTCTAGACTCATTAATTCATCATCTTTTTCTTTTTTTTTTTACATCTCTGAAAAGCTGTGTCTTTAAATGTAGATCACATCATTATTGTTTGTTTTCCTTGGCGTGTGTGTGTGTGTACGTGCTCTTGTCTTTCTATGCTTGTGTGGACCACCCCCTGGCAAAACACCTTTTTTGTGGGGACATTTTTCCTTATCGGGACATTATGCCCGGTCCTGACAAGGAAATGTGGTAAAGACATGTATGTGTGTGTGTGTGTGTGTGTGTGTGTGTGTGTGTGTGTGTGTGTGTACGTGTGTGTGTACTCTTGTCTTTCTATGCTTGTGTAGACCACCCCCCTGGCAAAACACCTGTTTTGTGGGGACATTTTTCCTTGTGGGGACATTATGCCCGGTCCCAACAAGGATATATGCTAAAGACATGTATATGTTTGTGTGTGTGTGTGTGTCACAGTCGCCTCTGGTCCTTCCCCTGCAGCAGCAGTCAGCTCAGAATTGAGTGACTGGAGGGCATGTGACAAGTTTGGCTACTATTGCTGACGGGTCGCTAATGATCGAGTGGCACGCAAGCATGTCGTTAGCCCGCCGGACAAATTAGCAGGTTGCATGCAAAGGACTTGGGATCTTGGGATCAGGCCAGACCACAAAATAGTTGAGTGATTTTCATTCTTCCTCTCCCTGCCCTGGAAGGGAAGTGGCAGCCAGATAATGTCATTAGCAAAACAAATCTTATGTAAAACAGTTTCAGAGAAACACTTGAATTGACATTTTCAGTCAGTTGACCTGCACAGGTCTATTCATTGTAGGTAACAAAGAATAGTTTTTTTTAAAGATATAGTAAATGTCTCAAAATTTTCAGTGTATATATCGTGCAATTCTTGTAGACTTTGTGTGTAATTTCACTGTAAGAACAGTAGTACTTACAGGTGCTTAAAGTACAATGTAGGAGTAACAACTGGTAATTTTCCACATTATTACAAATTTCCATGAAGTATATGAAAATGATACTTGATAATTAAAAAAATCCAGTACTTCATTCAAAAACACTGGTACAAAATACTTTAGACTTGCTATTATTTGTTTCTCATTTCCTCTAACCCTAACCCCTAACCCTCACACAAACCGTGGGATATTTAGGAGAAATACTCTGCAGATATTTCTCAAATACCCCACATATGTAATTAGTAAGTACAAGATAAATTACAGTATAGCAAATTTCTTCTATCATCAAAAAATTACCAATTATTACTCTTATTTCTATTGTAAGTAATGTTTATGTACTGGTCTTGCCGTGAAATGACACAGTGAGGCTTACTTGAGAAATTACACAATAACTTACATAAGAATTACCATTTTTTCTTGCTCCATTTGCAATACTGAACAAAACCCATGAAGGTGCATATATCTACAATTAACCACAGCTTTTGGGATTCAATCTTATCATATTGAATATATTATTAAACTTCACTTACTGTGTAAAAAAAGTTTTTATTATTATATGTTCCTCATATGATTGTCTTTACTTTGTACCTCAGTTTGGTCTCATCTTCTCGATTAATGTGCCTCTTAATTCCAACCATCCAAAAATCACAGATCAGCCTGTGTTTAGCTCATACACCATCACCTCTGACCTGATCCTGGGTGGGAGCTGTGTGACCCTGGAGGTGCCACAATCAGCCTTTAATTCCTTCTTATTTGTCGGGTTAAATCACAAAAATGTTGATCTGCATTGTCATCTACACACTTCTATTCAGTCATCACTCACAGAACGTCAACATTTAAGATATAATTACTCCTTGTTTATCTTTTGGTAAACCTTTACAACCACGACACATGTATTTCTCAATGAGGACATTATTTAGCCCTAATTGTGCTTGACATTCAGAAGTGAGGAATGTTCCTGTTGAGATAAATCTGGGTGGTCTGGAAAGCAAAAAAAAATCCTCTTAATAAAATTAAGTCTATGATTGGTTAAGCCCATTTGTTAAATAAGCCTGGCTTTAGTTTTTTAATGACCAAGTGGATTCCTTTGACAGCAGAGGGCGCTGCTAACCATGTCCTGTAATCACAGTCAGGTTTTCATTATGTCTGAACTAATCTGAACCTTTGGTTCATTGTTATTCTTCAGTCATATATGTTCCCTTTCACTTTCTTTCTATTATGTTGTTGATGCTTTCAACGAAACATGTGTTTGTGGTTTTGCATTGCCTATTCCTATTTACTGCTATTTAAGAAAGTATTATTAAGCGTATTGAAAGAGAGTATCTGCTGAAACAATCGACTTAAACTACTTAATTAAAACAGTAGTGAGTGAAACCATCAGTCTTTAGAGCCACTCTCAAATCGCAAGATTGACCTTTTTCTTTTTCCTCTATATTAGGTCAGATGTTTCTGTTATTAAAGAAACATGAATTAGATGTTTGATATCCAGTGATAGATGACAGGAAAAGAAAACAACACAGGGAAACACAGGGAAAGAGCCAGTCCTGAAGACCACTATAAATCACTGTAAGCGTTCTTTTTTCAAGATTATTAAGTTGATGAATGGAAAAACATTTGATTTTTCCCATAAAAATTCTAATTTCGGCATTTCAATACAACAACGTGCAGTAAATAAACATACATGTATTGCACACAGCACTGATGTTTAAAGCATTACTTCTCAGTCTAAAATACAGTTAATAACACCATTCATTTCATTATCTGATTGTTTTAATGGTCAATTGTGTAATGAGGATTTGTTCGAAGAAACAGAATATACTACCGATACGTCTGTTTATAATTGTTTAATCAGTTTTTAAATAAAAACATTATATGTGGCCTACCTTTACCTTGCACCTTCATGTTCCTACGGCAGCCTGGACAGACAAACCAGCTACACAGTGCATTTTGCCCTTTAGGAGTAGAAGCTTATAATGGAAACAAAAAAAGACCAACATCCTTTCTTTCATGAGACGGCGACTCCCTGACTTGTTTGGAAAAGTGAGGGGTGAGAGGAGATCTCTGTTTGTTACAACCTGCAATATCACCATTCGATGTCACTAATTCTTACACATTGGTCTTTAATAATATGTGTAATAGTGATTGTTTCTTCCTGATTGTGATTGTTTGTTAAGTTTGATAATTAGTATAAATGACAGCAGTGCCATTAACTTGCATGTGTGGATGCCTCTTGCCCAATGAATCTTGAATGGATGGGTTTGGCACATTTCTCACAATTCTCGGCAGCAGCTGTAGGCCACGAACACTCCGGTTCACAGAGGTCATTCACGTTGACCTCACTTACCGGTGACTATTTCAGAAATATTACTCACAAACTGTCATGCTCTTCAAACACACTTTGCATCTGGGAGACTTCATCGCTTCTCACAAGAAAAAAAGAAAAAGAAGACCTGGTGACCTTTGAACCCTGGGAGAGGTCAGTTATGTAAGAAGTGATGTGTGAGGTTAATGAGGCTGTTGTGCAACAGTGTAGAAGAAGTCATGTCACCAGCAAATGAAACCCGGAGTTATGGCATAACTTGCCGCAAAAGAGTTCACTGGACCTAAAATCGGTGAATAATTGATAACTCGAATAACTGACCTTCAAGCATTATTCTGTATTGTGAATGTATTGTGAAGATGTGACTTATATAAAGACATCCCAGACATGTTTTGTTCAATGTCAAAACATGTTGACCTGGTTTTATTGTGATTTATTGGACTGTTTGTCTCTAACCCTCAGATTGCCAGACTGTGAAATATCTGGTCAGTCAGGAGCAGCTCAACGCCGCAGAGAGGTTCTCTTTTGACTCTCTTTTGACTCTTTTAAATCACGGATTGTGTCTCCTACACTGTGTTGTCTGTAAACTGTTTGTATCTCTCTCTTAATACTGCAAAACAGGATATACATTATTAGACGTGACTTGAAAACTCTTGGTGAGGTGAGATCCAGGTCCAGGACCAGGACTCTGTCCAAAAACATTCCGAATGTTGATGGACGTTATGAGGAGAGCCAGAACTCCTCAGTCCTCGTTGATGATTGACAATCTGAAGTAAGCTGTTATATTGCTTTACTCCCCATGGTGTCAAATGTAGATGAGATGAATTCTGCAGACACGGTGCGGCGTGCCTGTGCGGGTACGAGCACAGTGCCGCTCTTCTTGAGAGCAGGACACAGGTCGCAGCACCATGAGAACATCATCAATGTTGATTTATACCTCCTCCCACATTTCGTCTAAACTAAGAAGTGTGAAGGCAGAGCCATGTTTTGCTGACTGTTTCTCTCTCTCTCTGTTGTGCGTTGTTCTGCTTTATCGCCCGACTCTAATTCAGCCGTGCAAACCTATGGTGTGTAAAAAAAACGCCCTTTTAAACAATGTGCAAAATGAATGGCTACCAGCTGCTGTGTCTTTTAAAGAGTTGTAGGAAAAGAACCTGTTTTGAAACTTCCTGCAGATGTGATTGCATGACTGGCTGGTGTCAACTTATACAAGGAGACTGTGGGGCACCCACAGAGCCCTGAGGAGACAGACGGATCAGGAAGAACAGAGTGAGGTCTTACCTTATAAGGCAGAATCATGAAAGCTGTTGGCCATAATGGTAGGAATGTAGTGCAGTCCGGTGACCAGAACACTTCTGCAGGTACACTACCGTTCAAAAGTTTGGGCTCACTTAGAAATGTCCTTATTTTTTAAGGAAAAGCACTTTTTTTTTATATGTAATATAACATGAAATTAATCAGAAATACACTCTATACATTGTTATTGTGGTAAATGACTATTCTAGCTGCAAATTTCTGGTTTTTAATGGAATACGTACATAGGTGTATAGAGGCCCATTTCCAGCAACCATCTCTCCAGTGTTCCATTGGTACATTGTGTTTGCTAATCGCGTTAGAAGGCTATTGGATGATTAGAAAACCCTTGAAAACCCTCATGCAATTATGGTTTCTTTGATGAAAGCAAAATTATGATTTTTAATAGAAATCATTATTTCTATGATGAATAAAAGTGTGACTTTTAATGGAAAACAAAAAATGTTATAGGTGACCCTAAACTTTTGAACGGTAGTGTAATACGCCCATGATTAACGCATTTGACATAATATTAAAAAGACTAAATGCATGTAAGCTGCCATTCTTATACGTATTGATTGTCCATCTTATAAGTATATATATAAGTAATAAGAGTCAGGAATTCAGCAGAGACCAGAGGAAAATGATGAAAAATGTACAGGAAACTTTAAACAGCCAACATAATATCCTGGCATTGTGCATATTTTTTGCTTGTTCAGAAGCTTTGCAACGTCTTCCAGAGTGTGAAAAGCACCAAATAACACTTGTGTAACAGTCACTGACAGCAGCGCAGCTGGAGGATTTACCATTTTAATAAGTATGCTTACTTTCAGTCAGAAAATAAAAGATAAATACCACCTTCATCTCTGTAATCAAGCTTTGAAACCTACAGTCTTCTTTTAGTTCGATGGGAAGTATTTTTGAGCCAGAAGGCCATGGGAAGGAAGACCTGTCCAGGATTTACCCGCATTTCACCCTATGTCAGCTGGGACTGGCAACCAGCGCCCACCCCCGCGACGCTCATGTGGAGGATAAAGTGGTAGACGATGGATGGAGAAACATTCATGTCAGCCTCCTAATCTGAGTCTGAGATGTAAAGTGTTTTTGACAGCAATAGTATTTCCCCACTTACAGAAAAGCTCAAAAATACTGAGAATGATAATTTACTGTATTCCAGTGGCCTGTCAGTGGTGATGTGTGGAAAAACACACACACACACACACACACACACACCACTGGTATCAGTTTTCTCATCTCACTCATGGAAAGAAATTGAATTGACATATGCCTCGGGAAGACGGCAACACATGCTCCTGCAAATGAAACTCATGAGCTTGTGGTTATGATCTTATACTCATGTCATGTACGCAGTATGCACAGACAGTAGAAGATGGTGACTTAAACCTTGGTCGTGCTGAAACAGGAAGAATGTGGAGGCTTATTACGTAATCAAGAAAATACAAAAATGCAAAAAGCATCACTTCAGAGGCATAAGATAATGGTGTTGATTTCCTGTCCAACAGAAATGAAATTCCACAAACCAGGAGGTTTTGAAAAGACCAGTGGATTTTTTTCAAATTTCTCAGATAAAGAGGATACAAGGGATAGGACAAGATGGAGGCAGATGATCTGCTGCAGGGAACCCTCAAGGGGGAAGCTGAAAGAAGAAGAAAAAGAAGACGAAAATGTTTGAAAGCAAGCTCCACATGGTGCCAATCCCAGCTGACATAGGGCAAAAGGTGACGCCACATGCGGCCCCCCAATCGATTAGATGCGGCCCCCCACTTGACATTTGGACACAACATTTGGTCATTATTATCCCATTATTAAATGTATCATATACAACATTCAATTCCATATATAAATATGCTTGTTAGGGCCCGAGCCACAAATAGCAGTGGCCCCGAAACGGCTCCTGGTATGAATTTTAATAACAGTTCACACTAATATTTATGCAATTTAAAATAAATGTCTATATTTGATATTAATACATTAATTTTGCATCATAAATAGTATTAGTATTCATGTGATATCATGATGCAATATTGTGAACAGTTGTTTTTTCCCCCACTTTTTTCCACACTTAGGCCGGCCCCCTCTTGACCACAATAGATGCGCATTGGCCCCCAGGTCATTTGAGACCCCTGATTTAGAGTGTCCAATTTGCCTAATCCCCTACATGTTTTTGGACTGTGGGATCAAACCGGACAACTCGGAGAAAAGCAAAGTGGATGTTGTGGTTGGAATTCAGTTAAGGAGTAATGAACAGACTGTATTTTTAAGTAGATCTATAATATAGACCTACTTATAGACCCCACATAGATAGGAGGTAAACACATGTGTGACATGCGCTACTTCATGTCATTGTGGTTGCTGTGAAAAATACAGTTTTCAATACTTGACAATATTGTTGTGTATAAAATCAAGTAAAACTGTAAAAAAAAACAAAAAACAGTTTAGCTCATAAACAACCTGCTGGATGTATATGTATCCAACAATACACACAGACTCAGTGACCTGGCCTCATTAATAGGTCCAATAAGCTGACTGGATACAGTTGCCTCACCAGGGTGACAGAGATGTTGCTGATCTGCGAGAGGAAAACATGGTAAATGATATCACCCATATCTATAAGGAGAGATACCCCAAGCCTATTCCCCTTTCACACTCTCCCCCCACCCTGCATGACATCGATGGTATTTTCAGAGGGTTGTGTGGTGGAAATGTGGGCAAAGAGCAAATATATAAATACCTCCTACAGTATATGGGTGAGTATAGATTGTCGACTGTCGAGAGGAACCCGTCATGTGCAGCTGCTGAGTACATTTGAAAAGAGACAGAATATAGACAAGGTTTTTTAGAAAGACTCACATGATCTCTGAATTTGGTTTCATTCCCTCGTGCTGCCTTAGAAGGAGAGCACGGATACAGCATGCGTTACTCATCTGTCCTGCTGGCCTCAGCCACACCCCCCTTTCATCCCACACTGAAATACTTATGAATAAATATGATTAATTCATGAATTGTTTGCAGTGTAGGGGTTTTTTGTAAACTGAGCCTGTTTAAAATGGCGAGCGGACTTTGTAGTGAGCCCGATGTCTCGAGCAACCTCGCAGTATTTATCATAAAGCTGACAGAGGGACAGTGAATGTTGCTGACTGAACGCTGATCCTAATGAGTGATGTGCACGATATAAAATCTGGAAAAATTCACTTTTCTGTGGCATCGAACGCATAAAGTTAATTTGTATTTTCTTCATTGACTTACATTTTTAATGGTGACCTCAATTTTTTCTAAATCTGTCTGATGGGAAAATAAGAAAACTCCTAAATAATTATACATAAAAAAACATTAAAATTCCCCTGACATCAAAATAAACAGTAAAGTGCTTTAATTGCATGTTGCATGAAATGTAATTTCTCCAGTAGTCCTACACTGCTGTGCCCACAAATCCACTTTGAGATGTTTGTTCACTCGTGTCAGAGGCGACCGTTGCTCAGTGGTAGAGCGAGTCGTCGACTCTACGGGTGTGGGTTTGATTCCCAGCTCCTCTAGTCTAGACAGAAAATGTGCTGCACATAGATGCACGATGTATGAAAGTGTGAGTGAATGGCAAAACTGCTTTGATTGGTCATCAAGACTAGAAAAGTGCTACATAAATACAGACCAAGTATATTAAGTTAACTTGTGTACGATTCTGTCGACACCCCGCCCCATCCAACCCAGTGTGCCCTTAAAATGCATCAGCACCTTTTTGGGAATGAGTCTGCATTTTCTCTTGCCTCTTCCTCCTCAGCAGCTCCCCTGCGTCATGTATCAATTGAAACATACATGGCCTCACTCCAGAAATGTCCTCATCATCGTCATCATCGTCCACTTTCACCTTTCTCCTCTGTTATCACTGAAGATATAGGCGATAGTGTTAGTGAGACGTCCTCATGCTGTGTCATAGTGCCATTGACTTCTCTGACCAGCAAACAATACAACGACATGACAAATGACACCAATTTATTAAAAATATATTCCAAATTGAATGATGTTATAAACTTTCCCAATAGCTACAATAGCTGTTACTTTGGTTAGCCCTAGAACACCATTGCCAGGTTTTCACCAGAGCAAATACATTTATGTGATTTTCACGAAAACCAAGTTTTCATCTTCATTTTTTTTTTGTTCCCATTTAATAATTTAGTAATTTAGTAATTTTCCAGTAATTTTGGAGCATTTTTACATGGTCCCCTCGTGATGCTTTTCTTTCATTTTGTTAGACATGACACAGTTTAAAATAAAAGAACACTACTCAAATTTGTCATGTATTGTCATGTTTTGATATATTTTGATGAGAAGTACTTTTATTGGGTGTATTTATTATCTCGGGTAAAAATCACCCAGCGTTAGTGATGGTGTTTTGAATTTGAGCGATGGTGTTCTAGGGTAAAATGCATACGGGCATTGAATATCATACGTTATTCAATGCTGATTGCATATAACTCCAAAATGATGACGACATTAGAGATATATGAAGTACATGTTTAAGCACACAGAAGCACTTAGTGGGGAAGCATCATTAACAGTGCCTGCATATTGTCACAGCACTGTTCTGGTATCTCATCCTCACGGCTGCCCTTCTTTCAGCTCAGTCCTCACGTGCTGAAGATACTGCGTCGACTCACTATGGTTACTGTCAGCTAAACAACAGACAACAGTGCAGTGAAGCTGAGCTGTCCAGTGGCTGCCAGACCAGGCATGTGTGCACGCTCCCCTAATATCTGCACTGCATCAACTCCTGCTCAGGCTCATTCTATCCCCCCCCCGACAATGAGATCTCTCTGTTGTTGTCTTTTGAAAGGGAGCTGCAGCTCCACACTGCTTAATCAGCAGATCTGCAGCACACTTGAATCCACCGGTCACCGTCCCAAAGTAAATGTTCACAAGAAACTCCAAACTCCTTCTACTGGGCCCCCGATTATCATAGTCATGGCATTTAGTTTTGGAGCACACACAGTACGTATCAACAATGAATGAGCAAGAGATATATTTTACAATAACATTTCTGAGAAAAGCTTTACTCATACCTCACATATTTCCTTTCTGCTCGGTCTGTCGATGGGATGGAAAGTACTGTATCTGATATTGGGGCCCATTTTGTGCTGTACAACATTTACAGCATATGAAAACAAGAGGTGCTTTATCTCTGCTGTCTCCATCTCGAGCCGGTGAGTGCAGGAAACATCTTATTAAACCCCCCCCCCCCCCTCTCACCCGTATGGCACAGCTCAAATCCGACTATGAAGGGCTCCTTCACCAACACCTGTGTGTGAAAGACAGCGTGCACATAATGCCGCTCTGTTGTGGAGGCTGGGTGGAAAAGTTTGCTGGGTCTGAGCTGTGCTTTCTTTGGCACCTCTTGGCCGAAGCTTATTCATGTGTGAACTAACAACTTCACCGTAGCCCGGGAAACCGAGGAGCTGAATCCACCGGATCACCAACGGTCTGGAGGAAACTTAATGAAGAGCTTTTTGATGATCAGAGGTGGGAAAAGTACTAAAATATTGTACTCAAGTAAAAGTACCAATACTTTGATGAAATATTACTCAAGTAGAAGTAAAAGTAGTCATCTGAAAATGTACTCGATTAGAAGTAAAAAGTAGTTCAGTAAGGAAAAGTTACTTAGTTACTTTGCGTGGGGTGTGAGGGTAGTAGAAATATGACAAGGGGTCAGAAATCCGAAACTATTTTGGAGCTCACGTGCCCAGCGTGACACAGGATATTACGTCACTTTTGGCGCGTGAACATAGAGGGCGCTGAGTGCTGGTGCTAATCACATCATCATTCGTCTGGTTCTGGTGTATATTTTCCCCCTGTAGGTCTTCATTGTGCTGAATTTTTATTTTTACTCAGTAACAGATAAGATTTATAAAGTAACTAAGTACAATACTTGAGTCAATACCTACTCAAGTAAAATACAAAATCATGATTTTAAATTGTACTTAAAAAATACAAAATACACACAAAAAAAGTATTCAATACTGTAACTTGAGTAAATGTATTTCGTTACTTTCCACCTCTGTTAATGATTTAGCTTGCGCTTAGCTAGCTTGTGATGGAATGTAATTAGCATTATGTATTAGCTAGCACATACCTGAAAAGTTGTTCCCTCTTCTCATTTGTTCTGAAACATCACGATCAAAGAGCCAGAATTGAGCAATGAGGTTTTTTTTTTCCTCTTTGTGCTGACAAAGCGACTGGTTAGGAAATTACAAGGTAGCAGGTAGTGGCAACACCCATGTCACCTCCCTCTCTCAACTAACGCAACCAATTTTGCAGCTGCGCCCCTGTTTTTCTGTAACACTAGTATGGATGTGTTTGAATAATTGTTTTATCCACTAACTTCTCATATAATCTATATAAATAAATATCCAAGCAAACCCGAAAACGCCAAACAAAGCAATAAACGGGGTCGTACCTATGTTCCCCAGGTCCTATGTTCCCCGTTTTTCCCAAAAAAGGTCCACTTTGTATGTGACAGGGGAACATAGGACCCTTTTTTTGAAAAAGGGTAGGGTTAGGATTAGGATTAGGGTTAGAGAAAGGGTCCTATGTTCCCCGGTCACATACAAAGCAGGGAACATAGGACCTGGGGAACATAGGTACGGTCCCCAATAAACCATGCAGTGACTTGCTCATGAAACAAGTGGAAGATTGTTTTCTGAGTCTGTGGGTGCCACATTGAGTCGCCTGACTGTGTTGCCGTGCTGATCGTTGTTGCGATAACACGGGACATCAAGGTCAAGGTCAGATTTATTCATCAGAGGCGGTGGAAGTCGAGGTTTCTTTGAGTCAAACTTCAAACTTGGCCCTGTGAAAATGAAAAACACTCCACCAATACTATTTCTATCATCTTTGGCACCTTTTCTGCCCTAAAGCTCCACACAGGAGACTGAAGCCAGAAACAAGACAAAACACTGTGTGCCTGCCGGTAGCCAACACTCTTGCCAGGTTGCGCTTTTCTGATGCATTTTTTTTTTACTCATCCTTATAAAAATAAAACAATCTAGAAAAAAAAAGGTCTGCAAAAACTCTTTATTTCATGCTGATCGCTCAATAACAAAACAGAGCCCAGGGAGCAGGACTTGTATATGATTAAATGAAACTGGTAATTCTTGGTATTTTGTGTCAGAGAACATTGGCATCTCCACAGAAACGCAGACATTCTTCCGATGTTACACAACACACTCTCGAGTGCTGTGGTTGCAAGTTCTTTTGTAAACCAAAGAGAGTTTGCTTGAGGTCCTCACCTGTTATTGAGTCAGTGATGTACCATTGCAGGTATAAACACAGTAATTACTCTACCTTAACAGCAAAGGTTTTCATTAGTCATGTGTGGGGGTTGCATGTACTCTTAAGCACTGGGACATGCTGGGATTTTCCAGTGGCTGCCGTGTCTGCCATGACATGGGTTTTCTTGCACGGGGGAAATGTTCACGTCTCCTCTGACATCTGGTTTTACAGTGCCTTCAGATGCCTCCGCTGGGTTTTGTTGGGGTTGTTTACTGACATTCTGAGGCCTTTGAGGAATTCGGAGAGGTTGGCCACATCAGTGTGGTCGATGACAGAAGTAGAATCAACCCCAGATAATTATTTGCATATGAAATTAGCTATAACAGACGAATTTGAGATTATCACTGCACATGCATGACAAAGTGGCACGTGGGTGTTTGAGGGAAGCCTGTACTGGATCATAGTATGACTTGCCTCTTTTGACTGTACCGAAAAACCCATTGGGACAGAGTATCAGGCTGAGGAGGAGGCCACAGCTGAGGGGTGGCTACATTTAAGAGGCCGCATGTATGGAAGCTGTTGCACTGCACATTCAGACTGTTTCTTTTACACGGCTGGGTCAACATGTCTTTATTGTCATTAGACTGAAGAGGAGGGCTCATCTATCGTTCAGCACTGACCAAAGTTTGCCTGCAGTTTGTAAGCATGTGTTTTATAGCCTCATTTCTCTGTACACACATATAGCTGATGGATGGTGTGGCTCCAGGACGAAAAGCCCTCCCTCTTCTCTTGAAACAGCTGATTTATGTCTGGTCATGGACACTTGTGCTCTATGGCTGGAATGCAGGGAATTTCAAAGACCCCTCCTCTGCCTGTCCTGTCCACATGCAAACAAATGGAGCAGGCGCCTGGCTGGGCAGATGAAGACCCACCGGTGCTCCCAGTGGGCAGGGAAGCAGAATGTAAGGAATGTGAGGGGAGAGAAAATAAAACTATTCTGTCCTTTCTGTCAATGTGTAGCTCTCTCTTTACTTGGCATATTTCTTTCTTGTTTGAATTTTCCCTCTTCTAGCATTATTCTTGTTTCCCAGTCTTTCTTGGAGTTCTCTCTATCTAGTAAAGGTATGTTTGGATTTACCTCTCACCTCTGTTGTACACACACACAAGCCTCACAAGAAATTGGCCAAAATGGCACAAAATTAATTTATTTGTGTTACAGTTTCAAAAAAACACAAATATGCATAGTGTTCTGTTGTTTGAACTAGTCATGTGGGAAATTACCTATGTGACAAACAAATGAGTGCTTTGTTAAACACATTTAAATTCACAGAATGCTAAATGTTCATAGAGAGTCTGAAAGCGTTAAAAAAAACAAATCAAAGAGCCTTAAAATGATACCGTGAAAGTCAACGTAAAACACATAAAGTCAATTAAAAGCAGAGGCACAATGGCTGTGATTTAGCTGTTACTCACTATCACATGCATCCTACACATGCAGCTAGCATGATAAAGAACAAATAGAAGAATGAACACTCCATAGAAGCAAGAATATTTACGTGTGTTTTGACAATGAAAACATAAGCAACTCAGTCTCTTCTAGCTCATTTTCATCTTAATGATATATCCAGACACCATTTTGATTGCTTTGTGAGTCTTTCTGTCCTTTCTGTGGCTATAGTTTAAAAATTCCTTTCCTCTTCTTTAGGACCTCACCACAGCTCAAGGCCTGCTCTTTGCCGCGGGTTTATCCATTATGTTGAGCACATCATCTAGGATGGATGGCCCCAGATCAAGTTCGAGGGAGAGGAATGACCCCGTGATCTGGGCGAGGGAATCCTGCGACGTGCTCTTCTCCTTGGAAAACTCAAAATTAAAATCACAGATGCGACCCTCCTCCACACCACTGTCCCTATCCACCCACTCTCTGTTGCACTTTGGAAGCTCCTGATTGAAGCCCAGGCTAATGCCATTGTTAAAGTGTCCATAAATATTGCTGTTGCTGCTGAGACTCGCCTTGCCATTGCAGTTCTTGTTTGGAAAGTCCCCTTTACCGCTAAAGCTGTCAAAGCTGTCAGTGCTGGTCGTGCTGTTCAGACTTCCGTTAGCTTTGTAGATGCTGTTGCTGTGGCTGTTGATGTAATAAGATGATGACTTATCAAATATACTTTCACTCTTGTTTATTTTGTTGGCTTTGGCGACTGCCTTTGAGGTGGACGTATCTGTGTTTTCCAGCAGATCCAAGAGAACGTCCGGCTTTGACTGGATATCTGTGGAAGGAGATGAAGACCCGTTGCCAAAGACATCCATGGAACGCAACAAAGCATCCATCTGTAGGATCTCGACTGCCTCAGTACAGGCCGGTTTCATGGGAGCTGTAGGCCCCATGATGTCCTCCAGTGGCTCTGGGGGCATGGAGAACACAGTGGAGGATATCAGTGGAAGGGTGAGGGCCTGGCAGCCACCAATAGTTGGGAGGGAGATGGCATTCTTGAGCACTGGAGAGGGAGTCTCTGCGAAGGAAGCATCGCCGATACTGTTTGCTCGCATAAACTCACCTTGGATGCCATACTGAGGGTGGACATCCACCTTTCCTGGTAAAAGCTCAAACTTCCCCTGGAGGAAGGACATGTCTCCAAAGACATCCCTCTCCCCACCCCTGCCAATGTGGATTGTGTGACGAAAGTCCCCGAGTGGTGGACTGATCATATCTGGGGACAACATATCTCTGAGACGACATTTTTTCCCCTTTTTGTTATTGGTTGGTTTCAGGTATATGGGTGCTTTTGCTGGCATGGCTGTTTCTGTGATGAAGAGCTCAGATATGCTGGATGGACAAGGTTGGATGTGCTCAATAATTTCTGGACGTAACAGTTCCTCAGGGGCGAAGCTAGAGTTACATCCTCAGAAGCATGCTGGTCAAATAGGACTCCAAAAATAATTGCAGCACTTGCAGCATTGATTGGGAAACAGGAATCCAAATGAGACACGTCTGCTGGTGTAGAAAGGTGCAATGGGCCCTTGCCTGAAATGAGAAACAGATAAAGAATATGTCAGAATTTCTTCTAAAACATGCTGCTACTGGTACAAGACTTTCCTTGTCTTCAATGAAAAAAAGAAATCTGGTCACCATTTCAAACAAGTCCCACACAAACTCTTCAGAAAAAAAAAAAAACATCCTCATCATTTCTTGCATCTGGTGAACTTAGAAGCCAAGGCAGAGGAGGATGAGGCCTTGGTCTTAGGCGTTTTGCTGCTCTATTCACATTTCCAAACATGAGCCTGCTCTGGCCTCCACAACTCTGGATGTGCTAATGTGGAACAGCTGGACCACAGATTGGGAGAGGAGAAGTAAAGGGGGAATTTAGTAGGATCAGAGCATGGGCGCTTGTTTTAGCAGCGAGCTACTGCTCAGACACGCACATAGATAGAAAGAGAGATGGATCTGGGGAAGAAAAGGGGGGTGGGGTTTAAGGGGTTTAGGGAGGATTGAGCTAGAGTGAAAGGACTGGTGAGCAAGTGGATCTTAAAAAAGACGGTGATGCAGAATGTGAACTGATTTGGCTTTGATGGGTCGAGGGGTCAGCTCCAAGTTTAATAAGTGCTGAGAATACATCAGGATGGGTAAACAGTATGGGGGGGGGGTATTGAGTATGTTAAAGAGGTGCCTGATTGTGCACTGCCTTTTCAAATCCATTAAGTGAAAAGAGGAGAGAATTGGTTTGACCGTTTTAAATGACATGGCAACCAAAGAGAAAGGAAAAACACTCTGCGGAGGCAGGGATTTGACAGTGTATGTGTGTGTGCGATAGAGAGAGAGACTGGGGGTGGGGGTGGGGACCAGTGAAGAGAGAGCTTGCCCATTTATAGACATATTTACTTATGAAAGGTCTGTCAGCAGTGACCGTCTGACAGAGTACACCGTTGCACAAAGTGCCTGGGCGGTCAAGTCCACCCCACCAAAAAAAAAAAAAGAAGGTTTCACTAAGAAAACATCCACATTCCTGCTGTAACTGAGCCAGAGGAGACACACTGCATCAACCTTATCACAGACACTTTAAGTGGACTACAGTTATTGAGCAGGCACATTAGTGTGGAGCCAGAGAGACAGACACTTGCTGTCTCTTCAAATCCAAAATACCAGGGTGGGAACCACTATACTGACTCCCGTGTTCAGTGTCACAGCATCAATATCTTTCCCATGAAAGCCGAGACTTCATTTAACTCGATAGGATGAGAAGAACAGTATGAAATCTTCTCGCTTTAGGGGTTGCCATATCCAGAGAAATAAACCTGCCAGCCGGAAAGCGTGACGGTGCTATAAAAAGCCTTAACAAACACTGAGGGATGCAAAACATGTGTGAGTGTGTTGAATAGCAACAGCACTCGACAAGGGTCCTTGTGTACTTGAGTGCTGGTGTGAGCGTCGGTGTTTGCACGTGGTGACTGACTGTGCTTCTGAGAGATAGCAGTTTTGAATGTACGCCATGTTTGCAAAGGAGAATGTGTTTGTTTGCTAATGGTGATATAGGAAAGGAAGGGTGAAGAAGTGCTGCAGTGTTTGGTGAGGGGAGGGGTGGTCTCGGGAGAAGTGAAGAGCAAAATCTCCCGTTTATTTGGCTTTAGGTTTCCTCTTATTTTTCCCTGTGCATTTCTTTTCCTCCCACGTAATTCTTGAGCATCTTTCCCCTTCACTGCTGCTCATCAGTTTTTTTCTAACCTCGACGGCTGATGTTCCCTGCATTGGGATATTAGGCTTGGATAGGAAGTGAAACAAATACACCTCCAAGCCCAGATCTGCCTCCTGTGGGATCAAAGTGCATTCAACTATATCTGTATTA
The DNA here is from genome assembly GCF_963457635.1 of Microchirus variegatus. NCBI lineage: Eukaryota > Metazoa > Chordata > Actinopteri > Pleuronectiformes > Soleidae > Microchirus > Microchirus variegatus. The sequence goes on from NC_139812.1 coordinate 12,948,759, forward strand.
ACTTTTGTTTTTCTGTGTCTGACAACAGAAGGTCATTGCCGCGCTGAATCACTTCCAGTGAAACATACCAATTGATTATTGGTGTGCGCTGGTCTGTGTGTATCGTCTGCAGAAGAAAAACACGCAGTTCATGCATTATAACAGACGATAACGCTGGTTGAAATCAATAGTACAGATACAACTTATTGGAAAATCTGGAGCAGATGAGCATTTCAACTCTTTTCACTCTCACAGAGGGACATCTGCTATGCATGCTATCCAAGGTCAACACTTATGGCCCATGAGAAGTCAGCTGGTACGGTGAAAGCCTGAAAGTCTGCCCTTCCCATTAGCTGTCCTGCTGGTGCTCAGTTTGGACTAGAGGGCAAATATGACTGGAATTCCAGAGGCCAAGAGCAAAGTATGAAACTGTTTCCTCATGTTCATCTCTCAGGGATTTTCTGCAACACCAGTTAATTTAATGAGAGCCTGAGTAAATTAGTATTGGTTTGAGTGTGTGTGTGCAGTCTCTAGAGTCTTTGCAATATAGTTAAATCTGGTAAGCCTCGGAAGCTTTTGTTGACCAAAGAGGAAATTAATCAATGCAAATGGCTCAGAATATCCCAAGATGGACCCTTATAGCCTGCTAACCAAGTAAATCCATCAGTGGCTCATAGTGCTGCATTCTGGTATATCTTAAAGCCAAGGCCAGATTTGCACATTCACCTCTGGGGATGTGGGGATCTGATGATGCCTTCCTTTTAAACTGTGCTTTACCGAGCAGCCTCCCAATCATTATTGGAGCTGCATGATACAATTATTGTGTCATTGGGTCAGCAACAAGCTCTCTGTCTTGGCATGAAGTGAGCCGGAGCCTCTTTAAAAGCAGAACTTTGCCTCATTGCTTTGTGCTTTGAGGGTTGGTTATTGGCGAGGGGGCAGCAGGGGGAGTGAGGTGATGAAAGTTGAAGTGCGGGGGCAAATAAATGAGGGGTTGATATCTGGTAATTTAACTAATGGCTTGTGATTCGTCTGGGTATTTCTGGACACCTAAAAGTCACGTGCCATATAACTGGGTCAGTATATTCTTAGAGACAGTGTAACCCTACTGTAGTCTAAACAAATTCTACACTTTAATGATGCGCCAGTGTTAGCTGAGCTACTCCGGTGCTGGTGACATGGAACCTACAGAGAGAGCCCTAAGAAAACAGCTGCTCAAAATATGACCTGCATATGACTTCACCGTTCTTTAAAATAGAACCCGTGCATCCTGTAAATAATCCGCCCCGTGTTGGGATGACGGTGCTGACATTTCACATCAGTGCCGTTGAAAAAAATAGCATGCTATTTTGTTGTCGTTATAGTCGGCGTAACATCATCGGCCTGGAGGAGATACGTTCCTCGAGATGTGTCTACTAAGCAACTACACAAAGTTTGAAGTTTCCAAGTACAACATCTCCAACCATGGCCTTGATCTCTGTCCTGTTTCTGAATAGCAGAAAGACCCTCTCTTTGGAGCAGTTATAAAAAGCAAACGCACATACCACAGAGGGTAATGGTAGCTTTAAAGAATAGACTGAGATTTTTTTTGTTACGTAAAAAAACCCCTCAATTATAGGCAAAGGCCTTACTTTTGGGGGACTGGTGGTGGTGCTGGGACTAGGGTGAATAACAGGGTGGAGTATTTACTCTGACTTTTGTTCTTGCTCCCCTTATGCCACCCACAAGCATGGCTAGCACTTGCTAGAGTTATCCTTGGCAGAGATGACCAGGAAGTTGAATGAAAGCATATGAAAGATGGACGGAATGTCAACACATCTGTCGACAAAAAGACACAGTCCTTTAAAAAATTCACAACCGCACAGCCTAATCTGCATTTCAGAGGAACATGCCTTAAGCGTGTAGGCAGACTGAAAATGTTTCTCTTGGAACGAAGGGAGGATATAATGTTGCTCTTAACATTTCAGCTCTCGTGTTGCACGTGTGTAGAGCTGGACACACATTCTTGAATGAGATTATCTCACCATGCTATCACACGTTTCACTGGTAGTAAGCAAAATCCCCTTCGACCAAAGACATTCACACTCTGACTCTGATGTGAGCAGGTAAGCTGCAGTGAGTCTGTCTCGCCTAACACACTCAACCAAAGGAGAATGAAATGAATAATTTTCTCACTCACACTCACTTCAGATGTTCCGATGGGGAGATCTCGATTCCTTCACGGGTACCACTGGTGTTCTCCTGAATGCTGCAGCCCCACATGTATGTGTGTGTGTGTGTGTTGAGTGGCTGCTGTGCTGCTCCTGTGGCTTGTTGACACTGCCCTGCCTCCTGACTCTGCCTCAGGCTGCACTACTGACGACTGGGACGTCTGCCGGACAGCTGTTTTGGAATTGCTCTCTGGCTCCTATTCCCCTCTGAAGCAAGTCAAGTCTCCTCCTACACCTTCCCCCTTCCTCTCTCTCTCTCTCGCTCTCTCTGTCCTTGTCTCTGTTCCTGCTCCCTTCTCTCTCTCTCTCTCTCTCTCTCAGCACCTGTGCATGTCTGTCCTCTCTCTACTCAGATCTGAGATTTTTTAAGCAGCCCTGTGGTGTTTGAGGATCCTCCCTGCTTCCTGCTCCTCGGTTAGGCTGTGGTGATGAGTGATCACAAGCTCTGGTCTTGCAGCCCCCCCCCCCCAAAAAAAAATTAGCACTGTGCAGAGACAGGCAGATGCCTGACGGGATGTCTGGCCGACTCCCTGCTCTAAAACAATCCTACATAATATGCACAGTGATTGTGTGAGTGTGTGCACTCGTTCCCTCCCTGCCCACATCTGATAACAACTATGCGGCCGGCAGACACTGGCCTGGATTCTCCCTGTGTCTCTTTAAAGCCTCGCCTCTCTGCCCTTATCTGACCATCGCACATGCACAAACACCCCCCTGTTATTTTCCCAATCTGTAATTTGTAAAAGTTCACTTCTGATTCTGTTAAAATGTATTTTGTACAATACCCTTTATCCTTTTTTTTTTTCAAACCCGCAGCAGGCTGAGGCAGAATGGACTAATTACTGCAGAATGCTGCAGCACTGCAGAGAACATTTACATATACACAGACTCATGGACAGAGAACGGCGTGCGTAAGGGTTCTAACCTGATGTCCTTGAGTCATGGAGATGAAGAACCTTTCCAGTGCACCCCCCCCCCCCCCCCTTAATCTCAGTTCTATTCTTGTGTAGAAAAAAAAGTCCCATCACCTTGGTAACCAGTGCAGCGCAGAGGTGATGTCAGACATTGCTGTGTCGATTTCTCCACATTGAGATCGGGTAAAAAAAAGAGGAGGTGTGTGTGTCAGTGTCTGCTCATACAGTTCCAAAAGGGAAAAAAGATAAATGTAGGGGGGAGGAGTATCTTTAGCTCAGTCAGTGTGGGTGTGCGATTAAGAAAAAAGGGGTGAAGCTGCAGTCGCACTTAAACAATAACCATGTATTGTCCTGGATATGATGTAGCACATCCTCCTGCAAACACAACACATTCTCATTCCTCCCTGGTAAATAGAGCGTGTTCTCTTTAATCCACCTCTCGCCCATGTTTGAGTTTCATGTGATGGATGCGCCGCTGTAATAACTACCCGTCTATAATGCTTTGCAAATGAACGCGGGGGCTGTGGCTGTTTGTGGACAGCTCGGAGTTGCAGAGACACAACTGACACAGGCGTTATTATAGCACCAGTTAAACAGCAGTTGTGAATGAAGCCCATTTAGTGTGGTGTTGTCGTGTCGCCCCGGGGTGATGTCATCACTACATCCATGTGGCCAGCACATGATCTTTAAGTAGAACACACAATGCTGTCTTCTCATTTAAGAAGACCAATAGACCTCGGGAAATCCAGAGCAAGAGGACGGGGAATTCAGTCAGTGATAAATTCAGTGGAACATTTGGCACAAACATAGAAAGTGGAGCCTGTATAGGTTTTAGATAATGACTTGATACATCCTCTGATTGATTGATTTATAGTTCTGTGAAAAAGTCTCAGGGCATTTGGATTTGGAGTGATGCGATTGAAGGATGGTCTTAGCAAGCTGTCAATAAGTTTAATTTGTACTTGTGCTCAAACATGTCTTCTCTTCATATTAATTAGGGTTTCACTTAATCTGGGTTTTCTGGATGTGTTCTCCTCCTCTCAATCCTCCTTTCCCCAAGTGTGTAAAGGAATTGCAGTGGCCTTCACATATGAAAAAGCTTTTGCTGTTCATACAGACTACAAACATGGCGCAAGATGGCGGCCTCTTAAAGCAAGGTCCTCCCTAAAGTACAATGGTTTATTCTAAGGCAACACAAAGCAATTATACAATAATGCAACCATACATGCGTGGAAGAATATTCTATTCCATATTCTAATAAAACCTACAGAATGATGCTCATTTGATCTTTAATAAGCCTCAAAGTCAGTAGTTGTAAATATAAGTACATGGCCAGCTAAAAAAGTCAGTATTTCCAAAAGTTCCCACTCCAGTGTAAGATCATTGGTTCATACTGTTTTTCAGTTTCCCTGATGAGACCACATTTCTGCTGTGTTTTGGTGTGTTTTTTTTCCCTTCAGTAAACTCAAGAAAGCAGCATTAACCTATACTGAATAATGTATTTGGTCGAATACACATCCCTTGCCAGGAATATGCTTGTCATCTTGTTTATGTTTTCAATCACAAGTTGTGTTTTAGGAGGAATTAAGTCTTATTTTCTTTATTCCATTTCAAAACCAGCTCGTCTTGGTCTGCTTTGCCCATGCCTCATACACAAAGAAAGCTTTCTACATGATGTTTCTCCTAAGTGTTTGGATGTACTGTCCAAACTGTTCCACTGAGGTCACTTTTTTTTTTTAAATGACACAGCACACCAGTCCCTTTCTACTGAAGTAAAACAAGAAGAAAAAACCCTCAACAAACAGGAATTTAAGCAGCAAAGTCAGTCAATAAAATCTTCTTTTTTTTTTTTTTCAAACTCACGTGGTGTAACATATGTCGATGTGTCTATCTTGGAGACTTAATTTGAATCCCCCTTAGTTGACACATCCAGCGTCTCCACTCCGCGAGCTGTTATATTGCGAGTTTCACACCCGTTATGAAGCAAAGCTACATCATTATCGCCCGTTGTCTGGAGGAGGCGGAATGATCGAGGTGACAAATATGAAGAAATAACACAAAGCACGGCTATAGACCGACTGTAATGAGCGATGTAACGGCTGCTACCTCAGCTTCTGGCTTTCAGTGCAAACATTTGAAACCAGTGGACGTTTGCCAACCTTTACATACTGTTCTCCACAATGTTACCAGCATAAGAAGATGGAGAGAGGATGTGGAAAATATAATGTGGACGCAGTAGTAATTGCAGCCATGAGAGATGTATACAGTATCAGCCATTTTTTTCACGGCCAAGCTGGGTTTCCATCATAAAGATGGAATACTGAAGTGGTTACTGAAGTGGTTGGTTTCAAACACAGGAATGAGTCTGAAATAATAAAGAGGAATGAAGGTATAACTGTAACGTTCATCCCGATGACTCTCAGGAGAGAGGGGCTCGTTGGAGTTTGGTCAACGTTTTCCACAGCTTTCAAAAACACAACGATGAATAAAATGCTCGGTGCACATATTCAATATACATTGTAAACAGCTGGAGACTGGACGCCATGTGCTGACAGTCTCATCTATAACTTCTGCATTTATGTCCAAATCTAATTTCTCTCTTATGGTTTCACTATTGTACATTTATTTCCATTCTGACAGTAAACATTTTGACAATGTTCTCAGCCTTTAAGGCAGCACACAGGGAGGGACCCAAGGCTGAGGGCACTGGCCAGTGTTCTGAGTGGCGGGAGATGTGCAGCCAAACGGGGGAAGGAGGAGGGGATTGTGGGTAGTCTAAACACTGTCTTGCTCTGTGGCCGTATCCTAAAATGTTTTTCTGTGTGCGCGTGTATGTGTGCGGGCGATGCACCGTCCTGAATTAAAGCAGACCACACACCAGAGGTAACACCTCGGCTTTCGTGTCTATTTTAGCAACTGAGAAAACCTGGCTAAGTTCACGAGCAAGGACAGAAACAGGTCTAGATTTACAGCTCACAGTGTGTTTACTGTGCTCACTGACCTCTTTGTTTGATTTTTTTTTTATATACAACAATGTTCAGTTAAATAAAACGTAGACCTTGAATGCAAATATAGACGCGGGCCTTTTTTTCATCATCTTTCATCTCCTGCCTGCGTCATACATCTAAATCTCTGCACATCACCAGCTCAAAAGTGCTTGCTAACATTTGATTGCTTCACGGCCCCTTTGAGAGAAATCATCAGTGATTTAAACAGCCAATTCTGGGATGAATTAACACAAATATTGAACAGACACTGCACCAACCTCAACGATTTACCACCGACACAAAAATGCAGCGCAGCCACAGTCACGGAGCGTTGGGGAAAGTAACTCTTTCATTTCGTTAATGGAACAAAAACATGCCAACACTCGGTCATTAATGTTGTTTTCTCCTGCTTTTACTGCTATGCATCTCTAACACTGCTTTGATTTCCATGTATTAACCGCAAATGACTGCAGCAAAGTGAGGCATGTTCTCTCTGGGAGATAGAAACAGGGTGAAACGCTCAGGAAAACCAAGAGAACAATGTCTACCTAATGTGACACCTCATCACAAAATAACTGCTGAAATGTGGCTCAGCCCTGATGATAGTGTATGAGTACCTGAGGGGAGATTTTTTCCAAACCTTGCAGAGACAAAGTTTATTCTACAATTAGACAATTGTGACCACATCCGCACAAGGGTGTTGGTGTCTGGCATACATCCTTCGAAACAGAACAAGTGGTGCATCACTTGGTAAGCAGAGAGCCTTCCTACTGGAATTCCTGCAGCAGTGCCACAGGCCACCCTCTTGCAATCAGCTCGCGGTCGTCCGTTTCCACCAGCTTATATCCTGCTCCATCCACAACCACAAAGCTTTTATGTCCATGAGAATTGGCAGCCTGTCCTCGCCCATATTGCAGATGGGCCGAGTGGAGAAGAAGGACACCAGCCGGATTCAAGCAGAGTTCAGCTCATTCAGCTTAACTCGAGGCCCCGAACCTGAGCTGCCGGCCCAAGCACCGGCCATTGATTTCTCTCGTGTTTCGCTGATAAAGATCTTGAGATCGTTTGAGAGACATGGTGTACTGTACAGGTGGTGTCCTCAGCAGATTTATTCTCTGGCCCTTGGCAGGGACTGTTTCTCATTAGAAACGTGTTTCATGCTCTGGAACATGGAATTCAGAGTATGTTCAGAGCCGAGATTATATAATGGCTTTACATGTGAGGAGATAATGTGCGCAAAACGATGCTTAGATGCAGTTATCGTACATGTGTCACAAGGGGTAAGAGGAAGGAAGACATTAATCATTGCATGTGATCAATAGCTGCTCAGTTCTATTTTTGAAGCTAGAGTTTATAGGTATATGCGATTGTTGCATGACAACTTCAGAAAGGAGAGATGAGCTCCACTAAAGCCTTTGGATTACCTCCAATCTGATTGAATGATTACTTCCTGTTTTTCTAAATTGCCAACTTGAATGTCCACAGGGAAACCATGTGTCGCTCCAGTTTGGTTTATAAAAATCTTATCTGTTTGTTAAGTAAAGAACATTCCTCAATTGAAGCAAAAAGGAAAAGTTAGTCTTTGTAGCCGACATTGGGATTTTTTTGTGTTCTCATAAAAAAAAAGGCACACTTTATTGAAAGCATCAGCAGCAGCAAGAGAAAACCACTAGACAGAAATCCATGCATTTTATTTAATTTTTGAAAGACATAATACGCCAATAACAACAGTGGGTATTCTGGGAGTGTTTTGCAGCATGGTACATTATCACAGTGAATGTGCGTTGGCTGCCTTCCACCAGCTTTAGATACAAGTATGTGCGGTTTCATTTCCAGCAAATCTAATGGGCTTTGTAACATCTGGTGAGATTATCTTCAAGTGCTCACTTCATTAGAGGTGTTTGGAGGATTCCAGCTGACTTTGTAACACTTTGATTGAGTTGATTGCATTCATACTTTATAAGCAAAATTGCTTAATTGTGTTATTTGAAATAAGAGACACATTCTTGAGGATTTCTTGGGCACTGTTGCTCATTCTGGTGGCACGCATCCCACAGCACAGCATATGGTTGGTTCCAAAACATTGCTGCGCTGCACGGAAACGCAGGAGAAGGATTGAGCCAGGATTTTAAAAAACAACAAAAACAAAACACCAACACAATATAGTCCCCCCCCCCCCTTTATTTTAATCTCAACAGCTTGAATTTGAGATGTAATTCTTGAACAGTGGATGCAATTTAGTGCACAGCACTATCCCAATTAGATCAAAACTAATCTGAGTCTTTGACTATTCATTTAAGAGTTAAGCCTTGTTAAAGTTGATGTCCACATGAGCTGAAAGGGAAATTGCATTCTGAGGCAGGAAGACACCGCTAATCTCATTATGAAGGTTTTTGCGTTCATAATGAGATTAGCTGTACTTCTATTTTAAACTAACCTTAATGTTTATCACACATCAGACTTGAACTTTTCACTTTAATTTTCCAACATGTAGAACAAAATAGTATAGCTATATGTACTGCCTGATACACAAGTCATCCATCTACCCACCCATCCACCTTCAACTGCTTTATCCTCCACATGAGGGTCACAGGGGCGGGGTACACCCTGGACTGGTCGCCAGTCATCACAGGGTCAACATAGAGACCAACAACCATCCACTCTGACACTCACTTTTTGCCTCATCTCCAAATCTGCATGTTTTTGGACTATGGGAGAAAACCAGAGAACACCCACATACACAGAACATGCAAACTCCACACAGAAAGAAACCAGGTCTTCTTGCTGCAAAAGCAATAGTGTGAACCACTACACAGTCCTAATATAATTCATTCGAAGTCATTCCTCTCACCACATAAATACAAATCTAATATTTACTCTTCTTTTAGCTCTGCTTTGGTTTCTACCAGCTCCGGCTGGGAAAAGGCCTATAAAGCTGGTCAGGTGCTAAATCATTTTTCTAGTTAGTTGTTAATTTTGTGTTAATTTATTCAGTGTGTAGGAATCTGTGAAAATTGAATGTTGAGATTGCAGACTAACAAACGGAGGGCTCCTCCACTCATCCCTCCCTTCCCCAAGCATGTCAGGGAAGTATGGTGGCCTACACTCAAAAAGCACTCTTGCTGGTTTGTCCATTTGGGCTGCTGTAAAAATATGGCAGCGCCTCTATAAAGCAAGGTCTTTGCCTAAAGTGCATATAAAAGACTACAAATATGAACTAAAAAAAAAAAAAAAACTCAATTATACACATATCAAAACATACTTGCATGTACTACTATTAAAATATTACCAGGTTATTATGAAGGTAAATTATGGCTGTGTGCCGGAAACTGTGTCACTCAACGTTTTGGCCACTAACCGTTCTGACATTATATAAAGCTGACAGTTGTGGCGTTGGCCTGTCCAGACCTGTCAAAAGAAGGAGAAAAAACATTTTAACGTAACACCTCAGTTACTCTCTGTGACCAAGTGAAGCCCATATATAGTATCCTACTCTGCATTTCTCTCTTTAAACACTGAAATTAGCTCCAGAATGGTTTTCAGCAGAGGCCTGTAATAACGGCCTTTTCCCCAAACTCTCAACGGCAGAGGGAGATGCTGCGGGGGCTAGACAAATACCAGGGATACCTCAGCCTTTATTGTATTCAGAGCCAGTGAGCGTGTACAGACACCAAGCGTGTGCGGTGAAACTGAGTCCATGCAAACCAGCGAGGCACTGAGAGGCCACGAAAGAGTGATCATGTGAAAGGATCTGATAGCCACGACGTATGGGAACATCAACATGGAAGCAATTACATTGATTGGAAGCTCAGCCAGAGATATCTCTAATTTACAGTTTTGTGACGTGGTTTGGTTCTCTTAAAATAAACCATTGTCATTGTGACTTCACACAATGCTGATTCAGCCCACCAGTTTCACATGACATTCTCACAGTATAGCCGAAAAAAAAATGGAGTCTCAACAACAGAAGTGAATTCTAGTTCTCAAAAAATCACGTCATTCAGCAGATTGACAGGATAAACACTTCTTGACCCCATATACGGCTGCGCTGCTGGTGTATACACACAAATGCTCCCTCAGTCAGATCTATAGACCCATTATACTTCATTTTCATCTGTCCGTCTCAAACGTTATCCCTGTCACTACCCTACATACCTCCGTGCATGTTTTGCGTCGCGTTTTTTTACGTTTTCACAATATTTCCTCCAGGGGGCAGTGCCAAGTTGCAGGCATCCACAAACATAGTGACCAATAAAAGGGGTTATTTTATGACGCTTGATCCGAAATAGATTGAAATAGACAGATTTGTACTTGTTTTTGTTATAGGGTAGGAATTTTATTATCATAACCTTTATTTATAACAAGGTTCAAAAACATTTTTTACGTGGAGTCCTGGCGAAAACAACAGCTTCTTAAACAAGATTACACACAGACAGGCAATTGAAACATATGATATAATAATATTCAATAAATACAAAATCCTAAATATCAAAATGATCTAGCAGTACTTTGTTTCTGTGAGAATTAGAAACATTAGAGAGATACATGGAACCCAGGAAGTGCTTAGTAATGTCTCCTCTGAAGGTGAGCAGGCTAAAGCATAGCATAAATCACAGTAAACCAGAGCATGTGACTCCTTAAACATCAGTTAAACTGAATGATGCTGGCCGGGGGAGTAAATGTTCCTGGACTATTAGGTTACAGAGTTATTAAAGGGATAGTTTGAATATTTGAACATTACGTTTTATGACACAGACCCCAGGAGTAGAGTGGATGCAACATTGTTAAATCATTTAACGTGGCTCCCGTGTTCTGACGAAACATGCTGCTTGGTCGAAACATCCTACTAAATTTATAGATCTATCTGTCGAGCTGTGCTACCTCATCAGAAAATAATACAATGTCATTTGGGATTATCAGATGATGGAAATTACCCCATCAGAATGTGCTTACACATAGATCTATGCAGGTAGGATGAGGTGATGGTGAAAGCTTGAGAAAGCTAAACTGAGAAAATCTGTATTGTGCCATGGCTATAATCAGAGGTGGAAAAAGTACTAAAATATTGTACTCAAGTAAAAGTACCAATACTTCGATAAAATATTACTCAAGTAGAAGGAAAAGTAGTCATCTGAAAATGTACTCAAGTCGAAGTAAGAAGTAGTTAATTTGAAATGTACTTTAAGTAAAAGTCACTTAGTTACTTCGTACTCAAGTAAAATACAAAATCCTGATTTTAAATTGTACTTAAAAAATACAAAATACACACAAAAAGTATTCAATACAGTAACTTGAGTAAATGTATTTTATTACTTTCCACCTCTGGCTATAATACGACCATATGATATATCATGTACGATATGTGGTGCGTGTACATTTTATGTACATGTAATGATTGCAATGTACAATCCTATGTATGTATTTATTTTTCACAAATAAAAGTGTCCCTATAAGGCTTCTAATTAGGGTTAGAAACAGAAAAAAACTGTCTGGGAAGGCTAGAATTACGGGTGTGTCATTTTTGTGCGCATGCGTCAGACGTTTGGCCACCTGTTCGGAGATCTCTCCACGGTTCTCGCCGAGAAAAGTAGTTCTGGGAGAGAGTTTCTGACACATAACTAACGGGTTTGAAACCACACACGTGCATATGTTATGCTAACACGTTTGAACAACAACAAACCCTCTGACCAACAGTATGTCAGCTCGCGCTAACTGTTTTGCGCTATTTACTACCGGCGCGTATCACTACGCCGCGCAAGTCACGTCAGTTCCGGCGTTTCAGTCATTCATTCAGACAGAAGGGAATTAAACAAACAAACAAACTCGACTGACTTTGAAACCGATGAAGATGAACCGTGTAGAGAAAATCAAACGTGTTATATTTATGAACCAGGGCACACAGACGAGGAACTTTACCAGAGAGAGAGACAACGGGCTGAGAGAGAGAGTGAAACTACGCAAGGAGACGGGACTGAGGCCAGATAAGGTCTGTTGGTTTAGGTTTCATGCTGTTTATATGTGAATATTTAACAACGTGACTTTTTTTGTATTTTTTTTTTCTAAAAAGCGAATAGCGACAAATCTACCAATTTTCTGCCATAAACCTAAATATTTTACGAGGGACGAGTAAGATCCATCGAACTGTATTCACAGTAGCGCACGCACACATAGAGCGCAGCCACGCACAGCGCACGCACACAGCGTACACACACTGCGTGCACGTACGCAGCGCACATAAACAGAGTCACAGGCGAACTGTGGATTTTCAGTGCAGCAGACTGTGTGTGTGGAACAATCGCTGATCTGTTTTGTTTATTCAATTAAAATTAGGAATCACGAATCAAAGGAAAAAAACAGCTGACTTGGATCGAAGTGGTGGGTGATCGATTAAAGATCACATGATGCTCAGAGAGAGAGAGAGAGAGAGAGAGAGAGATGCGCTCACAGATCTGCAGCTGCGCACAAGAGCATATATAACCGGTCTTTGTGGGCAAATTTCTGCGCTCCAGTATTTTAGAGGTGGGGTCTAGTGCGCATGTACTACTTAAAACCAGAGTCAAAGGTATAGATTTTTGCCCCCAAAGGAACAGGAAGTGCGTCCTTCGACTGTAAACGAGTGAGAACATCTTTAGACTACATTGAAACTCACAGTCTCTATAATGTATAGCTCATTTATTTTCAAAATGTCATGTTTTTGTTAAATTATTTATTTTTACGAGATTCCTGCCTTCTTCTTCTGTGAGACAGGTGGAGCTGCACCCTAGCGCCCTCTATTGACGGGACGCGGGATTGAACACAAAGCATGCATTTTTGTGGTTTAAAGTGGTCATATTATACCCTATTTCTCCAAGTTAAACTAGTTCCCTGGTGTCCTAATGAACGTGTCTGTGACATGCTTTGGTCAAAATACCATAAGGATGAAGCACCACAGCAGTTCAATCACCCTGCCAAAACAGCCCTGTTCAGAACGCTCTGTTTATTAGTATCTCTTTAGGTCCACCTTAAAGATAAGATAAACGAAACTTAAGTGACAGGAAGTGACATCAGCCACAAAGGCTACTGGAGTTAGTTAGCGTTTGGAAAAGTGATCATTTGCAGGCTCTAGCAGTCACATTGCCATCATATAACATGTATCCACTGGACAGATAAATCCTCTGAGGCTGGAAGTTTGTGTAGAACTCTGTGCTGCACTGTGGAGCCAAGAATAGAACTTTTTACAGACTTTCAGTTTTCGGATACTGTTGCCCTCGCCTGCACTCTCGCATGTTTTACGGACAAAGCGGAGCTCATCGTGACAACAATTCCGGGAATTATGCACATTTTGATGTCCCAATGAGCGCGGAAGTCAACGTCACATGTTTTATCGCCTGTACTTAGACTGAGGAGGACTCCAAAAACACGAAACAAAAACACTTTGCCAACTGATAGGACCTCTTGAGTCCCAAATATAATGATTTAAATGATCAAAAAGTTGATTTTGCATAATATGTCCCACCTGTTAGTTATGTGTCCCAAACTGTCTCCCTTTTCTCGGCTCCGAATCCAGGGCGAGATCTCGTTAAATGCGTTCACTCTACTCCTGGAGTCTATGCTGTACAATGTAATGTTGAAAAATCTGAACTATCCCTTTAAGATTGGATTGGCCAGAATAATGTGTGTCTTAAGGGCTTATGTAATATATTTACTTAAATGTATGCTGGGATGATTTACAGTGGCTGTACAATGTAGTCTGTAAAATGCATGGACATAATATAAGCAAATGTTAGGATTGATGGTCCCATATAGAAGCTGTTTTGTACTTCATAAAGCCCTGAACCCCTTAACAACCTCAATATTTCAAATAGAACAGCTATAAGGATCAAACTAAATCATGTATTTGGCTGGACAAAACAAGTGTGCCTATCATCCGCTGTGGCCACCCCTCGAGAGGGAGAAGCTGAAAGCAAAAGAAAAAAAACAAAAACACTGACATTACATTTTTTTTATTACTTCAAAATAATTAATATCATAGTCTAACCTTTCTTAAAACTAGGTTAGAGAGAAACATGCAATACCATCTTCCTCTATTACGTGGCCACCGTCAATCTCTTTAGTCGTCAGCCGTATGCAAAGTAATATCTCAGTAGGGTCATAGATAAAGCATCAATCAGCTTGTTTCTTGTGTGGCATAACGAGCAGCCGTATATTTTGTTCACTACACAGTAAACTGTCCCAGACTCTCTGTCCATATAGTAGCCGGGTTATACAGAGGCTGAGGGCAGAGAAAGTGCTGTCTGGGTTCCCCGATTCCCCCCAAAGGACAGATCAAAGTGTGATCTACACCTCTTCCATGTGGTATATATTTGACATGGGTTAAGAGTGGGGGGGGGGCTGCAAGCTCAACACTGGTCCCCACTACTGTCCCAGACTAAGGGGTAAATCATGGGAGCAGACATATCCGACCTGTCCCATCTGGGCCTGCTTATCTCTTACATGGTGGAGCCAAGTCCAGCCGTCAATCAGAGCCTGCACAGACAGAAGTGTCTGCGCTGAGATGTGAAGACAAGACCATGGTGCGTTATTGGAGAAGAGAATTGAGAGGATTTCCTTACATTGCTGGGTTGAAATGTGTTGGGTCTGACCGTGTGGGCAATTTAGGTCACGAAGCCATAAACAGCAGGCCTCTGCAGTGTGTTATGTCTGTAATGCACAACAGAGGAATACAGAAGGCCAAGCTGGCATCGTTCCAGACCACTAAAGTTCTGGAAGTGTGAGAGTGGGGGAGACAGATGGGAGATAGAGTGAGGATATTTGAGTGGGAGATGAAGCACTCGTTTGAGTTTTATACAGTTTTCAGTGGAAGCATTCTTCTACAGTGAGTGTATATGAGTGTTTGTGCTTCACCAGGTGCCTGGAATGCATCTGGACAAACAGGCAATATTTCACTCATACGGTTCCTTTGTGTTGCTGAAAAGTGCACATTTAAGTCAGCGAAAAGAATGTTTGAGAATGACAAATGTTACGTGAAAGTCTCCTGAAAACAATGGCCCTTTCTGTAGAGCTGAAGCGTTCATCAACAGACTGTCATTACTTTGTTTTTCAGTTTATATTTCCCAATGGTGCAGTTCATGGACACGTTCAGATACCAAGCAAACGGAATGTTTCACATTACCCTCAGATTATACGGCCCTGCCTTCGGGTAGGTAAACAGTCATTAGTGGTTGTACTTGACTTAATCAGCTCCGAGTAATTGTGTGATCAGCAACATTTGCACTCCTGGAATGTCAGTGTTATCGTTTACTGTGTATTATGCACTAATGGCCAGCATTGTGATCAACAATACCGTGAGGTGTGTTTATCCTTTTTCTGCTTATTTACTGCTTGCTTGCATTTTTTAAATTTAGAAATACTATAATGAACCGTTGCATATATGATTTATGATTTTTTTATATATATTTATATATATATGTATATATATAAATCATATATACAAGTGTTATTTTACAGCATAGCAGCCAAAAATACATGGAATAATTGAAACAGTGTTAGGAACAGAGGTGATTCTAGAGTCTGTAGGGGCCCTAGGCAAAAATTCCCAGGGGGCCCTTCACCATTATACAAATAATCTGACACCAACGAAAAATGTATGACTTCAAAATAAAACATTTTCAAAATGAATGAAATAACATGGAAAAACCTTGTAATTAAAAAGTATGTGATAATATAAATATATAGAATAATAAAATACTGTAATTAACTAAAAAAAACATATAAACTGAGTAAAAAAGATATGCATTACACTGCAAATAATCCTCTTCATTTTCCAACTTGTAGAATGATAACTTTCACAGAGGTTAAAGTGAGGTGGGGTCCCTTTAGGGAGGTTTTTCCTACTGAGATGTCATTGCAAATCGCCCATTGTTGTTTAAGGGGGACGGGGAGGCGGCTGGTCACTGCACATTTCAGTAAAAACAGCCCTCAGGCTCCGAGTGTCAGGGGGCCCCCTATCAGCTCGGGGCCCCAAGCAGTTGCCTGCCTTGCCTGTTCACAAGCGCCTCTGGTTAGGAACACATAAGCCAAATACTTTGACAAGCTGATATATAGATTGTAATAAATTATTGAATAGGAATGTGGGATTAGAGAAGTTAGATGCCTGAATATATATTGTTTCTTCTTCTTTTCTGACAGGAACATTTCATACTGGAAATCAAAGTTCCCTCTCCAAAAATCGATTTTCTTCCTACCTCTTATCTTCCTGTTTTTTTTCCCCACTGCCTTTCCCAATAGTTTATAAATCTAACCTGCAGCTGTATTTGAAAAATATAGAGAGCAGAGGGGGACGGAAGAGAGGAAGAGAGAAAGTGAAAAGTGTAAGAGAAGAGGACAGAAATAGTTGAGGGTGTGTAGGCCCAGTTCTGACCACTGGCATGCATGAGGAAGCAGCCTCCATTCCACCGGCCAGCGGATGGTTTAGAGACACTACAGAGCTCACAGCTCAGCAGCCCACATGCAAGTCCACTGGCCTTCCCCACCCACGGCTATTCTCGGCCTCTGTGCCACTGTGGTGGCTTTCACTCAGCAACCACACAAATAAAGCCTGAGTGAGAAAAACATGGGAAATTGAAGCTTCAGACGAAGAGGGGAGCGTTTGTATTGTTTACTGTGTGTCTTGTTATTCCAGTACCTCCTGCCATCACTCTTTTTTACTGATTTACAGGGCTGTGGCAGCACCAGAACAAAGTCTTTTGCCTACATTTTAAAATATGGTGGCATATTTAAGGGATAAATCCAGCTCTTTCTAACTTGGATTGCGCTGTTGCTTTGGCTGTAAATCACACGTGATAACATTACTTCAACCACAATGAATAATACATGCATGGCAATTTCACAACAATTAGTTTGACATACAATCTGACAGATTATGTGGATCTTTTACAATCTGAACATAAAAGCAAATGTCAAATAAAACCATAAAATGTTGGTACTACATTCATTCAACGTCTAAACAATCCCAGCTGTTATATAGAACAAAAGGTGCTGGGAACATTGAGGACTATGGCATGTATGGAAGATCTGAGTTGAACTCAGAACCAGTTTTGTTAACCTGGAGGTTTATTTAAAACCAGCCAACCTGCATTCACTGATTGTTTGTCACAAAATTTAGAAACAACCTGTCAAATTAAGAAAGTACTTACACTAGTGCAGTATTGTGCAATTGTATTGGAGTGGAATATAGTATAGTACAGTGTAGTATTTTTGTGGTGTAGTCTAGTGAAGTGTAATATAGCGTAGTATAGTATAGTGCAGCATAGTATGGTGAAGTGACAAATAGCCTAGTATAGTATAGTATGATACGGTAAACACAGTATGACAGTGTTGTTGTCTAATGAAGTGTAATATGGCGTAATATAGTATACTTGATGTTACAAGTAGGCCTAGTATAGTATAGTACAATGGTACAGTATACATATAGTATATTATGGAAGTGTTATTGTCTCCTGTAGTGTAATATGGTGTGGTATAGCATAGTATAGTATGGTATGGTAAAGTGAAGTGACAAGTAGGCCTATAGTATAGTATAATATGGTATGATACAGTATACACATAGTACGCTATATTATGGATGTGGTATTGTCTTGTGTAGTGTAATATGATGTAGTATAGTGTAGTGTAGTGCACAGTGCAGTACAGTAGTCTAACCTTACATAGCATAGCCTTATGTGGTGTGGTACAGTGTTGTAAAGTACAGAGTAGTATAGTATGTACTGTGTCATTATGTGCTGTATGGTGTACTACATTACAGCACAGTGCAGTATAATACAATGCATTACTTCCATAGTACTTTTATTATATTGTATTGTGCTGTATACTGTAGCACAATACAGCACACTATGTTATAATACATAATACAGTTAAGTATAAAGTACAGTCGAGCATATTTCAGTATAGTACAGTAACCTACAGCCACTCTATAGCACTGTTCTATCCTTTGTTAGGAATCTCTGTGTAATGCTTGGCTGTCAGTGTATATCTCATACTGGCGTAGCAATACGTGACTGAGATCCCTGCTAAATGATATATAGCACAGTATGACAACAAATTTAAATTTAGGAGCACAAAGGTTCATATTTGCAACAAGAATAACGCTCTGACGCTCATAATTCCTTCAGGAACTTTTATCATCTCGTGTTTTAGAAGCAACACAAATGTTTCCCCATTTCCTCTGTAAGGCCTCACTGGTCTCAGACAATAAGTGCCTGTGCTGTATACTGGAGCAGATTATTGTGTCATGGACAATAAACCATCTTCTCAACCTTCATGTGAACTTCAAGTGAGTGGATGACACAAGCTCCCTGAGGTTTGTTTTATGAGAATGACTTCACTCTTGCCTGTTTTTTAAAGAAGCCAATCAGCTCTGTTGAAGGCAGCTGACCTCCTAAACTGTACCTGCACCTTCAATCAGGATTGGACAAAAGATTGTGTGTTTGACCATCGACTCATGAGCAGAAAAGGGTCTGCAACAGCTTATTATCACAACCATGGCACAAAGATGAGGACCTCAATGACAACTCAGCCAATGGAAACATTAGAGGAATGTATCCTATACATGTACAACAGAAAGGCAGAAGTATCCAAAACACTAGTCAAACATTCAACTACTGATTTGAAGCCTGAAGATATGCGATCTGTGTCACTTAAAAATAAATAAATGGGACCAGTGTCCACTCATATTTGCTATACTATATTGTTCATTTTCTTCTGAAGGTGGATATTTATAATTTACAAAATTGCAAAATCATGATCTATTTATGAAGACCTGAAACAAATGTTTACTGACATTATAAATCAAGTGAGAAGTAGGTGCATTTCCTCATAGATTTCCATTCAAATTGAGTTCAATTCGCAACCCTTATAGTCGCCCTCTGGTGGCGAACTGGTACTTCCATTCTACGTCCTAGGCTACGTCCATTTCTTACATAGAGTCTATGGGTGAATCACACACAAACAGGAAAGTTTGACCCTTGCACTGCTTGTACAAAGATCATACAGTAGGGTTTCTCCTTCTGTGGATGAACTCAATTTTATTGGATGGAAATGTGCTGCTCCCTCCTTTTGAGAAATAACCAAACATTGATGAAAATCAAATAAAAAAAGAACCACCCAATTCCGCTCAGGAAACAGGATCATACACCAGCTCTAAAGCAACATCTCCAAAGTAGAAAGTAGAACTTTTAATTGGAAAGGGGAATTACCAGCTTCTTTTTAGCAGCAGCAGGATTGTACCACTGTGCCTAAGAACGACCCATTTGTTCTCTTTTGACTTATTAAGCTCTCTCATCTGATTTGTTCTATGGCAGAAAAGAGACCGCGTTAAACACTCTGAAGAATCATTACCATTATAACATACAGTCTTTCATTGGAACTTTTCAGAGAGGCACTATTCCAACTTCATTCTGGGAGGCTGGAAGCAATTTGTGTTGATTTCTATTGTCTCATTCTGGCAAGTGTGTTCTGTTATTCTGTACGGTCCATTTAGATAAATGATAGCTGAATGAAATAGATTTGACTATGAATGTGTGTATTGATATTTTGTCACATGTACTACACATTTATATACTGTTTGCACCTTGTCTTGCATTTGGTAATATTTAATGGCCATGTTCTCGTCCACACGAGGAGAGCAGACAAAATGTAACTCACCTAATAGACATGACTCAAGCGCTCCTCACCTTCACATGCAGTGATGCAGTCATGTGTCTGGCTCTGCCACAGACTGTGTTTAAAAGCTCATTACCTTCACCACCAGCTCATTCCAACACAAACCACAACGAGCTGTTGTATCTTGACCAGTGCGGAATAGAATAGTGATAGATCTCACAGTGTAGGATATGCAGAGCAGGACATGCATCCTGTCAACCCACCAGAGGATCTCAATACTGCTTCTTTAAGCGCCATCTGGTGGTCATGCTCTGCTTGCAACTAAAACAAAAGTGTCATCCCTCAGGTGCTTGGTTAGTGACATCATGAGGACATTGATGGTAAAGAACTTTTACTTACATTTGAGTCCTGGCAGTTTATTATTCAAAAATAAACAGATCTCTTGAGAAAAGATAAAGGCTTTAATGCTGGTGAGTTGACTCAGTCGTGGAGGAGGAGGAAGTTCAAGAGAGGAATGTGCGGGTGTTTTGTTTATTTGTATTTTTTTTTTATAAAGTAACCTTTGCTCTTACCAACAGTTCAAAATTTGAACGGAAAAGAAAATGTTGGTCTTTATTGTGACGGACAAGGATGTCTTGAAAAAGTAATCTACTTAAGGAGGAATGCATTTATTTATACATGCAGAGGAGGACAGAGAGGAAGGAAGACGTGATTAAGTCACAGGTCACTGATGCAATCAGCCTGCCTTAGGTTTTCCCCAACATTCATGTCAGCGTTTATTTGATTAAAATGCTGAATGCCATCAAATTACATCAATACCATGAACACTATATAAACTACCAAGTAGCTGAACACATTGATTAATAGGAGAACCCGATGCAGTGCATCAACCATTTGAAAGGCCTTTGTGCATGTGTACTTGTTATGTTGCTCAAACATTAATTATCATGTAATGCATTCAGACTACGCAAGCTTCCTCTGGCGGTACTTGGAGGAAAATCAGAAATAACAACCATCTTGATTATAGATTTAGTAGACCTATGAGGGATAATGGCAAAGCAGACCAACGGTCAGAATCTTTTTTCAACCAAGGTCAGAAAGTTAGCACGAAACAGATATCGATTCTTCTGCTTTTTTAGAATTAAGGAGATGGTGGCCTTCGACAGGGTGTCTGGAAGCTGACCACACTGAAATGCCCCATTATACATGTCTCTAAGAACTGGAGCTATAAGATCTGAAAAGGCCTTATAATACTCTGCAGTGGAGCCATCTGGACCAGGCAATTTACCGCTTTGCAACAATTGAATGGCTTCCTGGACCTCAACAGCAGTTATAAGCCCTCCCAAGCCTCTCGCAGTTTCACTGTCTACCTGGGAAAAAGTGACATTGTCAAACATAGCATGCACTACTTGGGATTGGTCAGAAGTATAAAGGTCTGCTTAAAATTTGGCAAAAGTTTCATTAATTTTGACTGGATCAGTACAAGTTTCTCTCAAGTCAGAACGGATGGCCGAGATTAACCTCCCACAGCATTCCCCTTCTCGTCTCCGGCAGATCGTTCAATTCAAAGAGAGCGGTAGCATTCGTCAGCTTACAGTCCAGCTTTAAACCTCCATTATCTAAAGAGTTTTGTACAAACGCAGAAAATTAGATCGAAGGAAGTCGGGCATGATCCGATATGACAATACAATGGTAGTAACAAGAGCTAACACGGTGTACGTGTGAGAAAACAGAGAAAAGCTTGGATGTGGGAAATTTACGCCATGTGTCTGAAAACCCAAGTCGGTCAGCAAAAGTGTCTAGAGTCTTGGCTGATTTGGTTAGAGGAAACACCTTGTTAGAGGATCTATCAAGAATTGGATCTTGGACCAAATTGAAATCTCCTCCCACAATAATATGTTAGATGTCAATGTTTGGCATAGACGTAAAAAGTTTAGTTATAAAAGACCTGTCGTCCCAGTTAGGGCCGTAAACATTAGCCAGAATAACTGGCACGCCTAGCAGTCTTTTATATGAAAAGACAAGTGGAATAGTAGAATTAAGACACCTGCTGTGACATTTCTGTGTTTGCAAAATGTCCCCAGGTGTTTTATAAAGGGCCTCGGGTCAAAATAAACAAAAGGAAAAGTACATATTTGTTAAGCAGTCAAAGGTATAACCAACAAATCTGCCCAACAACATTTAAGTTTCCAGGGATCAAGAGACTTCAGCTCTATAGTCCTATAAACTGAACTTGCGTTGTGAGGATTTTCTCATTATGAGGACACATGTGCTGAAGTTTACTTCTCTCTTTGGGACAACCTGTGGACGATTGTTTTCAAAGCGCAATCTTGCAAGTAATCGGTTCTGCTCAAGACGGGCCGACAGGAACCTGGAGAAGGAGCAATCTCATCAGAGAGGTTAGTAGCATTTTCTTCCGTAACTTTTTTAAATATGGTCTATACAGGGGCCAAAATTGCTGCTTTTTATCGTAGAAATCTGTAACACATTTTAACATAGTTCTGCCAACCTCATAATAATACATACCTTAAAAATGTACCGAAACACAGTTTAACATGTGTTCAAGTGACTGATATTGTAAATTACACAGCTTGTTGAGGATTGAAATATGTAATGTAATAATAATTATCCTATTGGTTTAAAAAACCATTGCCTTGTCGGCATATATTTGTGCATTCGAATATGAATATGTTCAAAGTTGATGAAAAACATTTTGAATGAGCTAAGCACAAATAATAATATATGCACGTAACAGTAATTATATGGTTATCTCATTTCAGGGTATACAAAACAGGAAAAACCAGGTTTAAATAAGGTAGGTCTGATATGTGTGCATGTGTGTGTGTGTGTGTGTGTGTGTGTAATAGTGGATGGCACTGTTGCTTTGCAGCAAGGAGGTCACCGGATTGACCAGGGGTCTTTCTGTGTGGAGTTTGCTTGTTGCAAACATGTGCATGCATGGGTTTTCTCCCACAGTCCAAAAACATGCAGAGGTCAGATGGGAAATTAACCATAGTTGTGAATGTGATAGTGAATGGTTGTTCGCATCTATATGTTTGCCCTGCGATGGACTGGTGACCTGTCCAGGGTGTACTATACCCTGCCTTTCGATCTATGACAGCTGGGATTGGCTCCAACTTCCTGTGACCCTCGTGTGGAGGATAAAGCAGTAAATGAATGGATGAATTGTGTGTGTTATTTGAGTTATTTTATACATTTTTTCAAGCTTTGTCTCAGTTTTTTTTCTTTGAGGTACCATATTGCTCCTTTTTCTCTCAAAATACCCTACATTTAAAATTAGGCTGCAATGGCAGGACATACACGAGGTGAACCAAATGCAAGATGTTTCTCTGCGTCACAAAAAAAAAAACATGCTTCCCAGATTATCACCACTAATATATCCAGAGGAAGAAGAACAAAATATGTTCTACGTCAGTCCTGCAGTTCGCAGTTCGACTGAAATCTGATTTTGGATGCTGAAAAATGTATATTAAACATATGTTGAAATAAATTGAAATTGTAAGGTGTTTGTTTTAGGCCCAAATAAATAGGAAATCATTCAAAAAAAGAGACCCTTTCTCTTTGCATCTCAGGAGGATATAAAACCAGGGGGACCTCGGGCTTTCAGGCTGTGTACAGCCCACAAAACATTAATACAAAAAAAGCTATTTTTCCACTTTTAAAGTGAATATCATGAAATACGGGACTAATATGTCCTCCACTTGGGCTTATTGTATACATGTAAGTGTGTCCAGATCAGGGTGAAATCACACAGAGTTGTCACATGCAAGCATCATGGTGGCTGTCAAGAAAAGAACATTTCGGGCAGCATTTTGCATTTTCCAAGTGGAATAGTAGGATTAAAGCACCTGCAGTGACATTTCTGCTGAGTTTGTCCAGGTGTCTCCAGGTGCTTTATGAAGCGCCTGCAGGGCAAAATAAGCAAAAAAGGAAAAGTACGTAGTTACTTATTTAAATGTGACCAAGCTGACCTGCCACAAACAAACAATTAAACAAACAACATTTTTTTTACAACTAGGGGAAATGTTTTGTGAGAACAGCATTTCCTGAATTTTCAGTGAAATGTAACACTCTCTGTTGATCACTAAAAATGTATGTCTACCATGTGTTCAACTAGTTAGTCCTCACTTAAGCAGAGGACAACAAATTGAAGTTTTCACAACTTAATGTACATTTTTGTGACTAGTTTAGTTTTCATGGTGACACACACACACACACTGTGTCTAATTGTGTAATAGACTAATGCTGCGTTCCAGAGCCCATCCGAACAAATGGGATGTGGGACTTATCTTACCTGGATTGCACTAGCTCCTACTTCAAAGCGTTCCAGCAATTGAAGTCGAATGTTAGAAAACATGGACGATCGCTGCGCTTTAGATTTATGTTTGAAGAGACATTTTGACTGTCAGTGATTCAGTCTACTTACATATACAAGCGAGCCGTATATGAAAAAGTGTTACATATCGATATGTAACGTCATGAGTATAGTTTTACCATAGCCTTACATATGTTCATGCTAACAGATAATACGATGACGATGACATAATTTCACACCATATCATGAAAAACAAGTTGTGATAAAATTGCTGTGTCTAAAACAACTCTACACGCAGAAAAGTAAAGTTTATAGCCTATTCATGTGATGGCGCCGCCATTATTCTCCGACGTCATTTTGGTAAAGTCGGGGTAGGTCGATCAGCCCTGACTTCGCGAGGAGGAGGTCCCACTTCGACAGGCATTCCAGTACACTTTTTCTAGTTGGAGGTAGGATAAGTCCCACGTCCAACTGGTTTGGATGACGCGCGACCCATAGACACAGCAATTTTATCACAGCTTGTTTTTCTACCTACATTGAGCGCTGTCTGTGTCTAACTAACTGTGACTGAGAGATTGCTGTCGTACTCTCGTAGTCTCGCGACGCGTAGCTCTCACATTCTCATGCGCTCTCCCAGGCATTTTAGTGAAATTAGGCACACAAGTCATTAAAAGTGAACAAATACTCAGTAGTACCGACACAAATTGGTACCAAGTGCAAAAAGTACCGGCTTTCGGTACCCAACCCTACCTATAAGAACACTAAATTGCCTTTAGCTGAGGTCGTTATTAAGGAGCAAGTGTAAGCCCATAGGTTCGACTTCCCCAGATCATGCAAACATATTACAGTTTAATGCAAGTGTGGGTTCTAACAATTACCAAATCTTTATGGCTGACTGAATGCTAAAACAATCTGTAAACATGGTTGTTTTTCCTCCCACTGAAGCACACGTCTCGTGTATATGTGCAGAAAACACTACATTTCTGACAGGGAACAACCCAGCTTCACACTCTGTGGTCTGTCAGTGGCGTCCTGATAGCGACGCTTCATTTCACCCTGAATGTTCTCCCGTGTGTTGTTTGACATCTGTAATTGGCTTATTTCGGTGAACAAAAGCAAATTCGAGGAATCTTTTATTTCGTTCCTTGCGGTATGAGAGCCTGGGCAGACGTGCAGTGGGTGGATAAAAACGACAGTGTTGACAATATCTCCTTATCTGCTAGCTTTGACCTGATGGGAGCAAGGCCATGGATGGATGCACCTCTCTTATCACCATATCTGCATCTGCAAGGCCAACCCATAGCCACTGGCCAAAGTTTTTTAAACACCGCCATGCCTCCAGGTTTCAGGTGGGCTTTTTGTTCTCTGTGCTTGCAGAATGCAGGCTGTGGGTTAAGGCACAATACAGTGTTTAGAGAGTAGGAACGAAACTGCACGTAGTCTTCCCCACATCTTATTATGCAAGGGAACACCCTGTTCCCCTTTTTCCAAGCTGGATGTCTACCTTTCACCTAAAAAGTGTTCCTGCACTTTTACCTAGACAGTTAAACATGATCATAAACTGAAAAAAATTTCCATTTATGGAACAAATGAACCCTTCAAGGTCATCAAATCCATGTTTTTCTTCTATATCTTTATTATTTATTGTGTATTTATTCAGATGGTATATTTCCCAAATAGCTCATCATGGACATAGTTTCTGTGCGCCGATAAACAAAATAAAGTGAAGAAGACGCAGAAAGAAAATAAATGAGTAGAACATATCAATACATTCGTAAATGAATCACAAGTAGTCACAGAAATGTGTCAAATCCTTCACTGTGTAATGGTGATGAACCTTGACAACACAGTACATTAAGAACACGGAGTGAACTTGTAGTTATTCATTCTAACTCCTCTCTACAGCTACATTCCATCCATAACACTTGAGTAAGAAACATTAAGGGCTGCTCTGTGTTCACTGACTTCAGATCCAGGGTTGAGGTAATAAAACGTGTTTAGTTACTCTTTTTTTTTTTAGTTCCTTTTGCATGTTCCATTACTTTCACTGCAGGGACACGGGACAAATCAAAGAAAGGGGAGAGAAGATCAAATCGTGGAGGTGGGTCCTTTACTCCTTTTCTGAGCCTCTGCGTGTAGAATGATGATGAAAAGCTGCATATGTTTGTTTATAATATGGTGAGTTACTTCATACTAGGTATAATTGGCAGTAGTTGGTAAGACTTGCAGATGGCAGTGGAATGATTCTGCCTACAGGTGATTGTGAAACCACAGTTATTACTTGTTTAAAGCAACTGTCTGTAGCAAGTAGATATTGGCACTTTTGTAGCCCTTATTTGAACAGTTTGAACATTGAACATTACTCAAGACGGTAAACAGAGGTTGCTTTGATAAGGAAAGGCAAATACTATGTTTTGAGGAGAAGGGTGATTGATCAAGCTACACCAGAAAGAAATTGACAGAAACCTCTTTAACTGGATTATGGATATTCTAAGGGAAAGGAAACAATTTATGTCAAATCATGGTCCGAAATCTCAGAAAAGGCTGTACTACTTTATACTCATAATAAATGATATATAAATGATATGATAACTTCTGTGATAAAGCGCACAACAAAGATAGTCCCATAAAGATGGTCTTGATGGATTGTTGGGAGAGGGCAGAAAAATGCCCAAACTCAAGTTATGTGTGGATACAAGATGAAGTTGCAGTCAGAACAAATGAATGTCCCCAAAGTAGACTTTTGTCAAACAGTGTTGTGACCTGAGCGACTGGAATGGCTTCTGCAAAATGCTTGTGTAGATCAGATGAACGTTACCCACCAAAGTAAAGTAACAGATCTGTTACAGAAATGTTACAGTTACATGAATTACACTGAAAATTCAGGATTTTACTGTTGCTATAATGCCTTGGGCAGATCAAAGCCTGGGTGATGTAAGAAACTGAATGCCCAATGTCAAACAGAGAGCTGTCCTATGCTCACATGTTTCGAATTTGTCATGCCCAGTTTAAAAAAAATAAAATCTCCAGTTTTGATTAATGTAAATAACATCCTGGATGGGTCTATGTGGTAAACTGTAGTCGTGAGTAAAATCGTTAGGCTTCATTTGGTACATTTAAGTGGAACATTATCTCGGTCACTGTTATCTTGTGAAGCTGGAGATGACTGGACGTTGACATTTTGAAGACACTAACTGGTCTTCACTCTCCGTTTATTCCCAAGGGAACATTTTTGATGGTTGAGTCTTTGGTCTTCGGGGTCAGCATGAACACGTTATTTTATTTTATTGAATTATGAATTGACTGATTGCAAGCAACTAAGTTGTGAGATTGGCGATCGGGCGGAACACTCTGCTGTTGCTTATGTTCACGCACGGAGCCGTTTAATTGTTGCACCAGGGAGCTGTCAAGCCATCACAAGTGCCTCCTAGTTTCACAGTAAGTTCTCTGTTATTGTCCTTTTTACTGCTAATTGAACGGAATATGTTCGTGTAAATGGTAGAAGTTCTCTGTTTGAGAGTGTTTTAACTGTCTAACCTTACTGAACCACTTTGTTTAGAGCGTTTGCTACCGTTAGCGTTCTGGAAGCTGCAACGTAGAGCTAGGAGCAGGGTCATTAGCAGTGTTATTAGCAGGGTTATTTCATGTAAATTAAACCAGTATTACGAGCAGGTCTCCAACATGTTGAGTATCTAGTGTTTGGCCATTTCGCATTCTTAGTGGTGTGGTAATCCAAGTATCCAAGCATGTAGATTTAACATTTCTGAACATTGTTCATTTTTGTTTATTTTAAGCGACTGCCATTTTTACACTGTCGTAGTAAAAGTAGATGTTTGATTTGCACACTGGTGCTCAGAACACAGACCCTTAATGTTAACATGTCTGCTGCGAATAAGGCCTGTAAACAAAACAAACGAACAAAAAACACATTTAGGTCCTCTTGAAATAGTCTTTCCACGAACAAATGATCAAAACACGCAGCAGGACAGATATTAAATGGGATAGAAACTTTAAAGATGTGCATGCAACAGGATCTTCCATTGTATTTCAGTAATGTCCTTTATTCTTTTCATTTTCATTGACTCAAATGACAAGGACTCTTTCGAGGACATAATACCGGGATCATGCGGTTCTGCATTAACATAGACACAAGACTAATATTTTTAGAGGGGCCTCATGTTGATGTGTCCCTGTGCTTCTCCTTGAAAGATAACCTGTACTCGACTTTCAATGTCATAACAGATTCTGGCACTTGTTGGCTTATAATCAGGAAAGTATTTGTTCACCAGCGTTTCCTCTTGGATGAGACCTCATCGAGTCTGTCAGTTATCCCCCAAAAAGGTTTTCAGAAAAAACACAACCCTAAAATGACGAGGGAAATTACAGCGCATTGATACATGGTACAAATCCATCTGGGCTCTTCCATTTTAATCAGTTTTCTAGCAATATCAACATTGTATTGGTGTGTTCCATGTACAGTAAGGAGTCAAAAATATCCCTAATTTCTAATGTGTAACTGCGAACAGTTTATGTGTTGTGTGTCTGACTGTAACAATGATAACTCGGGCAGTTTTAATCCAATTGAGATTAAACTTGGCAAGGTGCTGGGGGTAAATGCACCCAAAGCACATAAACATATAGTACATACAATTACAATCATTTACGATTCAGTTACAGGTTATATAATATATTTGTTCTTCGAGATTAAAATTAAAAGCTACACCCCATGTATGAATGACTCGATCACATTAGCAATGTTACAAGCAAGTGTCCCTGGTTACTGTGTGTTTTCACAAACACCACCGCAGATGCGGGCAGATTGTTGCTGTTTGTTGTCCATATCATGAATTGTTTCTAAATTGTTTTAGCCTCACCAAATCGAAAGTGTTTTTCAAATCATGACTCGTCTGTACTTTTGTATTATGTATCTTTTGTTTATAAAAGTGAACAGTCGGTGAACTGAATTATTATATTTTTTTCAGATCTCCAGGATGGCCCATGCAGACGGCAAGGTGCTCGTTCTGGGAGCACTGGCTGGGGTGGCTGGTGTCGGTTTAGCTGTGATGTGCTATCAAGGTTTCAGTTCAAGCCGAAGACCCTCCTGGGCTGGGTATCGCCTCACCCGCACTTATGAACACAGACCTGATGTCATGTTGGTGGATGGTCCAAGTCCGCTTGGCAGTCAGGCTGAGGTGCTCGAGCGCCTGGAGGCCCTGATCCAGTGTGTGTCTGAGCTGAAGGATGAGATGAAGGCATTGAAGAGTGCTCTTCCCTCACTCCAGGACCAAGTCAGGGAGGAGCTAAGGGGACACGATGAAGCACGTAGACCCAGCCCTCTACACAGAACCACCCCAACACGGAGGAAAAGAGCTGCATGTGCTGTCACTGGCACCAGAACTGAGGGTCGGAGCTCAGAGGAGGCAGAAAGTGAGGGAGGGTGAGTAGTTTGCTGCCGAATGTTATCTTCTACTCCTCACCAGTGAAGTCCAAGTCGAGTCCCAAGTCTTAAATGCTCAAATCACGAGTCACCAAAGAAAAGTTCTAGTCAAGTCTTGGTCGTGTCCTCAGTATTCGATCTCCGAGTCATCGAGGTTGAGAGGCTCATTTAAATAACTGATACTTATATAGAAAATACTGACTAAATAATAACTGATGTGAAAATGTAAAATCAAATAATTCATGTTTAATTAATGTAAATTAAGCATATTTAAATTTAGATACTATTGCTTAATAGCATCTTTAGGTTTAAACATAGACTATTAACTCTACTGTGCACTACAGACAAAACTTGTGTGCACTTATACACTACTACATGGACATAAAGAAAACAGCTAATACTAATGAGCCGTCAGGGCCATTCAAAGTATGTAGAAGAAATACATTTCTGTGTGTAAACCTTTATTATGCTGCACCTCTGTGATAGCGGTAGTTGGACATAATAATTTTTCATTAAAAACAGGCTTTTTGGTTTGCTGGTGACACCTAATTCACAGCCAGTGCACAGAGTAGCTTAACTGAGATTTCTCTGCGCTGACTGCCGTCTCTATGATTCTTAACTTAATGTTCAAATTATGCTAATGTTATGCATGTTTTCTTACTTCTGTGATAATTTCTTTCCTCCCTGTGCTCGGTGAGACAGATGAGTCAGCTTTGCTTCTCGTTCACATTTTCCCAACCTTTTTACATAAGATTTATCTGTATATTTTTTTAACTAACATCCCATCGCTTCTTCTTTATATACGCGTTATTTAATAATTCATGAACTGGACTACTTTTTTTAAGTATATTTATTTGGCAAGCTACAATATTATGACATGAATCAAATTTCTGGGGTCTGGCTCATTGCATATTGTCCCGAGACATGGATACTGTGATAACAGCGGTGGTGATACTCCTGCTTTACTGTCATTATTACATAGTTTGTCCAGCAGATTTCACTGTTTACAATATTTAGAAGCTGCTGCTGCTGCTCTTGAGTTGACACTGAACAGCTGAGAAGATGTAAATGCTTTAACATTAGTGTGAATGACCTGCCTTTCAGATCACATACACAAATGCATACAATTTATATGACCCAATATATTAGAATCGGTTTTATATGAGCTGCAAACTTTTATTCACGATAACCATTGCAATAGATATAAAATATAAAATTGATTTCAGCTACTTTTGGGCTTTATTGCTCAGTATGTGGATACAAAAAATGTGTGAAGCTCCTACTGTACCAGTAAAATTGCCTGCCCCTTTTATAATATAAATTATAATTTTGACAGTATGTACATTGGCCTCCGGTGCTGTAGAGAATATCAGACTAATCAAGCACTGCATGCCAAGTCACCCACCTCCACCCTCAGCGAAATACCTTGATTTTATTCCAAACTTCAGTAACATAAACAACAGATGTGTTCCTTTTGATCGAAATACCATTTAAAGGACTTCTCATATGCAAAAAAGATATTAACATATGAAGCAAATGATTTAATGCGATCAGCAGTCAGTCAGACAGGGACATGATTATATCTTGTGAGACTTCAAACAACTTATACTAACATACTTATAGGTATGATATCCAGGTTCTGCCAAAGATGTTACACACGGGACTTAAAGAAAATGCCAAGAAAACATAACCACTGCGTTCAGAGATTAACCACACAGTGTTTAATTGTGTGACGAACCTGCAGATCAGTGCTGAATGGCTCCTCCCAATCTCCGACACTGTCCTTTGATGAATCAATTGCCCAAGAGCAATTTTTTACAACTACAACAACATGAACTAGGTCATCTGAATAATCCAATCCAACGTGTTGTAACACCTGTGTCCTCTAAGAATCACAAAGTTTGTTTTGTTGTTTTGACAGTTGTCATCTAGTGTTGCACATTCTCCAGTTAAGTCATATGCAACCATATGCACAAACACACATAAATGGTAAAAAATGTCAATTACAAACCTTTTTAATTAGATTCCATCCCTTGAGTGATTTTTATTTCATTTTTCAGCAGTAGACATAATGAAAAACAGAGGACATTTCAGGACATGTAGGTTTGTTACCATTGAAAGTATAACATATAGACATGTTAGTAACACCATATCATATGGCTCTTATTTTAGGACAAATAACATCTCTGTTTAACATACCTTGTGTTACCATCACATCCTCATTTGCTAGAGGAGCAGATGGAGGTGCAAGACACCCTGGAGCGAATGAACTTCACAGGTTCACTATGGTTCACAAAGTGACAGTCGTTGGCTGCATCAAATGTACTAATTACAGCTCGGGCTATTATGCTTTAAAAGAAATCGCATCACGGACACACCTCCCATAATTTAAGAGCCTTTCCTGACGCTCTGTTATTTGTATGAGCAGAGGGTGTGTGGGTGGGAATAGTGCGATAAAAATTCCAGCCCCTCAGGGAATGAGTAGCGTTCCCCCAGAGGAGCCAGTTCCACCCCTAATCCTCACATCCATTTAAATGGCTCTTTGTATCTATTCAACTGGATTGGAAGTGTTTGGAGCACAATATCATCTTATTAGAGTCATTATTCTAATCACTGCATTGTGAATCAGTGTATTAATTGATTTGTGCAAAAAAAGTTTCCAGAAAAGCCAGTTCAACTTTTAGTGGCCTTACAAACAAATCGGTGACCTTGAGTGTCATGAAAGGCACCTCCAGATATAATGCATTATTATTATTTTTATTTTTTATTTTTTTTTTTTTATTTATTTTTTTTTTTTTTTTATTTATTTTTATTTTTAATTTTTATTTTTATGTTGAGGCCTGTTGTTGAGGCCTATGTTGAAGCCTCTCCGGCTTCCTCCCACAGTCCAAAAAACATGCGATATGGGGATTAGGTGAATTGGTCACTCTAAATTGGCCGTAGGTGTGAGAGTGTGAGTGAATGGTTGTTTGTCTCTATATGTGGCCCTGTGATGGACTGGCGAACTGTCCAGGGTGTACCCCGCCTATTGCCCAATGTCTGCTGAGATAGGCACCCCCCGCGACGAGTAGATGATGGATGGACATGACATAATCGTTAATTAGATTTTTGCCCTCCAAAAAGGAGCATTCTGTATGAACGGGGCCTTTAACACATATTTCCACAGCAAGCTGTGCTGCAGGACATGATAGATGCACATCATGAATAATGATTTTGATTCCTCTTCTAGAAGCTAAAGCTAAATGATTTTCAAACGTATAAAAAAAAAAAGTATGTGTAATTGCAGATGATAAATCTAAAAAGTATACATTTTGTGTAAATAGTGTATATATTTGTTGGTAAGATCCATAATATGTTTTTTATATAATTATCTTTATATAATAATATATATTATATATTATTATATAAAGATAATTATGACAATAACACAGTACAGTGCCAATCAGAGTCTGTGCAGCAATGAATATTACAGTGCTACACCAAAACCAGAACACTCATTAAGACAGTATGTGTTAATTATGTTGCAAGTGTAGCGTACTGTTGATTTAAATGTAAACCCTTCCTCGAAAAGGATTCAAGTTTCATCTGTTTACTTCATTGACTCCTCATGTGTCACAACTGCTTCCTCAGTGCTGTTTCTCTACAGACCCATCAATCATCCTGTCCGGGTGCCAAGCTGTCAGGGCCTCACTTTTAAGTGTCTTGTAGGAACTTGTAACTCATTGAACAGTTCTCACTCGGTTTATTATCCACAGCACACCTCTGAAGCTCAAGGACATAACTTTTTTCATTTCCCAAAAAAATATTACATTTATGGCAACGGATAGTTGTTGATTTAAGCAGATTTAAGGTGCATTTTTGTTTAGCAAGGGGCAAGCCTGATCAACACACACAGAAATGTTAAGAAAGAGAAAAGAGAGCTCATTGTCTGCTCTGTGATTAAAAGCTTTAGTTTGTCTCCTCTGTGATGCGGTGGTTCATGCTGCTCTGCAGCTGTCTGTGACCAAGACATTCAGATTTATATCCTCAGATTCATACCTCAGTTGATGTCTTTCAGCCAAGCAAACATGTGTTTGAATTAAGAGTACATTGTGTCCCAGTGCTGATGGATTCCGTTTTCTGTTTTATCTTAGTCAACTTGGCTGGTCTGACTGATATCTGTTGAGTTTATCTCTGTCCATCTGCATTTCTTATTCATGTTTCTTAATGGTCTTATGAAGGGTTAGGATTAGGGTAAAAAAAAAAATAACACCATGCTCCCTGAAATTTTGTCTGCTCTGTTTTTTAAAAAATCTGAAGTCTAAATTAAAATGATCAGAGTTTTTGGCCTTAAAATGTGATTGGATTATGAATTACATTTTATTTATACGCTTCCATGCCAACATCAGCCATAGTTTCCGGGTTATCTGTCTGTCTATCCCATTCCTGTTGTTGTGATATCTCAAGAATGACATGATAAATCTTACATTTAGCACAAACGTTAAGTTTAGTGGCCAAAGGTGAACTGCCACGCTCAGTGTTACCTCAGAAATTATGCATTTTTTCCCCCCGTTAATGTGAAAGCAATGGAAGGACATGAGGGAATCTGTTAAAATTTGGCACAACTATTGCCAAAAAAAGTACAAGTATTAACTGCTACACATACGCACGTGGTCTGTATAGTCATGCTGAGGTTGTTGAATGAGGATACATTAGTATACTCTGCAAGTTACTCTGGAGCCCAAATTCCTTTATATCTTTGCCGTGTTATTTCCTGTTTAAAGTAGTTGTTATTCACATATCAGGATGGTGATTGAGAACTGGCTCCAGTTGAAAACCGGTTCCATCTTATACACATCATCAGAGTTTTATGACTTTTTGAGCTTATCATTTTCCTTTTCTTGATGCCCAAGTTGTGCTTTGTAAATTGATTATATCAAACTCAAACATCTTTGCTGCTGGAAACTTGCAACAAGAAGACGACATTGGCAGACAGGGCACACTAGCCTCCCACATATACTCTAGGTTCTTCTTGGGTGGCCTGCTCACAAGGTGGATTAAGACGCTCCCAGTGAGATTAAATCACTTGCTTTCAACTGGCGTGAATCTTAACAACATACCTGAGTTGTTAGTGTCCAAATTAGTTTCAGCCTCCGTATGGTGTGAACATACAAGGTGAATTGTCACATTCATTCTTGACATGTCATTGTCTGTTGGAGAAGATTTCCACCTGTAGTACAGGTACTGTACTCGTCACAGTGGAGGAGAGAATAGTCAGAAAGAAAGTGATGCCCAGTCATGTTGTCAACAGGTGGCTCAGCCATGGATCAGTAGGAAAGTGAGTTTTACTTGTAAAGTGTCACTCCCTGCTCAACCTTTGGGGGGCATGCGGAGAATAAATAACTAGACTCCAATCAGTTGGCTATTGACAAAAGTTGAAGAGAAGGCAGTGAAAGCCTTCTCTTCCTGCCGTGTCCCGTCACCACAGCTACGCAGCCTGAATAAGCCAGGCTGCATGTTCCAAGGCCTGGTGATGTTGGGATGGTAACTCTGGTTTGTTTTGAACACTGTAACCTCAGGGACTGCTGTTGCTAAGCCCCATTGAGAGATCCCTTCGTTGCCCCCTGGGGTCTGTATACTGAAAGGACGATCTTTGTGAGCTCACAGTCTGTTAAAAGTGAAAGTTAAAGAGCCCATTTGCAAGTTTTTGCTATTCCTATTTAACTACGATTAGCAGCAGTAGATGTTTTTTTTTTTTTTTGCTTTTGAATCCAACAGAAACTTTGCCAGTTCAGTGGAGCTGTCTCAAGTGCTGTGAGGTCAGAGGTTAGCTTCCATTAGCAGGGTTATTCTATTGGCTTGCTTCGTCTATGTTATCTCTAGCTCATTGAGTCACTGTAACATCCAGTCTTCCCCTAAAAATTAGCTCTGCTCGGATGAGGGCATTCTAAACTCTTGTCTTGTGAATGCAAAATTGCAAGGATAATGGTTCCCACACAAATATACTGCACATTACATAAGCACACACTATTACAAATAGATCCTCTGCTTCTTTTTTTTCCTTTCAGCTTGTGATTCATGACCCGCGGAATGGCGTGACAGGAATGCGCTGATCATTCAGTACTGTGCCGCTTATCTCTCCAGCTGCACTGAGTAAATAACTGCTGAATGAATAAAAGCACACAAGGTTGAATGAATTAGGGATGAATGAATGGGTGAGTGAATGATTGACATAGGACTCAATAAAGTGACTGTCTTGTTGATACGCTGAAATGCACTTAGATATACTATCTTGCACGTTTCTGTAGCATCATGTGGCCAGACAAAAAAGAAATGCCACAACAGTCAGATTAAACACAAAAGCCATTCAAATTGTTGAAGCTTTAATGGTGTATTGGCCAAAAAATGATGTGAGCCTTGCCAGCAGGTTTAATAGTTTACTCTGGGGTTAGTGCAGAGAGCAAGGCTGTAGGAAGGCGTTGCACCTATATCCCAAAATGATAGTATAAAAACAGAGATCACTGTCCAAAAAACAACTTTGAAGACAATTCTCAATTTCCTACATAGTACAGTTACAAAATAACTATCTACATTTAAAATTTTTAAAAAATGTCTGCAAACTAAAATGCTTTCAGTATGCTCATTTGTTGTTCCCATCACATTTGTCCTTAGTGTGGAATGGCCTGTTGACTATGAAAGCTGTTCTACATCTTTTTACACCTGTTATCATTAGGATTGGGTATTATTTGATTTCTATTACGTTATTGCAGTATTATCATCCTGTATGCAACCTGAGGTTTGTGTGATGGTTTCATTCTCCATTACTTCACCTCTTCAATTGTCACCACACGATAAACCCAATCACAACACTTATTTTTAATACACTTTTCCACCTTTGTCAAGGCCTAGTTTGTGTTCCTAACCCTAGTAGATCATAGCAGTCGGGGCTAAAGGTGCGCAATGTGGGTGGAGTCAGGAAGCAGCCTCCAGTGTGAAACAACGTTTGGTTCTACAGTACTTCTGTTTCTTGCTCGCTCAAACACGTTCCTCCAGAACCATGGCTCACAGCCCGAAATATTCCTATAACCACTGTTGACGCACATGCACCTGCTGCCAAAACTTAATCAAGGCTTTTTACAATTTTCTGTCTTTGATTTCTTCCTGTACTTTTAATATTATAGCTATTTGTTGTGCTGCTGTTGCTTCTTAAGTGTTATCTAAGAGTTTTAGTTCACAGGACTACTGTAGTTGAGACGGTACCATAAAATTTTTATGTGAGTATTGCACGCCACACCGTAGAAAACAATTGTCTCTGTGTCCACGTAAACATTTGTGGGTATCCACGTCGAGACATCAAGCTAGCATTTATAAACAATGAAGTGATACACTTATGTAGACCTTAAAACATGACTTTGATTGATCTGAAAAACTCCTTCACTTAAGTGTTTTCATTTCACCTCACAAATAGAAGATGTTTTACGACGTACTTGAACAAAGGCCATCGTCTTTAGAGAATGTGGCGAAATTTAGGCAGTTAGCTTAGCTGTCTTATCCACAGCAATCTGCAACAGGACATTTTACTGACATGTTATGGTCTCTTTTGTCACAGGTATATAACCGCGTTGACAGACTCTGAGGACGAGGAGCTGAGTGATGAAGAACAGAGGGTCGAAGAACAGCCTGCAGACAAGTTGTCAAACGTCCTTGAAAGGATTGACTGTTTGCATCAGGGCACTGAATCTGAAAAAATGGATGCTCTCAACATCCTTTTGGAGCAAAGAGAGGAGGTGTGTTAAAACTCTGTTTATTCTCTTTTTATATGTGTTTATGTTGCTATATCTAACACTGATGTACTTCTGTAGTTTGGACAGGACTCTGAACTCCTTTGGCGGCTCGCCAGAGCTTACTGTGATCTGCATGACCTCAGCTCCACTCTGAATGAGAAAAAGGACTTCGCAGAAAATGGTAATTTACTAAACCCCGACTTAATGCCCTATTAGCCAATTATCTAGTCCAGGTGATACAACGTCATAACCCCTAAAGTGTCTCATCCAAAGAAACCTAGATCCATGCAGTTCTCTTTGTTTCTTTGTTGTTGACCCATGCCAAAAAAGTGTGTGTCATCTTTCAGAACAGTCTTAACAATCTACATTGGTTTTTTGTGTGTTGTATCATATGTTGTTTGCAGTGATTTGAGGAATGTGATCAAACCTGTGGTTGTCAATAAATAACAGATGGAGACCGCAGCATCACAACCTGTACAAAATGTTGGGGTTTTCTTACGCTTTCAAACAGGACACCATAGAGTCAAGTCGGCTTCATGATGACAAAACCTCTTTTTGTCACAGACCCTTTAATAGCAGGGTACAATGACTTGCAGCCAATGGTAATACTTTATTTCATAAACTGAGCTGTTTCTAATTCTGCAGTTCTGAAGTTCAGACCGGATTTACACTACCTGTTTCTCTGTGATCCATTCTGAGGCTGTGCCTCTAATTAGAGCTAGCCAGGTACCTCCTGGTGCCACCTTTGTCACTACAGTTGACAGTGTTTGACACATTCATACAAAACAACAGAGCATCACAATTAACATTCATTTGAATATTAGTAGAGTGAATGCAATGAGGCGCTTTCCTCTGTGTGATGAAGGATTAAAGTTAACAAGAGTTTTTGTTCAATTATTTTGTAATCTACAGAAGACTTTTCTGGACCTCTTTGGCATTGACTTTGGTCTTCTCTTTCTGTATGGCATGTCAAGTCAATGTTTGTTGTTCTTTAATCCAGTGCCTGGTGATGTATGTTGATGTATGTTCTGTATCCTGTTGTTTTGTCTGACAACACACCTTTTGATTCTGCTAATCCACCCTCTTCATTTGTCATGCGGGAAAATGTCAGAGGTGAATCAAGTGTATTCAGTTTGTGTTAAAATGGAGCAGCATTGACAGTATCTGTTGTCTGTCTTTCTTAGGGAAGAAAATTGGCATGGAGGCAGTGAGCCTGAACCCGACCAGTGCTGAAAGCCATCGGTGGTAAGTTTGATTTGATTCCTTCAATTCACATTTCACACAGATTTATTTTTGTCAGTGAAGTCTTGTTGCCAATTCAAAAACAAATCCATCGGCTGTACTTGAAGATGCGGTTTGATGACATGTGACTGTCATTAAGCTCTATTATGGGAATGACTAATGATTGAATTTCACAGAATGAAAACATCAAACAGGTACTCTCCCGGATTTGGAGGTGTGTGTGTGTGGGGGGGGGGGGGGGGGGGTTATTTTGAGCAAAGTGTCCGGAGCAGCTGTTCCTTGGTGTTTGACTGGAGGTTTGATTTGTGCATTTCTTAGACAGTTTAGCTAAAGTTACTTTTTACTTTTTACAGATCAAATCAAGGCAGATAGAATATGCAAAGAAAAGTACACATTTTTTCAAATAGGTGTGAGGTAGTGAGGTAGGCAGTGAAGTATTGCTTCATGCTTTACAGACATGCATGGTGGTAAGATAATAGTAGCTTACCTCCCAAACATCTCCTTCCTGCAGATCACCCCCTCTCAATCAACTTGATGGCATCACATCCACTCAATTCCATTCTAGGAATGTAAACACAGCCCAGTTTAGCTTTTTTCAGATTGATTGGCAGTTACACAGGAATAGCACTATTAATGGTCTTCTGTTGTTGCAATTGCTGTCCCTGTATGGAAAAGTTTTTAAAGCTAGGCATAGTGCTTGAGGTTACACTGGTGATAGATGATGCATTTTGGTGCATTTATTGTACTGGAATTGTGTGCCCATGGCCTGTTTTTCTGAACATTTTAAAAGGTTGTATATATAAATAATATATATATATATATATATATATGTATATATATACATATATATATATCGGCGACCTTGAGTGTCTTGAAATGCACCTTCAAATATAATGCATATATATATATATGTGTGTGTGTATATGTATCTATGTGTATATATATATATATATATATATATATATATATATATATATATATATATATAATATAGTTTAGTTTATATATATCACACATATAAAAATCATATATATATATATATATATATATATATATATATATGATTTTTATATATATGATTTCAGAAAGGACCTCTAAAACCTGAGGTTCAATGCCTACTAAATTATTGATTTCTCAGCCTCTGTTGCAGATAGAAACACAATTCAAAAAGTAGCTTACTTGGATACACTATCACAAAAAAACGTAAAAGTAAAGTGAGTAACTAAATTAAAAAAACATTAAGAAGATAAAGTAATATCAACTTGTGTCAATGCCTTGATTTAGTCCTGATGGAGTGTGAAGAACAAGAACAGCATGTAATGACTGTAACAGTCTGCTTCACATGTGACGATGATGGTGCTTACATCGCTGTGACATCTGCAGGTAAATCCACTTTCACCCCTGGTGTGCGGTTGAAAACACTCCGTCGTTTACGGTGGTAATTCTCCATCTTCCGTCAAACCAGCGGTTTCAGCGCGTTCAAAGTTATCAGCAATGACGCCATCGAAGCCAAGAAACTCCAAATAAATTTCAAAACGAGGTCACGAGGAACCCTTATACCCCCTGAATATTGATGTACCCGCTTGCCGGCGTCAATGATAGAATTACGCAGCCATGCTCCCGGCTCTAATGGTAGAAATGCAGCAATGCTTCCCCGGCGTCAATGGGTTAAAGATTCTCCTGGAAATCAGGCCCAAACTGCCTGATCAAGCCTAAAGTTCATAATAGGATACTTAGTATTAACTCAAACACATACCTCAGCACTCAAGACATCAAGCAAAATAAAAGGCTGTGTTTGTTTAGTTAATTAAGAGCAACAGCTTTCAAAAGCTTAATGCTAAATCCTATATCCTCTCATGGAATTTGTAAAATTCTTAAACCAAGCAGAAACTTTGTCTAAGTTGAATCGACAGAGTAAAGTAGCTAAAGCTGCACTTAAAAGGGGGGAGGAGGCAAGGACTGGGGATGGTGCCAGGCAGTGTTTGAAGGAAGTTTATGTCTGAGGTAACTGTTAACTTAGTGTTCCGATGCCGTGAGAAAAGTCACCTGTTTTCCTTGAATGCCGCCCAGCTTGTCACAATGTGACAGATGTTGTTTGTATGTGGTGCAAGTCACTTCCTGCTCTACCACCGAAACTATTCACTGAGACTTCCAGTAACTGAGTTGTTTTATGAACCCTTTCGTTATATATCTTTTGAAATCAAAGTTTTGGTAACCAAGTTAACTGACATATACAGTTAGTTAGTACTTCTAAACACAATAAAGCAGTAGTGAGAGCCGCTGCAGTTTCAGGAGAAAACAAAGATGAAGCCTTTGCATCGCTGCATGTAAAGAGCTGTTAGTGGATGAACATTTGTGTTGCTTATGTGTCTGTACATGAGCCCGCTGTCGTATTCTCAGCATTTGTGCTAAGACACCACAAAGCTGACACAATTTCTCAATAGGCAAGTACAATTGGATGTGCTCCAAAACATTTATTAATAAACTCCCCACGTGTGATCACACAGACAAACTCGTTCATGATAAACCAGTTTTAAATTGTCAACTGTCCAATAACTGTTCAGCTATTCATTTTCGTATGTTTGAAGCAAGTTATACAACTAAAATCTGCACCATGTGATTCAGAAAGAGTTTATTAGTTTATTTATCTTTTTGAAAATGTCCCTTTTTTTCACAAATAGATTATTCTAGCTAGTGATCTACTGATCTATTGCATTGTCTCTCAGGCCTTGGAGTCTTGAGTAGACCGTTTCCTTAAACCTGCACTTCCCTATCTGTTCCTCGCATGACAAGTCAAGAGATTTTATTATTGACTACACAATGTAACCACTGACACTGCGTACGACTTCCTGAAATGTCAACATCTATGTCAACAAATATGTCTTAATGTGCTGGCAATTTCTCCCAAAGGCTTCTACACTCTTAGAAATAAAAGTGCTTAGTAAAACCATATAAAGTTCTTTGTCTTGTCCTCATAGGAGAACCCTTTTTGGCTCCAGGTAGAACCTTTTTTATAAAGGTTCCACCTGAAACCCTTTTGGAGCATTCCACCAAGAACCCTTTTGAAACCTTTTATTCAGGAAAGGGTTTTTCAGAAGCAAATGGTTCCAGGTAGAACCTCAGCTCTTGTAGAAGGACCCTTTTGGAACCCTTATTTCTAAGAGTATAGAATACTATCAAGCCTTCAGGACGCCTAAAGGTCCTCCTTCACTCTGAACGAGGTGCTCAGTTAGTTGAAGAGCGATGTAGCAACAGCTCCAGCATTTATAAATATGGGGAGGAGTCTGAGAAATTGAGCTTCATGGTGATTAGACAAGCATGTGACTAAAGAACCAATGTGAAAATTCCACTTCAGTAATTGTAGTTTGACCAGAGAGGCAGTAGATTTGCAAGTGAATCAACGAATGACATTACGAGACACCCGTATACCATTGGAAGATGTATACTTGGACTACATGAAGTGCTTTTTTGACAATATGAGTGTGAGGCCTGTCTGGGAGATCTTATTGGCTCCTGCATCACTGGCTTTGTTTGTATGTGCATATTCAATTATCCCAACATCCCATGTGAACTCGGTTCATGTAAATCCCTGACTGCAGGGCCTCTCTGGTGGTACAAAGGCCCATGGATTAAACAGGCAGCCTAAAGCAGAGCCAGTCAGAGGAGGTAGAATGGTGTCACCGTAGCAGCATTGTGCTGTGTTCCCTTGTAGCTGTGGAAACCCTGCGCATGTGCATGTGCATGAACTTCAGCCCATGCTGTTCTTTGGTCTCATCATTGACGGGACAGTTGACAAATGGTCCAACCTCACATGCGTATAAAACACTATCTGCTAATTAGGGATGAGGCAATGTGAAACTAATTGCCTCTTATACTTTGGGAGATGTTTTGTTGCATATGCTTTTTTTTGGCAAACTGTAAGGACACAGACTCTTGTTTATGCTGTTTCCAAATAAATCAGTATGTTGATGATTAGACGGCCCTTTTAAGTCGCTAACATGAAATGATCTATCCCCAGTCATGGTTTTTCTGATGATGGAAATTCACCATCGTAAAATTATATTGAATACTTTTTAGCACTGTCCAAGATAATATTGTGTATCTGTCCCATCCCTACTACTATTTCCGCCATTCACTGCATATCAGTGTATCAGCGCACTTCTTCTACATAGTCCTTGAATTCCTCAAGTTCCTCCTGCTGTTTCTGTACATGTTTTGACTTGGAGTCTTGCCTGGCCCTATCCGTCTTTGAATGCGCTGTCTCTGTCTTTGGATTTTGAAGGCTGAAATCAATCTGCTGTTTCCGCCACACACCTGACACTTGGGCCCTTTTGTTTTTGCCCAGTAGAGTGAGGGATTTCACTGAGCCACAGTAAAAAAAAAAGAAAAAAACA
Organism: Microchirus variegatus; assembly: GCF_963457635.1. Lineage (NCBI taxonomy): Eukaryota > Metazoa > Chordata > Actinopteri > Pleuronectiformes > Soleidae > Microchirus > Microchirus variegatus. The sequence goes on from NC_139812.1 coordinate 12,991,659, forward strand.
TGGACTAAGCTTGCACAATTAAGTGTTCTGTCCCTCTCTCGTTTTGCCCCATGTCATGATTTGCTGCTGCCTACCTTCCACCCTCTTCTTGATATTTCTATGTACACCTAGAACACAGAAGCATAGGAGGAGGGTGTACTTTGATGGACTCACAACTGCTAACTCCACCCAGTATAACTCATCGGGGGAAAGTCCAGATGCCAAAATGAACCAGTACTATTATATGCTGCTCCACTCACAAGTACCTCTGTCATTGGATTTACATACCTCACAGTACTCAACAGTGCCAGAATTGCCACATGCTGAATAATGGTACAGCTAGCCAATCAGAGGGACACAGCCCTCCTCAGGAAATGTTCATCAGGGCCCAACAATGACTGGTGCAAAAGCACTATTATATCCACTCAATCATCATATTTTACTTGTCTCATTTCCTTTTCCTTCTGCCCAATCGCTATTCTTTTTTTTTATCTTCTTTTTATGGCCAAAAATTGAACCTGTTAAGCCAGTCATTGCGCCACCTACTGGCAACAAGAAGTATGCCTTCAGTAACAAACATTGTTTAATTTCAATAAGTTTTCAAGGGCGTTGCCTGACAGAACAAATTATCGGTGGTTTCTCTCTGCGGCCACACAATGGCCATTGCGGTCACTCCACCCCCCAACATGCAAGTGTGTGCCAGGGCACGTTCAGTGCTGTTTGTAGCCCGAGTTATCAGTTGTAATTACTATTCAGCTGTGGTTTTGTGCCCTGGTTTCATTGTATTTATCATAGGGAAGGTAGCCCGGCCCCTTCCAGCAACTCTGTTGTGCTGCTGCAAAATGCTTGCTAATGTCAGCTTGCTATCATGATACAAAACACCTTGGTTAAGCATGTTAGCATGCTGACTTTTACTAATTAGCCCAAGTCGGTATTATGAGTATTAGGAGCAAACTTTTTATTGGTGCTTACTGTTGTATTCTTCCAAGGAGTTGGGTAGTAACATCAGACTTTCCCCACTTCTCAGGTCAGCCTTAAAAGCTTGAAAGAATGACTCCAGGCCTATATTTCAACTGTTGATTGACGTCTTACTATCTGGCTTTACTTGTGTAGCTATTATACTTTCTGCCTTCTTCATCAGTCGTGACATAAGACCCCATCTGTTTCTTCCTGTACATTTTTTTAAATCAAAATTCAAATAATTTGCAATTTCTGATCTGATGATCTGTTGCTTTGATAAAATCATATCTTGCAGTCATATTGTGGATATTATGAGCAACTTACACTATTTGTACGAGAGCTCAAATTGGGATTAAACCGGGGAGGCCCAGTATTGTACCCAACTGGGTGCTGATGCCATTTCCTCCTAGCAGATATTTACTCACTAGTGACGTATTTGCTCAAAGCCTTGACATCCCACAACCATCTGCTCTGATTGGAAACCACACAGCATAACTGCAGGCAGATGGCATCTCTCCTCCTGTTATGCTGTGGAGCTCTCCACTCATCGAGCGCCAACCAGCGGTAAAGTGGCTGCACCCTGCACCATCTTAAGAAAATAAACACGGGACTTTTTTTTAGATACAATTACTCGCAATTCACTGGCCATTGTCTGCTTTGCAGAGAATATTTATTGCACTTAGAAGTGATGCAGGCGGTACTTGTCTTATCACTGTTCATTTTCCACACCACCCACGTAAACGGTTATAAGGCCAAACATTTCAGCTAATTTCACCTCCCTAAATCATATTTATGTGTATTTTTCTTTTTTTTCCTTGCATGTTTTGTTCACTTAATAGATGGAGCAATATCAACTGTAGTTAAATCATTTCGTACTTGTCACAATGAAATAGAAACCCATAAATCCAACTTGTGATTATTTCTTGGTGTTGTCATTTGTATCAACATGTTGTATCTGATCACTGTCCAGAGTCAGAGTGACTCCAGGGAATAGTAACCCAACTCCAAATCATGCCCTGTTGAAACATCCATTCACACATACAGTACCACACACCTCACTACACACACAGTTGCAGATTCCATCTACCATTAGCACCACCATGTCAGACTTCACTGTCAGGCGACCTTTGTGCACGCTGATCCTTCAAATAAAAGGTGTTTATGTCACTCTGTGGTGTTTGACAGAGTACCAGCAGGAGTAAAACAGCCTTGCAGTGAAATGTCTTTGATCAACTCTCTCCTCTACAAACCCTCAGCGTCACGGTGCCTTACAGGCCCCAAAATTAACCCCTAAAATTGCGCCTTGTTTCCCCCTCCCAATGGTCCAAGTTGGTACATATATTAATTGGAATGGCTCAACCATTTCCAATGATGGGAAAGTTTGGGCAGAGGGGGATCAAGACTTTTATCAATCTACTTAAAGTAACCAGAACTGTGTTTATATATATATATATATATATATATATATATATATATATATATATATATATATATATATACACACACATATATACACACACACCAGACATATATATTTAAAAGAGGATCTCTTTACAGTCAGATATGTGGCTTGGTGTCACGTTCCATTAGAAACCACAAATGACAAGGCTTGCTTATTTGTTTAGGGCAGTTTTATGTGTGTACATAATGTATGTAATTATTACAGACGGTGATCCTCACACTCTGCTCTCTACTCTCCACAGGTATGCCATTGCATGTGGACTGATGGCGGAATATGACACGATCCAGAACAAGATAAAGAATGGGTACCTTTTTAAGGTAAGTTGTTGTCTGTCACTTCTTGAAAATGTCATTCCTCCATACTTACACTCTTATTGGTGCACAATTTCACACTGTTATATTTAACAAAATGTTTATTCATCAATTTAATTCACTTGGCCCAAACAATATCTTGTAGACAAACAGCTAAATTGAATGAACTCCAGCTAGTATGTTTTAAGTACTGCCTTTGTAATATATGTTTTCATGTACATATTTTCCACACTATGGACAATAAAGTTTAACCTAACTATATTGGACACATAGAGTAGGGGACATAGTTACTCCAATCATTTCAGCTCCTCCTACAGCCATTCAGTTGCATAACATGTGGAATGGCACGTAGTGTTTTATCTTCCGTCAGCCGCTTCCTGCAAAGTACCAGCAAACCCTTGACAGGTGAAAGAAAGAGAGATAGAGAAAGAGAGCTGCAGTTGGACGCTCACATTATTATGATACACACATCTATTAAAGTGAAAGGAGGGACACCTGGTGTGGTCTTCATCTGCAGTAGCCAATCATAGATGGTCCTCTGAAATACTCTGACCAACTCCAACAAGCATGCCGTGGTCAAAGTCACCTTTCCCCTCCATTCTTATGTTTTGTTTGAACTTCAGCTATGTCTAAATACACTGAGTTGTCACCATGTAATTGGCTGACGAGATATTTGTGTTAACAAGCGGTTGAAACAGATGTTCCTAATAAAATGGACGGTGAGTGTATGTATTTATGAAAACCTTGAACAGAGAAGGGTGAGTGGAAAAGAATGAGGGAGGGAGGGTAGGAGTGCGTGATAACCCAGGAGTGTGTGCTTGCTGGGCGAGATCGCGTGTGTGAGGTGTTTGTGAAATACTTGTGGGTTGGTGAAGCAGGACAGATCAGGTCAGAACAGAAGGCAGTGAAAATAGCAGCCGTGTCATGAATCAACATTGAAAATCTTCTCCCTGTCTCTCTGTCTGTCTGCCTCCCCTCCCAGGATCATGTGGATAAATGCATTGAGCTGAAGCCACAAGACCCAACATCCTACTACCTGCTGGGCCGCTGGTGCTACAGCGTATGTGACCGTCGCAACGTACAACAAATACACCACTCCCACCCCTCCTCACATCATCATATATCCATATATGAAGCGCCCACTCATGTTTTCTGCCATTATTTCCCATTGTTTAGATTTCTCTGAAGTTTATTTTTCCATTAGATATTTGTAATATGTTATTGTTCTTGCAGAGTCTGAGTTTGTTTTCAATATAGCTCAAGATTGTTTCTTTATTTCATCTCCACCTTTATTTAAAAATATTGTATGATGATGAATTATTGCTGTTTTGTTTTAAAGGTTTGCCGATGTTCTGCTGTTGTTATTTAATGAGCCATTTATCACCTAACTTTGTGCCGGTTGTCAGACTAATATCCTGAAAGGAAGGAAAATGTTATGAACATCTGTTACTGCTAGAGAAGCAGTGAGTTACTGTGCAAATTTAGTTGAACATTAACACCTGATATTTTACAGGCTCTTCTGTGTTGTGTTCATGTTCAACAAAGATTTACTGTTTGTATTCAGCCAGCGGTTCCTTTTGAAAGCTCCTGTTATGACGCCAGAGAAACACTACACCTGCAATTAGACATTGCTCTGATGAAAGGTGTGAGGCAGGAACATTACACGTTTGACCTGGGCTTTTTCTGGCTGCTTTCGTCTTGTGAATGTCAACAGAACAGTATCAATAAGGAGGGAACCTGTGGTCATAGACTAACTGAAGGTGTAGAAATGTTGTCTTTTTTTGTCCAGAAGTACTTAAGAAATGTGATCTGTAACTGATAGGAAATCCATTGAGTTTATTTCAGTTGCTAAGAGACGGTCACTTTTTGTGGACCATGTTGCTGCAATCAGGCCCACAACTGGAGAGTTGTTTTATTGCTTTGAGAGACTGCAGTTTATCTATAGCAGATTTAGAAACTGTAGATAGTGTTTGTTGTTTTATAGTTGAAAATTTTCCATGTTGCAATCAACTGCCAGTTTTATTGAGAGAGAGAACAGTTCAGTGGTTGGTTTTGTTTTGAACATCTTATTCGATTGAAACGTTCTTTTGATAGCCATTAGTTTTCTCCACTGCAGTTTGTTTTTCTGACCTCCTGTGCTTTAATTTGAAGCACAGGCGCTGTGTTGGGTGTGTGGCTGCGGCAATAACAAAGCAAATTGTGGGCCACACCCGATCTTTCACTCTTTCACAGTCAGAATGTGAGACGATAATGCACACGCTCAAACTAATTCTCAAATTTGTTTTGCAGGTCGCTCAGCTGTCGTGGATTGAGAGGAAAGTTGCGGCCACGTTATTTGGAGAACCTCCAAGGGCTACAGTTGAAGAAGCACTAAAACACTTTCTGAAGGTAAATTTATTTTAATGTGCCTTATTATGTCAGTAGAGTATGCACTGAAGCCCACATAGCAATTGGACTTTATGATGTGTGCCATCACAAAGAGGGATGAAACTATTTAAGTCAATTTAAAGGTCTGGTGTATTAGAATTTAGTTACTGCAGGTTGTAACAATCCCTCTATTAAGGTGGCCTTTTCGGATCAGAGATGATGTTGTTCTTTCATTGCAAAAAGTTAAACTTACACACTGTAGCTGGTTTATCCAGTTGGGCTGCTATAGAAACCTGGTGCTGCAAGATGGGGCCTCAATAAAGCAAGGCCCTTGCCCAAAGTCCATATTAACCCATTGGCTGCCAGCCATTTTCAGCGCACAGTGCCCCATACTGCCAAGTGTTTTACAGCTTCTTGACTGATTGAAGCCGAAGCTACCAAAAGAAAGAGTAGACTCTCTTCTTTCATCAGACGCCATTGGCAATGTAACAGTTGTATTTGATTGACGTCTATAGACGTCATTGGCAGCCAATACGTTAAAAGTCTTATTCTTGGGCTATAAAATACAACTGATTTTTATTTTAAAGCAATAATACGTTTTGGCTCGTGTATTCAGCTGTAACATACTTTAAATAGGAATAAATCAAGGGTTCAAATGTTCTTAAGTTTTCTGCACACCTGAACATATATGCTGCATGAGGTAGGAATGACGTTAAGAATGACAAGTTAAGAAATAAACACTTTTATTTTTATCTGTGTGTCTGTCTGGTTACTCAGGCTCAGTCTATAATTAATTAAGATAACTAGACAATGTTGTGCTCAAGTCAGGACTGATGGAGAAGCTGATTCTATATGGTTTAAATGATTTTCTCCTCTGAGCTGTCCTGGCAGATGTAACTTATAATTTCCCGTTTGTCCAGCATGTACCAAAATCACCCTGTTTGCAAAGGCTCAGCTTGTAATCCCACATTTTTAATGTTTATGTAGTTGGGAAATTAATTTTGCTGCTGGCCAATATTTTTGTTCTTGCCTCCTCCACAAATGTTTAGTATCTCACTCATCGTGTTGTTGGTCCTGTTATGACACGTCGCTCGTGACACTACAGGAAAGCCTCTGGAGAAACTGTTGAGCTTCGACATTTATACATGCTGCAGGGTTATAGCCGACTGTGTTCTCCAACCTGTGGTTTTCTTTCCTCGATGAACTGTTGTGTTGGAAAAATGGTGATGAGTAAATGTCTGTCTTGCTCTCTGGCTTCATAATGACCTTTTAATCTGTGTTTATATTGAGGTTGAGGAGCTCCATCCAAAATATTCTAAAGCCAACTACACGTTTCTCACCAAGGTTAGTACCACAAACGTGTACTTTGGGATTCTGCCACAACTAAACAATATTTAAACTGTTTTTTTTTTTTTTTTAAATTGTTCTAATCTTTGACAGTGCTACAAGTACCTGGGGCAGATGGAAAAGGCTAAGAAGATGTGTGAAGATGCTTGTTCAATGAATGCTGTCTCCAAAGAGGTATTTCCATATCAGTGATGATGCAGTGCTGTATTTAAAGGTCCAGTGTGTAAGATTTAGTGACATCTCATGGTGAGACTGCAGAGTGCAAAAAAAAGAAAACGGAGGACTCATCGCTACCTTATCCAGGTGCTTCAGGGAACAATGTTGCCCTTCGCATACAAGATGCAAGATGCCCTGTTTGTTTGCTGAATAAACTTTTACTTCAGAATGGGAGAATCAATGGCAACCCTTTATAATAAGTATTAAGCATTAGTTAAGCATCATTATTTATAACGCATGTTGTTTCCAAATAGCTGTTTCAATCCCTCAGCTCGCTCCTCAGCCAATCAGCATCCACCTCCAACAAACAAGCTCTTTGATCGACTCTCACCTCTCTCTGTGTGTCCAGCAGTCGCTCAGTACATGCTAACACTTCACCACGCTGTATATTTAGTGGCTTGCTTATAAAATGATGAGTAAAACATTTATAACTGTGATTATAAACTACACACTTATAAATGATGAATTCAATACTTATTAATGCTTAACTAATGCTTAATAGTGTGTACTTATTATAAAGTGTTACCACAATCAATCAATCAATCTGGATGGTTTGTCCATTTGTCTGCTGTGGAAACATGGCAGCATACTATGGCGACCTCCGAAAAGCAAGACTCTTGCTTTGAGTACATGTTTTATTTTTTATTTAACCACAAAGTCCCTTGAGATAGAAATATAGCTTACACTTTAGATTAGGGAGCACATATTCACCATTAACTAGGTGCTTACTAACATGCATATAATTAGCATACTAGCCCTTTATTAGTAAATATTACAAGATGTTACACAGATGTAGATGTAAATGTACTTAAATTAGCAAAATAAATGAGAATAAAAAAAGGGCGCCAGCATAGGGATCAAGGATGTATCAGCCTGTTTCGCCGACTGTTGTTGTCATCGGTCATATAAGCAGATCTTGGTGTGTTTGCCAATATCCGATAATACATTTTAAAGCCAATCCCTATCCCTAATATAGATTAAATAATACACATATACAATACAGAATATGACATTTTGAGTTTTTCCGGGAGATTATCAAGCTTTAAGTGTTCTAGAATTTATTATTGCAAGGTGTTTTTTAAAGTTTTTTTAGTAACACACTGGACCTCACAAAGCAGCAGTTGTTTGATTGGCTGCCTGAATCCCGTTTTTTATATTTAACTGGTGCTTTTCCTTCAGGATGAAGAGGCACAAAAGGAGCTGGAATATCTCTGTCCAGCACTCGGACTGTGACGACACAAGCCCACTATAGCCCACTCACACGCTGCTTTTGGAAGGGAATGTTCCATGTGCGGTGGGGGGGGGGGGGGGGGGGCGGGGGTTAAGAAGCGGTCGTGTTTATTCACTCTGTGAGTGGAAGGTGGCTTTGATCACCGACACAGACTCCTGCAGTCACAGCTGTCCTGTGTACTTTTAAATCAGACTATTCTAATCTTTTGTCACGTAACACTTTACAATACAGTGCTCTAACAACCTGGTAATAGTATGGATATATATATGTACATATATATATATATATATATATGTGTGTGTGTGTAATAGGGAGGTATTATTGTGGTTATACCGTCTTATTTCTTGGTAGTGTCAGTGGTAAAAGTGTGGTAATAAGGAGATAATATCTGGTCATTACTACAGAAATAAGATGACAGTACCATAATATTACTAACTATTGTTATGCTATTACCACATTGTTAGTGTACTGTAATGTTAAGTGCGTTGTCGTCATGAAAACATCACATATGTAGTTTTATAATTTATTTTTCCATCTCATTCATTCACATTTGAGATGGACGTTTGTTGATTGAACAGAAGCCGAATGAGCCGTGAGAAACAGTAACATTAGAATTTAGCGTGTTTAGTCGATACGTACTGTAAATCTAGTACGTAGCTGATATTCTCCTCAGGTCTGATTGTGTTGAGTTACTTTGACAACAATGATGTCTAATTTTTTGGTCAAGTGACCCATTGGTTTTTGTGTGTGTGTGTGTGTGTGCGTGTCTGTGTGTGTGAGTGAGTGAGTGCTCAGACTACTCATTCGTGTGACGATAACAAAAGCGCGTCAGACAATGGTGCACCCAAACAGAGATTATGGTCTGCCATGACCAGTGGTTGACCTCCTGCCCTCTGGACTCTGCCGTCATACATTTACACGTCGGCGTGCTAAAAACCCGTTGATGGCGTGTGTCTGCGATTGTGTCCTTTCGCCCCTTTAGTGTGATTGTGATTTCACTACAGTTTTATTCTCGGAGTGAATCAACGTGGCTGTTTTGCTGAACTGTCCCATTTTGACACATAGTTTTTTAAACCATATGTGGATGTGTTTTGTTGTGTTTATTTAGTATTTAACAGATCTTTAAGAAAAAAGCTAACATGTAAGAATGGATTCTGAGCATCATGCAGGTGTTTTTGATTCAAATCTCTTTGGTCCAGTTGAAATCTTCTTGAATCTTTCAATTCTCCTTGTATTTCTATTTTACGCTCTGGCTGTGGTACACTTTATTTATTTTTGTGTTGATTTGAAGGAAGTTGATCTGATCTGTTTTGTCAGCATAGAACCGTCCTTGTTTCTTTTTGTTGTTGGTTTATAGAAAGATCTTATTACATAGTGGTCTATCTAATTAGCCCAGTGTATGTTAATTTTAGGTTTAACTAAGGTTTCCATCAATTTAAATAACCTGGACTTTCTATTGAGCATAAACTTGAGGCTTCATTAGTACGTTGATGGTAAAATATGAGATAAATTGTACTATTGTAAGTAAAAGTGTAATTACTGACGCAGAGGAGATGAGATGATTTTTCCAGGTCAGGTGATGGTGGTTGGATATGTGATTTTGTGACATTCCTATTTGTTTTCTTGTCTTTTTAATCCTTTTACAATCCATACTATATTTTAACAATATTTAATAACATGTTCTACAGCTATACCTGCATTGTAAGAAATTACAAGCTGCTTTTTATTTGTCACTTTAACAGATTTTTCTACCGGCAACATGAATGTGTTTGATTTCTTCTTCTTTCTTTCTTTTGTTTTTGTTTTTTTTCAAATGCCAAAGCAATAGACATTCATCAAAGCTTTTAGAAATGTGACACACTACAGAGAGAGATTATATACTGTATGGTGTTATAGTCGGTGTTTACGCGCTGAATAATAACACTGCGTACTGTAATTAAATCTGTGCGATCCTGATTACAATTGCCAGTTTGTCTTGCTTATATGACCTTGTTTGTGTTCCTGAGGAGAACCCTCTTACAAAAAAAAGTTATGTAATCTGTACCTTCTAATTAAATTTGTACACATTTTATTGATCCTGAGCCACAGTCAACAAAAATGTAGCGAGCAGGCTCCTGCATGCGTCTAAATGCTTAGGGAGTTTTAAGGTTTCCCTTCCCCTTTTTCCCAGACAGTAGATTTTGTGCCAGGCCAATTGGGAATTAGTTACTGGATCAGATTCAGGCCAGTGTTTCACCAGTCTAGTCATGTTTCAACCGTGCACTGTCAATAGGTGCCTCCCAAATGAGCACAGGTGTTTGTTTATACAGTCATGAAAACACCCACCTTTCGAGGGATTTTCTTTGACTAATTAAAAAGCTACGGTGGCACAGCTGCACAAATCACAGCTGTTTTCTGACTTATATAAAAGCGTTGTGTTCACGTTTATTTTGCAGAGTCATCAGTCAGTGCTGTACGTCTCCATGTGTGATTGTATCTCATCCGTTTGTCTGTACATGCTCGTGTGCAAGACCAAGCTGGAGCTGTCAAGAGTTTCTTTTCACGAAGGCCAAATTCTGAGCAGGAAATACACTCCTGAAGTTTTCTTTCACTTCTATTTAAATGTAATTTTGTCTCATTTCACTCATAGGCTGATTTATTTTCACTGTGGAACTGAAAACGTTCAAGATTTTAACTCGAGTTTTCTCCGCAAGGCTTCAGTAGTGTGTGGATTAAAAATAAACACCAAATGAAATGACTACAAACCTTAAGTCATGTTGGAATATGGTATCCGGAGCCTTTAGACGGCTTCCTGCGTCACTTGAAGTTCTTCACGTTGCCAAGACGGTAATTAATCTGATTTAAGATCGAGATTGTATGTCCATTTCTTTATCTCACTCGTCTTGTCCTGAACTCACGCCATTTAGTTCACAAGTGTGCAGATCTGGTGGTTTTTCGTCAAAGACGTTAAAGAAAGACAAACTTGCACCTTGAGGCCACCTAATCGAGGCCGATACAAGACGGATTATATTTTGTGCACCTGGGATATTTAAGAAGAAAATGAATAATGCAAAAAACAAACTGGGGAAATTAAAAACATGAGGGGCTTACAAAATAAAAGGCAAGGCAAAGTATGTTTATATAGCACCATTCATACATAAGGCAATTCAAAGTGACATATAGCAAGAGACATAATTCTAATATTACATCGATAAAAAACAACGAGCAATAAAAGAAAAAATGATAAATATATTACTTTGTTAGTTAAAACAGCTCAGTGTGATGCTGAATAAACGTCAATAAAGTCTTAGTTTTACCACTGATTAAGTATAGCAGAACTGGCCTATTTTTAATGAGTAAAAAAACATGAAATAAGGGTCTTCCTTTTTGAGTGCAAAACTGCTCCCTCCTGTGGTACATTATGGAAACTATAGTAGTGTGAGGAGACATGAACAGGTAAGGGCAGGTTTATATGAGTACGTATCACTGTTGTGTTACTTTACAGAGAACATTCATGCAGATAAAACTAATCATGAGTCTGACTCTGTACAGCGTGAAGAGGCCTTGACCTTAATTAACCAACCAATCAGAGAGAGAGTATGGTAGGGTCTTTTTTTTTGTACATGTAACCATGTATATTTAAAATTTCTATTTCCACTTGTTGCGTTTAGTGATTAACCTTAGCATTATTGTTAAGGTTTGAATTTATTTGTTTTGGAGACGATGGCGATGCTCAGACGTAATTTTAATAGGCCGTATTTATTTCTTTTACATGACTTGAGTCGCGTGAGCGCTGGATTCATCTGACGGAACCATCTTTTGGGAGCCTGTTTACAACCTTCAGGCTAATAAAGCTTGAAGCTACACAAAGTTGTGTACTTGTTCACCACATGTAACGATGGTAATTGTGCGGAGATTCATTTAAACCACAATAATGGAATGGAGCCAGATTTATACGGGAGACTTCATGTGCTTCATGGAATACCCCCGTGGGTCTTGACGATGCTTAAGATCTGTGCTGTTGCAAAAAGCAGGTGGTTATCTGTGTCCACACTATTATTGGTAACCATTTTATCACTTTTTATAAATGTTTACAACAAAACTTAACTAGTTTTCCACTTAATACTCAGTGGTAACCACACAGCTACAGTTTGGCTCTTTCACTTGCCATTTTACATTAGATGATCCTGACGTACGGTGTCTGCTTTTTTCTCATTTATTTCTCATCACATGATGGGATAGATTTGAAGAGAGAAGTTGTTTACATTTACTTGTCCTGAGAAAATGACAAGCAACACTTTCTGTGTTAAACAATGTCAGCAATGCACTAGTTGATACAGGGACCCCAGGGGCTTATAGGTCCCCAGAGTCTCTTGATATGCCCCTGCACAGGATGTAAATAACACAGTGTTGACTTCTAGGAACTATTTCTAAAAATGATTTTTTTCCATTCCTGAGCTCAGTGGCTCTCGGCAACCGTCCGCACCTCTGTGAACGTTCTTATCTGCACAGTGTTCCTCTAACCTTCGGGCAGATCTTCACATCTTCTTCTTCCATTCGCAGTCTAATCTTAACGACCTCTGGTTACATAACTCGCACTCGACAGCTGATAGAGCTCGTGAATTATGTGCTACACGACCGCTCGTTTTATCCTCGGCCAGCACGGGAATACAAGCTTAAATAGAGAGATTCACGCTAATCTTGTTAATGCGGTCTATGACAGGTCTAAGCTGTGATGACACAGGACTGCCAAACACACACACACACACAACATGCACCTGCTTTGATGTGCATGTGTTAAACAGCATGTGTCTTAGATATTTGTGGGGTTTTCTTCATTTTCATAATTTGTCTGTCTGTGTGTGCAGCTTCCTGTAACACAAGGAGAGCAACACAACAAAAGCACTAAAGCGTGGAGCCTGATCTTGTCTGCAGTCATCACCCTCATTATCCCACTGAGACAGTCATATTATGACCGTTATGACACGGTCAGCTGCTCTTTTTCCTCTTTTTTCCTCAGCTCATTTGTGTTGTTGATGCAATTTTAAACCAAAGAGGGGCAAAAACAAGCACAACTTTTTTTGCTTTTCTTCCATTCCCAAAACGGATCAATGGCACAATTTAGTCTTCAGTTTTATTTCTGTATTTGTTAGAAAAAAGAACTACACAAAATAAAAAAATGGGTAGAGAGAGCGAGAGGGTGTGGGCAGAGAGAGCCCTATCTCTCAATCATCTGCTGTAGTTCTGTATTTGTCACGCACTCTGAAAGTTGTCTGGCTGGCTGGCTCTCACTGATCAAGTACAGGATGTTCTGGCAGTGTGAGATAAAAACGCTGTGTGGGGAAAGGGATCTCCCAAACACTTCCCTTTGTTCCCACCTGACGAGGCCAGGTTTTTTTTTTTTTAGGAGTTCACACAGCGAGACGGTTAGAAATGTAGCGGTAATCAGCGCCGACTGATCGGCGTCAAATGGGTTAAAAAAAAGAAGAAGAAGTTTTGATTTTTTTTTTTTTTTATTGGATGTGTTGATTAAGGTTTATTGTGAGTTGAAGGCATCAATGCAAAAAATGATAATGAATTATCTGTGTGTAACTGTGTTTTAAACATCTTAAAGACAAGAGCGAAGTCACAGCTGCAGTAAAAGCGACGACTAAATGTTAAGCAGCCTTTTTTTTGTCCTTATTTCACTTTGATTCCACACTGAATCTTTTGAGGTAAGGAGCATTTATAGTTATTGTTTGAGGTATTTCTTACATTCTTTCTGTTACACTGTACACTATCGACTGAGGCTAGCTTTACGACAACGATCTGAACACAAACTGCAAAAAATGGCGTCGCGTTCCCACGTTGGGTGAAAATCTGCATGCACACGGTGGCGCTAAAGTGTGTGAAATTTGATGTAGTATGCATGCCAGGTGGCTAGGTGGCACTGTGAAGCACTGCCATACAGCAACACCAGAAGCTGAAAACTTCCTTCTACCTCTCTCTAGTAGCGCTGAGTAGCCCACAGTCCAAAACCAAAACATTATCTCTGCTTAATTGCTGAAATGACTCCTGGATAGTTATCACTGATGGATATAATCCCATGTTTGTTGTTGTTTGGCTGTTACTGCACATCCGTCTAAACGCCGTCTAAACGAAAGGCACAACTGATCAAATATTTTGTCGCTTTCACCGGGGAGCGTTGTCGTGTAAAGCCAGCCTGAAGCACAGAAAGCCCATGCCATAGTTTCAACAGTAAAGCAGGAATTCAACATTTGATTCCCATTTCTTCTGAGGAAAAGGGAGCTTTGCTTTTTTTCAGTCCTTTCAACCTGAACTCGGTGTTTATTCTCTTACTCGCTGAACGTGATCTCATGAGAGTCGTAGGTTTACTGGACTCCACCAAATAACATGTTGTACTCTTATTCATCAGGATAGATGTATTGCCCCATTTTACAGGTTTCTTGTACATATTCTTAAAACTTTGATTTTGAAAGTCACCTGGTATTTCATAGATGCCCCCGCATTCTTTTATTTCAAATACACGGCCTTTAAAAAAACAAAAGGATTTCCTTTGAGCGACTGGTGTGTAAGACCGTGACAGCAGCAAACAATCAGTGTTATCAGTAATCAGTGTGCAGTATGTAAAACAAAGTACAGAAGAATTTTAGCTTATAAATACAGTTTTCTTAGTAGTCCTTTTGAGTCTGTCCTTGTTTGATTATGAGTCTGCTGAGGACTTGCCAACTTCATCCAGCAGTGACATTTCTCCACGCAGGGTCACCGCTATAGAGAAGGGCTGAGGTTTCAGCGTCAGGCCGTAGTTATAGTCTAATGTTGGCGGCGTGGCCGGGTCTACGGTGATATGGCACTGGTGGGCGATGAGCGCCGTGAAAAGGAACAGCTGAAGCTTGGACAAGTCCTCGCCGATGCAGCGCCGCTTACCCAGTGAGAAGATGAGCACGTGGCTGGTCTTGTCTTTGTTCAGAGCTCCCTGCTCGTCCAGGAACCGCTGCGGGTCGAACCTCTCGGGGTTGGGCCACGCGGCTGGGTCGTGGTTGAGGGACCACTGGTTCACGAAGACGACCGTGTTCTTTGGTATGGTGTAGCCCATGATGGACGTGTCTGTGGTCGTGCAGTGAGGGATGGTGAGCGGGACGAAGCTCGTGAAGCGCATCACCTCGTAGATGAAGGCCATGATGTACGACAGCTGCGGCTGGTCGTCGATGGAGGGCAGCCGGCTGCGACCCACCGCCCTGTCCACTTCCTGCTGGAGACGTAGCTGCATGTCAGGATACCTGCATCGACAGGTGAGTTTTGTTTTAGGAGAATGTGGTCAATTTGTCTCCTCCTAACTGTTTTCTATAGCGACATGTGCGGCCATAAGTGACCTCAGCCTCTTTGCTATGCTTGTGCTCGTGTGAGCAAACGTCCTGGACTCTGACCAGAACAATGACAGAGTTAAGAGTCTTGTCTGCGCCTGTCGTTGCGTTCTCATTTGGTTACGCTTGATAAGCCTCAGTTTCGCTTTTTATGCTTTCGCTTTATTCGTTGATATTAACAGACAACCCTCAACAAGTCGCTTGCTATTCACTGCTTTGGATACGGTGGAACAGAACAACATCACATCCTTTACAGAATATCTGACTCCATTTACGTCTGCATCCTCCTGCAGGAGGAGGTTACATTTAACCACCTCATATTATGATTTGTTCGTTCGGTTCTTACATAGAGTCACTTTAATGAAGGCGAACAGCGACTAAGCTAAGAATTCCACCTGACATCCAGTGAGAAGAATACAAAAGGGTGCAGTTCTATTCATCCCTTCATCTCTGACCCGAGCGGTTTGCACAATTACTGTTCTCTGCACGAGTGGAATTTCTTCATCTACATTTAAAGTCGCTCAGGTGCTGCGTGATCCATCCCATCGCACTGATGGGATTTAACAATCAAGGCAGAGATAAGAAAACAAACTCTGGTTTGGGAAAATGCTGACTCTGCAGCACTTTCTGCCCTTTACAGTACAATAAGCAGCCAACACACACACACACACACACACACACACACACACACACACACACACACACACACACACACACACACACACACACACACACACACACACGGTTGTTGCATAACACAAATGCTACTAAACCTCCTCAACTACAAGCGCCTGATTCAATGTCTTATTCTAGTTTTATATGCTGACCATTATTATGTGAATAAAACGTACTTACTTGACAAGTATAAGGGTGATCCACTGCTGAGCAGTCGACAGTGTGTCCTGACTCGCTCCAAACACATCCCCCATAGTGGGAGTAACAAAGTCCTTCTCTGCTAAAATCCCTGTTTTGTCTCTCATTTGCTCCATGGCCACAATGAAAGCGTCCGTCATGTCCCTGATGTTGCTCGACTGGATTGTTTTCCTGTGTTCGATGACTTTATCTCGGATGAACACGCCGAACTCCACGTTGAGGCTTTTGAAGTTGTCGAACATTGTTTTGATGGGGTTGGGGAAGTACTGGAGCCAGGGCATCACGTCCACGATGCTCCCTGACCCCACGGTCTGCGTGAACTGGTCATTCCTGCCCACCACCTGCCGAAACTCCTTGTCGTCATAGTCGTACCTCTTCCCAAAGCACACCGCGCTCATTATATTCGCCGTGGAGACCACCAGATAAGTCATGGGCTCAAAATATCGCCGCTCCTGCGTTTTCGCCAAAAACAGCTGCAGCAGCGCTTTGAACTCGCACAGGATGTGATGCTCAAATGTCCTCTTGGTGTGCGTGTTCCCCGTGGAAAACATCCGCACCGTGGACTGCGCCACTTTGCGGTGAGCCTTCCACCTGTCCGTGATCGTGTTGAACGCGACGCCGTTCCCGTCGGAGATGAAGCGGAACGAGGTGAAGTCCGGTCTGCCGGCAAAGTCGAGTCCCTGCCTGACGAGCGCCTGTTTGATGGAGTCGCCGTTCAGCACCACCACGACCCGACATCCCAGTTTGATCTGGAACACGTTGCCGTATTTCTTCGCCATGCGCGCAAAGTACAAGTGCGGCGCGTTGCCAAGTTGCGCAGCGTTTCCGATGAGCGGCCAGGCGGGCGGACCGGGCAGACCCGGGAACGAGCGCTCCCGCAGCCACCGCCACAGGTGCAGCGACAACAA
This sequence comes from Microchirus variegatus, assembly GCF_963457635.1. NCBI lineage: Eukaryota > Metazoa > Chordata > Actinopteri > Pleuronectiformes > Soleidae > Microchirus > Microchirus variegatus. Next base: position 13,008,656 of record NC_139812.1, read on the forward strand.
CAGAGTCACGCACGCCACCAGGAGAGCGCGTGCAGCCGCCGGTTTAATCCCAGGATCCAGAGTCACATCCATAGTCAGGGATCCTGCAGGGAAAATGTGCTCATATTATATATGTATGTATTTAACACACACACGCACATATTCTATACATGCAGAGTGAGTTGTGCAAGTTCTGCTTAAAATCAAGCAAATTTGAAGTGATTAAATACCTATTTATGTCCTCGATTCATCGGCTTTAGAGATTTTCTCAAAAATGTTTCCCCAAAAAAAGAAAAGAAAAAGAAAAAGACTAAAAAGAAACTGCATTTAATCCTTATAAATGTTCCAATATTTGTCTAAAAAAATATATACTCCTTAATCAGAGCATGGAAAATCACAGTCATTTACTGAGTGCGCTGCATCCACCGCATCGCGCGCGTGTGTTGTTTGTGTGTGTGTGCCTGCGTGCGTGTGTGTGTGTTTGCGCTCTGTCCGCAGCCTGTCCACGCTGTGTAGCGCCACACCGCCGAGTCAATTTATCCCCACACAGAAGCAGCATCACCACCCATCAGCGCCGTGTGCTTGTGCCCGAGCCTTGTTATTATTACTGTGGGCAGGTTTGCTGCAGAGGGTGTCACCGTGCGCTCCCACCATCACCTCCTCCTCCTCCTCCTCCTCCTCCTCCCCCTCCTCCATCCACTTCTCCCTCCCTCCTTCACGAGCTGACACACACAGCAGGCGTTCACTGAAGACGAGTGTGTTTAAGTTTCACTTGTGCAAATCTGAGACGAGTAAACTCACCTGGAGTTTGTCATAATAAAGGACTTTTCTTTTCTTTATTTAAGCACCTTTACGCAAACTTTACGTGTTTGTCTGCAGGATTTTGCGCAGACAACACCCAGGTGGTGCTCAAACACCTGCTCTTTTCTTAGCGCAGACAAAACACTAATATGTTGTTTTGTTTTTCACAATGTTATTTTTTTAGTGATTTATAGAAATAACGGTGCTACCAGGATGGTACAACATGATCTTGTTGTACATATTTATATTATCTTTCGAATCGATTTTCTTCTCCAACCAGCGGCCCCTTTAGATGATTATATTTAAATTACCATATAAATTGCCAATACCATTAATTCTCAATTAAAATGTGTAATAATGTTAAAATAATTGCATTTAAATTGTAATTTCATTTTTAAGTTGACATATCAAGCTTTTGGTTATTGAAATAAATACGTAAGTACAAGATTTACCACTATTTTCTACTCTGTTTTATAACGTATTATTATTATTGTATAATAAAGTCTGTTTATACTGGTTACTGCAGTGTTTATTATTATAATAGTTGCTGTTTATTTTGTGACATATATTTATCCCACGTGTGCATGCACTTAAAATATCACATAATAGTAATAATAATAATCATAATAATCATAATAATAATAATAACCCAGTACCGGCTTTGGATGTTTTTGTGCTTATTGCTTCCTCAGCAATTATTGCTCGCAGTTAAAGTGCTTGTAAGAACGTGCGTTTCCGCCCGCGGGGAGGAGGTTTCACCGTCACCGGAGTTCAAACTGTATGACATAAATAATAGGATGAGGCTCAGATTTCAGCTGTTGTCCTGCGGGACAGAGACAGACTCTGCAAACACGTTTAACTTTCATGTGATGATATTTACTTCTCGAGGGAACCGAGAGGCTGAATCATCACGTGGAGAAGCATCTGTTTAAGATGTTTGTTTGTTGAAAGAAAATAATAAATGAAAAAAAATCACTAGAATTCATGTTGTTTTGTCTGTCAGAATCGGGGATACGGTCTCCTGCTCGGGTCTTCTCGGGTCTGCTTGGGTCGGGGATTCTGCAGCTTCAGCACCGCGGACAGCGGCTCAGATCGATGATGATGACGATGCGGCGATAACCTCTGACCACAGGCTCACATCCAGACACACACTCGATTTTATATATGTTGTTTAGTTTACTTCCAACTAATGTATCCAAAAAAAATAACAATAATAATAAATATAAAAACAATAGGATATAATAATGTTATAATAATAGGATTTGTCTATCTTCATGCACAAATATCGCAAAAGCACTCCAACACTCATATCATATTTATTATATGATATTATTATAAATTACAATTCTATAAAGTTTTGCAACCCATTTCTTAATCTGTCCCTTAATCCATAAATAAATAAATAAATAAAATAAAAAAAACACATCCCAACTCAATTTAATGCATATCCTGCTTCACTCACATTAAACATTAATACATGATTATTTCGATTTCCATTTTTTTTTTTGCTTTAGGTTTCAAACTGCCATAGTGAAAATTAAGTAGATTAAAATTAGCATTAACAAATACATTGAAATAGGGCCACATTGTTTAATTATGGGTAAAACAAAACAAAAATCTCCCCTGTTTGAATGTACAACTACATTAATTCTACTTACTGAACGAGGGCCCTCCACTTGTCCTCCTCCTCCTGATGAAGCCTTGGAAACAAGGTGACAGAGTGAGATCCTCCTTCACTGTGGCTGTAAGTGGATCGGTGAGGGTGGAGACAAGTTAGTGAATGAACAACTGCTCCCAGGCTCCTCTGCACGACCCAGTTATTAGACCTGACCCCACGCACGACTGATCCTGAACATATACCGTGGTCATAAGCAGTGACTTTTGTTACGCAGGAAGAATTTTTGTTTAACTCTTTTGTTTGGTGACCTTGCTGCGAGCGAGACTGGCATTTTTCTATTCATTAAAGCTGCAACTTAATCACTACCACAAGACACTGTCATTCTACAGTTTTTACCAAAATGGGAAAACAGAGAAAATAATTACAAAAATAACACTTTAATTTAAATATGAATAGACTGCCCAGCTTATTGTTGATTCATGTAAAATGCTCTTGGAGCACCATGGAGAATTTGCAGCAGTGTGTGTGTGTGTGTGCGTGTGCGTGTGCGTGTGTGTGTGTGTGTGTGTGTGTGTGTGTGTGTGTGTGTGTGTGTGTGTGTGTGTGTGTGTGTGTGTGTGTGTGTGTGTGCGTGTGCGTGTGCGTGTGTATTATAATATAAATAAAAGAAGTAAAACACAATATCCAGTCAATATATATATTCCATTTTTACAAAATAGTAAAAGACGGCACAATATTCAGAAAGTTCAACACAGATCAACTGTGGGAGTTTACATCTTTTAGAATGTAAAATCTACAAAACATTGTATATATATTAGCTGTGTTCACTGAGTAGAATCTTTGTAAGACCAAATAAAGCCCATAAAACCTACTTTTGATTGTGGTTTAAAGCCCATACTCTGATATAATCTGCAGTAAAGGAGCTGTGCCGTGACTTCAGCTGCAGAACTAACTACATCGGGACGGTGGGCCCCACACAGTGGCCCCTAGCTGCCTCGGGCCCCATTAAGCTCCTCATTGTGAGCAAGTTCAGTTTCACTAGCAGTTTCCCTCCCCGCTTGACAGACAGCTCAATTGCTCATTGCGTGTGAATGAGCATGGAGGTCAGGGAGGAGCTCAGGAAGGTGTGTGCAGGTGATGATTTGCTCAGATACTAAAGGTTTAGTTACCTCACAAAGTCCCAGCCTGGTAGAGCAGTAAACTCTGACTCCAGCAGCATTTCTCATATTCAGAGCAGAACAGAAAGGGCCATATCAGAATAAAGACGTGTGTGGATGTGATGTCGTACGTGGACAGGAAGTGCGTATGAAAGGGACAGTTATTTTTGCATGTATTTAGGACAATGGGAAACGTTTTCGGCGTGCACCTTTTACAGCACCTACAGCGCTTATCTTCCTCCCTGAATCAATGCTGTGAACCGCTGAGGGAAGCAGGGGGAACAGAGGCGACTGCCCAGGGCAATTCTGAAGGTGCCGAGCAGTCACGCACATGTGCTTCATCACTGGGGTGACAAGTGAAGGAAAAGCCTCTGACAACTTCAGTAAACACAGGCCTGGCCTCTGTGAGCGCGTCAGGGTGAAAGACACAGAACAGAGCCACTGACACACTTTACTTACACTCACAGTGTTTGGATTGATCCTGAAATAAGTTTGGATACATGGAGGCAAAACAAGACTTTGAGTTTCATTTGAGTTATTTTATTGATATCTTTAAACCTTGAATGCAGCATTTCTTTTGGTTCTAAAGTTAGCTTCAACTTCATAAGGACTGGCATCTATTTTTGGAGAAGCACAACAACAAATCAGAGTAACAAAACAAAACAAAAACAATTGACAATACTAACATACATATAAGTAGCATACTAGCCCTTTATTAGAAAATATTAAGCATGTATTAACACCTTATATAGGAAAACTCTTAGTTCATGTCGTAATAGAGGTAGAATAAAGTTATGTAGAAAAAGGTGTTAATACGTGTTTAATAATGACTAATAAAGGGTTAGTATGCGACTTATATATGTCAGTAAGCACCTAGTAATAGTGAATATGTGTTCCCTAATATTTAATATAAGAAATTAAAGGACTAATGAAATGAGTCCATGGAGCATTTGCAATAATGGAGCAATATTTTTTTTTCCAACACATTGATAATATGGTGATATCCTGGCAACACTTACAGATAGTTCTTCTGCGTCCAAGTGGCTAAGAAACCCTGTTATTTCCTTTCCAGAATAGTTTGCTGGCATTTCCTTTACTTTATATGACAAATGCTAATATTGAACCTGATAATTTTACAGTCTCCGTTGCTCTTAAGTTTAACCATCTCTGTACTATATTAATAGACACGAGCTTACATAAATATGCTGAAACACACACACACACACACACACACACACACACACACACACACACACACACACACACACACACGTCAGGATTGTCCATATGGCCCCATCTTGTTAATTACTTTCCATTAGAGATGAATCAACTCGCCGCTACATGATTAGTCTGACTACAACTAAACTAAACTGTCATGTGGCTTGGCGATGAGTCAGGGAGAGTTGAGCGCCGGGGCAGTACTTTGGTCCGGCCGCGAGCGCCTCATTACGACTGAATGACCCCAGAAACTCCAAATGTCAAACTCTCCCACAACGCCCCCCTCCCTCCCCGACTGTCACCCCAATATTTCCCAGAAGTCCACAAATCCTGTGCTTATTTTTTCTTTTCTTTACCACTGCTGGAAAATGCTATGCTCATGAGAATGATGCTAATGAGTGTTTGGAGTATCCTAATGACCTTGCAGATGAACCGGGTGCTCATTGAGGTATACCTCTATCTGTATGGCCTTATTTTTGTCTGGCCAAGTGCTACAGAGGCCCTTTGCCAAAGCGTAGTCAGCCGCCCGTGAAGGCGTCTCCCTTCCATTCTCACACTAAACGGGGCATTTTCCTGCTGAATTCGGGATCAGTGTGCATGTCGGATCTTTTTGTGTGCGTGTTACTGGAGGAGAACCTTCTCAGGGGTCTGCAGAGTCCAGTTGAACTATTGGCACGTATTTGAAAAGAATGGGAGGCTTATTAAGTGTTCAAGCGCATGACTGCGCTTTACAAATCCATGCCAACTAAAAAAAGCCCTGCCCGCCTCCTGTCCTTATAACTGTTGTCGTCACTCATTGTTTTTATTGGCCTAATTGAAGAGGCCGTGACGAGTGAATAGAACGGGTATAGCTTTTAATGACGGCTGAGGTGTTTTGGTTTTGTGGATCACTGGGTGACAGGAATGAAACGAGGCTTATGTAAAGTGAACTTTAATGACAAAGTTGCTCGGGGCTGCAGACGTAAAAACAAACAAACACACAAACAAACACAATTTTGTTCTGATAAAATGTGGCTGGACGAAGTGATGAGCAGTCACTGCAGGAAGAGCTGACGTCAGTGCTTAAAGGTGCAGTGTGGAGGGTTTAGCGACACCTTTTGGTGACATTTTGTGTTGCAGCTTAATGTGTTTCTTTTTATTATATATATATTTTTTTTCCAGCCAGATTATATTGAAGTCTTTCTTTTAATTTTTATATATAGTCTCTCTCAAAGTGCAGAGATTGTCACATATTAGACGACCTTTAATGGCACAGGTTTGTTCCTTTTCTATAATTTCATCCAGTACATCATTTAATATGTTCAATATTACTTTGGCTAAAATCTTATAATGTGTTTCCTCACCCTTCCCTGTGAAGAATCTATGGTGACCTTTAGGTGTTTTAAAAGGTATTTTGTTTCTGTTCTTTAAGGTGTCTTTCTGTGATAAGGGGCCACTTTTGTTTTGACTAATTTCCAGAGATAAATGTGTTATTCGATCACCAGACAGTGGATCTGACGACTCATTCCCACAACAACAAGAGAGGACGTTGGGATTTAATGTTTTTTATAAAATTGACAATAAGTCGATGTCAAAGTCACTCCCTTCCAAGAAAATAAAAGTCCTAAACTCCCCTACACCTACTTATTGTGTTTCAGTCAAGTTTTAAGAGTAAAAATTTAATAAATAAACAAAAAACTGGTCAAATTTAATCCGCCGGTGATAGACAACAGCATCATAATGATTTTAAGTTTAGTCGTCATTTGATGAAGTGGGAAAAAATTCTATTTAATACAGCAATTCATAACTTTTTCTGCCAGATGGAAATAATTTCACCTAAAACTTACACCCAGGACTTTTAACATCTTGAGTTTAGCATAGATGAGTATGCAGATGAATGCAGAGCAAAACCAAACACCAGAGTGTTTAAACTTCTACTTCCCTCGTCTGATGAGGCCTAATCTTATCTCGTCTCTGCGTGATGACAGCATTGCTATTCTAACCCAACCTGGGCCCGTCATTAAAAGTCACTGAAGCTTAGTCGTCTCCCCCTTCTGTTTATCTCTTCCCCCCCGTGAGAGGTTAAAGGTGAAGCAGCGCTCAAAGGGAAGCCGAGCCTGTCCTCTGCGACCCCCTCCTTGTTGTGTTTTTACAAGAAAGTAATGATGACTGACAGTCACGCACGGTAGGAGCTGCAGCCTGTGGAAGTGGAAGTCACGCGAAGGTGCCGTGTTTTCTCTCTCTGCGCCGCAAACGAGCCGAAGCAGCGACATTTGAAGAAGCGGAACGTAGAGAGCTGTGAAGATTGGTAAAGAGCCCAACAGAGAGCTCGGGGCCAAAACTTTGAAATCATCTTTAAATTGAGAACTGTTTGAACAGATAACACTAATTTAAAGGGGTTCTCCATAGATATCCCTTTTTTTTTTTTATCCCTAATGGGTCAAACCTTAAAAACTCGTTTGAATCTTACTACATTTCCCATAATACAAGTAAGTAGAACTGTTTCGGTATAATTTCCTGGCCTATTATGCAGAATCCATAAGATAACTGTGACAGCATCTGATCACATCTTCCTCTGGATTCACAGATTTTAAAGGCTGACATAGTTTTTGGTGATTTTTTTTAATGTTATTCTGCCTCAGTTAGGTTTTGTGAACATAAATAATACATGTAACATTATTTCTACGCCGCTTCCACCATCTGAAAACGGGCTCCGCCAAGCAAAACTATCAGACCTGACTGAGGGAGTGTTGGTGTGACAGAGAAAAAGAAGCCTTTATTTTCTCAAACTGATGAACAACCCTGTTTTTTTTTGAGAAGAAGAATTCATTTTGTGTCTCGCTTTACTAGCGCAGTGTTATTGTTGCCTCTGCTGTCCTGACATAAAACAAAGCCGTTTCCTGTTTGCATCGTGCAACACAAGATCGTAACACAGAGAGTCATGTGGAGCTGATAAGCTTATCACAATGTGGACTTAAAATTGTTTGAATATAAGGACATTTGTTTATATTTAAAACTTCCGTACTACGGTTTTAATTTAAAATGGATTAAATTGAACTGAACTTTCAATCTCAGTGATAATAATTACACGTTTATGTTGCATTGCTTTAATCAGAACTTCATGACCAAGTTGTTCAACAACCCTGGGACAGTTTATCTATCATATTACAAAAGCTGTTGTCTTATTTTGAAAATTAAAGTTAGTTATTTTTGCACACACACACCAATTAGTGACAGTGAATTTGACCTCTGCTTTTAACCATTTCTTATTGCACACCAGCAGTGAACACACACACACACACACACACACACACACACACACACACACACACACACACACACACACACACACACACACACACACACACACACACACACACACACACACACACACACACACACACACACACACACACACACACACACACACACAATCCAGGCACATGCCTTGGGATGCCTTGCTCTTGACCCTTTGGTTACAAGCCCAATTCCTTTCCTCTTGGTCATGGGCTGCCATGTGTGTGTTTTCATGGCTGGAAAAGCCCAAACAAATCTGGCATCAGTTCTCTGGAGCATTAAACTGTGACTTATTGTGCCAGTCATGTGAAAACAGAGGGTGTATAAAATCCCAGACCACAACGAGTGTGACGAACTGATTTGTGTTCATCGACCAAGACGGTGAACGTTAAAGCGTGTGTTGACTTTTAATCTTATTCCTCATTGATGCTTTGATGCTTTGATGCTCACTGACTCTCTTTTTAGAGGAACACCAGCGTGAGGTTCAGGTGGAATCACACTCCTCTACTATATTGTACGTTTAGATGGCTGTTCTCAGGGCTTTGGTGTTTTTTTTTGTTTTGGACTGAATGTGCCATCTCTCGCCGATCCCAGAAGTACTGGATAAGAGCAGTGGAAAAAGAGACGCAGTGAATCTGCTTCCTGGTGGATGTTGGAGTAAAAAAAAAAAATCAGGACTATACTGGAGCACTGAGGATAAAATTCCCCGACAACACGTGTAAAGCTTGGGGCTTTGTGTGATTTTTTATAAACAAGTGAGTTTCTTTTTATCACCATAGAGCAGATCATATTCCTCACTGGAGGGGACACTGTGTAAACCTGTGTTGTACCTTGTGCGTTTGTTTGGGTGAGGATGCTGATCAGAGAAGCGTGGATTACATTTCCTTAATTACAATCTCCAAAAACCCCAAGGTATTGTTTGACAGGAACTATCAGGTCAACATGAGAAGTCATGACAACAGGCTTCCCTCTGTCAAAGGAGACTCTCGCTACCATCTTCGCCCTGTGACGATGGATTTAACGGACAAATCAGAATGTGTGAAAAACTCTTATTGAAGGTGAACATGTGCTACAGGTGGAAAAAAGCAACTTTTTTGTATGTGACACTTTATATGACTGTAACAACATATAATAGTAATGCTTTTTTGTAATAGGACAGTAATATTATGACAACACCATGTTAAAGGTGCCATATGTAAGAATGTGGCGGTTACTACATTAATATTCAAAATACCGAGGTCTTTAAGGTTTCGTTTTCTGATCTAACTGGCAACCCGTGGTTGCACGGCAGCTGAGACTCTACTGACTGCAATGATTGGTAGACGGCGGTAGGTGGCGCCACATGCCAAAACATGATTTCAAAACATAAACATGATTTGCAGTCTGCAAAATATTATTTTTTTAATGCAAATATTTTGGCTGTACTGTTGTTGTTGGTGAGTTCAGTTTGTTTTATGAATATTATTCCTGAGTCTCTGTGACATATTAGGAGGATTTTATGGCCAGTTGCTTTAGATTTATTACATAATGCACCTTTAATTCTAAAGTAATATCCATTTAATGAGAATTCCTATAGGTGTACTTCAGTGTACTCAACTCAACTCAAACCTTATTCATAGAGCACATTTAAAAACCACTTAGTGCTGGACAGACTGACGTCAATAAAAATCAGTGAAATAGAAAACATAAAAATATAAAGCTACATAAAAATTCAAACGATGTAGTGCAAAATAAAATCATAAAACGACTAACAATGACTTAAATGGCAAGGAGGAAAAAGTAGTAATATTAGTAGTCATAAAAAGATTTAAAGATCTAGTGTAATACCACAACACAAAAATTTACAAATTGATAATTGCACATTATTCTGTTGAAATTCAGCGTCTTTTATGTCCCACATACGTTTTCTATTGTTAGAACCATATAAGGTTCTTCGGCTTGTCCTCATAGGAGAACCTTTTTTTGACTCTAGGTAGAACCTTTTTTATAAAGATTCCACCAAGAACCCTTTTAAAACCTTTTATTCAGGAAAGGGGTTTAAAAGGGTTCTCTGGATCAAAATGGAACCATTAGAGTTAGCAAGAACCCTTGAAAAACCCTTTCTTTGGGAAAGGGTTTTTCAGAAGCAAATGGTTCGAGGTAGAACCTCAGCCCTTGTAGAAGAACTCTTTTGGAACCCTCATTTCTAAGAGTGTAGACCGAAGCACATCACGGACATGACCTTAAATAGAAAACCAGATTTGTATATATTTGAATAGAACTGTATACATTGTGGCTAATGTAAAAGCGTCACTCCACACAAAATAGATAACAATAGTATTGTTGAATTTTAGATATTTCCATGCACTAGTATTACTTATTAATCCTTTACGTCACAGAGCAGAGGACTGCATTTGTTTACTCCATAATGCAGTGACAATCACAGATAATGTGAGTAGTTACACTGCTCAAGCAATAAGTGTTTATAAGTGTCTGCCGTTCATATTTAAAAAAAAAAAAAAAAGAAAAAAAGAAAAAACCCCACTGAAAGTCAAGTTAGATAAGAAAAAGCCGTTGAGTCAACAAATAACTGTCCTGACTTGAGACATATTTTCTCAGAATCCAACCTTTAATCCTAGAGGCTGTATTTACACACAATTTTACAGATGAGAATTATTTTTAGTCGTGCACATAGTTCACAGAGGGCACACAAGTGTGGTCATGGGTCTTTCAGGGCGGAGGCCATGAGACCCTGCCCTCTCTTAAAGTCCGTTATTAGCTCTGTCTGAATTGTACTTTTTTGGCCGTATTGTTTCACTGGGGGATCGGTATTTCCTCCTCCTGTGTTCGCTGCTGATACGGCGTTATCGTGACTCATATGCAGGCAGGTTGAGTCACGCCGGCACGTTCACTGTTTTACTGGCATTTTATCATTTTCTATTTAATCTCCTTGCATTCGTCTGCTCTTTAAGCTCGACATCATCGACAATGGAATGAGTTTGTGGAGCTAATTTACATATATATATATACATATATGTATATATACATACATGTGTATATATATATATATATATATATCTTTCATTCACTATAATACATGAATATTTACAAAGGAGAATCAGGAACGCCTCTGTATCTCCTCTTTGTGATTTGAAAAAAACAACACGTCATGTACATTTAGAATAAAAACAATAAAAAATGAATTGTGTTAATGCTCACATTTATTTGATTTTTGTTTTGTTTGATTGCATTACCTTGTGTCTAAAACACCGTATAAGTAATTACTTTTAGTTTGTTTCATATTACTTATTTAATTTAAACACATCTGAACCTGTTGGGAACTATGTTCAATATATTTAAAAAAAAATCTACCATCTTCTTTTACCTGAATTCTTTTTGCAAAAATTTGTTGTTAGTTTTAACGAATGTAGTCTAAAAAAAGAAGAATGTCCATTTTGACATATGGATGGTCCATTATAACAAAAGACCAACTAAAATAAATAACTACCACCCTATAATGTGTTTCTATAACTTATTGTGGAAACAAACTGCTTCCTCTCCGCCCACATCCCTCTAAAAACCCCTGATAGAAAATTAAAGAGACTCCCAGTGGAGCTGATTCTATTGAGAGAAGGAAGGGTGGAGGATACAGAAAACATACCTTATCATCTGAGCGAAAAACCAACTGCAGTGGCACACGCACACATTCAAAGGCCACTGAGTTCCTTTTTATGGTAAAAAAAAAAAAATATCACTTTTTAATATATTTAAGGAGTTTGGAGCAAAAATGGATATATTCACCATTTAAAGTTCTCACATTTATTCATTTACAAATATCCATGGCATTGTAAATGTTCCCCTTTCCTTCTGCTTCAGCTGTTCAGATCACAGGATAACATTTTATCACAATCATCTGTCTGTCAGAGGAGATGTAAAGTTTAGTTCCACAGAACAGAGTGATGACGCAACTGTCTCTGTAAGGTCTTCATTTTTTTTGTCACTTTAGCAGACTTCCTCTAAAATTGAATTCCAGTTGCACTGATTGTTAGATATGGGACGGTGCAGCCATAGTTATTGTCATTTTATGGAGCTGATATAAATGATTGATTGAGTTTCTTTTTCTCTCTCTCCAAATCATTTGAAACTTAAATGATTGAAGCCGCGGGCCTCAAACAAATTGGAGTTAATGTGATAGATGATTAGTGGTGATTGGACCTCGGAAAACAACAAAAGACCCATCGCAGTTACCCATAAGCCCTGTTGTGTTGGGAGGAAGCGGTCTCGCACAGTGCACACGCACACACACACACACACACACACACACACACACACACACACACACACACACACACACACACACACACACACACACGGCTCCGAACTGACTGTGAGACCATAACGACAGATCTCTCAGGCATGACGTTCTCATCGTGTTGCCACAACATTGTCAGAATGTCTCGGCTCCTCGACATGTTGCAGATGAAGGTGACAGTGGAGGTCCGGGGCCACACTTGGCCGACCAAAGGTCTTGCGGCCATGTGAGAATGAGCAGCATCGGTAAACGGTCGTCTGGTTTGATTTAAACTGTTGCAGCAGGCAACTGTGTTAAAAGAAGCTTCTGAAACAACAATCGACTGTAACAATTCAGCCTTTTTGCTGTCTGTCTTTTTCTTTTTTCATAACACGTAACTCTATAGAATCAGCATTGTCAAAATGTCCTTTGTGATGATCAAATAATTTGTTTTAAGCAGCAGGGCGTAGCTGCTTCGGTTTGCTCTTTAAACAGAACATATATACATACATATGTATATATAGTGACCATTAACCAACAAAAGAAATGTTGACAGGTCATGTGTGGTCAAGTGCATGTAGGTGACCGTCCCCCAGCCTCTGTTTGTGTATCTCCAACAGCCGATATGCTCTAATAACTCAGACTGAACTCTTATTGTCTTGTTTGAATTGAAGGAGGGAACGCCAACTGTTCACTGTTGATACACGGAGATTCAAAAGGCCCGGGTGCATCAGACTCCACTGTCCACTGACAATATCTCGTCTATACAGTATATATATATATATATCGTCTGTAACTTCCACACCGTGTCTCCAGGTCCCCGGTGACGTATTGCAGTTGCTAAGAAGCTCGTGTGCAAAGGCACTGTTTCGTTTCTCTGGTCTGAGATTGAACAAATAAAAAAGTGTTGTCATGGCTTTGGTACTCGAGCAGCGAGGTGAGAGGCTGGCCTGTCACTCTGGATTACTTCTGTCTCAGCAGGGCTTTGAAGTGCTCTGACAAGCCTCGGATAACTTTTACAAGTGTGAGGAACATGCGCTTCCTCCCTGTGTTTGAATAGGTTTCCTTGGACAATAAACAGATTCGCCTGGCAACTGCAATTTTTTTTCCCAAGCGTTGCATCAAAATAACAACTGCAACTTTAACTATACAAGTATATTACGAGATGCAAATGATGAAAAAAAAGGCGAGAAAAGTCATATTAATTCACCGCATGCACCTTGTTGTGTTTGTCCCTCTCTGCAGCTCAGCCCTCGTCAGTTCCAGCACCGTCGTGATTCATGTACATTCAGGTGGATTTATGAATGGTATGTGTCCATTCATAAAAGTGTCTGTGTGTTTTCCGCTAGTGTGTATGTGTGTGTGTGTGTGTGTCTTTTCTTTCTTCTTTTTTTTTTTCCAACATTCTTTGTAGTTTACATTCCTGTTTGTCACCAGGTAATGGAGTGTGTTTGTCAGGCCTGAATGGGCCACACCAAACTGGAAGAACGAGGTTGTAGTGTAAGAGGCACGCAATTCTCTGTAATCTCTTGACTCTTCTAGTCACACACTTGCACGCAAACACACCTGCACACCTGAGAAATGCTCTGCAGACACACACAAACATTCAAAATGAATGTGGGAAGAAAAAAGAAAAAACCACAACGATGCACTGTTTGTTTATGTTTTGTTTTGTTCATTTCCCCCCTCATTTGTTACTTTTCCAAATGTTCACTGTCTACACATGAGTTATGAATGACAGGTCTTGCAGATGAGGGTGTTCAAGGGTAAGATGAGCTGTCGGCGAGTTATTGTTACAGTGCAACCATTGCGTGTGGCGGCTCTGCCCCAGCAACTCTCTGCTTCACCGTCTTCTCACGAAAGGATTGACCAAGGGAGGGGAGTATCTGCAGCACGGTGCAATATCTAATGAACAATCTCTCAGAAGAAGCTATTAGAGTTGCATCAGATAAATGGTGAGCTTTCAGGGATATCAAAATGTTCGAGGGAAAAAAAGGGGGGCAGGTGGGGCTCGGCACAGTGGGACAGAGCAAAATGAAACAACACACACACACACACACACACACACACACACACACAGAGTCAAGGTGGCGTCACCGAGCAGAGCGCAGAATGAATGAAGCAGTGTTGAAATATCGCTCGCTGATGAGGAGTTCATTTGCCAAGTAATGAGGTCACGTCACAAAGCAACGGATCATTTATGGCAATCATCATCTGTGAGGAAATTTAATGCAACTTCCTTTGATGACTGATTACTTTTGCAATATTATATATATAATATTCTACACACACCTCCTCCTGTGTGGTGCCGTGCTATTTAATTCACAGCACAAATGTGGTAACTGAAACTCACACGCGTTATTTTTCTTTCATATGTAAATATATATTGACTTTTGAAATACTATTTACATGTAATTTAGCATGGTGTACGTGCAACCAAGTTGATTAAAACGTCTTGTGTTCATGGGAATGCATATGTAAAGGCATGCGTAATGTGCTTCAACTGTTTATATTAGGCAAACTTACCATAGTTCAGTTTAGGGTAAAGTTTAAAATACTCCACATGTGCAACTGGTGTAGTCCCAACATCAGCTCAAGTTTTTCGTGTTGAATGGGCTCCATTCCACCCGGGCAACGCTCTTTTTGCACCTCTTCCATCAGGAAAACGGTACAGGATAATCAGATCCTCCACCAAAAGACTCAGGGACAGCTTCTTCCACAGAGCTGTGAAATAAATAACCCCTCCCTCCTCCCCCCTCTGTAGCCGATGACAAACAGGTCATGCACTAAGCTGCATTTTATATTATATTTATACTGTATTTATCACACCGCCTTCTCCCCCGTACATACATTTTCCTGCATTGTTTGCTTGCAATTTGCACACTTCACCTGCAATTTCTTACCCTGTTTTCTTTCTTTTTCTTTCTATTTTTTTATTTATCTAAGTGTTATTTTATTTATCTCGTTCTAATGTGTGCTTAGAGTCTCGGGAGGAAATTTCAAGCTAAAGAATCTTAAAACCTTGAATCTTGAATGTCAGCTTTTCAAGTTCAAGTTTTTCACAGACATCACATCCACGAACCTATTGTGTCCGCACTCATATGTGCAGTTCTTTGTTATACGTTTTCCTGTAAATGGGAACATATTTAGTCATGTTCTACGGAAGAAGACCTGGAACTACAGAGTACATGTTAACTGATAATGAGAAGTGAGACTCATTTCCATTCAAACTGAGTTCTTCTTGCAAATGTACCAAATTATTCAATGTTAATAAACAGACATTGAGACATGTTTTTATTACACACAGTGTAACAGGTTAAAGTGCAGCATCTTATTTACATATTATTATTTCTAGGAGCTATTTCTGTCTATCCCTTTAACTGGAACCTGGTGTAAAAGAAGGAGAAGAAACTGCCTGCAGAGTGATGTCAACAGTGTTCATATCCCACCCACATCCCTGCACCGGCTGACATATTTACCAAAAAAAGAATTATTATTGTCTACCTGTGTGCTACGTGATGGCATTACATTTTTATTTTTAACACTGATGAAGTCACTGGTGCATGGCCACCATTGTTGTTTGGTCGGAAAATAACTGTCGGGACAGGTAAACGGCTCTGTGGTGCCATTTTGTCTGTCTCTCTTTTCATGAAAACATTTGCAGCTTCCTGGGTTTTGGATTCACATGGGTGGTTGGGGGGTTTTCTTCCACACCATTTTCTAACATACTTTTCATTTGACCAATTTTGCTGGGGTCAAATGTGTGTGTATTCATGGGTGAGTTGACACCATGGTGATACACTCAAATATATACATATACACTGCTTTTCAAAAGTTTGGGGTCACCAATAAAACATTTTGTGTTTTCCATTAAAATTCAAAAGAGTTGCAAAATGAATAGAAAATATAGTAAGACATTAACAAGATTAGAAATAATGATTTTTATTCAAAATAATAATTTTGCCCTTTTGTCAAAGAACCAGCAAAACTGTTTTCAGCTGTGCTAACATCATTGCACAAGGGTTTTCAGGGTTTTTCTAATCATCCAATAGCCTTCTAACGTCATTAGCAAACACAATGTACCATTAGAACACTGGAGAGATGGTTGCTGGAAATGGTTCCTCTATACACCTATGCACATATTCCATTAAAAACCAGACGTTTGCAGCTAGAATAGTCATTTACCACATTAACAATGTATAGAGTGTATTTCTGATTTATTTAATGTTATATTAACCCTAACCCTTCAAAAATAAGGACATTTCTAAGTGACCCCAAACTTTTGAACGGTAGTGGATATATAAAAGCTTGTTTGGTGTCTTAATTGCAGTTGTAGTTTTTACTTTCGATTTAGTTCTCTGTTTTTGCTGTTAGTAGATTTATTTAGCATCATAGTGAAATATGCACTGTCGTGTATGCATATTGTGTTATAATTTTAAGCTCATATTGGGGTTTTTTCCCACTTTTTTCCTCTAAACCGGACCCCTCTTGACCAGTCTAGATGCTCGTTGGCCCCCAGGTCATTTGAATTTAAATGTAAACAAACGTCTTTAACGTTCAAACTGTTGCCAAATGAGTTAACACTGTGCTGATTAAGCCTATCATCCCCACTCCACTGTAACTCTTTCTCTTTCAGTAAAGCAGTGCTGTGTGTTTCCGTATCACCTGGCGACATTCTCTCACTACACAGGGCGTGATGCGTTTGTACTTCACAGCTAATGAAGGTAAGACGGGAACACATCAGCTGAATGGTGCTTTGTAAACAGAGTTTGAGTTGTTGCCGTTGTTGTTGTTGTTGTTGTTGTGTGTTGAAATCATCCTCTCTCTCTCTTTTTTTTTCTCTCCAAGACTGGTAGAACAAATCAACGGTGAGTCATCCTGATACAAGATACATAATTACTGTGTAACACACAGACGCATGTCATGAGAACAATAATCCAGCATCAGGATTAAGCAATAAGACCCAACAATTATCTGTGCTGCAAACATATTGTTCCCCATATGAGCCAGATTGAGTCACTAACCAGAGCAGGAATGTGACCATAGTCTGGGTCACTGGCTTCCGAGCACACCGTACCAGCCTCGCACGCTCCACCATATCATTACCAGCTTACTCACCATTCCTTAATCATTGGGGGAAATTACTTATATCGTAAAATAGTTTTTTTTTACGCATATTTTCTGTGCCCTCGGGTTATGACATTCATGACAACAGCAGAAGCAGAGATTGTCAGAAATGAGTCACTGTTGCCGTGTCGATGCATCACAGGATGAGCTCTTCTTGAATGAAGTGATCACAGGTAAAAAGTGAGAAGAAAGGTTTTTGCAAAGTTAAGAAAAGAGCAGAGGTGGCAGTGGAGGAAATCACGGTTCATTTAACCATCAGTACAATAGACATTTATTTAAATAAACAAGTGATAACTGGTTTAACAATTAGAAGATCTAATCTGCACCAGTGCAGCAGCATGGGTAATTAAATCATCTCAGCTCTTTGTATCTGACATTCACCTTTTGTATTGTCACATATGCATTTAGCAGTAAACATATGACGCACTGTTGTTATGCAGCCACTGCTTTTTGGAGAAATACACATTTAAACTACACTCAACAAAAATGTGAACGCACAAAGAAAAACGTGTAGTTATTGTTATGTGACGAAACAGAATAACTATCCAAAAATAACAGTACAACTTTATCAATAAAGTGGCTTTAATTTGCGAGCATTAGGATCAATTTCAAAACAAAAGTCCTGGAGTAATGTTAGGAAGAACACAATGGGGGTCGATGATCCAAGTTCAATAACGTGTGTCCACCATTAGCCTCCCGCAGAGCGGTACACCGGCGACGCATGGACATTACCGGGTTGTCGAATGTGGCCTGGGGGATGTTGTCCCATCCCTCCTGCAGAGCCACCTGAAGTTGGCGGCCGTTCTGGGGAACTGGAACTGGAACTGGAAGGCGTGGAACTGGCGGACACGCCTAGCCAGAACATCCCAAAGGTGTTCGATAGGTGACATGTCTGGTGAATACGGCGTCATTCAGTTGTGTTGCCACAGCTGTAAACGCTCAACCCAGCACTCAGCATGAGCCAATGGCACACTCCCTCAGGATTTGTGACATCTGTGGCATATTGACAAGTGACAAAAGTCCACATTTTGGTGTGCCCTTTTATTGACCAGACCATAAGGAGTGTCTGTGTACTGGTCACGCATATTGACCACCACTCTGCCATGCTCCATGACTCTCGTGAGGTGAAATACTCAATCTGAGAATGTAGTCAATAGGAGTGGCTAAGTGACACTGGACTACTGGGTTTGAGCAAAACAAATCATTCCATAAACAAATGCATCAAGAATCTGAGCAAATGTCATGACATTCTATTTTTGTTCACCATTTCAAGTTTGTGCGTTTATATTTGTGTTGAGTATATGAAAATAATGTCTTTAAAATGTACTGAATCCGATCAGATCCTGGAGCTTCTGGCTTTAGTTTGTGTAAGGTTCTCGAGGTAAATGTGTTGTGTGTGTGTGCAACATCTACTGCGCATCACATGGTTGTTTAGATTCATCCATCTGACATAGATGTAGTTGTGACATGGAACCACACAATAAGGTTGTAACCAAAGAAATGAGCTCACATAAGCTCACGGCTCATTTGGTGATAATTTTGTGATAGGGATATCCATATCCATATTATGGCAAAACTGTCTAATTTCTAAAGTAATCACCAAGTAACAGCTCAGCAATACGAATGGAGAAGGTTTGAGAGACATGAGAAAGGATAGATTTAGTTTTTTGTTTTGAAGGTTTTATTTGAACATAGAGAAACATAACAGACAAGTAAAGGGGTCATAATTAGAATAAAACAGAATGAAAAATGTTCAAAAGTAGTGGGATGAAGTTTTAAACTTATTAAACCCCACCCTATCTCCATCCCTTATTAATTAACATATTTAATCAGCTTCAGTTTTCTTTTGTATAGAGCTATATGCTCATATCATGTCATTACTACTAATTAGTGTATACACTAATAATGATGTTAGCACATAATATATAATTATAATTATCATATGAACATACATACAGTTTATTATATGCTGCTACCAGTTTTCATCTTTATATGATGGTATTATACTGATGGTATCCGACAGTATTCGGAATTTCCATGCTATTATGATCATACAACAGCAAAAACATGACCATATTGTTACTGCTGTTACTTATAAATGCTTATTTGGTCCATTCCAGTCTCCCCAGATAACACGGTTTGTGCATCATTCCCCAACCACCAAGAGAACCTCCAGCTATTTTCCAGCGCACTCCGTCTGAGGACCACGTGCTATAAGTTTATTATTATTACCATATTGTGATGTGCAAAGTCAGCGGGCCGTAGCGGAGCTGATCGTTTGATAACCAGTGCAGCTCCTGCCTCTCATTATGGACAGACTCTACAGAAACACAGGTGCACCTGTCGTCAGAGCACATGTTGCTGCCCAGCAGAGAGAGACTCTTTGTGGTCCAGTGGTGCTGCCGTGCCACGATGGCAACAAAGGTTCCCTTGAGCCGCTACGGGTCAGGTCAGAGGTCAAATTCCTTTGAGCCAGGTGAGATAAGAGAGGCATCTGGATATGAGGCTCACTGGTGGGCGTCTGTCACCAGCTCACATCAGCATCTGACGTTTCTCTAAAGAGAAAACCCAGGATGCTCGGTATGGAATGTAATTCACTAGCTCTCCCAAAGGTGAATTAACAATACATCTTTTGCATTTCGACTGATATCTCATACATTTCTTATCCAAATATTGCAGGTCACCTACCAAGTTTAAACTGGACAGCTATGTGATAGATAGATGTTCTTCAGTTGTGCTACTTTTGCATAGCATATTTGATGTTGTTGTTTTTTTGTTGTTGTTTTTTTAATAAATACATCTCAATTTGCGCATAGTATGGGGAAGGTTGACTGGTGAGGGACCAGAATGCACCTGGGTGGGCCTATGTTTTTTTGTACCAGCGTGAAAGACTTTTGTTTGCTTGTTTTTCTTAAAAGTCATTTTTAAGAAGACTGCCGTTTTTTTGTTGTTTGTTTATTTATTTATTTAATTTTTTTCCTGGGGTCTTTTAATTCGATTTTTTGTAGGGGAATTATTGGATGATTTTTTTCTGACTGAATGATAGCGGAGAAGTTTCCAGTCTTGATCGCTGAATTGATAGCAAAGATGTCCGAGTTGTTTAGTTTAGTTCAGTTTGTTATCCAGTGAAAGGAATGTCTTCAGTTTTCAATTCTTGGTCCATCATGATGAAAAGAAATGGTGGCTGCTGTCTCACAGACATGTTTATGCCGGGGTAATTTAGCCACCTGCTAAATTGGAGCAAATTTAGCAAAGGTACTGACATGTCACATGGAACTATTTACATGAGTTAGCATCATCAAACAGATAGTGGGCTGCAGGATGCTTTTGGAGCTTCTCGCCTAGAGGAGCAAAAAATAAAGTTGTGCAAAAACTGAACGTTTTTTAAAAATATTTTAGATGAATGCAAAATGCTAAAATCACACAAAACAGAAATTACCTGAACTGGACATTATGTTTCTTATACGCATGGTGCAATAGTGGTCTATTATTTATGGAAATCGCCACGACACTTTTAATTTGCTGTAGATCTATGTGAAGTCATTCATATGTTAAAGGTGCATTATGTAATTAATCTAAAGCAACTGGCCATAAAATCCTCCTAATATGTCACAGAGACTCACCAACAACAACAGTGCAGCCAAAATATTTACATTAAAAAAAATCTTTTGCAGACTGCAAATCATGTTTATGTTTTGAAATCATGTTTTGGCATGTCACCTACCGCCGTCTACCAATCATTGCAGTCAGTAGAGTCTCAGCTGCCGAGCAACCACGGGTTGCCAGTTATGTCAGAAAACGAAACCTAAAAGACCTCTGTATTTTGAATTTGAATGTAGTAACCGTTTTTGGCCACATTCTTACATATGGCACCTTTAATACGTTGCCCTTCATACATTGTGTGCTGTAATGGGAACTGGTTGATATTGTTTGAAGCTCATTGCTGTGGAAACTAAATCTACTTGATCCACTTATGCAACGTCGGCATAAGCCAAAGAGAGTCTCGCTGCAAAAAGAGGGAATCTTTGCAGAGTCTCTTAATTTCCCCAAGGGGGGAAAGGATGCATGAGTAACATGACTCCCCACATACTTCCACATACCACAGCCTCTATTTTGTGCAACATATATATTACCTTGTATCAGTGTTCTCTGCTGGCAGCGAGCGCCACATGCTTCTATCAGTAAAATCTGTTTCCTGCTCACACTTTTGACTGTTGCTGTAAGGAACTCTTTTGTCAGTGTTAACCAAAACAAAAAAAAAGAAACATATATCAATTTACGCTAAATGAACGTGTGAGTGTTTATGTTTACGCCTGTGCGCAAGCATGTTCATACTATGTCTCTGCATGTCTGTGTGGGTGTAACATAATCCCGACAAAATGATCAAACCAGCTTTGGCAGTCTGTCTCTGACAGTTGCACAAATAGCATGTACAACACTATGTCACAAATATGTTGGCACCGTGCACAGAAACTGAGTTGTTCATTAAATACAGGAAGTGTATTAGCATGGGAACTACTGTGCTAGTTACAAAAGATTTATGGCTCATAATAAGACACAGGTGCAGGTTCCTTTGTTTTTCTTTCAAAGTTAGAACGTTAATAGAGGTCATAATGTTACTCTGTGGCCTTTGTTGACATTATAAAAGACATTCTGATACAAGATGTTAGCTGTAAATACATCCGCAGTGCTGCTGTAATTGCAGGAGGAAACATAAACGTCTCCAAGGCCAAATATTGGGCAATCGATCTCATAGTGAACTCATAACGACTGGCAGGAGTGACACACAGAATCCATATGGAGTCATGTCTCCTCCACGTCAGTGCCAGACCCTCCATCTGGAAGCCACTTTAAACCTTTTGCAACTGACACAGGGCATGTCATGTCATCAACACTACTCCACTACACCATCTGGTCCCTCCACTCACTGCATGATGCAGCCAGGGAGTGAACCAAGGCCTTTCACTCGATTGGCTTTGTTTCCTCGTCCTTGAAGAGAAACAGCTATGGTGTAAACTGTCGACAGATGGCAGGAGATGTAAAAGACCAGTGGCTCACAAACTTTCAAAAAAATAAAAAACTTTCTCCCAAGCTTTTCAGATATGTCTATCTTAACACACATATTAAATTTTATATCTAATAATAAAATGGTTTAGATCGACTATGTTGACTGTACAAACCCTAAATGCATCACGTATACAAAGACACAATTTGATCTTTGGACAAAATATTGACATATAAATAAGCAACTCCATTACATACACAACAGAGAGTAATATCATGTAAAAGCAAGTGAAAAGGGAGCATTCAGGTTAATAATTCTACAGTTTATTCATATGTATTTTCTAAAAATCGTCCTTGCTGCCTCTGACAGACATGAACCATAAATCTAGTATTTTAGAATTATCAACACTGAAGCAAATTGGTTTATGTACAGTTCAATTGATGAACATAATTATTTGTTATTGACTGATTGGATCAAAGTGTCTGCTAAATGACATGTAATGTAATGTAATGTTATGTAATGTAATGTAACAGACAAGACAAGAAAGCTGTAGTGCAATGGTGTGTTGTGAGTATTTCACTCCGCAAACAGATAACTGGACTTTATGGACATTAAAATGACCTGACAACAACAACATAATCCATACTCATCAACTAACCTACTAAGTAGGTTACTTTACATGCAGGTGGACGTTTGCTGCTGCTGCATGAGTGTAAATAGTGTAGGTCTATGACAATTTAAATTTTTCTTTACGCTAATACCTAATGAAGAAGACTTACAGGAGGAGACTTTTCCAACACGGTCATGATTTCAAACATTACAAGCATATTTATAAAGGAAAAGGGTGAAAGGCCAAGTATGTCGTCTGATTTGAATCCAAAAGAAGAAGAGGAAACCTTCTTGCAAAGGACAGCTGAGAGAATCATCTGTATGAATCAATTATGTCATTTAATCATTAATTAAGAGTTTTAAAGCAGTGAGTTTGTTATAGTTTAATGTATTAAACCTGCCTGGCTTTGTCAATAAAGTTAAAAAACATAGTAACTGGCAACCCATGGTTGCTAGGCAGCTAAGACTCTACTGACTGCAATGATTGGTAGATGGCGGTAGGTGGCGCTACATGCCAAAACATGATTTCAAAACATAAACATGATTTGCAGTCTGCAAAATATTTTTTTTAATGCAAATATTTTGTCTGTACTGTTGTTGTTGGTGAATTCAGTTTGTTAAATGAACATTATTCCTGAGTCTCTGTGACAAATTAGGAGGATTTTATGGCCAGTTTATTTAGATATATTATATAATGCACCTTTAAAGAAGAAATTAGCTGCATGCTATGCTAGGGATGGGCTCATCCCTGAGGGAGGATCTCTCTTATCTATTGGCATGAAATGTAATCTGTTAATTTTCACAAATGTTAAACCATCCCTTTAATAATATAAATAGATTATTAGATTACCTTACTGTTTTGTTTGTTATTATTTAAACATACAAACGTAGAATTTACAATTCAGTGTATGTAAAGCGTAAACCTTTCAAATATAAATGACGGGTGGATATTTACTCGTGTTCACACGACATGAAACTATGATCAGAATACATTCTTCATTTTCCCATAAAAGAATTTCCATAACTTTATGACACCAATGGGAAATATGCTATGTTCTTTTTAAACAACACTTTCCACTAACTCACACAAAATTACCAAATCAGTTTTGCGTGACATAATCCAAACTAAATATAATTTAAATGCTGTCCTATTAATCATCCACACACACTCACACGTATTTGTCTTGACATTGTTTTTTCACAAAACACAACTTGAAAGGAGAGATTGCATCCTCGTGTGAGTAATCATCTGACGCTGTCACTTGATTGAAGTGTCTCAACTGCTAAATGTCCCTGCAGGGGTTTTTATGAAGGCAAATATAGTGTGCAAACCATGATGTCACCCAGGAACGGCGTCGTAGATCACTGTCACAGAATCAAGATGAAGGCTTGTTGGCCGTTTCTTTCAGCCTCGGCCCAACCTTAATATTACAACACCTTCTCCCAACCATTCTATATTTATGTTGATTAAAAGTAAAACCCTGGACACAAGACAAAAGACCTTTTGCGATCGGTATTAGCACGACCAGGTTAGATTCCGAAAGCCTGACATGCGATATGTTTTGATAAGGATTACCTTGCTTTCCCCTCGTCTACAGCATCACCAACATAGTAACAGTGAGTTGTGTCTGTGTTGTGGTTTGTCTTGTGTGTATCAGAGAGAAGCATCAAAGGCTCTGATCCATCTCCGTTAGTCACCTGTCTCAGCATGTCCCGTCTTGTGCTTGTCCACCTTTGGCTGAACAGTGACGTGAGGTTGAATGTTCAAGAGAAATACACTTCACACAGTCTGTTGTGTGTGTTTCTGATTCTTCTGGTGACACTTTACTATTACAGTACAGTAACAACATGGTAATGATCAGTCATTTAGCAATATGGGTATTATTATGATAATTTCATTTTTTTTTTTTTTTTTTCAATTTTGTTATTGCCAGTGAAATATCCAGGAAGTCGCTTGGGATTGATTTACTATAAACTACATTAGTGTAATACCTTCACGTGAACATCTTGTATATATGTATATATATATATATATGCAGTCTTGTATGAACTATCTAAAAGGGATACTTGAGTACAAGTATAAGTATCTTACCACAAAAGTTAAAGGTGCCATATGTAAGAATGTGGCCAAAAACGGTTACTACACTCAAATTCAAAATACAGAGGTATTTTAAGTTTCGTTTTCTGACGTTACTGGCAACCCGTGGTTGCTCGGCAGCTGAGACTCTGCTAACTGCAATGATTGGTAGATGGCCGTAGGTGGCGCCACATGCCAAAACATGATTTGCAGTCTGCAAAATATTTCTTTTTATGTAAATATTTCGGCTGTACTGTTGTTGGTGGTGAGTTCAGTTTGTTATACGAACATTATTCCTGAGTCTCTGTGACATTTTAGGAGGATTTTATGGCCAGTTGCTTTAGATTTATTACATAATGCACCTTTAAAGTCACTTTTTATAATGTTATTTAAGTAATAGTCATTTACTGTACTCTAATATCAAAAGTAATTTTTAGATATACAATGTACTCAAATTTTAGAAGTAAAGGTATTAAAAATGTGAGGAGGAACAATCGAGCCGTGGTAGCTCAGTGGGAGGCTGTTGTCTTTCAACTGGAAGATTGTGGGTTAAATTCCTGGCTCTGCTAATCTATATGTGTCCATGAGCAAGACACGTAACTCCATGTTGAAGTGTGTGAATGGGTGAAACTGTGGTGTAGAAAACAGACTAGAAAAGCTCTATATAAATACAGAACATTACCAACTCTTCTTTTTCTTCTGGTTTAATTTAACAAGGAACAAATATAGTTACTGGAAATGTAGTGGAGTAAAAGTCAAAGTTGCTAGAAAATAAAAACAAAGTAAAGTACAGATATGTTAATTTGGTACTCAAGTACAGTAACAAAGTATTTGTACTTATTTGTGACTTACAACACTGTATATATACCTTACACCCACACATAGTGTACATTGTTGTAGGACGACTTGTGATTACATACTATTACTATATTGTTATTGTACTGTACATAATATTTGAGTGATAGTCACTACATCGTCTCAAATTTCATCAAAGACATTATTGGCAGCAAATGAGGATTAAAACATCATACTTTTTTTTGCTCCTTTAAACGTCCACAAAATGAGAGGTAAAAAGCTGATATTGTAAGCTCTAAGTAATTGTAACTAATTCAGTACATAAAAGGTAGATTATTGCATCCTTAGCCGATATTTCTGTCAGACTACATTTTGTGTAGGCTCTTCACGTATATCTCGCAGCAATGTGACATCATAATTAGTGTCAGTGAGCGGTGCCAGACAGAATCACTCAGGTCGTCATGATTTGTTGCTTTTTGACAGAAATTAGACTCATTGATCACCCAAAGCCACAATTATGCAGGGTTTTGTTCGCGGATTGTAACATCCCGATTCCTTTTTATGATTTATTTCTCTCGGTAGCACAATCTGGGGTCATAAAGAAAAGCAGAGATCATTCAGTCAATCAACACGTCATCGGTGTGGGAGTCATCAGCATTTTGGCTTTCGGGCGAACCAGGAGTAGAATGACTCACCTGAAAGCTCTCGTCTACTTTGTATGAACCTGTGGCAGCAACAAAAAAACATCTGAAAACATACTGCGGAAAGTTAACTGTCATGTTTTGGTTTAATTTGTAACGGTTAAGGGAATTTGTTGACAGGGACGATTGAGTTAAACAGGGAAGACGATCATAGAGACAGAGGGGAAGGATGATTATAGTCATAAAATGTATATATATATATGTATATATATACAATATATACAATTCATAAACAAGTCTGCCGGCTCCTGTAAAAGTACGACACTGAATGACTGGAGTCATCCTTGTATAGAACTTCCTTTCGTATTGATGACAAAATCCAAATCCTTTCCTTTCACCCTTTCACGTTCATTAACACATACCTTTATAAAACACAAATCTATTGTATATGCAGAGCTTTTTCTGTCTCGTTCCCATTCATTGACATGAGAAATCAACTCAAAGTTAAATATTAAGTAAATTAAATAAATAATAAGACACAAATCTTAAAAAGGTGAATAAAAAAACTAGGGTTTGGTTTGAAAAAAACTACAATTTAGTTTTTAAATATGTCACCTGTATTATGCTCCCTCATATTTGCACAGTGACATATGTGGCTTTTCAATCAGGAGGTTGGTGGTTTGAATCCTGGAATCTTGATTTAAAAAAGCCAAATCCTTTCCATTCACCCTATTACATTCATTCACATACTTAACTTTTCAATTTGGGGTGGAGTGTTTTCCTCTGGGACACAACACCTCCAGGATTCAAACCTGCAACCTTCTGATTGAAATGATTCTGATTTTCAGCAACTTGTTATGGTTAGTAATATTTATCTTTGAGTTGATTTCTCACACTTCTGTCCCTGTGCTGTTTTTTATATGTATATCTGTATCTGTATACAGCACTTTGAATTTGCATTTTTGTATGAAACATGCTCCAAAAATAACCCTTTGCTTATGATATATAGCACATACAGACAAAACACCTACAGAAGAATGTTGCCTACCTATAACCTTAACCTTAAGTTAACATAGTGTTTTCCTGCTGTGGCATCTGACTCTGACACAAAATAATTAACAACTCACTTATAACTCTTTTTTAAATTATTATTATTAGTATTACCACAATAGATACAAGTTGCATAAAACACGATCGCAAAAACAGTTTTTCTCCCACATTGTGTGAGTAGTACAGATGAAAACACACACATTTGGTCTTGTATATTGGCATAGAGACAATGAGTTTAACTAATACATGTAACTAATACAGGTCCATTACTCCTTTAATGGAGTAATAGCCCTTTTTAGTCAGAGGACAAACGCATGTTTTTAGCAGTAACATTATTAGGGTTCTACTAAATAGAGAACCAGGGTCGTGCTATAGTTCAAGTGCAAGAGTAGGTAGGTAGTAGGTCACACTAATTACTGTTTTTTTGTTGTTGTTTTTTTGAATAACGTGTTATTTTAAAACAGCATACATGTTTCCTGTGGATGTGTTCCAATTAAGTGCTTGAAAACGAAATTTATACTGTATAGTAGTCATTATAGTATTGCTCAAACCAAAAGTAAAATCGAAAGAGTCGCCACCATGAAAACTAAATATAAAATACTTTTACAATTTATGTAAGCTTTTCAGAAAAAAAACATATCACCCCCTGATCGTGGAGGGGGTTGCGTAACCGTTGTTATTGTTTGTGTGTACGTGCAGGTTGCCAGACTCCCCCCTGTTACCATGACAAGTAGCATTAGGCACACCAGTGTGTCTTTATTTAGACTGTAGTTCATACATTCCCCTGGCCTTGATAAAATCTCACATCTATGTGTGTGTGTGACCGGAGTTTGTCTCTGTATCAGAGGAAAAGCTTGATGGGAGCACGTTGACAAAGAAAGGACAGCTGAGTTCAGTCCAGTGATGGCTGTCCTTTCTATCGCAGCATCACTGTAGGCATGTCTGAGCCATATCTTACAGATCTGAAAAATGCTCATGATTTATTAGAAAACTTTTGGTATCGCCCGGTCAAGAATGGCACGGACGAGCCATATAATATCTCTGTGAGAGAATTATTTTATCTTGATTGGAAATTGGCCTGCACACCTCGAGAGTCACGTACGGCTCACATTTTAAATGAGCAGCCCACTCTTCTGATAACCACGCACAAACCTCTGTCCTCTGCTGGCCTGCAGACTCACCTGTCTTTCTGGCTTACACTCATCCCATCCCATGCTGAAAGATAAGCAAATCGGCCACGTTTCCTCACCCACTGATCAGAAACACAGCAAAACACCACAGTTATAAAGGTCACAAGAATGTAACAGGTGATGGTAAAGTGTTCATGGAAAGTTCAGACAAGATCAAAAGTGCTCTCTTCCTGCTGTAAAGAGGCTGCGAGGGTGTTTGGTGGAACAGAGCCCTTTCGTGCCCAGCTGAGAGATGGCGTGTGACTATTTGCAGCCTCGGCCACCCACATAGATAAAAGAGGAATGGTGTCGTGCAGACAAAGACACCAAGCCTCACCAGTCCCTCAGATGCCTGCACTTACTTGGAAGAGAACACTTTGCACATTAGGGAAGTCGCTTTCTTCTTATCTTTCTTCTTCTTTTTTTTCCCCTCCTTCACATCAGAGGGGAAATTCCACCTTTGCACTTGTTAGTTTGCTCATCACATACCCACTGTTCATACTTCTCTTCCTTTTTATGGGTAAAGGGAGTTTTTTTTTTTTTTTTTTTTTTTAAAAGTGTCTCTTTTAATCAAGCATAATATTCCTCCCTCGCATGCAAGCAGCAGGTTTTGTTTGTTCTAGCAGGTCAGGCCTCTCATACCACGTCTCGATTCATAATTTATCCTTGACGTTTTTTTTGGCCAACATAACTGAGACAATTAGGTCAGGTATCTGCAAAAGACTAAAGAGGATTGTTGTGATTTCTACATGGGTTTGGTGCAGTAGTGCAACAGGCTTGCACCCTGTTGCGTGTGAACCTCTGGCCCGTTGCCAGATAATGAAAGTCAGCTTAAAGACATAAGAAACGAGGTATGCTTTGATTTTTTTTTTAGAAGAGTGTGTGTGTGTGTGTGTGTGTGTGTGTGTGTGTGTGTGTGTGTGTGTGTGTGTGTGTGTGTGTGTGTGTGTGTGTGTGTGTGTGTGTCATGGAATATGCGACAAGTGCTTAAAATCACAATATCCATTGTCGAGTGTCACTTAGGGCAATTGATTTGGCAGGTGATAACACTGACTGTTTCACAGTCACCTGTCCAAAACTAATTTTGGTCTGGTAATATAATTAGGCTCCAGATCAGCCACCATGTTCAGCAGTTGGTTATAACATAACGTTGCACAATGATCCGCTTTTAAACCTACTCTTTTCTTTATTAAATCGTATATGTTCTGCATTTCTGACAATTTGTGAGTTCGGCTCTGAATCCTGAATTTATGTGTTGGATTATTTGCACATTTTTTACAAAGCAGGGGTGTGCGGGAGGAAGGCAAAGAAAGCTTATAAAGATACCTTCCTTAAATAAAATAGCAACAATAAACATCAACAATCATACTTCAAAATTACAACAATGGCCATCAGAACAAAATAGATTTTAAAATATAATCCATTTGTGTCACAAAGCGTTGTCTATTAGGGACCATTTTAGATGTTTTAAATTTAATAATGTTAATAATGTTAAATCTACTGTATGTAAATAGTTTGAAATAGATCTTACTTTGTGTTTCAATGTGAACTGATGAGAAGACTTGTTCTTGGAACCATCAAGTGTTGTTGGTTTTCACAGGTCTGGTAAACATTCACATTAAAATGAATAAAAGTGTGTGTTCTTGTTAAATAAATAATCCTATTTGCATTTGTATTTGCAGTGATGCATTTTGTGTCGCATGTTTTCATTTATGTAAATTGCTTCAACCACTGTACTTTTATTCATTGGCGTCCTCTAGAGGATGAAACACGGAAGCGCTTAGCATTTGTCAGACATCCAACTCCCAGCATGCAGTTCACCCCGGTTGTGCTTCCGCATTAAAAAAAAAGAAAACATACGTGATTCTGCCGCAATGGACAATAAAAGTGTGAAGGCGATATTGTTTGACTTGGACAACACGCTGATTGACACAAACGGAGCAGGTGCTGTGGCGATACAGAAGGTGATTAATCCTCATTATTCCTCACGTTTTTGTTTTTTAAGGGCGCCGCCATATTTGTAACGTCAGTCAGAACGTCATATTTCAGTGACTGCTGCTGGTTATACTTAAGTCTTTTCCAGAGAGACTAATGAGTCTGGAGCTACAAATGGGTATGGGGGACAATTTAGGGTCGCTAAATAACTAACATTGCAGAGCTTTTTCGAGCCTTTTTACTCAACATTTAAGTCTGCAGTGCAGCTCCGGGCCACACGAGGGAGCCTGTTCAGCAAGGGATTTGGGCTTTTAAACGGGACTTTTTCTATTCACAGCGCCCCCTTGTAGCTAGTTAGCTACTGCTTTATGCTCACTGTCGTTAAAAGCTCACTGCTGACATCATTCCACAATATATACGTATGTATTTCGTTGTGTATTTTTTTGTTTTACTATAACAGATTTATTGCACACATACATGGCTCATTCTTAATCTAATCACATTGCCTTTTTTTAGAGTAACAGAGTCTGACACACTGATTTTTTTTCTTCATCTTCACTTAAAGGTGCATTATGTAATAAATCTAAAGCACTGGCCATAAAATCCTCCTAATATGTCACAGAGACTCAGGAATAATATTCATATAACAAACTGAACTCACCAACAACAACAGTACAGCCAAAATGTTTGCATTAAAAAAAATATTTTGCAGACTGCAAATCATGTTTATGTTTTTAAATCATGTTTTGGCATGCCTACCGCAGTCTACCAATTATTGCACTCAGTAGAGCCTCAGCTGCTGAGCAACCACAGGTTGCTAGTTACCTCAGAAAATGAAACCTAAAAGACCTCGGTATTTTGAATGTAGCAACTGTTTTTGGCCACATTCTTACATATGGCACCTTTAAAATTAAATAATAAATTGCTGAATCCCTGTATCCACCAAAATATTGGTCATAAATGTCTCTCTTGTGAATTATTGTTCAATTATAACATGGAAACATTTAACTTAATGAGAGTTTTGTGTCATGTGACTCACAGACCAGTGAACTTATGAAGGCTACACTGGGCCTGGATGACGACACCGCCAGCAGCATTTGTAACAAGTTCAAGCAGAAGCTTTTCCATGCCAGTTTTGACCCAGCAGCCGGACGATCCATAGACGATGTACGAGTGGGTCATTGGGAGGAGAGCATCCAGGAGACTGTGGGCAATCGTTCCACAGCCTCTCTCGCAGCTCAGTGCTACTCCCTGTGGAAAAGCAGTCGCCTAGAGTTTCTCAGTCTGTCCCCTGAAATATGTGAGCTCCTGAAACAATTGCGCAGCAGATACAAGCTGCTGCTGCTGACCAACGGAGAATCTCAGTCCCAGAAAGAGAAAGTGCAGGCAGTCAAATGTGAGGACTTCTTTGATGCCATTGTGATAGCAGGAGATTACGCAGAGCAGAAACCATTCGTGTCCATCTTCACATTGTGTTTCAACATGCTGGGGGTGGAAGCTCAGGACTGCGTTATGGTCGGAGACTCTCTGGACACAGATATTCAGGGGGGATTTAACGCAAGAGTACGAGCTACAGTTTGGATCAACAGTACAGAAGGTGCTGTGCCAGCTGGAGCAGTGAAACCAGACTACACTATTCCTACGGTCTTAGATCTGCCACATATTCTGGAACAGCTAAAGTGAAATCTGAAATAATGCTACACTGCAGACATTTTAATATTTAGAAAGTTTAAGGGTGAATGACATGATATTAACACCATACTTTAAATAAGTCAGTTGCTGCTTTCATACATAACTTAAGGCGGATTTCCACCGGGCGTGCTACAGCCATGGATCGTCAGTGGCGTGGTTTTGCTTCATTCTCCGCCCGACGTCAATCTCCACCGGGCACGTTACAGCAGCGCAGTGGTGCTTTGGGAGCTAGTGGTATTCACAGAAGATCATGCGATAATCCTGAACGGACGCGAGTTTGCGAGATGATAGACTGTCTGTATCAAGGAAACAACAACAACACAGCTTCTTTCATTCTCCGACGTGGAAGTACTGTTGATCTGGTGTCATAAATTATTTTGTTTCTCCACTTCAACAATCAGTCTCTCGACGTACATTATGACTCTCCGAGACCCTCTGATCAATTGCCTGTTGACCTGGTACCACCGGTTACGACGTAATGTTGATGTGAAGTTGCGATAGGCTATATGACCTGCGTATTGTGTAGGGCGGAAGTGTTTTACTTTGATTCTGTGTCGGACTTGCTGTCTGGTGCGATCTGCTCTGTTGAGCTTGGCGCGACTCGGCAAAGGCAAAAATAGAACTGCTACCTAACGATAACTCTGCGGCTGAGACGCGTCGCAGCACGTCTGGTGAAAATGCTCACATTGATTAGAATGGAAGCGATCGGCAACAGCGACGTGCCGCGGTTGTAACACGCCCGGTGGAAATCCGCCTTTAGTCATTTTAACTACATGGGCTCTGGAGGGGCATTGGTTTCAATAAGTATTTTCCATTTTAAATGCTCGCAACAAACTACTAATGTAAGATTGTATTAATAATGACAGATGACAATCAGTGGGGATCTGTAATTTAAGACCAATCACCTTTTATGTATGGCTTTGCTTTTTTATTATTTTTTTTAAATTGTGGCTTAGGGATCTGAATACTTCCATTCCAAAATTGTTTAGATAGTATAGCACTATAAGAATCAGCAATAAAATAACAAATCAACACTCAGAATGATTGTACAATAGAACTTTAGTTTGTACACGCATCAACAGAACATGTGAATACAATGAAGTTCAATTCAGTTCATTTTAATTTTTTAAAAAAGGAAAAGAACTTAACAATGGGACCAAAGTCTTAGGCATTTTAATATTCACACACACACATCATGGCTACACAGTATCTGTTATCTGTAGCAAGGTTCAACAGTTTTACTCATAAACCATTAAAAAAAATATATATGTAGCATCTTTGTTGGACACTTTATTACCGTCTGTCTCATCATATTTAGAGCAAGTATCTACTCATTCCTTTACAAATTTCACTTCACATCCAGTTTGACTTTGATGTTCATCGCAGCGAGCTCTGCTACAAAGTAGCGGAAGACATAAGGAACAGACACGGAGTCAATGGAGTCACTTTTTCCACACAGGGAGCACACAGTTTTACGGTGGCGCATGGATGACCAGTAGGGCGGTGGTTTCTCCAACAGAGGAGAGAGGAGGCTGCCGCAGTCAATACACACCTGAGCTACCGATCGGTCTGAGCAGTTGAAGAGACGATCGTGAAGAAGGAAAGACGAGCCATGCGCCAGCAGGGCGTCTCGCTCCATCTCACCAAAACGGATGCCTCCCTGGATGTTCCTTCCTCCCACTGGCTGGTTAGTCACCTTGTCTCGAGAACCTGTGGTCCTCACCTGAAATTTGTCAGAGACCATGTGACGTAGCCGCTGGTAGTAGACGACCCCGATAAAGATGTCGGCCTCCAGCTCCTGACCACTCAAGCCACTGTAGAGCCGCTCCGTGCCGTAATAGTTGTAGCCACCAGCCCGGAGCAACTCTCCAAAGTATTCCAGTGCAGAGTTCTGCTCAGAGAAGGTGAAGGGCGTGGCATCGTGGCTCAGGCCGTGCAGGGCACCAGACTTGCCCGCCATGCTCTCAATGAGCATCCCGATGGTCATACGAGAGGGAAAGCCGTGGGGGTTGAAGAGGATGTCGGGACTCATACCGCTCTCTGTGAAGGGCATGTCCTCGGCCGGCCACAGGCGGCTCAGGATGCCTTTCTGACCGTGGCGACTGGCAAACTTGTCACCGATGGTGGGGTTTCGCGGTACTCGTGTGGTAATGCAAACGCGTTTAAAGGGGCCCGAGCCACTGTCGTTGCTGCAGATCTTTACATTGTCGACTACACAGGACTCTTGACTCCTAAAAGGAAAAACGACGTTTAATGTAATTAGAAACATAAATCTTTAAATATGTCTTTGTAATGTTGTAACGTTTTAATAATCAAATACATAATCAAGTAATCAAATATCCATGTCTATCCCAACCTAATGAGAAAACGCAAACACTTACTTATAGAAGATGATGTGGGTCTGCCCAGTGTTGAGGTTGATGTAGCTATAGAAAGGGTCTCCGTACGTCAGTGTTGAACCAATGTGTGGTAGTCCGTCAGCGTCCAGTTTGTTCTCAACCTTAGGATCATCTGGCTTGGTCCCAAACACCACACTATCTTCTCCCCTCACCTTTTCTGCCAGATCAACCAGCTCAGTCTTGTAGATGCTTCCATGGGCAAAGCCTCGCTCCCATGATGACTTGTTCACAATCTAAGAAGAGTGAGATAAATGTAATTCATTCTGTATTTGAAGGGAAAATATATTTACAATAATTGTCATGTTTTACTCACCATTGCATCTTCCATGTCATAGCCTGTGTAGGATATAACGGCCACGATGGCATTTGTGCCGCTGGGGTAGTTGTCCAGGTTGTAGTGGTCGTACATGTAAGGCCTGACCAGTGGACTCTGTGGGGTCTGCAGCCGGTACAGCTTGTTATCAGAGCGATCCATGAACGAGTGCAGGGGGAAACCCATGGTCTGCTTGCCTGTAAAGGGAAGGGGTTTAATGTCTGGGGGGAAAAAAGGAATTAAGGTTTTAAAATGTGTCTGCCAGACTTACTCATCTGACACTGGTACATGTTCCTGGGACTCTGGTT
Organism: Microchirus variegatus; assembly: GCF_963457635.1. Classification (NCBI taxonomy): domain Eukaryota; kingdom Metazoa; phylum Chordata; class Actinopteri; order Pleuronectiformes; family Soleidae; genus Microchirus; species Microchirus variegatus. The sequence continues at coordinate 13,044,095 of NC_139812.1, forward strand.
GTGGTCTGAGTACGGGATGAAGTTGGCTACGACACTCAGCATGCTGTGAGGAAACAGTTCCTGGTGTGTGGTCACTCCTGGCTCAATTTCATCCTCCAAGATGCCCACGTTGATATAAAGCTGCAGCAAGTTATAAAAAGACGATTAAACTTAGTCTGACAATTACAATAACATCTTTAAAAAAAAAAAAAAACTGCCGTTAAAACATACTTGTTCAAAGGTACCAATTAGCTCCTCCTCCCCAGAAGCCAAATTGCGCACGGGCCGCACCATTCGACAGGGCGTTGTGAAGAGGAACAGGCCTGGGTACAAACTTGCTTTGCCTGTTTTGGGAACCAGGACAATCTCAGTCCAGGGTGGAATCTTCTTCTCTTTCAGCACCTTCATTTACAATCATTAAATGATAGTTTAAATATCTGCACTCACAGAGTGGACAGTACAACTCACGCAGGAATGAGTAGTGTAAATGACAACAATTTACCTATTTACAATGCCGAGTTACTACACGACCAGGTTGCAATTAGCTTGTTGTCTTTTTTTTGTCTTTTAAATGACTAATAAGTTCTGATTAACATGCCCAACACTGATTGTCCTACCTTGAACCTGCGCAATGAGTCGACAACAACTGGGGCTAATTCAGTCTCCAACCAACCGACAACAGCCCCATCAAGAACCACAGGGTAACAGTCTGCAAAGGGTTGACCAGGAGATCCATCCATTGGAGTAACACCTTAGGCAGCAGAGACAGAAAAGGGTTTGCACCAAGGCTTAAGGACAGAGTAATGCACTTGTGTTTGAAAAAAAAAAGAACTCACCAAGGGAACAGAGAAGAGCAGAGAGGGATGTGGTGAGCCACGACTCTGCCACGATCTCACAGCTGGCCGTCATGTGGTTCATGAGCCCACATGGCTCCCCGTCCGGGGTGTGGACGGGACACAGGAAGCCCCAGGATTCAGGCAGCAGCTTACGGACAGTAGTGGTCCTCATTTTGGCAAACGCCGCTCCTCTGTGCACGCAGCGGAAATGGGACAAGTAGCGGATGAAGTTGAGCTTGTCGGCGACGACAGACAGGCCTGTGCTCTGCAGCATGCCGAGACCTGGGGTCAAACGATGCAAAAAAACATTTCATGTAAAACATTAACGACACATTTATATCGTATCAAATACTATCCTCAACTCATGTGGTCACACCTGTCTTAGAGGAGAGGTTTCCAGTAGCCAGAAGATATTCAAAGGGCTTGGTCAAATCTGTGCCCATGTTGAATATCTTCATCATATTTTCAGGAGAACATGGTGACCTCATTTTGATTGATCTCTTGTCAAAGGCCAGTTTCACAGACACTAACCAGGCAGTTAGTTTTTCCTGTAAAAAAAATTATTGGGAGGTTAAATTCAAAACAACTTGAAATTTACCCAAATTCTCAACAGATTAGAGCAACCGATTAGTGCCAACCTAAACGGCTGTCTTTTAAAAACTGTATCTTGCCTTCAGAAACATGAGGTACAGCTGACCAGGAGTCATGACTTCCTGACACATGATGCTGTCGGGGTTCTCCTCCATGCACTCCTGCTTGGCAAATGTGAAAAGTTTCCTTGTCATCAGACAGAGCAGGTAGAACTTCTCCATGTCGGACTTCAGGTGGATGCAGATGCACTCGCTGATCAAAACAGAACACAAGTCATTTTACTACATTTATTACCAAACTCATGCTGACAAAATATAACATTCTCAATCATTTTTTGCAAAATAAAAATAAAAACTTACTCGAGCAGGAAATTGGCACACTGTTCATTTGTGTACCAAGCAGGGAGGTTCATTTTAACCCTGAAGCGCTCTCCGAGGTAATTGAGCACCTCGCTCCGGCTGGGACAACCCTCCTCCATGACAACGCGAAGCATCTCTGACACACAGCTCTTGTAGAAGGAATTTTCCTCCCGACCTTTGATGAGTTCCTGGTAGATCTGGAAGTCTGTGAAGTCCACTAAGGCCTGGAGAATGCGGCAGACAAAATGAGCACCAAGAGAATGTTCACTTTATAGTTTAACACAATAATCTTAAAATATTCTGTGCAGTGATGTTCATTTCCAAAAGAAAATTCAACCTTTACCTTGAGTGCAAAGCCTAGTGGGAGGAAGAAAAGCTCTTTTTGATAGATAAAGTTCAGCATCACAGTCCCGTTTTCTAAATAATGTAGGTTCATGTTGATGGCTGTGTGCTCTTCCTTCACACAGTGGATAGAAATACCTGTTAGAAGATGAGGATGACACCATTTGTTTTTAAAAAACTGGTAGCTTTCATTCAAGAACCTACACTTTAATTACACAGACGCTCTCAAATGAAAAAGGTCATATTCACCATACTGAGTGTATCCTTGGCCCCTGCTCTTCCATTTTGGTCTTGACATAGCAATGGGATAGTTCCTCCTCGGCATGATCAGCATTCGGATAGCCTTCTCAATTCCATTCACAATGAAATAACCTCCCATTTCCTGTCGACAATTGAGAGGTTAGATAAACATAATGCATTTGGTCTGTGTTCATATCACAGATGTCATTAACGTGTCTCGTACCTCTGCTTCTTCATGGTGTTCAACAAGCTCCTTAGGGGACATACCATGGAGGTTACAAAGCTTGGACTTTACCATGATTGGCAACTGACCCAACGACTGTTTGATGATGCCTTTGGGAACTCCATTAATCGACCAGCTAACGTCAGCCTGAAATGACACAGAGTGTAAACCGTTTAAGATATAGGATGTAATTCTGAAATGAAAATTATACTGAAAGCAAGAAATAAATTGTACATAAATCTCAGTCTTACCAGAATCTTTCCTTTGTATGAGCATCTTCGTCCTCTGCACTCTGCTGGAAACACGCGCATTTCCTTGCAGATGTTCCCTTTGGCGACAACTGGGCTGTTGATTGTGATTTCCACAAAGGAAAGACAGACTTTTTCATCTCTTACAGTGAACTCCAAGGGTGGGATGGCCTGAGAGAGAAGGGTCACACCAAAAAAACTATAAAATAGTGACACTGAAAGCAACAACTTGAGTGAGCACCAAATCTTCCTGTTGACACTGCAACTACACTTACATGCATACCAATAATCCGACTACGCACCATAATCTGAGTAAGACATTTAAATTATGACGTATAAAATTATTGTCATAAGTAGAACCCAATGTGTATATATATATATTCATGTTTACATGTTACAGAGCAGTCTGATTGTGACTTATATCTACATTAAAAATATCTCATTGGAATTTGCTTACTGTTTATGAGCTAAACTTGCACCCTCGTTTTTGAAGATCTGGCTTTGTAAAATTAAGGAATAATTACACAAATCAAAATAACTCCATCAAGAAACAAAGTCTACATCACGTGTCAAACTCAAGGCCCGGGGGCCAGGTGTGGCACGCCACATAATTTTATGTGGCCAGCGAGTGATTAATTGGTCTTTAAAATCTGTGTTAAAATAGGTCTATGCTGCTTTAAGGCGTGCGTTGACCATAAACTACATTTTCCACAATGCATAGCGATTGCGTTACCCGCAAAGTGACGGCACCGCCACTAAATCGCGGTGTATCGTTGTATATCCATCATGCGACGATTGAAATTGAATAAGTAATAAACACAGAAAGTTATTTAGCAATATTTTAGGGAGTAGTTACCTTTATTTTACATTATATTTAGTTACATTTATTCTGTATGACAGTTGCATCTGGCCCTTTGAGGGTAACCATTATGCTGATGTGGCCCTCAGTGAAAATGAGTTTGACACCCCTGGTCTACATAATTGGAGTATTGCCTTATGGGTAATCAGAAAATGGCAGTGTCTTCTTCAGACTATAGTTTTAACAGTTTATGTGATAATATTGTTGTCCATGTAGGTGACAGTAGCTGCCTTGTGTTATAATGAAATGTTATTATAATAGTATGAAATGATATACAAGTTATTAGTGTAAGAAACATTCACTCAATCACAGTTTAAGAGTTAGTTGTGATTTATGCACAGCATTTTTTTTTTCATTATTATTGAAGTTTCATAGTTTGATAAAAAACACGCAGGGCTACATTATTTATAAAAGAGTTGCGTGTGTTTCTCTCAGTAATAACTTGATAGTTACTAAAGTGCAGCTGACCTGAACAACGCGGCTGAGTCCGTCGGTGACAGCCTGGTCAAATGACTCGATGTGAGCTTTGGTCAGATCCTGCACAGCAGCGTGTTGAGTCTCTTTCAGGACACCAAAGCCTCCCTCAGTCAGATTCTTCAGACTCGGACCTTGGGGTAAATTTCGCCACTTTGCTGAGAAGTCCATGCTCTCACTGTCACCGGCTCTGTGTGCTTGTTTACCACATGTGCACGGACACACAGGAAGTAGAACCCTCCCCTTCTTTTTCTTTGTTTTTGTCACGGACTACAAGCGGACTTTAACTGTGCATGCCGCCCCCTGCTGTACCGGCGTGTGTAGAGTCATAAATACTTCACAAAAGAGAAAGAAATCTCATAAACCTGTTTAAAAACATCCCGTTTAGCCTGTATTTGTTGATTCCCTCCTTCTAAGAGACCTTTGCTGCTCCATTTAATCCCCAATTTTATCAGTCTGCTCTTCAATTGCCACTCTTCATTGAGCTTCTTTGTAGTAAGATTCACATTAATGTGATACTGCCGTTTTAACTGCTTAGTAGAACATAATAGAATACAACAGAATATTTAGCTTTATTACCATTGCATGTGACGTACAACGGGAATTAGGTGTCATTAAACAAGAACTGTACATTCAAACATACCCACACACAAATGATAAATATTGATATATTATTTTCTTACTAGCCATTTTTTGGTTTATGTGCGCGTTTGTTTATTTTTTTGTGTAATACCTGGATGTCACAGTAGGTGGCGCTCTGTGCTGTGGGGTGCAGGAAATTGTAAAACAGAACCGCAGGTAATTACTCAGCAGGTGTGTGCTGCTGACTGTGGAAGCACACCGTTTTTGACCGTCGCGTCTTTTTTTATTGCGTTGTGGCGAACATGTGAGCCCTTTGTTTTGATTTTACATTAAAGTTACAGAGTTAATGTAAGTGTCTGCACAGTTCGGCTTTAGTCGCTTCATTGTTAAGGGCGCAAAAACGTGAATAAAAGTTTGGTGACTGCATACAACGCTCACGTGTTTAATTCATTCATTGGAACCGGAAGACGACACGGAAGTACCGGAACTGCAGCCCCTAAGTGGCTAAGGTTGGTTTTGTTGTTTTATTTTGATGAGAACAACTCACTACAGACAGTGTACAAAATAGTTTTTGTTCACAAGAACCAAACAGGGGCAGACTATGAGAAGAGTTAAAGGTTATGTACTGCAATTTTAAATACACATTCATTAGAGTATAGGATACATACAAAAGAGCAAACAGTTGTTTTTTTTTGTTGTTGTTGTTTTTTTAAAGATGTCTTTTAGTTTTATGTGTGTACATTGTATATCTGGTGTTGCATGCAAATTGGTCTAACCTTGTATAGCTCAAGAAAATGTTCAAAGTAAGGACCATAAAGTATCAGTCCATGTAGCACAGCACTATAAATATTGATGTGCATATAGAAATTACTACCAGTCAATATCAGAAGGGCAGCTTGTGATTCCCCTTTCTCTCTCCTCCTATAATCACAATAGTCTCAATAAAACTGAGGGGGCTGAGCAGTGGTGTAGTGTGGTCTACTGTAGTGGGTATACTGTCAGCACGGGTTGCCAAACCAGCAGCACGATAACCTACAGAAAGAGTATGCATATGATTAATTGTATTATATTTAGTGTTTTTAATGAAATCGTCTCTACTCTTTATTTGCAAAAACAAACTACACAAGTATAACTTTTGTCAAAAAACGGAGTTGATGTGTATGAATTCCCATTTATAAGTGGTTACACCAAAAATCCTGGCCTATTTGTAGTGAGTATACACCATATACCTGCGTATCATGTAGACTACACCACTAGGGCTTGATGCAGGCAGATCTTTGTGGAAAAGATGGGCATCACATACTTCTTGGGATTTGTGTCAGTCCTATTTCCCATATAAAGGTAAAGGTGCCACAGTCCAGAAAGAGAGATACAACAGAAAATATGTCATTGTAATATTTTTTTTATTCTAGCATTATTGTTCCTGATACAGACAAATGTTCATGCAAGATTCTGGATAAAACATCACCTGACAAAAGCACAGCACAGACAACCCCCCTGAATGTTACTTGCTTTCACGTCCCAACGGCAAGTCGACCGGACAATGTTCAGATTAAAGTAACTACAAAATGTCGGGATTCGATCTTTGGTAAAGATGAGAGGGAAATATTACAAATGAAGAAATAAGCAAAGAAACTCAAATTTACTTCAGAAGAAACAAATGAAAAAGCATTTAAATGCTGACGGGTCACTGCTTTTTTTTTTTAAATATACAATTCCCTCTAAGGCACCCAGTCCCTTTGATGGAAATGCTTTCCCCAACAAATTTTAATTTAAAAAATAAACTGACGTGTCATTTCCAAAACTAGCAATCAGACCCTTGTATCTCATTTACTAACATAACCACACGTTCAATACACACTTATCACTTACACTCGTCTGTCCACTGTCGAGCATCATTTCCGCTACAGATGTTTTTATTTACCTTATCCTTTTAACAAGCAACTTCTTTATTTATATGAACAAAGCTGGACTTTTAGAATTTTAGATTCATTTCGGATGCTTAGATTTTTATGGACCTTCAGCCACTCACACATTCTTCAGAGTAGTTAACACAAATACACAGTGATTAAAAACATAAATAAAATATGTGTCCCTTAATGTGTTATATATAAGGAAGAACAGAACACTCCTTTCTAACAAAGAGAAATATAATACAGGTCTCAGCGAGTCACAAAAGAGATTTGATTAAAATAAAAACACACAATTTTTGATGACCCCATGAAATAAAACAGAAACGCATGATATATTCAGCTTAGGGAAAAACTGAGGGGAATCGAAGGGTAACTACAGAGGAAGTAGTGATTTCATGTCTGTCTGTATATTGGGACTTTTCTTTGGTCATGACACATTTGTTTACAGGCCAGAGTAAAGCATGAAGTAGGACTGGATGTTTACTGTGTTTAAATCACTTTTATTTCATGGGGTCTTTCTAATCAACTACACACTGAGTACAATCTACTTTCATCTCAAAGGTTAAAAAAAAAAAACATAAAGCACACATTTATTAACAACACTTTTTAACAACTACACCCTATTATTTCATAAATCAGAAGAACAACAGCGATACTGGGGCAGCTCTAAACAAGCCGCAGCAAAAGGTGCTGTTCATGAGGACGCATACTACGACATGCTTTCACACAAACGTGCTCTCTTCAAATGACAAACGTAAATCCTTTCGATGAAATCACCAAGAAGAGAAAAATGTCAGGTAATACTTCGCTGAGCCCATTAAGGGAGTCATTTTCTTATTTGATCTCTGCCACGGGGAGATCAGAGATCGGGGGGAATGTATACCTGGGTCTTTTGAGTAAAAAGTAGTCTACTTGCTCACCTATGCCACCCTCCTGCCCTCTATTTATATATCTAGTGTCCACATTCTGAGATTGGAGAAATTATAGTGTTCAGGACAAATTGTATGTGTTTGGTCATCACATGTTGAGTTAAGTATATTAGCTAATATACCCTCAGTAGCCACTTTTTTTAGGCCCACGGGATACTTGTGGTGTGGTACCTGGTGTGGTCTTTTGCAGCTGCAACCCACCTGCTCCAAGGTTTGACGTGTTGTGCATTCAGAGATAGTCTTCTGCATACCTTTTGTTGAAACAAGTGGTTATTTGTTGCCTTTGTATCACCTTTAAAACAGTCTGGATATTCTCCTCTGACTTGTCGTTAACCAGGTATTTTCTCTCAGAGAATTGCTGCTTATGGGTATTTTCTCTTTTTTTCTCTCTTTGTAATCCCTAGTGACGTTTGTGTTCTAGCAGATCAGCAGTTTCTGAAATACTTGGATCAGGTAAGCTAATTTAAAAAAGGAAAAAAAAGAAAATAAGAATTCCAATAATAAGGAATCTGTTTTAAACAAACTCATACGGACGGGTCAACAGTGCAAAGGCTTATAGAATGAGAAGTATGAGTCATGGTAAAAGAGCAAGCTAACCCGGCAGTCTTTTTAAGGGAGTGTGGTTGGAAATGTAAGGCACTACAGTCTGGATTGGCAGCATCTCTGCATCCTTCAGATCTCCATTAATCTTGCTGGGGGAGAAAAAAAACTGGTGGCGGTGGTGGAAATCATTCAGAGACTTCCACAAAGCATCAGCATCCTCACGTGCATGGTGTGCATTATGAGGAGAGCAGTGACCATTTTTACAGCTCAGGGATTTTCATGAAAAGAACCTCCTCACCTGTCTCGTCTGGGTGTTTGGGAAATTCAGGTCAGGGCTCAGGTCACTGGCGTGTGCTACTTCTCAGGTGCAGGTCAGGGGTGAGGAAGTTTCTGATTTGGAGGAGGTGAGGGGGACATTTGAGTGTGAGCTTACAGTCGAGTGAAAGGGCCCACATGAAGAGGTCCTCTCAGTTTGGGAGAGGAGCAGGAGTTGGTGGTGAACGCAGAGGATGGGGAGCAGGAATAAGGAGATGAGGAAGCAGGTGAAGACTCACTGCTGTTGTTTAGGGCGAAGACACTGGAGATGGCCACATCAACAATCCCTTGACATAGCTCTGAGTAAAGTTTCCTGGAGGAGATACAAATAATAGCGTTGTTGTTAAAATCGATTTGATTTTCTGTTATTCACATTCATCAAAGAGACAAAATCATAAATATCTATGAGGAAGAACATGTTAACAAGCTTCCCTGTTTCTGATCCTCCTTTATTACAAACATATTTGACCAAGTTACTCCCCATATGCAAAACTTTTTATTGATTTTATTGTAAACAGAATATAAAGTAAGACAAGAGTAGGCTTAGGGAAAAGATTAAATATGAATATTACTGACTGTGCACAAGCTGGAGCTCCATTGATCTCAATGAGCCACACTTTGAAGTTCTCATCCACCATGAAATCAAATCCAAACAGTTGGAAACTCTGGTAGGACAGATGCTTGGTGCTGATTGCCGGCTCGATACATGTCAGACAGCTCCTGTAAAAGCAGCAAATCAATGTTACAACCATAACCAAAGTCTGCATTCATATGAGTGTAAGAGTATAAGAGCAAGTGTGTAGATTCAGTAGAAGATGATAAAACTGAAATAAAAGGTATTGATGGCTGAACAAGGACTTACTTTATGATATGCTTGATCTGAGGTAATATGGTGGTCTCCAAGGCGACATTGTGAGTGTTCAGCAGGTACAGCCTGAACTCGTCGAAGAACATCTCGTTCCCCTCTTCATATCTCCCGTAGTTCTGCGAGTGCTCTTTCTGGATGCAGTGGTTGGTCAGGTGGCTGGTCATGTCCTGCAGGTCAGAGCTTTTGTAAGGCTCTGAAGACGTCCGCAGCACGCCCTCCCGGTACAAGTAGATGTTGTATTGATGGTCCACCAACACCCAGCTCCTAGTGATGGGACGCTGAGTTTTAGACTTTAAAAGTCACAACAAAGTAAAACATTCTCTTAGGGTTTGTGATAAACACTACAGACTTGCCTGATATCAAACTTCCGATGTCCCGGCTCCAGGAGTAAAGGTTTCTCCAGGTACTTCTGAATAACATGAACCTGTCCCTGATTATCAATGTACTCCAGCAGCTGATTAGCATCTTGTGATATAAAAATACCAGCCCCTGGAGCAAGTAAACAAAATATGTTAAGCAACACATGGTATATCCCAACAAGGCTGCTTTTAGAAGTTCAGTAAGAATGTGTGATCCCTTGTCTCTTGGATTTAAACCGAATAACCTGTTTTTTACCTTTTGCTCCAGCAGAAGACTTTGCTATCCACACTATTCCCTCCCCATTTTCTTTTTTAGAGTGATAAGAGGCCAGGAACACCTCCCGCTCATCTGTCTTGGGATTGTTCTTCAGATGGCTGAGGCCATTTGTAGCAGGAGCAACGGGGGTGTTGAGGTTAGTGGGATAGATGATGTAGGATTCTGGGAACCAGCTAGCAGTGTCGGACAGCTCTGGTCTGGTCTTTATTAGTCTAAGGGAGGAGAAAGAAAATGGTCAGCTAATGTAATTGGCTCTGAATAATTTACTCATAAGTGCATTTGTTACGTGAATGATGGCAGCATGTATAGATTTCTCTTCTGACAAGGTAGAACAAACACAAATATCCCACACACTGCCTTTGCTCTGCATCACAAATTGCTAATTGGTCAATCAACAGAAATGCTGATTGTTGAATTAATAATTTGTGCTGCTGAGCAAGATATTTTGTTCTTAATGTTTATACATTCCAACTGCATCTGTATCAAAAAAAGATGGATGTACAAGTATATGGTATATATTATTGAAACAATATACTTACTTGACCAGTGATGCCTTTCTACATAGCTTGTCTGCTCCTCTGTAGTAGTTCACCAGCTGCACCAGCCCTGGTTCATGACCTGTGAAGTCAACGTTTAATAATCAAGTCAACATTGTGTACCCACATGTGTACTAGTGTAAGAATGCCAGTTATTATGTTGTAATATGTGTCATTTATTTGTGGTTATCTTTCATGTATAATTCCACAACAAACTATTTTGCTGTCCTGACATTCATGTGGAACTTTTGTTCAAGTTGTATAACGTTTCCACACTGTCTGTTTTTGTGGATGCCCCCCGTCTATACGGGTGTGTCTCCCATTTTACCTCTTCCCTTTCTGCTGTGATATGCCAGGTAAGAGGTCATATGAGTCTGATTGGCTTTTTTTTGTCAACAAATCAGAAGACAAATCTTAGACATCTTTTCGTTAAATAAACATAACCAACACAAAACAAGGAATTGATTAATTATCAGAAAAGTTATACTAATTGCAACCAGAAGGTGTAAGTCCTGGACCTAGAAATGGCCTTGAAATTCAAAGACACAATCTTTCTGCAGCGTCTCTGCACAGTCACAGCAGCTGTCTCATCCTGGGTGAAGGGATAAAAACAGTAGACTTTTTTTCAGTTTCGTAATAAATAAGACTTAAAAATGTACCTAGACGTCCAAAGGGCAGCCTGTTCCGTTCACCAAGCATCAGGTTGAATCTGGGATTGTCCCTTTTCAGCTTCCTCCACTGTCCAGTGGAGAGGAGGATTTTGGAAACTTCTGCATATACAGTGCTGTTGTCGTCACGGGTGACGAAGGTGTACATGGGGGAATTCATGACGCCACTTTTTTTATTTTTACTGCAGGGTTTTATGACGTGACAAAAACAGCTGGGTGGGTCCGTGATGAGTTGTGTTGCTCAGTTGTGATGCTGCCTGGTTTGCACTGCAGCACTGACACTGTTGAGCGTTATCTCCTCTCCCCGAGCCATACTGATGACGATGAGTCAGACATTGTATGCAGTCCACACTTCCCAGCTAACTTATACTGGTGCTCTAAAACTCAACAACAAGCTAACAAAAAGCTAACAAAAAAGAACATGTTGCTCCACACACACACACACAGAGAGACACAGGTTTCCTCCAGTCTCCACAGACCAGGGTGTGACAGACAGGCTGGCTGACTATTCCAGGTTCCTGGGGCTGGTCCCGTCTGGGCTCATTTACATCCTGTCTCCCCTCGAGCCACACCAGCTAACGGACTGCAGCCGCCGTAGACAAGCTAATGCACGAACGTCTCCGAAGATACGCTGTTTGTGAATAGAAAAAAAGAAATAGCGCTTTAGCGACTCGGAGTCTCGACGCAGCTAAAGTAATCCACCAGCGGCGTGTGTGAGCCGAGCTCTCTTCTTTGAAGCTCCAGCAGCCGCTGCTGCTCACGGTTAATGTAGTTCATACGGAGACACTGATATGGCGAGTAGTTTACCGTATTTTCGTTCCTCACAGGAGGTAAAAACACAAAATCAACACATTAGAAATGTTTTATTTTTCCTTTCGAATTGTTTCAAAAATAGATATTTTGAAATTTAGTGTCCTGCTGAATTTTGACGAAGCGCATACTACATTACCCAGAATGCAAAGTATTACGCGTCTGTGTAGCGCACATAAGCGCTCCGCATTGACCTCTCCACCCGGACTACTGCGATAAATTGGTTTGTGACTCGTTTTGTGTTGGTATAAACGTAACAAATGTTTTATGTTTAAAAAAAATAAATAAGAAGAATAAAACAGTAATACGCTGCCTTCTCTCATATACCTGGCAAATACAATCTGCTATAACAAAGAATTCCTTCCTGAAGTCCATATTACATCATCCACCCACAATAGTTCAGGACACTAGTTTTCCCAAAAGGCACATCCCTCATGTTCTCATAAATAGGTCAATACAAAACTAAATTAATCTTATTCTCAATTTCTCTAAGCTTACACTTTAAACCTGCTAGTCTTCGTGTCATTTATTCAAATGAAATGTCACATAAAGTTTTCATGTATAACGTTTTATTTTATTATCATTGTATGGTGTTGTTTTGTTGTTGCTATGGGCCTCTCACTAGATGTGTCCCTAATAAAGTTTTAATTGAATTGAAATTGAATTTATGAAACAGTAAGATCGTAGTTATATTATATTATATTGATGGAGTGTTGCTATTGAGCAATTCTGTGATTTATGTGGACTAGAAGAAGAAACTGTCACTGTACATTTACTTAAATGTTGTATAAACAGAAAAAGACAAGGTCAAATCATTTTCCAGGAACAAAAAAAAAGTTGTTTGTGTTTTTTTTTAAAGACACTAGAGGACACCATTTTTGTTTAGCAGTTTATTTCGATGGGTTAAAAATATTATAAATTATACATATAGTAGAGTATAGTACATAACACCATAATTATTTTTGAATAATAACAAATGTATCATATAGTAGTAATCGATAGCAGTGTTTAAAATGCTGAATACTGGATGTATCATCGCATTATTATCATCATTGTCGTGTTTTTATCAGTTCCTTGTGACAATTGAATTATGTTTATCGTGTTGTGACCACAAGATGGCGGTGTAGATCTTATAACATGGTGGCAGTGAGGACCTGAGCGGTGTTGAAACTGCTATCCCGGGGGGGAAATAACGTTTAAAGCTCAAGAAAAACGTTTTTATCATCGGTTTCATTTGTGTTATTTTATCAAGTTATGTTTTAAGTAAATACAAGTGAAGGGGAAAGTTTACGTCGAAAGTGGAGCAGTGTAATGACTCATGAACAGCAAGGAGTCTCTGGGAGAACCCGGGGGATAAATGGAGTGCTCCCCCAGTGTGCGAAGACATGGGTCCCATTCCGTTTTTTTGTCAAGTCTGTTGCTTTAACTTATTTTACGATTTGCTCTTGCAGTTTTACGCCAATTTGACAATCACAATTTAGTTTAAACTACAGTTGGATACGTTTCTCTTTCTCAGGTTTCCTTTCGTGGTGGCGGCAGCAGCAGCAGGGCGGAGAGAGAGTAATGTAGTTTTTCTGTGAACGAATTGGAACGTGACAGGAAGTTGTACTGTTGAGGAAGAAACGGGTGGCGGGAACAGCAATACCGTGAGTTAAAGTACGACAGCTGTGTTGTTGTCAATAAATCCACGTTTTGTAAGGACGTTTCTGCTTTCGTCAAAAATATCGAGAAAGAGAAGGAGAAGTCGCTCATAGTAAGTGACGTCATCAGTCTCAGTCACGTAACGTGTTTAACAGCGTTCAACAGACTTTGTTTACAAGTGAGTGAATTTATTTACCTCCCACTGTACAGCAGCTTGTCCTTCAGTGTGTTAAGAAATACATAAATAACCACACAGCTATGTGATGTCTTACAAGTTGCTATTGTGATTAATCCCGATGTATCTTGCCATCTTAAAGGGATAGTTGGTCTTTTGAAGTGGTGTTGTATGAGGTGTTGACACTGAGCAAAGTTCTCTATGGTCTTCTTGGGTGTGACAGAGTGAGTGGTTTACAAAATCCACTCAGAAAACTTAGCGATAAAGTGCCACATGCATATTGAAGATTTAAATAAGTGGAGATTTTATGTCAAATTTCAAAAACAAGAAAACTGCTACACAGGCATGTACATCAGCTAGGCTTAATCAGCACGGTGTGAACTACTTTTAATTAAAACGTGTATTTATCCTCTATTTAACCAGGTGAAAAACCCAGTTGGCAGTAAAAGAGCAAGGAGTTGTGAGCATAGAAACAATTTTATGAAAACAGCCACTGATCAATGGATTTCTGTTGTCTGTCATTTAAGACAGAGTGAAAAGCTTCAAATGAGTGCAGTGGTTTGAATTTAACAGACATTTGTTTGTATTTACAACTTACAAACTATTTGAAATGGGTTGTGTTAATTTCAGCATTTTTTTGAGTGTGGGTCAGGGGTGATGAGTGCTTTGGCTTTTACTCAAGCCATGTATTTTTCATAACATTTGTCCCTTCTCCTTCATCAGGCAGGAACAGGCCAGGCATGAGTGGCGCACACCTGGACGAATGGCAGAGGAGGTCCTTTGACATTTCTTCTGGCAACTGTACACCTGAACAGACGGCAGATGCCTACCGGGCCCACATCCTCTCCATTCAGTATGCATGGGCAAGCTCTCAGCTCTCAGAGGCCGGCATGGCCAGCCTGTTCAGGACCTACTCGGAGCGCTACGCTGCAGTTCTGGACTCTGATGATCCCCGTACAGGGCTCAACAACTACGCGGACAGTGCACTGCATCTGGCCCGTAGTCAGAGGAACTACAGCGACAAATGGGAGTCATCCCTGACCATGGAGAGTGTGCTCGAGCTGCCCTGCGTGCAGAAGATGATACAGGCACAGCCAGGGGGAAGAGGAGGAGAGTCCCTTGTGGCACCAGCAGATGTTAACATATCTGTGGGACAAGATAGCAGGGGAAACTGTCTATCCACTCCCTTTATGGGAGTCAGGTCAGAGCCTGCATTGTTGAAACCTGTAGGACCAACAGAGCCTCACACTGAGGTTAACAATGGTGCAAATTATCTGACTAATGTTTCTGCAGAGAAACCAAAAGGCTCTGAGAGAATCTCAGGGAAACCAAACTTATTCCCCAGACCTTCAGCTCGACCACAGTCTCTATTTAGTTATCCTTCATCAGTTCTTCCTCAGGGGAGCCCTGGTCCTGCAAGTGGCACACACAACTACCAGTCCACCTTCTCTTCCACCTCTAATCCATCTAAAAGGAAGAATTTTTACAACCTGGATGGAGGAGATGTTGACAAAGGGTCACATGGAGGTCAAGCTGCTGCTGCTGCTGCTGACCCACGGCCTGGAAGCAACTTCAAAACAGCTCGCGAGCAGTTCATCATTGACCACCATAAAAAACACTCCCATCAGACTCAGAGAGGCCAGAGCTCTGGGATGGCAGCAACTGTGAAAAAGTCTTTAGGCGCTAACAGACCTAGAGGCACATTTTCGAAATTTGTGTCACCTATTCCAAGACAGGAGGAGGAAGACGGTGTAGCGGGTCGTAATTCCGCCCAGGAACCTGAGATCCTGGACGAGCGTCTGAAGAACTTTGAGCCAAAGATAATTGAGCTGATCATGAGTGAGATCATGGACCATGGGCCTCCTGTGGCCTGGGATGACATCGCAGGTCTGGAGTTTGCCAAGACGACCATAAAGGAGATTGTGGTTTGGCCCATGCTGCGGCCTGACATCTTCACTGGTCTCCGAGGTCCACCTAAAGGCATCCTGTTGTTTGGACCACCAGGAACAGGGAAAACTCTGATAGGGAAATGTATTGCATGTCAATCAGGCGCCACCTTTTTCAGCATCAGTGCCTCATCGCTCACATCAAAGTGGGTGGGTGAAGGAGAAAAAATGGTGCGAGCGTTGTTCGCCATCGCTCGCTGCCACCAGCCTGCTGTCATTTTCATCGATGAAATTGACTCTCTGCTGTCCCAGAGGACAGACGGGGAGCACGACTCATCGCGCAGGATAAAAACAGAGTTCTTGGTTCAGCTGGACGGGGCGGCCACAGCAGCTGAGGACCGAATCCTGGTGGTGGGAGCCACCAACAGGCCTCAGGAGATAGATGAAGCTGCCCGTCGACGTCTGGCAAAAAGGTTATACATCCCCCTGCCTGAAGCAGCCGCTCGACAGCAGATTATTATCAACCTCATGGCTCGAGAGAAGAACCAGGTGAGGGAGCAAGAGCTGGGCAGTGTAGTGACGGCTACAGAGGGCTTCTCTGGTGCTGACATGACTCAGCTGTGTCGAGAGGCAGCACTGGGGCCCATCCGCAGCATCCAGCTCAGTGACATCGCTACCATTACAGCAGATCAGGTGCGACCGATCCTCTACTGTGACTTCCAAGAGGGCCTGAAGACGGTGCGACCCAGTGTCTCATCGAGAGATCTGGAGCTGTATGAAGAGTGGAATAAGACATTTGGATGCGGCCGTTAAACTTGGCCCTCTCGTCCCCTTTGTTAAAGTTATGGACATAGGTTTTTCCAGACAATGTGACAATTTGTTATTGTTCTAGTATGTTTTAATTGTTTATCCTTATAAATGTGTATTTTCTTGATAATAAAATAAAATAAAAATTAAAAGCACCACAAATATCTATGTATTATTTAACAAATTAATGGATTGTGGCATTTCCCTGTGTCTGTTGAATCCCCAGAGGGCAGTGTAACCGCTCTTGAGAGCATTTCCCGTTCAATTCTGTAATGTCCCCTTAGGCTCAGTGTGCTAATCATGTCCATGGAAGTTGGGCAACACACGGTGTGTATCCTGGTGTCATGTTTAAAGAAACCTTATATACTGCAAGACAGTGGAGTCAACAGGAAAATCTCTTACTGCAACACAACATCCTTTTTGTATGAGACAATAAGGGTGAGCTCCTTTATTTCAATTCTGCCTCTGATCCACAGGGTTTATAGTTGGTGCAGATGCAAACATATCCAATGGCACAATATGCACAAAATATACAGCTTCGCCAAGTGGTAATTTTGGTCAACATACGTTTTCTTTACATATTAAAGTGGAATGCCTCACTTGAACACACCACTGCTGAAGAGGACCATTATAGATTGTTTACACATGAAGTGAAATTCTCATCTAAATTTCATGATGAGACAGTGTTTGAAAATCTGGAAGACCCATGAAAAAAATAGACTCTTATTTATTTATCATCTTTTTGTCAAGGCCCCTAATAAATAATGCAGACATATGTGTGGCTGGCCACTGCATTGAAACTTTGTTGAATTCGCCAACAGTGAAAGCAGCCCCCCCCCCTCATCCTCTCCCCCCCCTGTGGGTGTCTGTGCACATGGGACTCCCCACAGCTGGACTGGGACAGATGTAAAGAATTCTTCTGGTGCTTCTGGGATTCATAGAATGATGACTGAAAAGTGTGCCATATGGTGCGAGCGTGTCGCTCAGTTTGACTGTGTTTTCACAAACACACACACATTACACGCTAAATTGACTGAATGCAAACAAAAAGGCCTCCGCCGCCTGCCTGCTCAAATCTAGAGCACGGACTTTTGAATTTAACTTAACTATCAGCGAGTAAGTATTCAGAATCTTTACTTTTAGGTCATGTGTTCTTCCGTCAAGAAAGAACGGTAGCCTTCATATTCCAGATAAATGCCATTCTTAAATTGCATTGTAAGCTTTTGCTTCAAAACCCAAACTATGGCACTAAACATACCAAGATGTTTAGTACGAATATATTACCTTTCTGTCAATAAACCCTCCTAAATGTTACACACTTGACCTGTATGTATATGAAGCATATGGTTATTTAATTTACTTTACCCTTTAAGGTACGCACCAAGAAAAAAAGCAAAGAAAAAAATTATTTCTTTGCATTTTGTATTATTTTATTTTATTTATTATGATAAATATTTATGATATATATAATGATGATTGATGCATTTTCCAATGAGATATAGTGACTTAAAGTGTGGTCGACCAAATGGTTGAGTAGCACCTTAAAGGGTTAAGTTACAAACATTTCACTTTATGAAATAAAAATGCGACAATTGTTTAACTGGAAAAGATTTTTATCAAACAGCCGTTCAGTCCATTTTCATCCTGTAATCTCTTATACTCCCATGTTTTTATCTAAAGTCAAAGCAGCATGTAATGTTATATTTTGAAACATTCTATGCCCAACATGTGATCAAATTGTGTTCACAGTTATTTTGAGTGACTCTTCGCCGCTTAGGACTGAGATC
Organism: Microchirus variegatus; assembly: GCF_963457635.1. Lineage (NCBI taxonomy): Eukaryota > Metazoa > Chordata > Actinopteri > Pleuronectiformes > Soleidae > Microchirus > Microchirus variegatus. The sequence continues at coordinate 13,062,342 of NC_139812.1, forward strand.
TTGAGCGTGGATACAATAATTGGCCGCTTTGAGTGTCAGATTTTATATATTACATTATTAATTTGTCGCTATATTTTGAGCTACTTTTGCATACATTAAGGAAAGTTGGGTCACCTGCAGCTGAATATGTTTTTTGTACGGTAGGCTCAGGTAAATCTAAGGTGCTATGAAATTATTTATGGGGTATAGGAGAACGGGGAAGGGAAGAAAAAAAAGAAACCCTTTTCTATACAAATTTCACTATACCAGTGTGCGAAGTATATGTGAGGAAGAGGAGGAAGATGAGAGAGCAAATGATCTCATTGGTCGGCCTATTTACACCACTGTATTTTAACGGTTGGTGATCACGGTTCAGGAGCTCAATATTTTCCCAGGTGGTTCTATATAAAAAGCTTCAGAACCACTATCATTTCCAGTAAAATATTTGAACTCATTTAAAGGAGCTGTATGTAAGTCTCATCGCGTTACATTGAAGTACTGCTGCTACTTCACTGATGGCAATGCTCAGTTTTAAATATAATTTACGGCCCTGCAAAGATGATGTGTACGTCATGGAAAAGGGGTTTACGTGCAGCTCCTTATACTTCTGTCTTTCTGTTATGTTACGCTGCGACCTCAAGTCTCTGGGGAGGAAGGGGAGGGGGACAACGCTCTACAATACTTTTTAATTTGGATGACATTATTCATGTGGCTTGCATTCAAATGACACAAACTGCTCTTTGGTGGAGCTGCTTACAAGTCAAAGACCCCTGATTTACAGGATCTTCACACTAGATTCCAACACACCAATAGATTCAACTGAAATATCTGATTTATAGTAAATCCTTTCAGTTAGTTGGTTCCAGTCATGATAAGTGACAGAGAGTAATAACATCTTGCTGGATCTCTTTGACAGAACGGTTGGACTTTGATTGTTGAAGGAGCTGTCAGTCGGCGGGGCTAAAAGGGGAAGTGAGATTTGGGATTCTGGCACGGCCAGTGTTGTTTGGCCAGATTATCCCTCTCATGCAAATGTCCTCCCTCCCACCCCCTTGTGTCAGGCCTCAGTCAAGCGTGAGGGACTCGGTGCTGCTGGCCACAGCTGTTTCTCGTTTCTGCTAAATCACACAGCAGCCATCTGGACGGAGCTGTCGCCCGCACTACGCTCCTACACCAGGCCCCGACCGGGCCTCGGCACACGAGCCCCTGGCCTTCTGCTCTGGTGGTTGATCCGCTCCATCCCAGCAGCTCCTGTACGTGTCTGTGTGTGTGTGTGTGCGTGCGTGCGTGCGTGCGTGCGTGCGTGCGTGCGTGCGTGTGTGTGTGTGTGACCACTATTTAAATTAAAGGCATTTGACAGTATGGTATCCTTCAAGAAAGTATACATATTCTAATTATCTAATTATTCTATTATTATTATTATTATTATCATGAGTTATTTTAATTTATAGTTACAAACACACAGTCATTTAACACAGTGTGTGTGTGTGTGTGGGGGGGGGGGGTTTATTTATTCCTCCTTATAATTATACATTTCTGTCAGTATGCCCAGTGTGTTTCTGTACACAAATGCCAGTCATCATTCCCTCTTTCTTGGCTCTTCCTTGACAGACAGGACTGAGCTGCATCATGAGTGACATCCAACCTTAATTATTTCAGAAAGGATGTGAAGTGAAATCTCCATATGTCTTCACAAAGCAACGTGAATGAAACTGCAAAAACTCTGCGAAACTTTCCGCCAATGAACAATATTGAAAATGAGGAAACGGAATCTCCCGTTGTCCATGAACCATCTGCACTAAAACACAAATCAGACAAAAGAAAGCATGACACCCTTTGTCCATACAGTATATAAAATATCCTTTATTGATATTTTTGCAAGCATAAATTTCCCTTCAAATGCCTCACTTTCGTTTTTGTGAGTGAAAGAATGCTTAAACAAATCAAATAGAACGTAAAAACAAAAAGGCCAGGATAACATTTTCTCATGATAAGTAGCTTCCAGCAGCGGTCATGTTCTCACCTCAAATCTTTTTAGTACAGTTGACCAGAAAAAAGATGCAACTTTCTTTTATAAAAAAAAAAAAAAACTATACCGACAGACAAAACAACAATTACTGTAATAAATACAAATACAGACCGGAGTCTAAATGTGATATAAATAATATGTAGGTTGCTACAAATACAAGAACATTATGAAAGTTTGGAGGGAAATCTGAGGTTATTCACAATGATTGTTAATTTGTTATTATTCACTGACTGCATTTCATACAAACCTTGTTTTCCTCAGAGTTGACATTTCAGACAGAGGCATGTGAAATGACAGCAACGGGAATTTGACCTATTTTAAAACTGGATAAAAAGTCTCTGCATGGTTTTGGAAAAAGAAAAGTCACTTTTTGCACAACATTTCGATACACGTGGTAACTGTAAATACGTGGTTTTAAATGTATGCATGGAAACGACACAGTACCTCAGCGGCACAGTCGTCTTCACTGCACGATATGTTATTTCTTTAACAAAGACAAATGAATAACAAGTAATTTTTTTTGCATGTTTTCTTAAAAAAAAAAAAAAAAAAAAAAGTTAAAATGAATTCTTCTTTTCCATAATTGTGTACATTTATCTTTGTTAAACATACATGCATAGTGTGTCAAAAAACACAACTTTCAGACATTAACAGTGTATTTTACATTATGTTTTTCTATGCATTTGTTTCAGGTGAACGTCTATGGGTGAGTGAGTTTGGCAATTTTTTCCATATATACACCTGTGTGTGTGTGTGTGTGTGTGTGTGTGTGTGTGTGTGTGTGTGTGTGTGTGTGTGTGTGTGTGTGTGTGTGTGTGTGTGTGTGTGTGTGTGTGTGTGTGTGTGTGTGTGTGTGTGTGTGTGTGTGTGTGTGTGGTAGGCTGTGAGGACACATTTCGATTTCAACCTTCTTCATTAAAGGGCCTTTTGAGGGTTAATGGTTCAGTTTAAGGGTTAGGGTTAGAATTAGGGTTTAGGTTGGGTTAAAAGGATTAGGCGTTTATTTGCGATGGCGTGTGTGCGGATAAGTAGCGATGCTCCCCTCGCGTTATGTGAGAGGAGAACTCGTATCGGTCTTGACTCCGGTGACCGCAGAGGTTGCACTCAAAGGGGTCTCTGAAGCCGTGGCTGCCCATGTGAATGGTGTACATGACGTGGTCGAGGAAGAGAACGCGGCAGTGTACGCACCGGTATGCCCTCACCTGCTCGCCGTCCCCCGTCACCACCTCGTACTGCCTCTGCTGCTCCTCCTTCACCAAAGGAAGGACACCGTTCCTCACCCCTGAGGTGATGTGATTGGTCAGGTAGATGAGGCTGGGTGGCGCCCCGCTGGGACGATCCTCATTGTTGCTCTCGGTGTCGGTGGAGTCCTGGCCACTTTGGCTGGGCGAGCCGTCCTTCTCGATGGAGGCTGACTTGGAATTGGAGAGCAGCAGCAGGTTCTCCGCCGCACTGTCTTTGGCCGACAGGTTGTGGCCCGACCCCACCAGGCCCTCGGACACCGACTTGTGGAGAGGGTACATGGAGCTGAGGCCCATGTCAGAAGAGGAGGCCGGGGAGGTCTGGACCAGAGGCCGCAGCGACTCCGCCCCCAAGTAGCTGATGGCACTGTTGATGGCCTGGTCCATGACGTGGGGCTGAATCAGCTCGCCTGCTCCTCCGTCGTACGACAGGTCTGACAGACGTTTGTCACCTGAGAGACACAGACAAGCAGTGTGAAGGTCAACCTCTACTCACTTTCACCTACATCCTGATTTTATATCCCCCTCTTCTTTTGTCAGAAATATTATCATCACTTATAATTTACACGAATGCTCAAAAGTTTGGGGTCACTTAGAAATGTCCTTATTTTTTTTAAGTAAAAGCACTTTTTCTCAATGAATATAACATTAAATGGATCATAAATACACTCTATACATTGTTCATGTGGTAAATGACTATTCTAGCTGCAAACGTCTGTTTTTTAATGGAATATGTACATAGGTGTATAGAGGCCCATTTCCAGTGTTCTAATGGTGCATTATGTTTGCTAATCACGTTAGAAGGCTATTGGATGATTAGAAAACCCTTGAAAACCCTTGTGCAATGATGTTAGCACAGCTGAAAACAGTTTTGCTGGTTCTTTGACGAAGGGGCAAAATTATAATTTTGAATAAAAATCATTATTTCTAATCTTGTCAATGTCTTGACTATATTTTCTATTCATTTTGCAACTCTTTTGATGAATAAAAGTGTGAGTTTTAATGGAAAACACAACAAAATTGTATAGGTGACCCCAAACTTTTGAACAGTATTGTAAATCAATACCCCGGCAAATATTAAAACAACTAACTAAACAAGCAATTAAATAAATTAAAGGGCACAATTCCTGTTTCTCTGTTACACTGCATGCACTCTGCAGAGCCAAGATGGCAGCCAATTAAGACAAAACACACAGCAGCTTCACTTATGCAGCAGTTGCACGACTTTCCCAAACAAAAAGAAGCAACAGAATCATTATTTTGCACAAAGGAAGCAGATTTCAGCCCTTACCCACAAACTTCTGTGGCATAGTGCTTTTACGTTTAGCTACATTATTAGCTAGTCTGTCTAGCACCAAGGCTCTGTCACATCCCGTCTGGCTTAAGTCTTCCCTCTGCTCATTCTGGTTGCTTTCTTCCTTTACTACTGGAAAGCAAGACAGAAAAGTAGATTTCAGAGTCAAAGTAGTTTGAGTTTATCTTGTTTTTAAAGCGATGAACTGGTGCCTGATGACACGTCATGTAATATTTCCCTCACAGCGCATAAAACAGAGCTTTTCAATATGTTTTCAATGTTAAGAATATCAACTAGGCTATTGTGTGTTTAGAGATATTTGGACAAATGTGGCAGCATTGATAAACGTGACTTAATTATCTCAGAAATGTGGAAAATGAAAGGTGTTTTTTTTAAAAAAGGAAAAGGCAGAAATGTAATTTTATTAAATTAACAAATCATCAGCATGGTGAGCTTTTGTCGCCGGCAACATCAATAAAATAGATGATGAGATTTGGTTGACTGACCTGTGTAGATGCTGCTCTGCAGCCCCATGCACTGGAGGTAGTTGTGACACCGCTCCTTGTGCTCCTCCAGAGAGCTGCGCTGCTTGTAACTCCGGCCACAATAAGCACACTTGTGTGGTTTTCCCACTGCAAAAAAAAGACAGTTTTAATTGAAGAGAGCAATTAAATGCATTTACTGTCAATTAAGTGGCAACCAAAGATTAGATATATGGCTTGGGTTAGTTATTTAAACACTTTAACCGCCCAGTATCAACTGCTCATATATTGTATTGTGATCTCTCATGGACAAAAAAAAAAAAAATCAAATGGGCTGGATTTTACATTTCCAATATGAAGTGAATAAAACAGTGTATGTAGCACTGTTAGTTGTCAGACAAATGCAAAGAGCACCACCTACAGGAGACACAGAGGAAAGGTCTTGTCTGCTGCCTGCAGTGAATTCCCTGGGAATTCCAGTGCAAAAACTTCACAAGCAAACGTGTGATTTTTGGAATGACATGGACATGTTTGCAGTTAATACTGCAGTCCTGTTATTGGTGTTTTGGGGGAAATTTGGGAGCATTTGGGATTTTACATAATACAAATAAAAACTTGTGTGGGTATTTTACTACTTTTACATCAACACAATAAACCCATGAGGGATTTATTATTTCCTTCTACAGGATTTTTTTTTTTTTTTTACAATTTAACTTCTCTTTAGCCTTAAAGATTTTAAAGATGTATCCTTAAGCCCTACAATGCTGTGGAGTAACCTGGGGAACTACATTTAGAACTGTAGAGACAAAAGATGAAAACTCCATATGACAACTAAACATAACAAGTAGTGTTTTTTAATTTTTTTTGCTCAGACTTTCTGACGTGAGGATGCACGTATTCCTGAGCCACTGACCCCTTTTTACTCTAAGAAGCATGAACAAACGTATTAAAGAGCCACTTCCTGCCACTGTCCAGAGACATGCAGTTTGGGGTTAGGTTAGCTGAAGTAGGTGTGAATGTGAATGGTTGTGTGTCTGTACGTATGTTGGGCCTGTGACAGTATGGCCACTTGTACAGATTATAATCTGCCTCTTGCCCAATGTCTCCAGCAACCCTGGATAATATTTGTACATGATGGAAAAAAGGAATAATAATAAAATGATAAACACATTATTCAAAAACATTTTTTAAATATGAGAGCCTATACCAGTTTTTGATGGCAGTATTCTTCCTTCAATTTAGCCTTTGTCTCTCATTTAATTCAGTTGCACAGCCTATACAGACTTGTAATTATAACACTTTACAACATTAAATGATTGACACAAATCATTAATTGCATCATATTTGGTGTAATAATTAAAAAAAATGAACCATTTCATTTTGGAATTAACCCTTTTATTTTTCAGTTAAACGCATTCAGGGCAAATTCAGAGTAAGTGTGTTGTTTACAACCAAAACATTTCATTAGCACGTACTTCTGCAAAGCATTTGCAAAAAAAAAAAGTGACACCACATCTACCCAGTCAACTTCCCCTTATACAGCAGGAGCTCTCACTGTATATGCACTGCAGAACAGTTGGTAAAGACTTCCACCTTGTGTTCCTAGAATAGTCGAGTGAGTGCAGAAGTTTGCAGTGGGGGTGACCTGTGCGTACTCACCCGAGTGGGTGCGTAAATGGCCAGTGAGGGCATCCCTCCTGCGACAGGCGTAGCTGCATAGATGACACTTGAAGGGTTTCTCCCCTGAATGGAGCTTGATGTGGCGCAGCAGATTACCCTTCTGTGTGAAGGAGGCGCCGCACTGGCTGCAATGGAAAGGCCGCTCTCCTGAGGAAAAGAACACAGCAAAAACACATTGCACTGTAAAGAGGACAGTAAGACACACAGGCACAGAACAGAGGATTAAAAAAAAGAGCCAATTTATGTCTTTCATGTATACATGATTTTAAGTCTTTTCCTGATTGCTCTCCCTAATCTCATCATGTCTGAGTCCTCCACTGACAACAATAAAAACAGCTAGAATAAAGCAGGCTGTTGCTGTGGGGATGCGGGGTCACTGCACTACAAGCCTCCTGAGCTCCAGAACAAGTCGAATGATGGAGCGTCTCTCGGGCTGCGAGTGATCCAGCTAGGCTGTGGGAGGGTTTCACAGCAGAGTGACACTCCATCTCTCCATGCTCCCCCTGCCCCGCTGACTTCTGGCGCTCTGATCGAACAAGAGCCTTTCAGACTCAGCCTGCCAGTTCCGTAATGCACCATTGCCTAGGTCAATTTGATCTGAAAATCTCATTTTTTACTCTTCTTCGTCTCTGAAATAAGAGGGGCACATCACAATGCAAATTCAGCCTCATTTGAATAAAGCGAAGGAAACACTTTGTGTTGAGAGCCAGTCTTCCTGATCAGCGCCTCTGGAATAAACCAATATCCAGCCTCTCCGAGTGTTGTGGCATTCTGTGAGAACGTTTTAATATGTCTTTTTTTTCAAAGGCCCCCCATAAAATAAGAGTCACCAGTGAAGCAGCAAAAATGTATAAAAAAGGAAATTCATTAAAAATGCATTTCTGGAGCAAAGACCCACCACAGAATATTTTCTATTTAAATAGGAGGCACTTCATTATATCCTTTATTGTACTTTCTTTTGCATTTACATTAGCCTAGTGTTCCTTTCTTCCATTTTGAGTTTCATTAGTTTCTAAAGCTTGACAGTTAAGTGCCTTTTTCAAAAATGTTCCCCACCACTGGTTTGGATTCATTACAATAGAATATCAATTTTGAAATTTGAAAAAAACTTTTAATAGCCAGATAATTGTCACTTCGAGGAGATCCCACATAATTGCAGCAGATATCCTGCTCCTCGTCGGAGTGTAGCATGTGTCTGGGGTCCGAGTTTGTCTCTGATACTTTTATCGCACAGTTATTTGACCAGTTACTGCTGCTTGTAATGTGGTAATTCAGAGTCAACCACACGAACAATAATGAACACTAATGGTTTGCTCAAAGTCTATTTCACGCACGATGGGACATGCATACGACCAAATGCAGGTACGCCATCACCGCTACATCTAAGGGAAAACATAAAGCAGTGCTCTAAGTTTACGTCTACTGTTAAAGAAAGCGGCTATACTGCAGGAACAGAAGATATACAGTAAATAACTATTCTGCGCCATTTATTTGCCTTTTAAAGTCTAAATAATGCTCTAAAACTAGAAAGGATCTGTAGAAGACACCTCTCACACTGTCAGTGAACATGGGTGCAAAGGAAGGGCAAGTGTTGCAGGTTGGCTTACCAGTGTGGCTTCGCTTGTGCACCATCAACACATTGGGGCCAATGCAAACTATCCCACAGATATCGCACTTGAGCTTCCCGTTGGGCAGCCGGATACCTCCGGCTGAGGAGTAGGCCTTGGCTTCGGGGCTCGGCTGTGAGCCGTTCACCTTGGCCCCAGAGGCATCGATCACGCGCAAGTCTTCCGCGCACTCCTCCTCCTCCACGCCATTCATGTCACAGGCCAGCCCATTCTCCTCATCACTGCGAGCCTCAACTTTAATGTTACAGACTGAAAAAAGAGGGCAAGGGGAGGGGCCACGGTTTAGAATAGAGGGCAGTTTCTCAGTGTAAAAGTATTACTGTGACATGATCAATGAATTTGATTCTTCTTCAATATAAATTTACAAGCCTGGTCATTATTCCTTATATTTGGTACAGATCTTAATCTGATTTTTTTTTTATCTAAATCTCTTTTTTTTGACATTTTAGATTTATACTTTTCTTTCTCGTGTTGTTTGGCCTTTTTCTTTTTAAGTGATTGACATAGACAAACACTTTTTTTTTTTTTTTTTTGAATGCACGTGAATAAGAATGGTACATTTTGTCAACATGCTCAGCCTTCTGACATTTAAACTGTGAAGCTCTTTTCTTCAGGAGCAGCAGAAGAGTTCTTAGGACACACAGGTGGAGAGCATGACTGCACTGTTGGGAGGATGTCAGTGGCGCGATGAAGAAACACACAGATCATCTCACACAATCACACTTTTTTGGTGAAGTAAATGACAGCTCGATAAACAGGAAACAGGAAACTGTGCAAAACTAGGGACGACAGCAGTGTGTATGAGAGCAAACAAAAGTGCGATGTGCGCGCACACAGACAGGAACACACACAGGCGTGTGTGCATTCACAGCCTCTTCTTTTTCCTTCACTGGGGGTCGTACCTTTGACTTCAATGAAAAATGCTGGAAATAAACTCAGCATGACTCATGAACGGAAATTATTATCTGTTAAACTACAGCTACTACACTGATATTCCCGACGTGATTAGGAAAACAGAAGTGTCCTCTGTGTTAAGTTAAACTGCCGGGCTCCTCATTTTCCCACAGGTTAAGTTTAGAAACATTTCAGAGAACTGACCGATCTTGCAAGTCCCATAATGTGGTTGCATGTCATGGTGTGGTAGCAGACTGATTTCCCCATGCCTCTACCTCTGTTTGTACAACTGAAGAGGAAGAAGTGGAAATCATGAAATGTAGGAATCTATGGAAAAGGGGAAGCTTCAGAAAGAGGGCCTGTCTAACTGAAATACCAAGAATTATGGAGAAGTGACAGAAAGGGAAGCACGGGAAAGGAATTGTAAAATAGCCTGTAACTGAAACAGTTTTTTGGTTGTAATGTTCACTGACAGCACTAAAGAAACATAAATCCCCTGATATACAGAATGTTTCCCATAGACAGCAGGAGGTGAACAGTTTGAGAACGAACAACAAAGGAACGCCAGACTGTTCACTCTTCAGTGGCATATTCCTGTCATCCATCAGTGAAGGATTTTTTTTCTTCTTTTGTATCACACGACAGTTTCCTCTTCTGTTTGAATGGAGAAATGTTTTTGGGAAAACATGTTTTGTCAAAGTGACAGAAAGGCTTCAGTGCTGCTTATACGTTAAAACTTAAAATGTAAAAGATGATGGTGACTTTTAGTGATACACTGTGCATGATTTATTTATTAAAACTAGGGATAACATACACTAGATATCAACACAGTAGTAGTTTCACTTTAGTTTTGTGTGCATAGCATGAAGTTGAAACCACTTTTCATGACCATCTATATGTGAGTTTTGCAATGTGTGTGTGTGTGTGTGTGGTGTGTGCATTTCAAAATGTACAAATTTCTCACTTTAATGACTAAATTTTTTTTTTAATCCATGTGTTTATTGGTGATGTAACAGTCAGATTTTTTTTTTTTTAAATAGGTCAAGTGATTAAGTTCATTTGCATATCAAAAACTCACTAAGTGTCTACACCACCCCTCCTTAACTAATTAAAGGATTTAGTAATACTACCTTCAGTCACACCTCTGAATACTTCTCTAATGCCAACAGGGAGTTGTAAAATTATGGAAATCAATAAAAAAAAATAAAAAAAATAAGGGTTATTTTAAGTAGAGCCTCTTATCTGGGAAACAATATATACATTTATTTTTTTAAGGCTGAAGCAAATAATGTTCTAAAAGAAATGTTGATTTACAGATTTATGGAACACTACTGGTTGGATTAATAAACTAAAAAACCTTTATGCTTATCAGCAACTGTCAGTTCCTGAAACATGTAATACATCAGCAAGGTTCTCAAGTTAAAGCAGACAGAAGGGAACCATGAAAACTGGTCCGTCCCCCACTTCTATTGGATAAGGGGAAGTTGTGACTAAATCGGGAGAAGGAAGAAGGCTTTTTACTTTATATCATTTGTCATGGTCACACATCCTGATTAGGACTCTTTTTGGGAAGCAACTGTCAGGTCACATAGTGGACAAACAAAACAGGTCGCAATAAAAACGTTATAACCTGGTCTGGAACTAATCCTCACATTGCAGATAAAGAGGTGACACGGACTGGAGCGACGAACACTGAGAGAAATCTCCGGACTCTCTGTGCGTTTAATTCGGCTCTCACAAGCGGGGTTTACAGTAGAGTCGGCACAGACATTCCCTTTCACAAGTGGACGTCCACATTTTGTCGTTAAAAAGCAGGAGTGCAGAACTAGTCTAAGTCTAACGTGACAGAGAAACACAGGGAGTCTGCTGGAGGTTCCTGTTACCGACGTGTGCTGCTCTCACTGCCTGAAAATAACCCTGTGTGCAAGGTAGTGGAACCACACGTGTTAAACCACGCGAGCGACACACTCAACGCCACTTGCAGGAACGCTGAAAACAGCCCTGCTTTTCCCCCCTCGCACTTTTTTAAAAAGACTCGCCTCCAAGTTTTTAGGAAGTAGCCCGCTCGGTCTCCCTCTCAGTCTCATGTCAAATCTGAAATAGCAAAGGTTCTGTCTGAATCACTGAAAGTGAAAACCTATAACTGGGATTCCTGTTTATTTTACGTCAGTTATAGTTATGAGGAAAAGAAATTAAATATAGTAGAACGTTTTTTTTCCCCCACTGTGACTTATTAACCCCGTTACTCTTGGAGTAATAATATTATGTGTGGACTGCAGTAAACTGAGCGTAGTAATAATGACAATCCCAGGCTGTGAAAGCGTACTTGCAATAGGAAACGACCTGGGTTTTTGAGGTTGAAGCTCTAGATACCGTGAGGTCCTGTGTCCCACTTACAGACCCCCTGTGTTTATTTGCCTGTTTCATTACAGAGAACTGAGCAGCACATGATCCTGAGAGATAATTATAACAAATTCTGGCTTTTATCACAGAGGCATCAGTGCATAGATGTACCAGATACTTGCACTTCCCTTCTTTTTACACTCTTTTTTGTATGTCCCTATATATATATATATATATATATATATATATATGTACACAAGTACACACATGCAAAGTGATTATACTGAATAGAGATTAAACAGAATACATAAAAGCGTTGCACGTCCACGCTGACAGCGACGCTCGCCTCGGCGTCTTTACGCAGAGCAAATGAGAGTAAAGGTTTAAATCGTGGGCGATCACCGTTTCCTGTGTTTTCCATGTTGCACTAAGCCAATCAGACAGCTGAGACGTACACAATCATATAAAACACGGCTCACACGCCGCATAACTTCATTTAACATGGTTCAATCACTTAGATGTTAGTTGTAAAGTAAGACGGAGTGCATTTGTGTGTGTATGCAGGTGTGTGTGGACCACACACACCTGCACACACACACACACACACACACACACACACACACACACACACACACACACACACACACACACACACACACACACACACACACACACACACACACACACACACACACACACACACACACACACACATCTCTGTCTCTTTCGAGCTCGAGCTTGGCCCTGTTCCTGAACTCTTTATCTCCTGATGTGTTGAAATTGTCTGATGGCAAGTTCTTCTTAGGAAACTCTTACACATCCTATTTCAGTTTCCTCTCATGCATTATTGTCTACTGTGTGCTGCTAATCTTTGCCGTTATCTGGATAAGTGGAAAAATACTGATAGGATGGTGAAATTTGAGCTGTCACACATCTTTTTTTTAAATAAAATATATTATTATTATACAGTATATATATATTAATGATATGTGTGGGTGCGTCTTGAAAGCTGTGACTGTCCCTGATATTTTGGACATATTGAAAGAAAAACAACCCAACAATAATCATAATAAGCAGCATAATTAATCCTCCTTTTCGCGCTAAGTCTTGCATCTTGCTGTCGAGCAAAACTGACGAGCCTTAAATGACCAATATTACATACTTTTTTTTCACAAATCCCCCCCACGTTCAAGAAGACTTGAGATAAATATACACCACCAGTGTGAATCCCTCTTGCATGCTTCATCCTTATTTTCACCATGATATTCCCTGGCTTGATGTTCACAAACTCAAATCAAGGCCACATTAGCTATTCCTTAAGATTCTGCTTGTTAATGACATGCCATGGATCAAAGAGGGCTTTTTTTTCTTTTTTACCTTTTCTGCCAATGACCTAAATGTGTCTCTTTGCAGCTTTAAATCAATTTTCCCAGGGATTTGGAATGGTAAATTTCTCCCACTGGATGTGCATGAAATTATGTTATAAAAGCATGTTTTTTTCTTACGGATGTTGTGCTTTTGATACCACTCATGTAAGTGTTTAAGTCTGATTTGGGAATGAATACATTACTGATGGGAACGGCTCCGGCTTTAACACTATATGTAATGTAGCAATCACACACACAGGCATCCCTGATATTCTTATTGGCTGTGGGTGAAATTGGTGAGATGTGGCCGCACGTACCTTTGTCCCCTCTGTTGTTGTGCAGGTGGGCGGAGCTGGCTGACAGGTCCTCGGGGACGGCCATGGGCTCCTCTGCCTCCTCGAATGCTTCATTGGCAGGGGGACTGTCCCTGCCTGTGGAGACACACACCAGCAAACACCCATCACTCACCACGCAATGTGTTTCATTGGGAGCAAAATTAACTCCAGGCCGGGTATAAGAGCCAGTTTGTTGGCCTATTGTATCTCAATCATGTAGTAGGTAGTCTTTTACCTGGCATTTGGGCCATTTCCTGGGCCTCTTCTGTCTCCATGCGGTGCAAGTACTCTAATGGGAGAGAGACAGAGATGTATTTGTGTGCAGGTTTAATCAAGTACAGGCTAAAGGAACACCATTATAGACTGGAGTAAGAGGTGTACTTTCTCAGCATGACTCCGTCACCTCGCTGAGATCACTCCTGTCACAGCTGCAGACACACCACTGCCCCCCCCGCATTACGTTACAAAGAATCACAGACATTTTCATTACAAGTCTGACAGAGAGACTGGGCTTGGAGAGTGGCTTGGCTCCAGCTGATGGGGCCCGCTGGTGGCACGACTTCGCCGGGAATGAGCTTTCAGACCACATTTGTTATTTATTGTTAATTTCCTGCCACATAATCATCCAAAAATGCAAACTGACTGCCGCAAAATTAAGCAGAAAATTAACTGGCCCCAGGTCACCAAGGATGCGGGCGTTCGCCGTGCCCAGCTGATCGGTGCTCATGTTCTCTCTAATTTACTGAGCACGCATCAGTGAGCCCGCGGCCTGAGCACAGATGCATGCAAGCTACAATCAGAAACAAAGGGAGGGAGAGAAAGTGAGGGGAGATGAGGAAGAAGAAGACGTGGAGGCAGAGAAGTGGATAGTGATGGCAGGGCAAGAGTCAGGAGCAAATGCAACAGGAAGGAGAGAAAGAAAAGAGATAAGAGAAAAGAGAAGCAGGCCAAAGGACAGAGAAGTTTATTCTCTTTATTTATTTATATAGTTATTTACTTTTTCTTTTTCTTTTTTTTCTCTCAAGACAAGACAAGGCTGCTGAGTTCAGACGCAAAGCTCCGGCCAGGGCTGAATATCTGAGGAGTCACCAGTGCTTGTGGCCCCATTAATAATGGATGGCCCTCAAGCCTGCAGCAGATGGGCCCAACAGCCTCAGCCCCAGCTTCGCCACTTCAAGAAGCCCTCGGTGGAGCCGCTGCCCAGTCCAAGAAGCCACGCAGGGAGAAGTGAAGCTCCTGAAAATAGCGAAACAAGCCCAAGGGAGAAGGGGAACCTAGGCCTTCCTGTTTTGCTGACAGATGGCTCCACACATTTGGAACAAATAGTGGGAAGCGACCAGGCCGCTCTCTGTCGCAACTCATAATCTTCTGCGGAGTCAATTCAGGAGCTCGGTATCCTGCAGACGCTGAGGACACAAGTGTCGGCGAGGGAGGGAGGGAGGGAGGGGGCGTCAGGGCAAAGTTCACTGGTGCAGATGATTTGTTCGCCGCAACACTGGGGTGTTGCGTGTTTCTCTGCTCCGACTGTGCAGTGCCGTTCTTCAGCATCTGGAGTTTGGAGGTTAGGGTACAGCGGGAGGTGTATTCTCATGTCCCCTTTTTTCTGGGCAGATGGTGCGAAGGGAAACACGGATGTGTTGGCGGGGAGGTGTGTGTGTGTGTGTGAGTGGGGGGGGTCTTCGACAGAAATAAAATTTAGAAAGAAAAAAAAAGTTCCAACATTCAGCCACAACCCACTTGCGTAGGCATGTGGAAAGCAAGGTGCATGCAGAGTATTCAGGAAGTAGCTATTTTGTTTCAGAAAGTGATACTATTTTCAAGCTGCTTTTTTTTTTTCCATATGTCACTGACATTTCAAACAACTCTTCCCATATCATGTTCTAGTTGTACCTCAGTCTAACTGATACTGTGCCTTAAGTGGGATCAATGCATTTGAATTGTCCTTGGCATCAGTTTATAGACCTGAACATGTGTGTACTTGTGTTTGTTAGGACCTTTTCTGGCCATAAATGATGATCTTGTCAGGACCAGTAGTCCCCATGTAGACCAAAACCTGGTCCTAATGAGGGCAGGACTTCATTTTTGAAGTTAAAGTTATGGTTAGTCATTGACTTTTTGTGGTTATGATTAGGGATAAGATTTTGTTTTGGCTCTCCGATTGAATGGAAGTCAATGCAGCGTCCTTAAAAGGAAAGGTGCACAAATGTGTGTGTGTGTGTGTGTGTGTTTGTGTAGGAAGTGCAAGCAGGTGGAATTTTTCAAACCAGTGAAATGGAAGTCACAGAAAATAGATGCAGGGGGGGCATGAAAAGTTTTGGTCTGAGTACGTCAAGTGAGGAGAGGCAGGAAGAGGCTTGTGGGTTGACAGAATTCTCAGTCGTCCTCCTCAGTGTGTGTGTGTGTGTGTGTGTGTGTGTGTGTGTGTGTGTGTGTGTGTGTGTGTGTGTGTGTGTGTGTGTGTGTGTGTGTGTGTGTGAGGCGTGAGTACATAGTGAGGTGCAAAGGCGACATCAGGGAGCAGGGTGGAGATGAGAAACAACGAAACCGTTAACAGATACTGTGGACCACACCAGTAAAGTCTGGGCACCCTGGGGGAAGCTCGAACACCAGTGTGTGTGTGTGTGTGTGTGTGTGTGTGTGTGTGTGGTACTATTTAAGTGTATACATATCTAAAATGAATCATGAACACGGCAAACACTCAAGGATAAAAAAAAATTGCGGACTTCATAATAGGAAAAAGAAGTGTTTCAGTGAGAACTAAGTTTGATTCATGTGATGAAAACTGTATAAATTGTGACAATAGTCACAAAACACGACAATTTGTTAAAGTACGTTTATATTATTATAAATACATTATTTAAATGATTTAATGAAAATGTGTGTGTTTGAAGAAAAGCCCTTCTTATCAACAATTACGAGCAGATATTGCCAAGCCAAGTGGTGCACGGTCACCTCTGTTCACGTGCACGTGGAGATTCTCATCAGCAATTCATGAAATATTTGGGTGTAATTGGGGCGATATAGCGTTAACGGACGTGTTCTGGGAGCCTGTGGAGGGGCGAGGGCAGAGTTAAGGTATAACACTGAGGAGAAGTTTCCTCCATTTGCATCTGACACACTTGACTACTCTGCTATTCAGACAGTATACAATCATTTTAATAACTGTCTGTCTTCCTCTGCCCCCTCCTACTTCTGTTTCTACTGACAAGAAAGATAATGGATGTGCAGCACTTTCAGCTCTGCTCTTTCTGAGCTGTGAAAAGAAAAAAGAAAAAAGTCCTATATGAGCAGGTACTGAGGTTCATTTCCAAGTTTCTGTATGTCTGTATGAAATCACACATATTTGCCAAGGTGTATTTTTTTATTATTATTAAATGTCTGGTTTTAGTCATTTTACTGGATAAATGACACATTCATACTTGCTAAAAAGAAAGAAAAACAGACTATACAAGACCAAATGTGTCTTATTGGCTCATAAATGATAGGACTACACTGATATATTATTTTATTATAACACTTTAAGTGCCACAATACAGCAACTGAGGAATTCAATTTTAATTAAAGATATTTAAATATTCAATGGGACTTACATTAATTTCTAAAGATGTTCAACTGCTACAATCTTTATGTTTTGTTTAACATAGAACATTCTTTGTAACAATTTCCTCAGTATATTTTTTTTATTCTGGGCGTTGAGGAACAACTTTCTACCTCAGTGACAGCAGTGTAAAAAGTTTAATCAGTCCTGCCTACGTGTGTGTGCGTGTGTGTGTGTGTGTTTTCTCCCCTTCGGACTATAAGTCGATCAACTGAATACATTAACGGTATGAGAAATTATCACATTTATATTTACTGTCGAGTATTTTGAGACACAGAAGATGGAGCAGTCTTTGTCGGTGCGAAATGATTTCCTGTTTTAACAACGGCAAACATAATAGTAGTTATATATTTCTGTGACCCTCGGTTCATTTGTCTAAATTCAAGTTTTCCTTCTCTCTATTTCTAAAAATACATTTTTAATATTTTATTGAGCTCCAAAACACACACAGAGTTTCTGAGTTTCCTGAGTGCGCACGTCTGCTGCAACAGGTGCCATAACAGGAAAGTGAAAAATAATACACCAAACTGAAATTATGACAAAATGCGTGGATAATTATTATTAAATTCTAAATGACGCTTTATTTAAAAAAAAATGTGAATCATTGTGAGACAATTTATCCACGTTTTCCTGAGGGAAAGTTACGCAAGGAAAATAGGAGAAATTCCATCATTGCGCTTGAACTAGCGGTTATACAGAAACTAATTACGAGTTGAAATATTGATGTACACATCCGAGATTAACTTTAAAAAAAACAGTATGTCGTGTTAATCCGTCACTAATCCAACACTATGTGAGAATAACGCACGGGATCTGATGCTGCGGCAGCGCACCTGCACCGAAACTACAAGGAGTGCGCGTTTTCCAGTCAGACGCAGATGAAACTCCTAAAACTCCCGGCAACAAACTCTCTCAGCTCACAGGTCGTGGCTGAGGCTTCGGCGTCAGAGTGAGGGAGCGGAAAAGCACAGTGGAGGTCACTTTACCTGCTATTCCTTGAGTTTGCAGAATGAAGTTCTTCCAGCTCTCCCCGGCTCCATGTGCAGAAGGTCGCAGCGCCGCGGCGGCCCCATGGAGCTGCGCCCGGAGTCCCTCCCCTCTCCACTGCACTTCCTCGTTCCAGCCCAACATGACTATGTCTCTGAGCGCGACTGAGGCATTTTGCTTGCTTTTATCCACAGGCCGAGTCTGCAGCGCCGAGTCAAGCCACCGAGCCCTTGGCACTTGCTTTGTGCCGTGCCAATAAAAGCTGACACCCAGTAGACCATGACTGGCAGTCATGCATGAGATGGGATGAGGCGCGCGAGGAGAGTGGACCGTTCATTGTTTATTTATTTCATTCTCAGCGAAGAAGCTGATTGGGGGGTGGGTGTGGAGGGGGTGGAGGGGGTCCTCACTGGCATATTGGACAACTCAACCACTGTCACCTGTACTGGCAACCCATGAAATTAACACAAGTGTTTTATTTCCCATAGAAGTACCTTTTCTTTTTTCTTTTTCTTTAACAAAAAAAAACATTATTATACATTATGTCTTCCATACATTTGAGTGATCTTCTGTTCTGCACTTTAAAACCAAATGCACAATTTTTAATTGAGAATTGAAGCTATGACGTCCACCACCAGAAATATATTTAAATACCCGACAAGTCAAGTTATTCCCAAACTGTTTAAATGTGTCTTGGGACTGAGCTGCACCTAATTCATCTGGATTTTTTTCTGGAGTGAAACATTAATTTACCCGACAGCACAGCAGCAAATCAGTCCATATATCCAAACTGTTAAATAACTCCAGTCCACTTTTCATATCCAGGCCAATCTTAAGGTCACACTCTTGCTCAATTTGAATTCCGATAATGACGAGCGCCCACATATTGTCTGAAATTATTAAAATAAATATAAATTGTGGATTAATATTGATGGCAATTCTAAATAAATGATGAGTTATATGTCTGGTTTGGCTAACTCAGACATGTCTCTTATGAATATCTGCTGTGGCTCTGTCTTTTAACATAAAGCTGTACTATTAAGACTTTTTTCCCCCCTCCTGCAACGAATATATCCAATGCTGATTAAGTTTATACAGGAGTTTATGCAGCGGTTGTTGTATCTCATGACTGTTTATCCCAGTATCCCACTGTCCTCAGGCCCCACAGGCCGCCCTTATCTCAGGAGACGCCGCCTGTGTTGGATTGCTGAGTCACCTTTCGTTGCCCTTATCTCCTAAGAAGCCATTCAGGCAGTTGGTTGCAAAAGGAGGAACTTTGAGCAGGAGAGCTGTGGCCTGCTGTGTCTTCACAACCATAATATGGATTGCAGCAATGCTTGCTGACTTCCTCAAACCATTGCAGCTGACACTCCTTCATCTGCCATTCTGCGGCTACTAAAAAGCTGCAGGATGGTGGAGACTCCTGAGGCCACGCAGAGGGAATGCTGGGACTGTAACACGATGACTCTGTGCTATCAGAGAACGCAGAGGTGTCCACTCATGCTCGGGGTCTTCAATGAAGCAGAGATACAGTCGCCTTCAGTGACACAGCAGCTTCACCCGCTGTGTGTCTGAGAGGCAAAAACACTGTGAGGACAATAATTCAGTCAGACTTTAGAGAAGTGACTAGAAAAGTGAGATTGGGTCTCTGAAAGTCATCCTAATGTCTGATGTGCACAGAAGAACGGAATTATTAGCCTCCCTATGAAAATGTCATTGTTAAAGGTGCATTATGTAATAAATCTAAAGCAACTGGCCATAAAATCCTCCTAATATGTCACAGAGACTCAGGAATAATGTTCACATAACAAACTGAACTCACCAACAACAACAGTACAGCCAAAATATTTGCATTAACAGAAATATTTTGCAGACTGCAAATCATGTTTATGTTTTGAAATCATGTTTTGGTTATGTGGCGCCACCTACCACCGTCTACCAATCATTGCAGTCAGTAGAGTCTCAGCTGCCGAGCAACCCCAGGTTGCCAGTTACGTCTGAAAACAAAACCTAAAAGACCTCGGTATTTTGAATTTGAATGTAGTAACCATTTTTGGCCACATTCTTACATATGGCACCTTTAAAGAACTGTTTACAGAGCAAAGCATATTTAACACATCTTTTTCAGACATCCTAGTTTTATTTTGGCTTCAGAAATGAAATTATTCCACACAAAAAACAAAAACTACCACAGTCAAAATGATTGGCCCCCCTGATGCTAAAAGTCAATAGTGTATCCTTTTTTGCTGGATAACAGCCTGCAGTCGTTTATTGTAGTTTTCAACAAGTCTCTGACACGTCTCCTGAGGAACCCCAGCCCATTCTCCTGAGGCAAATCTCTCAAACTCCTCCAGATTCGATGACCTCCTCGTATGGACCTCCATCTTCAGTTCACTCCAAAGATTTTAAATGGGATTTAAGTCAGGACTTTGTGCAGGCCAGTTCAGTTTGGTCTTCTGGAGGTTGTTCTTCACCAGCCAGGATGTTTGTTTTGGGTCATGTTGGAGCGACGACCCAGACCCAGCTTTGCTGCCGACTGCTTCAGGTTTTCTTTCAAAATCTGCACGTAATCCTTCTTTCCCCATGATTCCTCCCACCTTGACGAGATTCCCAGTTCCAGAGTGTAAAGTAAAGTAATGGAAGCATCCAAAATAAAACTAGGATGTGTGAAAAACCTGTGTTAAAAAATGATTTGCTCTGTTTATGACAAAATGAAATTTTCATATGGGGGCGCTAATAATTTCATCCTCAACTACATGCCGGCAAATGCTTAAGAGTTTACAAACATCACTTTATTCTGCAGTATTTAAGATTATATATAAGATTATTCTGCACATACAGCCCCTTGCAACTCACAGTTCCAAATCTCACCGAGCACAATCCTCCGCTCCCTCAGGTTCATCCCCACCCTGATGCTGTTGCTGTAATTAATATCATTATGGCGAGTCTCAAAACATCATCAGGAAATGTAGCAGCTCAACAACTGAACAATAGGCCCCCGGCTGATTCTTATTTCATGGATCTTTAAGCAGTATTCACTGTTTCACGTTTGGTAGCATGAGCAGCATGTAACCCTTAATTGGTTTCAACACCTTAATAAGTCAAAGACGTTCAAGACTGATAATCACATTAAATAGTCCAATTTATCTAAAAAGTCAATTGCAAACTGAAAAACTCTCTTTCTTTAGGAATGCATTATGCTGTGAGGATGTCAGAGTAAATTAAATTCCCCTCTGCACACTAAAGCATCAATTTCCTTATGGTAATTATCTGCTGGAATAGACGTGTCACTAGAAGGAGTCAGGCATGCTTGACATTTAGCCTTTTTATACAGAGGCGATGAGTAAAAATTAAGATGAGGAAAAGGAAATTAATCTTCAGCCCAGGCAGGCATTGAGAGATCCTGGAGGATAGTGGCTGAATCAATCATGATGTTTGTGAGCCTGTTTGTGAAAAAGAGCCGCTGATGAGATGCAGACCACAGGCTGGAAAATCAGAGGAGGAGGAGGTGGAGCAGAGGAGGCACTTTTTTTTTTTCTTTTTTAACAAATAGAGTTATGATTGCCGTGAGGAGGGTTTACTCAGTTTTATTGGTCTTACACCCAACAGAAAACAACATCTCGGGCACAATGAAGCAACAGTTCGGCGTTTTGAAGAATACATTTACTCGCTGTCATTGCTGAGAGTTCAACGAGGAGACTGATGCCACTCTGAAATATGTACGCTGAATATTAAACAGGAGCCAGGGGACGTTAGCTGAGTCATCGGCTACTACTGTGCGTGCTGGTTAAACACACAGTATGTCATTTCGTCTAAAAAGACCGACTTTACTACTGATTATGTCTGGACATTGTGTGGAATCACTTGTTTTGTTCCCCTGTGCATTTGTGCTTTCAGGGAGAGCTTTGGCAGCAACAAACAGTAAAAAAAAGTAGTTGTTATACATTATAGATATAGTATATATATTATAAGAAAAGTCTCATTGAGATAAAAGACTCTTTTTCAAGAGAGACTTGGCCAAGACAGATAAATGCACCCAGTACAATAAAATATAAACGGCAACAAAACACTGGCTAGTAATGCAGAATATTTCCTTTCTCACTTTCAGTTTTTATTCAGAGTTGCTGGAAGTTATAAAAGTTACATAGCCTGGGTCAAATTCATTCAACGTTTTTCTTCCTTTTCCTTCTCAACTTTTCCTTTTTGAAAATGTAACAGCATTTTTTTTTAATAGAAGCAATAAAACCATTTCTCAGTTTTAATTCCTCATGTTCGACAGCTGGTCGATGTGGTTCGTTATACAGAAATATTACATCTGTAACATCAATCTATATTTTTACATCTGATATAAAACATCCAAACAATGTCATAAATGTTTAAGATATTTGCAACAAAGTCAGATCCCCTATTTATTTTAAGATGTAGTAATACTGGCTTCAAATTGAGATTGTCCATCACATTAATAGGTACTTAGACAATAAGACATTGTGTTTGCAGATAGTCTGCAGATTTTTCATCAAATGTACACATAAACCCCATGTCTGCACAAAAGACAGAAACACTGCAGTGCTGCCGTCACTGCTAAAGCTGAGAGCCCGTACCTCCAGAGCAGATGCAAAATTCTGTTCTCTATTGTACAATTACACTCACACCATGGCACGACTGGCATCTGGTGTGATCTTCTGCTGCTGAAGCCCATCTGCTTCCAGGTTTTAAGCGCTTCCAGAGATGCTCTTTTTGGATATCTTGGTTGTAGCGTCGATGGTGATTATTTGAGTTCTGTCACTGTCTGTCATCTCTGGGGTCGAGAGCCTTCAGCCTCTGGAACATCTGACCACATGACACCAGGAAACTCTGAATCTCTCTCCATCTTCAAATCCCAACTCAAAACTCACCTCTTCAGACTTCAGGCTTATTCACTTTCATAGACTTTATATTTCATGTGCATTATATTATCTGCTTTTTAACATTTTGTTTGTGTGTTTTATGTTGTTTCTTGCATTCTATTTATACAGTGACCTTGAGTGTCCTGAACGATACCTATAAATCAAATGTAGTATTATTATTATTATTATATCAAACCAGTCTGGTCATTCTCCTCTGTTATCTGACATTAAGAATGTATTATTGCCCAGAGAACTGCTGCTCAGTGGATGTATTCTCTTTTTCAGACTATTCTCTGTAAAACTCAGAGATGAAAATCCCTGTAGATCAGCACATTCTCAAACACTCAGACCAGCCTGTCTGGCATTCAAAGATATTATTTTTTTCATATTTGTATCAGTTAGCAGTTGATGAGAGGTCTGTGTACGGCTGAAATACACGATTTGTAAGTGCTATTGATAAAGCTCTGCTGAGCCAACCCCCATAATTCCCCAGCTCACCCTGAATCAGTCACTGACATCACATCTCATCCACATCAATACGATGGCTCACAGGGGTGTGATCAGAACGTCACGTTGACAGGTGTTTGGTGGTCTGTGTCAGTCCATCACTAAATAGTCTGTAGTTATGTTTGCTTTTGTGTATCAAGTCATTACATTTTAAATGAGTGGGATACAAACGTGTAAAAACAGATCTTTACAAAGAGTTCTATCACAGAGAAAAGCAGAGTTGTGCTGTGGAAACTGTTTATGCCCGCCATTTTTGGAGGTTCACTAAGGTTTATAGACTACAACAATACACACTACGCTTCTATTTTTTACCATTCTTTGATTTGTTCCTGTGTCATTTATCGTTGTGCAAGTGCAACACTAAATCAAGAGCGGTAATTCAGCTGTGATTAACGCAAATCACAAATGTTGTCAAACACCAATCCTTGTGTCAAATCAGAATAAATAAACGAAATATAAATGAAGAGAGACAGGAAAACCATCTCATCCCTATTTCCTGTGTAAGCGTGAAGCTGAACAAACCACAGACATAAAGCTCTAGCCTGGCAGACGCTTTATAATGTCAATTTGCATTAGAGTCACACAGGAAAAATGCAAACTGTAACTAATATGTGAGCAAATCACCGTGGTTAAATACAAATAATACCACATTTAAACAGCTATATATCTAACAGTAGGGCTGAAACTCCTGAATTCTCTCAACAATTTTTCTGTTTTTTTGCCTTTTTTTTATCCTCCTTGATAGACACACAATTTGCGAGCTTTGTACACACACACACACACACACATACACACACAGAGCCAGTGAGCGGGTGAATTAATGTTTAAGAGTACAATGCAAGCACTCACTACCCAGAGTTAGAAAACCACTCATCTAAATCAGGGAAATTATGATAATGAGGCATCTCATTATTCTCCAACTCGCTGTGAATCAGTCACTGACATCACATCATTATAGACGTATTCATATAAACAGATAGGGCGGCAATAAGGCAGCCGACACCTTCAAAACTTTCTCATCTGCTTTGTCTAATAAGTCTCCTGGTGTGTGTCCGTGCGTGAGGCGGGAAGTGCAGGTCACACCAGGACTGTCTTACTTTACTTTAATGAGTCATTCAATTAGAAACGATCTTAGATAAAGTCAAATATCTGAGACTGAGACGACACTGAAGAAGCAAAAATCCCAAAGACGTGACCGTTGCAGCAGACGTCTTTTTGCAGTGTTTTGGGGGAAAAACATGGGAGGCCGGTCTAATCAGCAGAGGAAACAGATCTCGGGCTGTGTTTGGTGGTGTTTGGCACCAGGAAAATGGATCTGGGTTGTGAAAAACCACGATTACCACGAGCTGCTCTGGATTCAGCCATCTGGAGATGCCTGCTCCAAAAGCCAGTAAACTTCACTCAGATGAGGCCCAACTAGGAAACAGGTTTACGCCTCCTTAACAGACAGCAAAAACGCTCCCAGAGCAAAGAGATGTCAGTGCACTTATCACCTCAGGAAACTGATAAAGTCAACCTGACTGTTTCAGCACCTGTTTACATTTTACATATATTATATTTGTTTTAATTTATTTTTTTCCTCAAGATTTCTATCCTGTCAGTTCCAGGAATGATACCCATTGTTTTAAATACGTGCTGTAGAAAATAATGACGGACAGAAGAAGATAAAAATTAAATAAAACACAGTTGAAATATCTGTGTTCTTTACAAATTCCTTTTTATTTTTAAGTAACATTATTTCCACTATCCCTCTTGTTATTGCAGGAATAAAAACTACTTGATTAACCTAACATAGGTTTAATTTTGCCACTATTTACTACAAATATCTTCTCAGGATTATTAAAAATATACTTCATGCAGCTTTAAAATGCACCAAACGTGTTCAATTATTGAAATACTTTTGCAAATATAATTTAAATATGACTCGCTTTAATATTTCAAAGCATTTATGATGATACTCTGAGCTGTATTTTTAAATTTCAAAGGCATGGCAGTAAAACACTGGAACAGCTGTATGGTGAGGTGTGACTATAACCTGGGGCATGATGTTCGTGCAGGGCATTAGATCGCCCCCAGGTGGACATTTGTAATATTTTTTATTCAGGGTCCTAAATCCATGTATACTTTAAAGTAAAGGAGAATGAGGACTCAGTGTGAAATTAACATAATCCAAACAGGATAGATAATAAATGATTTTTAAAAAACAACAACAACAAAAACAGCAGTTGTGTGTAATTTATTGAATAAAGACAAAAATGACTGATGGCATTTCAGAGATTGGCCTGTTGTGCTGCAACACAACAGCAATAATCAATTTTGCTGTCCTCTTAATTGGATCCATTAGAACATACTGTGCAGATTCAGAGTCAGTGCAGTGAGCTGGAACAAATGCTGCAGTGTCTAACTTATAGGCTGCCTCTCTGTGAGGAAAGCCAGCACTGTGGTCAGCCCAGAGCTGTGCTGGACAGTTCGGAGGTGACAAAGGAGAAGATAAACGGGATCTAAGATCACTGCTCGCATCCCCTGAGGAGCTCTGGCACAGGAGGAGCACTTTTAGACAAAGGCTTGTTTCAGACGCCCCTTTGTGCTGGCAGCCATAAAGCTATATATATATATGAGTATATGAAGTGCCTCCCAACCACTATCACTGACTTTATGTTTAAAATATGGCTTACATGGTTCCGCATTTCATCTTGAATTTATTATTATCTATTCATTATTCCACTGCTGTAACCCAAATAATTTCCCCTTTGGGGGATTAATGAAGTTCCACAGGCCTGAGGATAGTATTCATGAGCTCATGCCAACTCGTGCAGTAGGATTTAAGTTGACCTTGGCTGACCATCAGCTGCAGCTGAAATGTACTAGGATGCAGGGTCACTGTAGGTCACTGTAGATCAGCATGAAACTTACAAGGATATGGGTTTTCTTGGCATCATTCCTCAGTTGGAGCTGCTGAATGCTCTCCTCTGCTCCTATAGACTTGAAAAAAAAAAAACCAGGAAAACAGCATTTTATTTGGCATCTCCATTAAGGAAGTGTCTGATAACTCCTACCTGTCCATAGTATTACACATACAGTGTGTAGGCCTGATGCAAAGTCGTCACTGGTAATCTGCAATCTGACTGTTTTGTTGTTGTTCCTCATGAAATAGCTGGGTTTAAAAAAAACCATAAAGTTTAATTTATTTTATTTCACTTAAAATACATAACCAGACAGTAACAGTCACCTGCACGATAAAGGCATGTTTTGGTGTTGTATTAAAATGTAGAATATCACCAGAATGTATATGCCTTTCTTAATTCTCTACGGCATTACGGACTAATGCAGGTCTTTGAAGAGGATTAATGCATCCTTATAAACATTACCTCAGCACAGCAAAACTTAACAAACCAAAGAAATGTTGGGAGTGAGCATAAACATGTGCGAGACCACAACGAGAGGAAAAACAGACAGCTGAGCTCCAGCCTTGGCAGTGTTTTCATCTTCTACGGTTGGTTTTAGTCGGAATTTTTAAACATCCTCTCAACACAAACTACAACGTTCATTAAAAAGGGAGGATTTTCTCTTCTGAGGCGTAAAAGAGAGTAACTGTTAGCCCGTGTGATTTCACTGAGGAGTAATTCAAGCTCCAGTGTGAAACATTTAGGAGTATTTTTTGGCAGAAACTGAAAGCTTGCAGGTGAATAATGCCTTTAAGATCGAACAATATCTGGCTTTCGTGTCCTTAGGCAAAGGCCTTGTCCTGTGTTTCTACTGTGGCTCAACAGGTGCAGTAAAAAGAACTGAGGATGTATTTTGCTTTGTAAACCTTGAGGGGATTGAAGACCCTGACACTATTGGAACAGGGAGACGGAAGCAGAGAAGTTCTCAGTTTGCCACAATCTCCAATAGAGATGCAACTAGCGCTTGACAGAATGACACCGCATTACCAGACTTGACAGGATTGTGGAGTGATCACCACACTTTTATAGGAGGCTGTTGATAAATTGGAACCAGGTATGCCTTGTCAGTTGCCATGGGAGCTGCCAGCCACACCCCCTGCCACACACACACACACACACACACACACACAAACAGACAGTATGCTATATTCCTTATAACAACCAATTTGATCTCACAAATGATTTCAGTATTCTGCATAAATTAATCTCAGTTCTAATTCCTCAGGGAACTATGAATCAAGACAGATTCTTCGCAGGATATGTAAAACTTTTTTTGAGACCCCTGATCTAGCCAGTAGTTGATATGTCATTGTGGGACAGGGTGGACTGACAACAACAGCAACCGACAGAATCAGAGATGAGTCAGTCAGTCACACAGTGAGCAACACTCTCCTCCTACGTGTCAGACAGTTTGAATGCAGGCATCCATCAATCCTCCACTCTGTGGTGTAGAGCCTCTCCTGAACCATAACAACTTATGTCTGGGCATTTATGATTACTCCAATTAGCTGAGTTTGAAACAAAACAATAAAGCACGATTATGTTCTCGCAGTGAACATCTGCCCACATAAAAGTTGGCTGATGTGAGGATTTGAACCTGTGCTGTGAGACCCACAGGGAGGAGTGTGTGTGTGTGTGAGGTTCTCTTATTATCATATTTGTCAGACTCAATATGGGCTATGATCGTGAGGTTTTTAATTTAGCAGAATCCAATTCAGCTTCAGTTTGATCAAATGTCTTCAGTGTATATACACTGCAGGCTAGAGGTATAAATCAGTGGGTGTTTTTTTTATGCTCTGAGGGTGAAGGAGAAAAATGTTAGGGAAATTAAAACAAAAATCCTTGGGGATGAATGTACAGTGCTCAAAATAATTCATGGAGCCCTTTATTCTGTGCAATTATCGGGATGGTGCATTATACAATTAATAATTTAGGTGTTCCTAAATCTCTTCATTTTTAAGCAGTATATACACCTCATATGTATACATATTAGTATAGTTTACATATGTGTGTGATCCGCCACTGCAAAACTAGCAACAAGTTGGCACAGCGCAAACTACTAATCAAAGATTTATTCATTTATTTTTCAATTTTTTTTTGATTTTAGGGTGTTTTTTTTTTTTTTTTTTTAATTATGCAAGTTGAAGTTTTCAAGAAGCCACCACATGCTTCAAAACACAGTATTGTGGGTCTTAAAAACCATACACTGTGTATGTATTTGAATTAGGGTTGCTGTGAATCGATTCTTGGTGATATCACATTCGATTGCTTTTCTTGTTTTTTCGGCCAATCAGCTGCTCGTCAATCAGCTGCTCTTTCCTCAGAGGAAACGCATGGCTACTGAATATGCAGCTGAGGCTGCTGCTTCGAAAAGCTGCTGTGTGTGTTTACCTTTGAATGAAGATGGACAAAGAAAAACACAGACTAACAATATCGTTTGGTTAAAATAATTTATGCTAGATGTGCTACAAGTCATCTATGCTAGCTTAGCGCGTTAGCATTTATCTTTATGCTAACGCGTTAGCATAAAAGTTAGCAGACTGCATCATCCACTTTCTCCAGAGTTTATGTACAACAAGCGGATGGATTATTTAGCGGTGAACGAAGGAGAGGAGGACATGCGAATAAGTGGACACCTGGAGGAACAGTTTCTTCTGAAGATGATGCTAGCACCCGGAACCTCTTATTAACCTTCTATTTTCTTATGGGGTGAGTTTTCATTGTTAATCTACATTACATTAGTGTTCATTCGAAGTCACATACAGGGATATTTTTTCATGCCAGACTGACAGACTTTCAGAACGTTATGTGGCTACATTGTTGTATTGTAGTGAGCTGAGTTAATGTGTTCCTGTTAGGGATGCACAGATCCACTTTTTTCACTTCACTTCCGATCCGATACCTGAATTTGGATATCTGCCGATACCGATACTATTCCGATATGGATGCTCTGTTTGCTTTAATAATATTATCATCATTGTTGATTTTATATAAGGCTATAATGAACTCCTTTATACAGGCAAGTTTGATATGTACGACTTTTACGATGTTTACAACGACTTTATAGACCCCTGGCGATTTTCCGGAGCTGATTTTCCTGGTTAACTTCTGGTAAATCATGCTCGTCTGCTAGCTGCGAGCAGTCAGGGAATCACTTGTGGAGACATTTCAGCAGACATTAAAGCACATATGGATCGGATCGGAAATTTCTACAATTGTATCGGAAATTTCCGATCCGTCAATTACGTCTGTATTGGAACCCTATACCGATACTGGATCAGATCGGCCCCATCCCTGGTTCCTGTTATTATGAGTTCACCAGTCGTGCAAATGGGTACAGGTGTTTGTGTTATGCACTAATGTTACCAGCAGAGATCGTTGGGGTTGAGATTTATTGGGGTGGGATTGTGTCGAGAGAGGAGGGGGGAGACAACCCGAGGTTGTTGTTGTTGTTTTTGTTGTTGCTGTGGTGGTGGTTGAGGAAGAGCGGGGGCTCTCGTTGTGTTCTGAAATGTACCTCAATTAAATGCATTAACTATATTAACACTGTGTAATTTTTTGCAATGGGGGGGAGTAAAATCAAATGGCCTGCTTTTAATTTGCACTTCCATTCAAAGTGAAACACTGTCTGGTGATACTGGACTTGAATTGAGAAAAATATATACGATCAACACATCTTCTCCAAATATTTTCAGATGTCCATGTGTTAGACATTGATTAAAATACAGACAAACAGACTCTAAATGTCCCTCAGGAGACTTGTTCCTGGTTTTTCCATGGCTGGTAACATATGTGGGAAAATCAGTGTTCTTTTGCAAGTTCAGTCATCACTCACCTGTGGTTTTGAGTATCAGACGTGCTTTGTTGCCACTTAAGCAGATGTTTTCTGTGAGGAAAGACCTTAGGAGATAACAGAACAATAGTAAAGTACATAAAGGCAAATTAGGATCCATAACTTTGCACAGATTTACCTGCTCACAAAACCAGACTGGGATTAAATCCAGCCTTAGGTTCTTCTGCCTCTTTAATCCTCCCACTGTCTGGAGTTTGTGTCATCAGTTAAAGAGCATGCAGCTTATACTTGACAGCTTATTAATGCATTTACAAGCCGTATTCTCTCTTTGATCACAACCCAAACATTTGCTGAGTCTTTGTTTGCGGCGTGATCATTTGTTTAAAATAAACAAATTTTCCTCATCAAAGACGGATCATTTGCTGGAAGTGAAAAGAGGAAATTTTCCTTTATTTAAAGACTCAAACAGCCATAAAGCCACAATAAAAGCACTACTAAAAAAACGATTCCAAATTAAATATAAATACAAATAAAAACATAAAAGGCTGATTAAGCAGTATTATGTAATTGCCATCTTATGGCTCGTTATCTACACACATAGTCACTAAATAACAATAACAAGTTGTGTGAGACATGATGATGATGATGATGATGATGATGATGATGATGATGATATATAATCATGAGATATAATCATAGCACTCTTGCCTTTTGCAGTAAGAAGACCCGGGTTCGAGCCTGTTTACGCATGGAGTTTGCATGTTCTCCGTGTGTGTGTGTGTGTGTGTGTGTGTGTGTGTGTGTGTGTGTGTGTGTGTGTGTGTGTGTATTTTCTCCGGGTCCTCTGGCTTCCACCCACAGTTCAAAAACATGCAATGTGGATTACGTAGATTGGTCACTCTAAATTGACCGTAGGTGTGAGAGTGAGTGGTTGTTTGTCTGCCCTGTGATGGACTGGCGAACTGTCGAGGGTGTGACCCCGCCTATCGCCCTATGTCAGCTGAGATTGGCACAGCACTCCCTGCGACCCTCCTGTGGAGGATAAAGTGGTAGAAAATGGATGGATGGATAGATATGATCAGTTAATTGATTAAATATATCAGCTCTTAACCCTTCATGGTTGTTGTTTTTTGAGTGTTGCTGCCCTGGATGGCATGTGAAATGAATTATGACAGATACTGTCTGGGACCAAAACATTTTTGGGAAAGTGAAGACATTTTTGGCTGGTCCTCATGTTCTGTCACTTCTTAAAAACAGTTGAGTTTGGTTTTAGGGTTAGGTTAGGTTAGGGTAAGGGTTAAGGTTAAGGTTAAACTTAGTTGTGATGGTTTAGGTAAGGATAATGGGCTAGGGAATGTATTATGTCTGTGAGTGTCCTCACAAGCATGCAGTGCAAACGTGTGTGTGTGTGAGAGAGAGAGCGATAGAGGAGGTCATAGGTCAGCTGATCTGCTGTCAGGTATAATGATGCAGTGAGTGCTGGTTGCTCAGAGACTGTGTTTTGTTTCCTGCTCGGATCAAATTACTGACTTACTAAGAGGCCACATGACCTGCTTTGCTGTGGAGGTGTGCAGGGCCGCACATACCGTGGCATAAAATTAATATGTGGACATTTATTCGCTATTTGCAACAGTAATGGGAAGCAAAAATCTAATAACCCTCCCCTGGTATCTGCTTTGGACGCAGCACACCAAATGACTCACCTCTGAGGAGCAGACACGACTGATAATGTTTCCTCTGAGCTGCTTTATTTTGGCAAAGAAGAAATACTAATTCATCACCCTGACCAAATGAAAATGTTTTGTCCATATTCAATGCTGTCTCTTGTCGCTGGGATATTATTCAACGCAAATGCGTTTTGGTGGAAAATAATAATGAGAAGATTTGCCCAAGCCTCAGGGCTTAGTGGTCCTCCTGAGAGGAGACTACAATCCTTCTTGAGATGGGTTAAGCATTGTTTATTTTCCAATGGAAAAAAAGAAAATGAAACTATATACTATTACATTGAAGGTTGCTGCTGTCTGCTCTTCTTCCAAATGGCCACTAGATGGCGTAACAGAGCCTGAATTGTCAGATGATAAGACCTCAAACAGAACTGAGGATGATGCACTTAAAAGTCTACAATAATATATTAATAGTAATAATAATAGGCCCATGTCGATACCTTAGCTTATAATAACATTATTGTACTATAAACCTATTTTTAATGTGTCACAAACACCTGAGACCTCTGAAGAAATAATTACATTTTCAATCACATGGATTCAAGTCGTGCAATAACAGACGGTGTATTTTGTTGCACACGTTGATTTGAAAGAGCTGCCCTGTAGTGACCACAGCACACACAAAAACAGTGTTATCAGAACCTATGTGCATAATTGCCTATTAATGACTTTACACACACAGACACAGAGTATCCTGTATATGCAAACTGCAGCCACTGTCCATGAAGGCCGCCTGGTAAGGTGGTACTTTTCCTTCACATTAATGTGTTGCTGATGATGACAGTGATGCTAGCTGATAGATGATTTTTTACCCGGGCCGTCATTAGCAAATGTAAACAGCCGAGAGCGGTCGCGTTAAAAATAGCCTAATTAGAGTTATTCTAATGCCTGAGTGGTGAATATGCACGGCTCCCACACAATGTTCCTCCATAAAAGAACACATATGACACTTGTGAGCCGACTGTTGGCCTCTCTTTTGAACATTACTCTCCAGATTAAAAAAAAAAAAAGAAGACGAATTTGATGCATAAATCTTTGATCTCATGAAAGTTATCCTGATTGTATTGTCATACTTGTAATAAATGAGGTAATACAGGTCCAGAAGTCCATGTGATTTATTGCATTCAGAATCCGTTAATTATTCCCATTCCATATATATCTCTGTAATCCAAAATAAAAACCTCCCCCTTAAGGTTTGGACTTAGTGTTCCATTGGATTTCACTATTGTTGCAAGAATTTAAATACCAACCACAGCATTAGATATTTCTGGCTGAGAAGTCATTACCACTAAAACTGCCCTTGTTACTGAGTCCTGTGTCATTAGTCCACTTGTCTGTCATTCTCTGGACTTCTCCACAGTCTCAGGAATTATTTAAATCTCACATCCTACCCATGGTACCAGGCTAAATTGTACAGGGCAGCATTCATTAAATTGGCATGTCACATACATCAGAGAGAAACTGTTGCTCTCTCTGGAGTAAGAGGCATTGTTGCTGCAGCTGCTGCCGTCGATGCTGCGACTGTTGCTGCACGAGGTTGAAGCAAAGCAAAGTCACTATGGTGTTGTTGTTGTTGCTGCTGGCTGGAGACGCTATGGCCTGATGCCGCTCTGGGCAGAGTATTATTTCTGTAAATCAGAAAACAGTGGTGAGGGTGACCCAAGATGACACCCCAGGATCAGACAGGCAGCACCTAGAGGAGATTCTGCTGCATGGCATCGGTAATGGATCAACTCGAGAGCAGAGACGTTACAGCTGTGTTAAAGTGTTCTCCTGCACTGCCGGGGAGAGAAGGGGAGACTGACAATGATATAGACTGCGGTTGTTCATGTAGTTGACATGCAGTAAAGCATGAATGCATTAGACACCTGCAGATGCATGTAGATCTTTACGAGGGTTATAAACGGCCTGTCTCTTTCTTTGCATTATATATACCATGCAGTTAACAAAAATGGCCCAATTCATGTCTGATGCTTAATTAATTCACTTCTAGGAATACAATCACCGGCCACTTCTTTATGCATTATGTGTATTAAAGTGTCCTGTGGGGTTTCCTGCTGCTGTAGGCCATCTGCTCGATGTTCTGCATGCTCTGCTTGAACCCGTCTAGTCATTCTCCTCTGACCTCTGCCATCAACACGGCACTTTTGTGTGAAGAACTGCTGCTCACCGATTATTCTAGATATTCTGAAATACAAAAAAAACAAACTACTCGCTCGGTTTGAGCTTTAACAGGTATATAGTTACCATGTACACATGCCTTGAGTTACTGATGATGACACATTTGCATTAGAGCTGCAACTAACGATTATTTTGGTAATCGATTAATCTGTCGATTATATTCTCGATTGATCGATGAATCGTTTAGTTCAAAGTTAAAAAACGTTCATTTGTCAAACCTGGAAATTATCATGTTCTCGAACGTCTTGTTTTGTCCACAAACCAAAATCCTTCAGTTTTAATGATTTCTTTGTTATGTGGAGCAAAACACTAAAGAAAATATTCACATTTAAGAAGCTATAACAATCAGAAATCTTGTTTTAATCATGAAAAAAGCTTAAAACTGATTATAGATTATCAAAATAGTTGACGGTTAATTTAGTAATCGATTAATAATCGTTTCAGCTCTAATTTGCATTAATAAGCAGTTGAACAAATGCACCTTATAAAGTAGTTGGCTGGTGTATTTATAGTATGTGATGTAAGTTATTAGCTTTGTACGGATGATATTCAACACAAGTCATACAAACAGACTCACTCACGTCCAATTTGTAATGCATCCATTTCTAAGATTATGTCAATATGTCTTGTGAACTGACACAAATGCGTGACCATATTTATAGCTTAAGTGGCCTGAGTCATAGCTCATATTCATCACACTGTAAATGCAGTGAATTGATCACTGCAGATGACTGTGCGTGCTGTAGACTGGAGGGCAAATGGGCGGGCTTCATGTGGTGTGCAGCATTCTCACCTACTTGGAAAAATCCTAAAACGGGAGACAAGAAGCAAATCTCCCATGTCCTCCGAGAGTGGCCAAAGGCTTTATTGTAGCACTGCTTTCCTACCCTCTATTGCCGCTGCTCTCCGCTTGTCACACTCAGTTAGGTCAATGAAGTAATGAATATGCCGCTGTGCATTTTTCATGAGTGAGGTGGCAGTGAGAAATCTGCTCTTTATGATGCTTTTCATATGGAAGTTTTCACACACACACCCACAGACATACTCACTCACACACACACACACTCTGCCCATGCATGAGCATGATGTTTAATCTTAGCATTCCCCAGGAGAGAGTCAGCACAACGCAATGTCACTTTCAGAGATGAATACATTGACTGGAGCAGATATACAATGCTGCTGTTGTTATCGTGAGTGAGACAGATAACAGTGTCTGTCTGCTTTTGGAAAGATGGCAGTAAAAAAAAAAATACTCTCAGTGTACAATGAGTCACCTCCTCAGGTCTCACAGCATTACAGTAATTAGTTAACGTGGAAGCGCGCCCAGGAGCCTGTGGAATATAATAATAATCCAAAGACGAGTGTTAATCAGAAAAAGTGCCATTCAGAAATAATCAACAAGCAAGTCATATTTTAAATAAAGTTCTTAGATAATATTAAGCATGAGCACATTAAAAGCACTCTCTGGTGACACTATAATTGATTTCTAAACGTGATTACAGAGGATAACAACATCACAGACCCTGTATCTCAAATAGAAACTGTGATGTGATTTCTTTGCGTATTTGGGAGGAAACTAACACTCAATCAATTACATGCTGGTTATCTGTAAATGTGTATTCACTATAATCGCATTAGCAGCACAGCTGATATCAGCCTGAGTCAGCAAAAACCCAAAGGCCATGTTTTTCTTTAACACACAGCATGAATTGCGAGATAAGCAGAAAAGTAAAAACCTACAGGTGAAAGTAAAGTATAAACAATGACGTCAACAAAAACATTAAAATTATTGATAAACTAAGTATTTATGTACTGTCAAATGAATAGATGAACAGACACAAAGTTAATATTTCTCAAAGTCATGGATACACAGATAAGTTAAAATGAATCTACAAATATTTGGAAGGACAGTTAAGAGCAGGGTCAGTTGTTCTGCCAACCCACAGGTAGTAGTTGTGAGAGCAAAATTCACTTAAGTAGCTTAAAATAGAAAAACATCTAGTTTCACCTAACGTCCACTTTAAAATCCCGAAGGATGATGTTGATGAAAGTGCTGTATGTGTGGACTGTTTTATATCATTATTACTTTTAAAGATATTTCTGGCTCTGTTTCCAGTCGTCTGACGATGGCACACGGGACTACCGCTCCACGCTTCAGCTTTTGATCTGTGTGCAGCAGCACACCTCCGATTTTCAATTACCAATAA
This sequence comes from Microchirus variegatus, assembly GCF_963457635.1. Lineage (NCBI taxonomy): Eukaryota > Metazoa > Chordata > Actinopteri > Pleuronectiformes > Soleidae > Microchirus > Microchirus variegatus. Next base: position 13,098,442 of record NC_139812.1, read on the forward strand.
GATGTTGCATTAGGCAAAGAAACACTGGGGTAATGGATTTTCTCTGTTGCTCGGAAAGCTAGAATTGTCCTTCGAGACCTTAGTTTCCATTATTAAACCTCTACCACATTGCCTATACCTGGGTTATTTCCACTACGTCTACCCAAAAGGCTTTTAAATCTTAAACATATAAGGAGCTCAAATTTGGTCACAGCCTCCGTTTCCTCTCTGACAGGTTAGGCTCTTTGTGTTCGCAACAACAATAAAACAACACAAAAGAGTTGTTTGCATTGAGATCTCTGTTGTTTTCATCCACAAAACATCTTAAGGGAAAGTGCAGCAGCATGCGAGGCACTTGTACTTCTTACAGTGAGTGTGTGTGTGTGTATGGATCAAGACCTGGATGATGAATCACCATACAAGAATATACAACAACAGCAACAACAAGGAAAAACAGCTAACCCCAGGATAAATGTTTGCTGTGTTTGTAAATCCAAAAAAACTTAGTATTCCGCAGAGCTGAAAACAAAAGCCGCTTCTTCTATGATAACCTAACAATTCACAATGCTATCTCCCATCTGACAGCAACTTATGCAGATGTGCGAGGCTCAGCAGTGCTCCACTGAATTGAACGCCCCTTAAAAAACTGCTCAACACGCAGGTCACATTGGCATCGGCTGCATGCTGCAACATTGTCCTTTAAGATTCTTCAAGCCTTATCACTCACTTACCTGCCCTATCACGGCGTGTGATGAATGGGGCCAGACTGAACCTGCGGTCGCTGATCTAACCCATGTTGTCTGGAGAAAATTGGGGATTTGCTTTCTCCCAGGCTGAGATTACTTTTTTAACAGTCATGTATATAAGCTTCCTCTAATACCCGGCCGTCGTTAAGTGAGCCATATCTGCCAAAGGGCTGGATTTCGCCCCCACAGATATACTCTATGTACGGCCACACAATTCAACTGTGCAACAGTGTCGTTCTCATCGGGAGACAAGACAAGGCAGAGAAGGTGAAATTGAAAATGCGAATATCTGGCAAAGAGCTGAGGAGGAAGAGTGCTGCAGATATAATACCAAATCTATAAAGGACAATTTCAGGCCCCACACACTCTGGAGACTCGGGCGCTCAATCATGAAGTAATTCACTCAGATTGATCAAGGAGCGTCGTAATCACATGGGAATGTTACATGTGGATGAGTCACAGAGCTGTGAGGAGATTCAAAGCTGGATTTAATGGATTTTGAGGTGATGCGTCTGGAAATCGTCTCAGAAGGTGCAAATGGAATCCTCAAAGCATTTTTACCAGCGTTTAGCAGCTGTCCGGTGATATTAATGTTCAGAACAGTGGAATTTAGACGAATGAAGTCGCTAAAAGAGAAACAGAGGGCTGTAATTTATTCTTTATCCTCACAGCAGACATTCAAAGGGCTTGAAAAATGATCAGAAATCTACTAATGAACTTGGCTGTTGATTAAAAAAAAAAAGTCTCACATTAAGCAGAAACTCTACACACACTTACAGATAACTGGCCTTTTATTTCAACTAATTCAGTTTAAAAGCTTAGGGCTCCCTCAGAAAATTGACATAATGCTGAAAATGTGGCATAGAGCATTCATATCCTTTAGCTGTTCATTTCCTGTTTGAAAAGAAATACTAAATAATAATGAATTAAAAGGTAATCATCACAGCATTATGTGTCAGTAATCTTGTGCTCGCCGTCTTGGACAGACTTTTAAACTGCACTTTGACTTTCTGTATTTGTGAGCTCATGGGGCATCATGCCACATCTTTGTCTCATGAAGCTTTTCATGCTCTTCATAAGAGTGCAGCAGACACACAGGACCATTGACTCCAGCTCACAACTGTGTGAGCAAAATCATAAACCTGTGCTTTGAAGGCTTGATATTGAAGTTGACGCTGACACGATTTCTTCTAAAGCTTCAAACAAATGGCTTTTTTATTCTGCACTTAAGTTACTTGAGCCGCTTGTGTGTGGACTGAGGAGTGTTTCTGAAGAAATAAATAAAGCCCGGCCGACCCATATTAATTGAAGAGTTGTGGCTTTTTATTTGATGTTGAACATAATTTGAGCTGCAAAAATGTTCATATATCCAGTCAAGTATGTGGTTGTGCTGGTGTTGCCGTATTTTGTCATGCGACGTGACATAATCCTTACTTAGTAAAACAGTATTCATTTTGCATGGTAAAAATAAAAACAAGTAATCAGCATCTCCTGGTCGTGGACAAGGACCATTTTGCGTGGACTTTGCATGTTCTCCCCGTGTGTGCGTGGGTATTCTCCGGGTTCTCTGGTTTCCCACTCACAGTCCAAAAAAATGCACATTTGGGGATTTGGTGAATCGGACACTCTAAATTGAATGTAGGTGTGAGAATGGATTGTTGTTTGTCTATGTATGTGGTCTTGTGATGGTCTGGCGACACTGTGCGAAATACAGGGAGGGGGTCTTAAACCCCCCGATTAACATTCGAGACCCCCTGAAAGAGGGGTGTCTAAAAGGTCTAAAAGTGTAATTGGAAAACATGTTTTTTTCCTAAAGATTTTTGTAATTTCAGTTTTACATACTGTATATGATCTACATACATAATACACTTTGCATGCTTTCTTATCATTTATAACCAGACAAAATGTAAATTATTTTATTTTTAATTTTGTATTTTAATGCTTTAATGAATTGCTTTCCAAATGTGGAAAAAGGCCCACACAAGCCCACATCTGACAGGAAAGATGGCCAATACTGCAGGGTGGCACCTGGGATGGTGAAACAGTATTGCGCAACAAATGGGAGATGGGGATCCCCCCGCGATTAATAATGGGTATTTTTCGCACACTGGCGAAATGTTCCTTGACTGGCGACCTGTCCAGGTTGTGACCCGCCTTTTGCCCTATGTCAGCTGAGATTGGCACCAGTGACCCCCGTGACCTATTGGCTGAGAAAGACATATCAGGAAAATATTATCAAATAAGAGTTAAAAATACATGAATTATAAATATTGTTGAGCAACCAGAGCTGTCAAGGTCATGTTCCTAAACTTACGCTCCATTTCTACGATCAAATCAGAAAACGTCTTCTTCTTTCATTTGGGTACGATGTTCAGAAATCTCGCGGGGTTCAACCGGGCAAACCTCCCACAGCCACTGTGTCGTTGTCCATAACTGTCAGGCCATGCATCCCATTCGGTGCCCGATAACTGTGACAGTCCATGATAAATGTCGTCTGAGGTTAAGTCCTCTGCAACGCACTCGCAAGCCGCACAAGGAGCCAGGCCCCAACTGTGCACTGATGAGCGGAAGCGCCTCTGATCACTGAACACAAATATGAAATCATATGTAATTACTTTACAACCTTTTCTCTGAGGTTGCGCTGATGTCACGGTGTTTCCATGCTCGCAGGCAGAAATAACACAGTGCTTATGCTTAAAAAGCTTGAAAATGTATCCGATGAGTCATCGATGACGTGCATGAACGCGACATGAATACTAAACTGTATTTTAGATTCAGAGTCGTTTTGGTTAGAGCACGGTCTTCACTAATCTTCATGAAGGACCATTATTGCTTGGTTTCACTCCTTTTGTATTTGTGAGTCTCACTGTAATACCGCATGTGCTTGAAGCTTTCACTGTCCCATTGTTGACCAGAGGGTATATGATGTTTTCATCTGAAATGACAGAGCTGGCCCGTTGCTATAAAGTAATCATGAATTTCATCACCTATTGTAATATGAACACATCTCATCTCAGTGTGTGCGCCAATGCACTTTGTCCAGAAGAGTACAGAAGCCTAATTATAGCATTGGCAAGCCCAAGTGCAAGGCTTGTGGGTTTCTCCAAGAGATGTGTCCAATTAATGGCGTGTGTTTGAAGGAGTGTAGCCAGTTATCACTGCTGGGAGTTTTATGTCGAAGTAAAAGACACAGCAGCGATGTTTCTGATGAGTAGACTTTATCGCCAGGTTTAATCGCCGCCGCCTTCTCTTCAATCAAACACACAACTGTTGTTGAGCGAGTGCTGGAATATGATCTAACGACATTTGTAAATGTTAATGGCCTGGACGAAGCAGATAGGTGTGACGGAGAAAATCTCTGGTAAGAGTCGTTGCTTTATAAGCCGGGGGACAGCAGGTGTGGCTCTCCTGAAAGTAGACAATAATGGAGTATTATGGTGCAAAATGGAGAACACACTATGCATTTATTCATTTATTGTGATGTATGCATCGCGACTGACCTCAAAATGAATTTCCACGAGGAGACTATACCTTATATACTAACTGAGAGAGACAGCACAGTGGTGATATCTTAAAATAGTAGAAACCTGGGGAGAAAGAACTGAGCACATTAAAATGAGCTCTTTATAATATAAGTGAAGAGAGAAAATTCCCACAATCATTTGCCTCTTGCATGCACGGCCACAGGTCTTGGTTTTCCTCGAATGAATGGGTCTGGTCTGCGAGTCACAGAAACAGGGGAGTTCAAGCTGTCAAGAAACCCTAATAGATGTGTGCCACTGCTCCCCTACTGCTCTCAGCGATGCCTGCTATGTAGCATGTACATGCATTAAGGCTTATTTACCTCAATCCTGGTGGCTGGCTTGCAGGCACGTTTCCCTGCTGGAGGTGCAACAGCGTTGTCTGGCAACCCCTTGATCAAAGTGTTTCGAGGCGTGGCCAGCACATTGCAAAGGGTGACGCAGAGATCAGCACAGCACAAATGCAAAACGATAACAGGGAAAGACAGAGACACACAGCATCTGCCTGCAATTATCATACCCTGCCCTTCAGTGTTTATTACCTAGAGTTGAATTATTAATCATCATTTTTGATCTGCTGGTCTGTGAGCCCCATAGCTCTGCCAGATACATGCATTAATTATATTTCATCCTCAAATTGGAAACAATGATTTGATATATTTAAAAAAAGAAGAAAAAAAAAGAAGAAGAAATATGCTCCAAGCCAAATGACCTTTCAGTTTTTAGATTTTGGAAACAAATTGGGATCAGTGACACTGAAGAGTCCAGTTTGGCCTTTATTAAATGAAGCTAAAACACTTTCCAGCCTCTCGTGTTTAAAATGTGATGCTAATAGCTCTTGGAAATGACATCAAAGTATGACTAATAACCAACAGCTCTTCAAATATTTACCTGTAGCCTTCCTGAAACACATTCCACCACCAGAACATCAAAACGAAAAAAATGCTAACATCTAAAACATGGATTTGTTAAAGTTTGTCACCCCCCCCAGACACAGAGATAGTGGAGATATTTTTTATCTGTTCATCGTCTAACTTTGTGGAGCTAATCCCAGCCAACACCGGGTCAATTGTGATGTTTTACTGTATCTTCATGAATTGGAAACTATTGCGGCTTTTGTATACAAGAAAGGATAAAGTTTTTCTTTGTTTCTCTTTCTCACGCTGTGGCTGGTTTGTCCATTTGGGCTGCTGTTAAAAAAGAGCTAAAGTGGAACAACTGCTCACGCAAGGTGTTTTGGTAAGGGATGAATTGGTGCTGATAATCCCCGTACAAACATTTATTTATTTTTTTAAAGTTGACAAATTCAAAAGTACAAATTGAAAATTTTACCAAGCACAGATTGGCATTTATTTGAAACATGAACACGGTACTAAGAGAAATACAAAAAAGCACTTCCAAATCAAATCACACTTGAACATCCAGAAAAGAAGATAAGAAAACAAGAAACAGTCAAGTGCTTGAATGCTCCTTTTTCCTCATTTTGTTTTTTTTATTTTTATATCTGTACTCGATCATCCAGCACAGGCAGTCTTTCCTCAGCACTCTGAAGCGGATCACACGCGTCTAGTCTGCACTTTGGTGGTAGAGGAGCAGGTGTCAGGATTTCTCTCATGACACCACATGTTGAGACATTGAGGTTTTCACCTTCAAAAACAGCTGTGTGTGTGTGTGTGTGTGTGTGTGTGTGTGTGTGTGTTCTGTACATTCTATTATTTTGTTGACCTCTGGTCCGATACATTGCTTATTAAAATACAGAGGCTATAAAAAATATTTTTTTTCTTCACTAGTTAAGCATTTATGACCCCTATATTTGTAAATATTCATAAATAATTTCATACATAGATAAATAGATATTCTGTGTGTGGATTATAAACTTTCAGAAAAGCTTTTTTTTTTTTTTTCTGTAATGCAGGAGTGACCAGGGTATAAATGTTGAATTGCTTGAGGGCTGCTGTCCGACCCTGATGTCCGGTAGACTGGGTGAAAGGCTGAGTTTACATGCGGACCGGCGCTGGTGTTGTGTGCCAATGTCCCCTCTCATTGGGCCAGTCTTTAGCTCCGCTGGCACTCGTTCTTACTGCAGGTGGCCTGACGCTCAATCTGCCATGTGCCCTCCTCGTATGTGCAGTAGCAGATTGTACACTCATCAATCTTCACCTCACGGCCGGCTGGTATGACTGTCGTGTCCGCGTAGCAATTTGGTCCTGTGGGTGGTACGTGAGAGAAAAAAAAAAAAAAACAGGAAAACTCTTTAGATAGACTGTACACACTGTTTCCATGTTGTCCTGTGTTGATGCCAATGTCCATTTATATAGCACTTAGCCAAACAAAGCAATGCAAATCAAAGAGCTTTCACACGATAAAACAAAACCACCGACAGACAGTAACCACCCACCCCGGAGACGAAGAATCCAAACCTGTGTTATTGAGGTTGCACTCTTCTGTGGTACACGACTATAACTATGAACGCCAAGGACGCCGTTCAAAGTGGAAAAACACAGTTTAACGACCAAACAAACAATTCAAAGTCATATTCCTTTTGTGCTGCTCCAAAGATCCCAATCTATTTGAAACTGCACCTGTCAATCTGAACGCAGGTGATTTATGGAATATGGCAGCCCTTAAATCCTGCCGTTGCTTGTTCTTTTCAGTCTGTCAACCCACCAGTGACACTGAACACTGACATTAGAAGCATCAGTGCACTGACTCAGACTAACAGCGTGTTATATCTGCATGCATGTGACCTATGCCTCCTGGTTAGGAGTGTAACTAGATAGAAAGCATGTTGATTAATATACAAATGAAAAGAGATTGTGAACATTAGTCCAAATTTTCACTCACAGTTTCTTGGTCTGCTATGACAAGTGGTTTTATACGTTTATGTTAAATAATCGCCGTATTTAACAGATAAAGTGCAGCAAAACTGAGTTTTCTAAGTGCACTGCCTTGTCCATGGACCCATCTGGGTGCCTCACTCTCACTGTTACCATGACTGCCGTCAAGGACTGAGGACACAACAGATTTTAGCCAGTCAACAAAAGGTTCACCTAATAAATATCAGCATCTCCATGTGCATAGGTCTGCAATATCTTAAGAGCATGGTTGCGGCTTTTTGTCACCATTAGACTGCCCTTTTCAACTGAGGTTTGTAAACCGGTCATTCTCAGTTCTCAGTGTGTGCCACTGAGCTAAATCTAAGAGAAATTATCTAGCATATGTAAACTTACTGCTGAAGTCAGCAGTGGATTAACAACTACTTTGTGCTTCAGTGTAAAATCACAGACTTTCTATTCTAAAAAGAGTTTGGTTAAAAAAAAGAAAACCTAGTGTTTGTGCCGTTAATAATGGCATAGCTAGTGAGTTACAAAAAGACGATGGTTTTTGCCGTAGGACGTGAAAAAAAAAAAGAAAGAGGGATCGCTTTGTGAAGGGCAAAAGACGAGCCCATGGATTAAGTGGTGACCCAGGGGGAAAAGCCCTCCCGGTGATTCTGGTGGAGCCGGGATGTCTGTCCCAATACGTGAAACACGGACAGTCGAAGGAATGTACGAATGTACGTCAGACGACTGTAAGCGATATGCGGAAAGTTGTTGTTTACTAATGTTGCTAGACAGTGTTTACCCGGCAGCACAAGTTGAATATTTTGGTTGTACGCCCGCTGCTGTAACGAACAATGTGCTGAGTGTGCATGCGCGTAGGGCGCGTGCGTGCGAGTATAAACGAGGTTTAAAGCTTGGTTCACGGTTGCCGTAGTGCGCCAGGCAACAAATATGACATCATATCCTGTGTCGGACCGGGCGTGGCAGCTCCAAAAGGTGTCATGGCTCGAGAATTTTTAGGAACTTTGTCGGCTGCGGTGCACACCAACTCCGGTCGTGCAGACCGCTTGGCATTTCTATGACTCTTCTGTCCGAGAGCACCAAGACAGTCAAATGGCCTTAACTTCATGGAAGGAGATTGCTACCACGTTACAAAAAGACGATTACTTTTGCCAGAGGACGTGGAAAAACAGCTTTGTGAATGTTGTTGTTTACTACTGTTGCTAGGCAACATACTTTACTTACGCCATCTCTACTGCACCACACAACAAAATAGTAAAATAAACTTTGTAGCAACCAAAGCCATGTTGGATAATGACGTTAGCACACCTTGACTTCCTGCTCATACACTGAATATTTTGGTTGTACGCCCCCTGCCGTTGAGGCGAATACTGCACGTTGAGCATAAACGCCTCTGTGCATGCTTGTAGGTGGCGCACCGTCTGCGGTGCCCCGCGCCACAGTGTCACGAGCAAGCGTAAACGAGGCTTGAAGCAGCAGAAACACCATTCACCTTGCCAGTGATTGTCTGCCCTGTGTTGTTTTTTTGTTCTTTCACAAAAAATGTGACATGTCACAGAGAACACAATTTGACGGGGCTGGAAGAGGGAAAAAAACAAAAACAACAACACCGTGGAGTTCATGTCACAATGTTCACTTTTTCAAACAATCTTTCTTGTTTCCTAGAAACACTAATGGCTAATGGCCAGAGGGTGAATGCACATTGTTGTGTTGGGCCAGAAATGACCTATCTCCGCCAAAAATGGAGCAGAAAATAAGAAACGAACGAGCTCTCCCAGGTCCTGATCTGAAGCTAATAAAAACCTGTGTGCGTTGCAGAGCAATTTAACCCAGGAGTGAATGATGATTAAACACATTTGCACTAGAGAGAAAAGCAAAAAAAACATTTAAACCCAGGATTAAATTAAGCAGCGCAATAAATACCAGATTTGTAAGTCCATACCAGATTTGTAAGTCCGGTGTTTTGAGGTTTTGACAACCTCAAAACACCGTGTTTTGAGGTTGTCAGTTCACCTGTCGTGTAACTGCAAGAACATTTTGGAGGGAACCAAGATAACATCTGTTGCGATCACACTGTTAAACACAGTTATTTATTTTCACTTTCATTTTCCTTTGAGATAATTTCATAACATCTCTGTTAAGTTAAATATAGTCGGTCATAGAAGAGCAACTGAGCTGCTCTTCGTTTCATTGCTCTCAGTGGAAAATGGGCTCACATCTGGGCTTTCATTGATTCCTTTTATAAAACACTGCTCTGGTTATCAGAATATAAGAGGCACAGAAAATTAATAGACACACAAGACAAGAGGCAGGATTTATGAACAGTCTGCTGCTGGCACTGTCCGTGGCCTTTTCTGCCAGGATTTAACTCAGGGTGAAACCAACACTGATCACAGATAGAGCAAAAACAATAAACAATTTTCAATTGGTCCATTTAAAGTTGGAAATCGGCAGTGGTTTCATATCTGCCTATAAAAATAGATTTTCCGCTGGCAATCGTTAACATGCTCAAAATCCACCGGCTGACCATTCATGGTTTATGCAGAGGAGCATTTTTCATTCAGCTCAAGCTCTCAGGAGAGATGCATGCTGGGAATACAGTGATTACACTGCAGATCCATATGATTAACTCTTTCGCTGTTTAGTTCAGTAATTTTCACATTAAAACCCGTCTTTTTTGTTTTAATTTGGACTCGGTGTGTCTGATTGAATTATAGGTTCGCACACAAGACCTCTTTTAATATTTTGTTCCACCCTCCTCGCGACTGGCTGCACTACAACGCGAAGCATAAATCTCAGTGAAGGCAGCTCATCTCCATATGTAATGTCAAGGTAGGTTCTCACAGTGGAATTGTTCATAAAAACCAAATTAAGAACTGTTTTGCGGTGCTTTAATTCAGTTCTTAAGTGCACCCAAAGGTACTGCTCTTTTTATTATTTGGGAGGAAATTGGCTAACTAATGGACATTTTGATGTTTAGGTAGAAGTAGTTAGGAAGGGAGCACTGTGAGGAGCCCAGAGACGTGCAAAAAAAATCAACCACCCACCAGAGGAGCCTTATTTTGTTATTTTGTGCTCTCAGAAATCCACTTGCCAAGCCCACAATTGCAAATGTAAGTGTGTTCCCCTTAGAATTACAGTACTTTCTTTGGTACTAGTGATGTGGAAATGGGGAAAGGCTTTTTGTTTAGTGAACATGTCTATGCCTCTGACCAGTGGCTGGGATAAGTCCTCATAAATCATCCATTATCTTTAAAGCTGCACAGCGAAAATATAAACACAGAGGGAATTGCTTCCACAACATCAGGTAGAGCGTTACAATAGCTATTTCCCTCTTACTAATAAGGTCTTGAGCCACTCTCTTGTATAATTAAGATGCTGATAAATAGGAAGACTTTCCGCTGCAGCCACTGCGTTTCACTGGACGCTAGCGCCCAGAAGCAGCAAGATGGCACATCAATCAATGAGAGCAGTTTGCAGAGACCTGTCAAAATGTCAACCCTAACACATTTGTAAGTCTTCAGATGAACGCACACACCCCCTTTCTGAATAACAACTCATCCTGTGGCCCAGACCACTGTCGCTACTGATTCATCATCATTAGCAGCATTTAGAGCACAGTGTGTCAAATAAAACACGCGTTTGTCAAGGATATGCTGGGAAATAAAGGGGCGGAGGGGGGGTTGGTGGTGCAATAATCATGCACTTTACAGTATAAATCAAAAGTACGTCCTCCTGGAGCTAGGATTAAAACCACAGCTTGTCAGCCAGTCATTTACGGTTGCCTGACATTCAGTTGTGCTAATTAATGCATGGGTTTGGCACCACCACCACCACCACCACCATTATTCTGCCATTCATATCACACCCACCTATTTGCCGTTTGCCTCATTAATATAATATATTCTCATCTCACCATCACTCTGTGTGGCAGAAAAAGATTTTTATGGGCTCCTCAAGAGCTTTTCAATGACACGCACAGAGGCAGAGACAAATGGACGGTGCACGTGCATGAACAGTTGGACCTAAACTGTCACTACAGCATGTTGGAAGTTGGCACAAGCGGCGTGTGAAAAAGATAGCCATTAGCACCTGTGGCTTTTGGCTCCAATGCCAGATAATAGACAGGGAAATGAGGACACATCCTAATCATCACACCCCACAACTACTGAAATGTTCAAAAGCTGCAAAGCTCCATTAAAGGGTAATGGAAGAAGAAGAATGGCAGAAATTACTTATCTTAATGCATTTCTTGAGTACATTTGCATTATAAATGTGAAATTAAACTGACCTTGCCTCATAAAGACAGGAAGCAGGAGAACTTTGTGAGGAGAGACTCTCATTTAACAACAATATGAATAATTTCTTTCAGGGATGCTGCGTGAATTCATTGTTTCAAATGTGCGGTGTATTTTGATGAAAGTGCCACATCATGTGAATGTTTCTTTGCATATGTTGTCTTCAGCTGCTGGGTCGACTGACAAATCTTTGTGGCTCAACAACCCAGCTGCACACAAGCCGCACAACTGTCATAACCAATGTCCTTCACAGGGAAGCAGCCACAAACCTTCCCCAGTCAGCACCACAGAGCCCAGGTGACAGGCTTTAGTTTACTGGAAGACTTTCATTTACTTCAACCTCATAAAACTAGTTTATGCTTTGACGTCACTCACATTTTTGTTTGTCTCCTCTTTCTGGATCTGCATTGTGAAAAATGGATTTGGACGTTGCTTTAACAATGGTTTTCATTCAGAGGGAAAAATGAGAAAATAAGATCTGTGCAGACAAAAGCTAAAATCCATTCAGTGACCCACACGACTCCAACTGCTTCGACATAATGTGACAAATAATTGCTGACCTTTCTTCTGTGACGTCCAGCACAGAAACATGGCCTTTAGATAACAAATTATACCATTGTCCTTAAAGATTTGAACCAAAGGATGACAAAGTGTCCTTTTTACCTTTTGTGAATGTATTACACCATGCAAAATGTCCCACTTTTTTTTCCCATCGTTATCTAAAAATTAAATCAGGTTGTCTTTCACAGTCCAGATCCAAACTGACTAGAGAATTATATCTTCCACAGAGTCTCACGTTTTTGTCTACTGTGAAACTATAGGCTCCATTCATCCATCCATTTTCTACCGCTTTATCCTCCACAGGCAGGTCATGGGGGCTGCTGTGCCAATCTCAGATGACATAGGGCAGGGGTCTGCAACCTTTAGAATGAAAAGAGCCATTCTGTCACTTCTCCACCCAAATACAATTCATCTGGAGCCACAAAAAAACAACTATTTGACTCTTAAAATTAAGTTAATATCATGTAAGTTTTTTATTCACTGTATATATGCTATTTTTAAAGAACTACACTTTGTCCCATTTATGACATTTTAGAACTACAAAAAGAAAACTTATAAACCTCTTATAAAGTGTGGGGGTATTGGACGTAGACATTGAATGTAATGCACAAAATATCAAAACGCTTTTATATACGCCTTTATCTCTACAATAAAGTGTCAAAAAACATGAAAATAAAATAAAAATAAACACTACAAGGAGCCACTGCAGAGGGGCTGAAGATCCACATGAGGCTCTGGAGCCACAGGTTGCAGACCCCTGACATAGGGCGATAGGCGGGTCACCCTGGAGAGCTCGGCAGTCCATCACAGGGCCACATAGAGACAAACAACCATTCAATCTTACATTTAGATATACATTTAATTTCTAATCACTAAACGGTAAATGTTTCTGTTGGACTTTTTCCACTTGCCCGCCCCCCTCCTGACCAGCCTAGAAGTTCACTGGCCCCCAGGTGATTTTGAGTTTGAGGCCCCTGATTTACAGTGTCCAATTCACCTAATCCCCATATTACATGTATTTGGACTGAGCAGGAAGCAGGAGAACCCGGAGAAAAACCCACACACACATGGGGAGAACATGCAAACTCCACGCAGAAAGGCCCTTGTTCGGACCAGGTCGTACACTCGGGTCTTCTTGCTGCAAAGGCAAGAGTGCTACACCAACACCATGTGGCCCACTATAGGCTCCATCCATCATCTACCGCTTTATCCTCCACCGGAGGGTCGCGGGGGGTGCTGTGCCTATCTCAGCTGACCTAGGGTGATAGGCGGGGTACACCCTGGACAGAGACAAACCACCATTCACTCACACTCTCACACCTATGGTCAATTTAGAGTGACCAATTTACCTAATCCCCATATTGCATGTTTTTGGACTGTGGGAGGAAGCCAGAGAACCTGGAGAAAACCCATGCACACACGGGGAGAACATGCAAACTCCATGCAGAAAGGCCCTTGTTCCAACCGGGGCTCGACCATATTGGCTCCTTCACACTATACGTAATTATAAAAGAGAGCAGACGATGATGAAATTAGCACGTTCACCTGGGTCTTACATTCCCACTCACGCTGAATGGAGCTGAAGCCGATAAAACCCTGTGTGCATTGAGGAGACATTTGACTCAGGAGTGAATGCAGAGTAAACACGCCTCATTTTAACCCGGGATTAAATGGGTTTTTGGAGCAGTGGGAATAGGGCTTACGCCTCGCTATAAATATCGATGAGTTGCCCGTGTGTCTTTCAATGGAAAAGGTCTCAGTTTGAGCTTATGTTTTGATAGCAAACAATGTGCTGCTAGATCTCACTTTTAAACTGTTTGTTGAAAAGAAAATTGTTGTTCTCCAACCAGACAAAAGAAATGGGATTCTTGTGTTAAATAAATTATTCTTTTTCTTCTCCAGGGTGTATCGTGCCCTATGTCCCGTGACCCTCATGCGGAGGATAGAGCGGTCGTCCATGAATGAGTGAGTGAGTGTTGGTTTATGGTCTGGTATGATCTACAGCACATGGCCTGAAGTGCAAAGTGCAACTCCATTGTTGTTAGTTTGATAGAAAACACAATGAAAATGGCCATTTAGTCCATTAAAACAATGTGTTTGAATGTTGTCTAGGGGATCAGTTCTTGGACTGACTCAGTAAATACAATAATGACTTAATTGGAATAGATTATCACCATAAATCTTTTTTTTTTTTTTTTAAGGCTGAAATTCCAGTGCTGCTTTGTTGGTCTGGTCCTGACTGCTTCGCTGTCTCTATCCCTCTTGTATGCACTGAATGTTAATGGATCACTTTATTTCCACATAATCTTTTCATATAAAAGAACAATTTCCACATTTTCAATTCTCAACCGTCTTTGTGCGTTTTGGCAGTAACTGTTTTCTTCAGCACAACAATAATCATGACAAATAATCTACATTTAAGTAAAATCTGTGAATGCAGAATGATTAAATGTATGTTTTGAGATTTGATTTAAAGGAAGCTACTCTGTCCGTCATAATTCCTCAGGCAGGGAGTGTCAGGACTGCTGTCCCTTCTGTTTTCATGCTAAGAATCTGGAACAGTTAAAAAGAGGATCTCAAGGTACTGTCAGGGATATATGGGCATAAATGTAATATACTGAGGTGCCAGACCATTAAGTGCTAAAGAAAAAGAAACTTAAAATCAATTCTGAATTGAAAACAATGTCCATTATTGTATTCTAGTAGTAAATGAATTATTGCAGTAAATCAGCCACATGTAATAAACATGTTCCATGCAAGAAGAATGATTAGTACCAAGCTCAGTTTGGTCAACTATTCCTTATTCATCGATGGCAAACCACACTATTTCATCAGCATATAAAAACTTCCCTTTTACTCATGAGCTTTTTGATGTGTTACTCTTAAATAAAAAAATAAAAATAAAAAAAAAACCTCTCCACATTTTAAAATGTCCTCTATGATTCATGCCTGCTCTAATTTAAATGAGTCTCTATCCCTCTTGGCAACCAGGCTATGACGTCTTGTGTTGCTCTATATGAAGTGATTTTATCACTGCCCTCCCCTCCCCAGATTAGTGTTGACCCTAATGTCTGAGCCTTGAAGAGCCCCACTTGTTTCCTCATGCGTTGCCAAGGCGATACCCTGCAAGAGCAAAGGACAAAAGGGAGGGAGGATACATCTGAGGAGGCAAGGAGAGAAGCGTCTCCTTCATTGATTTGTTTCCCCTAACATTCTTTATAAAAAAAAAAAACAGATGCTGCGAGGGGGAAAAACTTGGCTGCGATATTACAAACACGTCCATGTCCTTTACCTGCATGTTAAAGAAAGGAAAATAACACATTATAAATATTAGCATCCGTAAAACTCCCCTAGAAAGCGCAGTTTTTTTTTTGTATTTCCGCTCCTCTTTGCCCTTTATTGATGAGGTGTTCCTGAGTGAATCAATATTGTTTAATTAAACCTTGTTAAGGCAAAAGAACGATATAGTCCCAAACTTTAGATAGTATGAAGCCATTTTATTGCAGTATGTTCTACTGCTTTAAGATAACAAGTAAGAACCTGCCTCCATTCACAGCCGGTCTTTGATATTCATGAACAACTGTCTGGGGTGGATGTAAGCGATACCTCTCACTTTCATCTTCCTCCCCTGGCTCTTCCGCAAGTGTCTGCATGCATACAGGCTGAATAACACACTGAGAGAGGGTGCAGCGCCATAAGCATCGATTCTGCATGTGTGAAAAGGCCAAGATAATGCCTGTGCATAATTGATGAATTTATCAAACACTGAAAAACTTCATTTCAATTTATGTCAGTGGTGAGCAAAACTGTTCGGAGGAGGAGGAGGAGGAGGCCTGTTATCTGGGAAATGAGAGTAAAAAAAAAAAAAATTACTTGTTGAATGGGACACTAATAGATCTAAAGTTTTTTTTTATCTTTCATTTTCTGTACTTTAATTTGAAACTTGACTCTGAAACTCCTCGACTTTCTTTCCTCCTGTGATCACATTTACACATCTGGATAATTAATTTGTTCCCATTAATGAGCTGAGCTTTGATGTTACCCTTCGTGTGCACCAGAGTTCCTTGGAGCATCTGCCTGCACCTCAAACAACATCTGCAGAACAGGCAAACAACAGAAGGGAAACTTCCACACAACCTCCCGCAACCTTGTTTGCCTTCATCAGCATGTATCATGTATCAACAGTGACGAGATTGGAAATAATAATCATTGATCCTCGTCGTTTTGATCACAGGTTCTGTGATATCTGGCAAAGTGTCTCTTTACACCATATTCTTTATTATTGCACACATTTATTACACGCCTCATTACCATCCACTTCTGGTCCTTGTTCCTTAAGCTTTTCTTTGTCAAACTCTACTTTCACTGCTCTTGTGTTTTTTTCATTATAGTTATTATTCTGATCTCCCTCCAACCTCCCTCTTTCGTTTTTCACTCGCATCTGCATGACCAACCAGCCCAGACTCACCCGGGGAAGCAGATAAATTATCTCGTTATCAAGAGAAAACAAGTCTGTTATCTCGCATTTTTATCTCGTTGTGAGACAAGACATCGCAATGAAAACAATATGTAGTAGCAACCGTGGCTGATCTCTGCTTCCATAAGTAAGGACAATGGCGGCGGTGTTCTGTCTCTAGTATGTCTGTCACGATTCACACGGGGGGAAAACAACAACCACTGCCTATGGAAATGATGTTGGTCAACTTTTTTTTTTTTTTTAGAGGCTTCACTCTGGTTTAAATTTCCATGTATATCCATTAATTTAACTGCGTTTAAGGCTTCACGGAGAATTTTGATGATTCAGACAGTGTTTACAAACATTGTGTTTACATAGTGACTGCTCCGCCAGCACTGTTCATCAAATCCGAGCCAGAAATATCACTAGACCAAAAAAGAGGATGTCAAATACATACTGATTTGCTGTTTAATAATCAGTGGGATGCTCATATGCACACCTATCCTGAATATTTGAAAGGAAAAACATGGTGTAGAAATAAAGTCTAAAATCCCTGGCAACTATACCAAATAAAAAGAAGAAAAAGAGTTTCTTCATTGCAGTAACTTTAAGAACACTGTAGCCTGACTGCTGCACAAATGAAGCATAAATGATGCCAATGGCTATTACTGCATCTTCACAAATACCACCGAGCACTTTTAGATTACACAAGTGTGAGGCTGAGCTGACAGAGGGTGCATTACGACGTAGGAAATGTGGTTAATTATAACCACATGCCTACCGGTGAATGTGTAAAAGTAAATTATATCAGCCAGGGAAAGATACACTTTGCACAAGAGAGAAATACAAACCAGCAGATTGTGAATTTCGGTCTCGACAATGAAGCCGGAAAACACTGCAGCCTTCCACAACCCAACTTTTTCACCATTTTCATGAATCTTATAAGCTTGTGGTTAGTCATGTACATGGTGTCCTTGCTGCTAAGAACCTTGACGTGATATTAACAACTACGGTCTGTGTTCTATAACCCACAGAGGCTAATTATTTAGCAAACTGGCAGGAAATGCAAAGGAATAATCACAAAGGGCTGAAGCCTTTGGGGAAATCAACATCATTTTCCGTTGGATGTATCATAAAATTACAAACAAAAATGTTGCAACTCCATGAGCAGACTTCAAACGAGTCAGAGGGATGAGGTCGTGAATCGAGTGGGTCAGTCAAAATGGCAAACTTGTAAACACGGGCAGCATATTGTCTGCCACCTGTTCCTAGTTCGAGAAGGCAAATTACCTTTTCTTGTTAGTGTCGGATGAGTGACAGTCAGAAGTGAAAGTTTGCGTGTGCACATAAAAAAGGGATGTTAACTACAACTCCCATGGTGCAATTTGTCAAGAAAGATTAAGTCACCAAGTCTGAATCCTGAGCTGTGAGCCACCGACAGTGTGGTGCAGAGAAAAGCCTGCTGCAATACAGTCTGGAAATTAATTTTCAAACTTTTCTGTTCACAGCCAATTTAATTAATTCTGCAACTATGACACCAGGGTTTGTTCACAAACAATTTTTTTTTTTTTTTAATTTGCTGTAATTTATTTGAGCCTCGATTTTCCTCCTCCACAGCAACAGTGACCAAAGCGTTTCAAGTGGCCACGGTAAACAAAGACAACATTAATTCAGATTTATAGCAACGGCAACACAAAAAGCAATGGTTTTGTTACATTAACTGTGTAGGTAGACTGAGAAGCAAAATCATATAATTAATGGTGTTTCCTTTTAAACGCCTTGCACCTGATACAAGCAGACATATTTCAGACTCTATGCCCCCAGTTTATAGACCGAGCATCTGGAGCCACATAAGACATTATGTAAGTCTGAACTCATGAGGAGTAAACTGGTCTTTATGTGTAAAATTCCTGCAGATCCTCTTTTACCACATAGCCCCCAAAAGACTACGACAATTAAATCAGTAGCAGTGAACAGTGTTAGTTTCTTGGACATATAGTCAGCTCTGTTTATTGAATGCTAATGTGTGCTAAGGTTATGGAAATCTGGACTGATGTTGTATCCCAAAACTGAAAGTCCTTATTATCCCTGGATTTGGTGGGACTTACAGATTCATGCTCTCTTCAAAAAAAAAAAAAAACAGCCACAGCTCTACACATACTGCACAGCATCTACATTTGTCTCCTTGACTGTGAATGCAACCCAGCAAATCCGCTGGGCATAGCAAAGGGGGGATATATGGAGCACTGCCCAAAACTCTGCCTACAGCACTCTCAGCATAATCAATATGTGCATATATAAAAAGTGGGTGAACAGCAAAAAAAAAAAGGGGGGGGGGAACAAAGGACCTGTATGTAGTCGCTAAGATTACAGCAGGCAAATATTAATAAAGGAAGTAACTCTCTGTGACTGCTAATGTTTCCACGCTTTATCGCTGCACGTTTCGAGTGGGACAACCTATGATTGATTCCCCGAGTCTAAAATGATACATAAATTATTTTTTCTATTGTGATGTTCTGGGAGTAATTATAACAAACCAAACAGATGGTAACAGAAACCAAATAAAGCACTCTGTTGACCAACTGTTAATTTAATCCATTTCAATCTCCATGTCCCATCACCTTCATGTTTCTGCTGTGGATACATCCCCACGTAGAAGACGGCTGACTTTGTAATTTCACTTGAATCATCAGCTATGTCTAAATGTGTATTTATATATTTATAAATGTATAAATGTTCAGTTTCAGCAAACACTCTTGCTTGCAGTTTAACTCATAAATGCGTCAGTTACTGTCAACAAATAAGTAGCTCGCACAGAAGAGGCATTTTTATGTGGTGCTGTATATCTCCTTTCCAATGCAGACTCTCTTTTCCCCCTCCTCATGCAAATTGCTCGCTTGCTTGTTTTATGGCACTCACTCAGCCTGTGCCACTTTAAGGTTCCTCGTCAGAGAAACAGATCACAAGTCATCATTCTTTTTGCTGAAGGAAGCAATGTTGCTGACATTGCCATGTAGCATTAGAGTCACACCAAGAAAACACTGGGACATAATCTAGGACATGCTGTCTTGAATCATTTGAAACCACTTGAGATAATCGACTCTGAGCTGCAGAATTCATTCTTAGATGGGCCGGAGCTCTCGAACTCTCTGGATCATAAACTTGCAACCGCTTTACGCCACATAGTAATGACAGATTTGGAACGTATGCCACAGCCTCCGTCAGAAAAACCAAGCATTTATGTGACATAAAGACTGAAGATGATGTGCGACTCCCTACTGATGATCACAAAGACTACAGTCATATAATAATAATGTTTAATGTTTAATGATGTTGATGAGCTGAACCTTTCTGAACCAGGGTGTGAATTTGGGATCATATAACATGTTTTAAGGTCCCATATTGTGCAAAATCTTTTTAATCATTTAAATACTTATATTTGGGACTCTGGAGGCCCTATCAGTCGGCAAAGTGTGAAAAAAGATGACTCACTCATGTTTTTATGGTCCTCCTCAGTCTAAGTACAGGAGATAAAACATGTGATGATGTTGTCTCACGGAGCTCCGCTTTGTCCGTAAAGCATGCGAGAGTGCTGGCGAGGACAACAGTATCCGAAAAACCAAAAGTCCGCAAAAAGTTCTATTCCTGGCTCCACAGTGCAGCACAGAGTTCTACACAAACTTCCAGCCTCAGAGGATTTATCTGTACAGTGGATACATTTTATATATGACGGCAATGTACCTGCTAGAGCCTGCAAATTATCACTTTTCCAAATGCTAACTGCTGTTAACTCCCAGTAGCCTCTGTGGCTGATGTCATTTCCTGTCCCTTCAGTTTCGTTCTTTAAGGTGGACCTAAAAAGATACTACTAAAAAGAGAGTTCTGAACAGGGCTGTTTTGGCAGAGTGATTGAACTGATGTCAGACATGTTCATTAGGACACCAGGGAACTAGGTTAACTTTGAGAAATAGGGTATAATACGTCCCCTTTAAAGAGTAACTAAACCCCTAAACCCCTTTTTTCAGGTTAAAACTAGTGTATATGATTATTTAATAATATTATTTTGTGATCCAGGTCCAACTCTTGGTAGTTTTGTGTTAAGTATTTGAATTATGTATTTTGAGTTGGGTGCATGTACTTGCATGTACTGCCTTCCCTGGCTAAACACCTCCCATAACATTAACATTATTCGTATGAGCTGGCTTTGGATGAACTTAAATTATTGTCACCAATTGAAGTAATGTTTGAATGTTCTTTTTTCCAGTGATGAAAAGTCACATTACATAATTCTTAATTAACTGAAACTTTAACAATGTGATTGCAATATCAGTCGTAAAAATACGCTAAAGAAACAGATCTCGCTGCAAAATGCTGCAGTGCAGAATGCTGCATCCTATGTGTCAGCTAACAACTCCTGCTGAGGTGCCCTTGAGCAGAAACTATGGTCTGCTGTGGCGGTTTACGCAGCAGTAACCACGCATCCAAAATGGTTGCACTGGCATAAAATGTGTACTCACCACTCTTGCAAATGGGGCAGCACTGATCCGGCTCGTACTCCGGGTCCACGCACTCCGTCTGCGGGCACGCTGCCACCGAGCACAGCACCTCTCCACTGGGCTCACACCGACACTTCTCACATGGAGACACCTGGACAACAGCAGAGGCATAAGAAAGAAAGCAATTAAAACCCCTTATTTATAGTTCACGCACACATACAAACATGGTGTTTTCTTAATTAATTTCTCGCTATCTTTGTCTCTGGCTCTTTGTTTGTCTCCGTATCTCTCTCACCACTGTGCAATCCCTCTATATTGGTCACTGACTCTCAAGCACACACACACACCTGGCTGATTTCAGACAGTGTGCAGTCAAATCTCTACTATAACATTCCATCCTCCTCCTCACATTAACTGCCAATAAATGCCTCGTTTTAGATGGAGCCGAGGGGAGAATTGAACTTCACTACACTATATTGAGAAATCAATAGAAATGGGATGGTGAGAAAAGATGCTTCCAGTTTTCTTTGTGCGTGAACAGAGTCACAAATTACTCCGTTACCCAAGTGTTCTTGTACGTCTCCAAACGGAATAAATACGAGACAAAGGCAGGGACTGATGATGTTCATTTGGAACTGCACCCAGCATTCTCTCTGAAAGGCTCTATTTAGCAGCCACTTGTATTAAGCTATACACCTTTAGTCTTAACAATAGAGCAAAGGATCTATCTACCAGCATTGCTGTAGATAGTAGAGGCCTGCGCCTCCACATGGCACTCCACTGTGAAAAATGGAGCGAGGCAGCACTTAGTACAATGCTCCAGAACATTGCAATCAGGCATCAAAACCTGCCTGTTGCTTAGTTTCAAAGCACCTCCCACCTCCACACCCCACAGCACATCACAAAGGCTGACACATGGCACGAGTGAGAGTAGAGTTCTCTGCAGAATTCCCAGAGTCGAGACTTGACATAGAGCAATCATAACCGCTGAGTTAGAAGAATGCATTTCCACATTAGGCTTAACCTCCCCCTGAGACGCTCACCAACATAAAGACAAGCTGATAAATGCTGCATCTCATAAGAGAAGTTAAACCAGCGCTGTGGTGCAATCCTGAGTCGAGCCTTTCAAAGAAGCGTCAGAAGATGAAACACTAAAGATCGTGCCGGTATAATCCCCAACGTCTCTCCACACACACCCACGTGTAGCCGTGTGCTTTGCAGAGTTATGAGTAACATTACTATAACTCCAATTCTATCACGTCTGAAACACTGCTGAAGTGGCACTGCTAATAGCCTCTGGTTATGTGTTGTGTGTGCAGGATAAAACAAAAGAACTAGTGCTGACCTTTGCCATTCTAAATCTGCCGGTCTGCTCGCTTGTATGCTGCAAGCTAAGGTAACTATTTCTGTGTAATGCCTGTGATAAACTCTGATAGAATGTGAGTGAATGAGTGTTGTCAGCACTTCTTTCAGTCTTGAGCATGTCAAAAAAAAAGTGAGTGAATGCAGTTATTGGGCTCACCTTAAACTCTTCTAGGGAGGCGTAGATTTTGCCCCGAAACTCACAGTAGTTCTTTTTCTCCTTGCACTGTGGGCAGCATTGGCTAGTGTCCACTTTAATGCAGCGAGGGTGAACCTTTGGACATTCTGGCTTGGTGCACATAGGGCCCTCGTCAGTGCACAGGCAAGGACATGTCGAAGGACCTGGTGTGAACTGCTCACCGATGGCAAACACAAAGCCACTCTCATCCATGCAGCCTTTCCCCCTGTAGTCTGGGTAGGCGTACTCATCGATAGCATCCAGAGAGAGGGTTACGTCACTGGTGGGACCCTCATCTATTTGGTTTAGGTTGTCCTGTACACTCCACTCCTCCTGGGAATTCCCGCCCTCAGATCCTCCAGTCTGAAGACTTGTGCGGCTCAATTCAGTCTTGTTGGGGCCCAAGATATTGACATCCTCTGGCCGCTGCCGCAGCAGCTCCTCTGGGGCCTGCTTGCCCTGATTTTTCCCCCCGATGGCCTGGGTCAACACCCTTTCCAAACGTCCTCTGCTCGCTGGTAAGGTCGCTACCGGGTTGGAGTGTGCAGCGCTCATCAGGAACCCAAGAACAAAAAGAACTTCTGCTGTCATGGCAACAAAGTGCAGCATCTTTCCCCACCACCAGCAAGGTGGGAAAACACCTTGGCTCACATAACACACTTCACAGCTCAGGGTTGATCCAGTCCATCTGGAAAGACAAAATTAAACTGGGGTTATGTGTTCACTGTTTTGACACTTTTTTTTACCACAGGTGTGAGACTCAAAAACTGAAGAACTTCAGCCGACTTTTCCGAGCACTGCTACATCATGTCTGGCAAACATCCCTCTGAGTATGATGCAAGCCTGCAGGATCAGTGAACTGAATCATCAAGACAGGGAGCATTCAAAGGACGTGTTAGGAAATCAATACTACTTCATACGGTAACACTTCCCCACATCAATCAGCCATGGCAGTGATGGACTAAAGGGAAAATGGGCAAAGAAAGACCTGAATCTAACACTCCGAACTCCAGCCCCCCTTTTTGGAACAAAGACTCAGGATCGATGTCTGCGCTTATTTAAATGATCTGTGAATGATTTAAATTGATCTGTAAATAGAACATAATTCTAGTTTGCAGTGGCTTTAGCTGAATGAAGTTGCCATGACAGTTTAAAAATAAAGCCACATCTGCTCCAGCCTTTGCCAGGGGCCAAAACACAAATTCTACATGGTTCTACATACGTATTTTACATGGTTTAGTTTTAATTAAAATAACAAATTATTATATGCAACAGTTACAGTCCAGTGAAAACCCCGGGATCGACAGCAAGACTTTGTGAAAAGCTGAAGTCGGTGTTTGTGTTTGTTTTCACTTGATTTACTGCAGCATCTTGAAATTCAAATGCCCGCAATGATGTTTTGCTGTATGTGATGGCCTACTTCCATTCATTTCTCTCGCACCGAGTGTTCGGAGGAGTCCTTCCATTTGCCGAGCGGCGGTTGTGTTGACATTTGTAGCTTATTATGAAAGGTGAGATTACGCCGTATCGACTGACTCGCCAATTAACTGCGAGGTCCTGTCTGCAGTTGTTTAAGAATAATTCACCATATTGATTAATTTGTCAGCCTCGATGAATACGGCTAATTTCCAGCAGAACCATTAGGAGGGTTAAACAGGAGGTGAGCGGCAAACTGAGCATTAAGTAAACAGTAAGTAATCACAATTAGGAATATGGCCATACACAGAGTAGAGACAATGTCGGGACGAAAGCTGACATTCATTCTGTCAGACTCCACCATGAAGCCTATGAATTATTTCCATATATTTTAAGTAATATATTTTGATATTCATGGATTCTGATCCTTTCCAAGGGGGAAAGAGGCTAAAATTGACTACCAGCACACCAGCGGTTTTACTTGAATTGCTATGTTTGAGGCAGAATCCTTTGAGCTGTTGTCGAACGGAGGGGAAGCAGAATGAGGTGGATACCGATAATGCTGCTGCAGCTGAGAGACAGAGGGAGAGAGACGAAGAGAAAGGGAGAATGATATGAGACCAAGCCTCATTAGCAAAAAAAAAGAAAAAAGACCTCATTTGGCTTTTCTCAAGTCCCATCTCTCCGCCTTAACAGATGTTAAAAGCTGTCACACAGATTCCGTGCCCTCTGCCACACTCAGCTCTGGGTGCTGATCTCAAAATGTTACACACTCACTACAGCACTGAATCTTCCTTTTTTTTGTTCTCATGACCAACAGATCGCACAAAAAGAGCATAGCCAGTAACAAACTCATCATGCTAAGTATTGTCCACATCCTTTTTCCTCACTCCTCTGAAACCACAGAGTTCTGGTGTTGTGATGAAGGATGTTCCCAGTGTGACTGACCGTAATCTGCATGCAAGCCACAGAATGATGATCATACGTTTATCTACTCCAACCACCTGGTGACAGAGCTGCTAATGTAGCCCTTCATTCAAATACTGGAGCACGTAAACATTTCCATATACAGACATATATATTCTGAGGTTATTAATCAAAACCAACATCAGAGTATTGAATTAGATACTCATTTGTCTTCTGTAACATTATCAGACAGATTAATATATTATGTTTCTCTTAAATCCCACCGAAATTGTATCAGAGTTTAAAATTCTAGGATCATGACAACCGTAATACAAACATTCACACACATACAGTATGTACGTATAATCACTAAAATCAAGGCCTGAAAGTTTTGCTGCAGTTCTGTTTTTGACTTTTCTCTGAAAGGAAGAACGTGTGACAGACAGCGGTGAGAGACAGTTTTTGCACATTTTTTTGAGGTGAAATACAGAGCAAACTCTGCTGCATTCGATACCAACAGAATATTAAAAACATTGTGTAGACTCACGCTCACTCATTTGTTTCATTCATTAAATTCTAAATCATCTCGATCAGATCTCTGTCTAATTGCTTCTCAGCCCCAGACACAATAATGTTTGTCAAATGTCGTGACGCTTAATCGACCGAACAAACTGAAACTGTTCAAAATTCCTGAAAGAATACTTTTACCGGTCAAGTGCCGAGATATTTGGCAGACTTTCTTTTTTATTTATAGTGTTGCATATAAGCCAGTTGGTGAAAGGTCATGAATAAATCCTTGCCCTGCAGAGATTTTATTTTATTGTATTTCATTTATGTATTCATTGTTTTACTGCTATCTTGCAAAGACATTCTGACAGGAAAGAGAAAAAAAATCAACTATAAAGTGACAACAAGAATACAACACTACTCCTGCACATCTCAAACCATGCACTCGGATGAGAGCTTGGTTTATTGACAATTAGCCAGGCAACTTGTAAATATTAATTTGTGTGTAATGAGGACATCATTTTTGATTTAACTGCAGCCACTCTTGTGTTAAATCTCTACTTTTTTTTTTTTATCAGTCCAGCTATAAATTTCACACTTGCAAAGGTGTAATAACAAAAGCCCAGGCTCCTAAAAGTGTTAGCTTATATTAACTACCTCTTGGCTGCCTCCAATCATTAGTATACAAGAGTTTATATAAGCAAACATCAGTGAGTTCATTATCACCCCTGACACATTTAACACCCACTTCAGAGCAAAAAAAAACAAAAAAAACCTCTGTGAGAGTAGAAACAACTTTCAATTAACACTTGACGGCTACGAATATATTAATATCTCTGGAAAACAAACACCAATTATTGCAGGAAAATTAGCTCTGTAATCTTATCTCGAGGAACAGCCACCTTTTCTCTTACCACACATGACATCCATACATGGCTGCTTTGTTGTGCAGCTTGTGACAGGTCTCTGCACGGCTCCACGTAGTAAAGTGGCCATCAGTTATCAGGTAGTCATTGTGTGTGTGTGTGGAAATAGCATGTCAATCCAGCCAACGTGGTCAATTAAAAAAGAAATATATGTTATGAACATTGTAAAACCCATACAATGTGATTTACGCTGTAATGGCTTAGAGACTAACTTCAATGACTGTGGCACATGAAAGCTCCTGTGGTTAAACAAACGTTGTTATTCCAGCCTGTTTGCAGTGGTCTTGTTTTACAAGTGCAATGTGCAAACCTTTTATGGTCTTGGATAAAACTAATCACTTCCCGTATGCAGCCACAGAATCAAGCTGTGGGGCCGTCCACGCGGAAACGAGATGGCATTTTAGGGGACCTGAAACGGTATTTTTTGAAAACGGACATCATATTCCCAGCTCCCAGAGATTGTTTGAGGTCTGTTGGTAAGTCGCTAATTGTGCAAACGGAAACAACACTATTTCCATTTTTTCCCCTAGCTCAGTTACTTTAATTCTGTCTCTAACGTTACAGCGCAACTACAGTGCTGGCATATCTACTACAGCGTTTTGAGTCGAATATGGGGTAGGGCTGCCACAA
This sequence comes from Microchirus variegatus, assembly GCF_963457635.1. NCBI lineage: Eukaryota > Metazoa > Chordata > Actinopteri > Pleuronectiformes > Soleidae > Microchirus > Microchirus variegatus. The sequence continues at coordinate 13,125,267 of NC_139812.1, forward strand.
AGATTATTTTGATAGTCGACTAATCATCGACTATTTTTTCGGATTTTTTATCGGATCATATGTATATTGAATGTATAACGTACAGTTTATCGTACCTGCATGCATCTGCTCTTATATAACAATCATTAGCTTTCAGGTTGAAGTGTTTAAGGTATATGCTAACTAAAAATGAAAACAATTAAGATGATAGTTCCGTTAATGTTTGTTGCTACAAGCTTTAACGGAACTCACTGTCAAACAGCTGAGTAAACGGATAAGGCACTGTTATAACGTTACAGAAAACACAATAAATATGTGTGCTAAGGCTAATGAATCAAATCGTCATCGCTAATGATAACGTTTACAGCTATCAATATGAGTAAGTAGTAAGTTAGCGCTCTGTTTACGCTAATGATAGCAGCTAACTAGCCCGTTAGCTTGCCGAAATGACGGTACCTCTTCATCGTCGTTGTCAGCCACAACGTGCTTCCTTTTCAGGTGCTCGTGCATCGTACTTCTGCTGGCCCGAAAAGCAAGTTCTGTCTTGCAGATATTGCATTGCACACTTTTTTTCCTTTTTCTTAAAATGCTCCCACACTTCTGAGCTTCCCGTGACATCACGGCTGACCCAGATTACCACTACTGCACATGTGTGTCAAGGACAGAGAGGCAGACACGGCAGTGGAAGGTGCCGCAGCAGTTTTGAGAGAGAAAACAAAGTTTAAAAAAACAACAACGCGTTGACTACTAAATTAGTTGTCGACAATTTTAATGGTCGACATAATCGTGACTAGTCGACTAATCGTGGCAGCCCTAATATGGGGCACTTGTTGTCCGGACGTGGCCTAAAGCTGCTGTGTGTAACTTTTGTTGTATTTGATGTTCTATAGTCTATCTCTGTTTGTTTGTGAACAGAAATGATATAACACTATTTGTATGTGGTGTCCTTCATCTGCAAAAAAAGGGCTCTGTCAAGCAAAACTATCAGACCTGACAGAGGGAGCATTTGTGTGTATGTGAGGACAAGAAGTGTTGATCCCACCAAACTGCAGAACAAGCAGTAAAACCTAGTAACGAAACCTTCCTTGGTGTGAGCTCCTTATACTCCAACCTGTTTGCAGTGGTGTTGTTTTACTGATGCAATGTTGCTGTTGCTTCTGTCAGTATTGGATAAAAACAAATCACTTCCTGTTTGCTGCCAGAGAATGAAGCTATGTTACACGAGATCTAGATACTGCTACTGTATACTGAGAAACACAGAGAGACATGACAGTGGTTTGAATGAAACATACGTTTGTTGATATTAAAAAGATGTGCACTACAGTTTTAAATATAAAATGTCACCATATGGGCTAATACACTTTAACTATGAAAGATTTTTGACAAAGTGAATATATTTGTTCATTCATTTAAGTTATAAAACATGATTTTTATACTTTTTGGTACAATAGCTATACACTTAATGTTAAATTTATAATTTCCGTTCTCATGGCAAAGGAAATGTTTCACACATTAATACTGTACGTAAGAATGACCCTTTCAGTGGCTGGATGATAAAGTGAAAAATGATAGGCGGAGATGGTAAGATGGATCAAAAACAATGGTTTTTCATTCACGAAAGAAATCACAGCAGCACAAAAGACATAAGAGAAATGATTCTGACCAGCATCACAGACAGATGTAATGCTGTGTCCCTGGCACGATCATTAAAAGATGACCTAACAACATCATATCTATAAATAACCAAATGTATTTTTCACAAAAATTTAAAATTAAAATAACCCAAACCATATGATCACAATTAAAACCACAATTCCTCCCTGTCCTATCTTCCCAATTGGTCTGTCCTGGAACCATAAATAAGTGCCCGCGCCTTTGGGGACTCTTTTACTCAAACACCCTGCTGCAAACACAGGAAGTGCAGCAGTAGGAGGACATATTAAGACTATATTTAGATAAACACAGAAACTAAGGACTTGCATCATTAATTCAGTCATAATAAATCTGCACAAACATTGTTATTTTCTGTTCAAATACCCCTTTTTTCAGGAGGAGCTGAGTGGCCACCACACAATTATACAAATCAATCAATAAAACCATTTTCAGCAAAATAAACAAAAATTAAAATATATATTTTTATAAAATGTGCAAATATGCAATGTTAAAATGTTCTGTGCAACTTAGTGTCAAGTGCAATTAATGACAAAATGTAAAAAAAAAAATGCAATAAAACCAAAAACCCACATAGTGCAAAGTCACCAAAGTCATGGTCCCTTCGTTTACACTGTAACTCTCCACAAATTGGCCTGAAAAATACTGTAACATTTTGTAAGCTGTCATCTAAAGTCTTTTACAACCAAAACGATGCAAGATCAGTCAGCAAAACACAAACAGTTGTAGGGCAAACCACCATGACCACAATTATGCAAAAGCTGCTGTTTAGGTTTTAGCTTATTTTCTACCACTTTTATTCAAACAACCTGTGTTTTAAATGCAGCGTGCATGTGTGTGTGTGCATGTTGTTTCTGTGTAGAAACATAGACAGTGCAGAACAGAGACGTATTCTCCTGTGTGAAAACATCACATCAACAGTTAAAGGTTAATGGGACGACTCTGCCATTAAAATGTGACCTAGTCCAGGCTTCCAAAATCTCTACAGCTGACTGTTTGAATTCCACCCACAGTGAACAGTAATTATTACATCAATAGAGGGCTGTGCAGTGTCAGGAAATTTGAACTGTCTTTTCTAACGGCTAATTCCACAATATGAAAGCTGCATTTTGTTATTTTGCCGCTTCATTAGCGGTGCAAATTTAAAATGCACTACTACTCCTGAAGTCTGATGTTCCTCTGACATTTAAATGCTGCCCTGCCAGAGATGAATGAACTCAACATTAGCCTCCGTGTTTGGCAGCAGGTGCAGGTTCAGCCATTATCATCGCACTGTAAATACACTTTAAATCCCTTTGTCAAAGGCCAAAGCTCTGTTTGCATCTCGAGCTACTGAGCACAGTCGATTTTACCACCACGGTGCGGCAACAATGATTAATCAAGCAAAGACTAAAACTGGCTGTTGGTTTACAGTTCAGTACTGCTTACCATCACATTGATTTATGACTCACAAATTATTGTCGTTTTCATTACCCAGCAGAGTGAATAAAGCCTATTAGTCGTATCACTACAACCTGAGCCTCGGAGTCACATTTTAGTGCGACCTAACTAATATGCATATACACATTTAACTACAGTAATACAAAGTGTGATGGTTACGATGCGTTAAAGGTCCAGTGTGTAAGATTTAGTGGGCAGAAATGGAATGTAAAAATAATTACGCTGCTGAAATTGCACCTGAATGGATGAATTGTTACTTTTCATTACCACAGACTGGAGCCCTTTAACACTTAAATCAGGAGCAGGTCTTCTCTGTGGAGACTGCCATGTTGGACCAGCAGATTTTTAATGGACATTTAAATGTCTTTTGAGTTTTAAATGATACCTGAAGGTGGTCCTATATGCTCGGAAGAGGAGGGTTGAAAAAAGATAATGGTACATCCTATAAAACTGTACGTTCACGGCTAATCTGCTTCTCAATTGTCTTCTTTGTTGTCAGTCAGAACAAAGTAGTTTTCAATAAATGTTATATATATGTGTATATATGCATATATATATATATATGTATATGTGTGTATATATGCATATATATATGTATATGTGTGTATATATGCATATATATATGTATATGTGTATATGTATATATGCATATATGTATATGCGTATATATGCATACACATATACATATATATTTTTATTGTGAGATATATATGTATATATATGTGTATGTATATACATGTATATATGCATACATATATACATGTATATTTTTATTGTGAGATATATATGTATATATATGTGTAAGTATATGTATATATGAATGTATATATATGTATATGTATGTATATATGTTTATATATACATATTTGTATACATATATATGCTCAGAATCTGTGGGAACTCCTTTCAGAGAGAAGAATGCCAAGAGTGTGCAAAGCAGTAATCAAAGCAAAAGGTGGCTACTTTGAGGAATCTAAAATATGAAAACATATTTAGAGTTATTTCACACTCTTTTCTTTAATTATCGTTTTGTCTTAATGATAAAAAGAAGTAGCAAGTAGAATATTGTTGCAATCAAAGGAGAGGTACAGCTGCAGTCAGCGAGGGTCCCTGCATTTTGTCTTTTAAATTTCTGTTCTGCGGCCAAAAACATGATACCATGTAAGTCTGACAGTGAGCCTTCAACACAAGCAAACATCCCACTCACATCTCGGCACCTCTGTAAAACCAAACTGAATTTCCCTGAGAAGGGAAACAATCTCCTCGGGGTGATAGAATTAACTCAGACAGACAACATGCCCTTGCTGAAGTCTGCACTTTATTTATTTCACGTTACACATTCTCCCACTTTACACTGCTCCAACATCCCAACATGCCGTCGACGGCACATGGAGGAAAGCAATAATTTACTTTGAGGTCTACTTCAATTTATGACAAAGCAGATCACGGGGGACGGGATATGAAATGTTTAGACAGTGCAGGCTAGTGGGCTTGGAACTGACAGGGTTGAGAAAGTATTGAATTAATGATGCCATGTTTTAAAAACTCGCTTTCACCCAACTAAACAGTGTGAAATGATGAAATCCAATTAGAGCAATAAGGGACACTAGGAGGATCTAAAAGTATTAAGCCATCTGCCAGTGCGGAAAGATCGCTGCAGGGTTGTCTAATTGAATTATATCCTTTAGCTACAAATCTTACAAGTGACCCGAAATCAAAAGAAACAAAAACATGCGATACAAAACCAACAACACTTGCAAAAGTGTCCTGCGATCTTAAGATTATGTTACATTGGAACAAGGTGAGAATTTTGCTTGTACGCAAAGCCCCACCAGGAAAAGTCAGGAGCAGACAATAGATTATAGAGATTATAGAGATTATAGGGGAGTGTGAATCAATTTGTTTGTTTTAACTCTTAAAGAATGTCCTTATGTAAATGTCTTCTTATAGCCACATCCAGAAATGTATTTACATTTATATAAAACATAGCTCACTAAATAGCAGACCATGATCCAGGGCTGGACCCAGATGCTGTTCTTTCTGACCCATTAATATTTGATCATTTCATGATTTGACATAGAGGTTTTGATTTTTTTTTTTTTGAGATACAAAGCCTTTTCTATCCTTTACTGCGTTTAAGGTCCAGGAAATTCAGACCAAGTGAGCCTTTCAGGTCAGTCCAGTTTGGTACATCACGCAATTATTTGCATTGCAATTGTCAAACGTTGTTAAGGTTTCCAAAATAAGCGCTCTGTGCCCTCCTACAGCGAGGAGGACCTCACACAGTGGTGCTGGAGTTAAACACGCTGCAGTATGTTGATTGGTCAAAAGAAAATTGTCACTGTGGTAATGGAATGGGAAAAAAAAAACTAATCACAAAAACATGCCACTTTTAAATTTACCTTGGCTTAGAACTGATAGAGCAGTCAGGGCCGATCGTGTTTGTTGTTAACAAATAATGTCTGCTGTGTTCACTGTGTCCTGTTCTTCTTCGTCTTCATTGAATTTAATGGCGGACCTCACTGGGTCACGCTGGTTTTGATGTTACGCTACTTACATAGCTGATGTAGTTATCGCCATCCCTGCCCACACACTCCGCTGTGGAACTGTACAGGCCGGATCAGTGCTTCCCGTTCCACAGCTCAGCTCAGCTCGCTGAATTGCACCTCATGGTGGAAAACTCAGATTTACATTCTCTGTAAATCAACACGTGACGGCGTTCAGCTAATCACATCTGTGAATTCCAATGAGCGTTCGGTCGTTAAGTGAGGCACATAGGAGGAGACGAGAGGGGGAAGAAATCGATCCGAAAGGAAACACCCTCGCATGTTTTGACAGGCAAACTGAATTTCTAATCTGGACTTGAGTCAACAAAAACAAGAAATTTGCAGCTTTTCTACTTAAATTTAAAATCCTCCTTTCATGTTATAATTCTGGCTCTGTTTGGTCATCATGAACAGAAACATCCATCCACTACCGCTTTATCCTCAACATGAAGGTTGCGGGGGTGCTGTGGCAATCTCAGTTGACACCCTGGACAGTTCATGTCCAATTGACATATTGCATGTTTTTGCACTGTGGGAAGAAACTGGAGAACCCAGAGAAAACCCACACATTGGGAGAACATGCAAACTCCATGCAGAAACTGGGTCGTGAACCCCTCTGTCAAAGCTAAAACTATCAGACCAGACAGAGGGAGCGTTTGTTTGTATACAGCAGCAGTCAGGGGAGGACGGGGTCAACAAGAGGCATTTAATTCATCAAACTTCTGAACAAAGAGGATTTGATTTAACCTCCGAACCTTTCATGGATGTTTCTTCATGGTTTCAGTAGTGCTGGACATGTTAAAGGTGTTACCAGTGTTAACGTTAACAAATGCCGCTAATGCATTTTCATGGTGACTGACCAGAAAAAAGACATGCCTGAAGTCATGTTAACATGACTCCCGATTGTTAAAATGAGTCTCTAAAGTAACGCAGTTATTCATGCCGCGGCACTGGAGTCCAGGCACCGTTTACTAGTTAGCTCCGTTAGCTCCGTTAGCTCCTTTACCGCATCTACAGTCGAACTGGAGCGGTCTGTTTATTAAACAAAAGAGCAGCGCTACAAATAACCAGTGTACCTGTGTACTGCGTATGTGTGCCTCTGTTTTTAAAGTTTAGGGTTACTTTAGAGACTCATTTTAACAATCAGGAGTCACGTAAACATGGCGTCACACGCATCGTTTTCCGGTCAGTCGTCATGGAAACACGTTGTGCGTTAACGTTGCCGCGTTTAACGCCACTAGTTTTCAGATATACAGATATACAGTCTATACATAGAAATAACCACTTTCGAGCTGCAACGTACGATTATTTTCGTAATCGTTTAATCTGTCGATTATTTTCTCGATTCATTGATTAACCGTTTGGGCCATAAAATGTAAGAAAATATTAGAAAAAGCGTTGATCAGTGTTTGTCAAATCTAGTTATGTGTGTTATGTGGAGCAAAGACACAAGGAAAATATTCACATTTAAGAAACTAAAACAATCAGAAATCTTGTTTTAATAATCTTCTCAAGCTTTAAACCGATTAATCGATTCTCAAAGTAGTTGACGATTCATTTAGTAACCGATTAATAATCGATTCATTGTTTCGGCTCTAAACCATTTACTGTGTGCAGTAGTGTGTGGGGTTGAAAGGCTTTAATCAGCATCGTGTGAACTCACTACACTCCAAAAGTGTTCCTCTACAAGGGCTGAGGTTCTACCTGGAACCATTTGCTTGCATTCCCGAAGAAAGAGTTTTTCAAGGGTTCTTGGTAACACTAATGGTTCCACTAAGAACCATTTGATCCAGAGAACCCATTAAAACCCTTTTCCTGGATAAAGGGTTTTGAAAGGGTTCTCCTATTAGCACAAGCCGAAGAACCTTATATGGTTCTACTTAGCACTTTTATTTCTAAGAGTGTATGGTTTGAATGAAACATGTCTCTTTTTTTAATGTTTTAAAGTTACGCACTACAGCTTTAAATCATTCTGTTATGTGGAACGGATTGATTTTTTTGACTGGGAGGGCTGCATCAGGAGGGGCAGTGGGCATAAAAAAAAATCTCTGCAAAATCATACACGGATCACTGAAAGAGCAGGTGATCTGCTGCTGTGACCCCTAGAGAGAGGGAGAGGGGTGGGGAAGTGTTTATTTTTATTACAGTGATTTTTTATTTATTTTTTTACAACCCGCCCAGTTCAATTTGAAAACTGACCACACATTGTTACAGTATTAATGCATGTGAGTCAGACACACACATATATGTATATATGTATATAAATACACATTCTACTAATTGACAATTGGAATTTAATTGATCCTGTAAATGAACACAATGATCCTGCACCTAAAGAAAAAACCTGATTTAAAAGCCACAGCTATGAATTCTCAATGTGAATTTATTTAATGCTGTACACAGCATTATGTGCTGGACTGTCTCTTCTGTTAGTTGGGACTGACTGTTGCATCCTGAAGTCTTTGTGCAGCCACTAAAATCCCTCTGGTGCTTCCTGGAACACGTCCAATCCAAGGTAACAGAAGCAAAATAAAAACAGCTCGACACATACTGTGACTACCATGTAGCCTCTACAGGTTTCCCTGCAGGTTTCAACTCTCAATCATGAGTTTCCAACACATAAATATATCTCAGTGTTGTGGATGTGTTGAGATTTTTTTCAGCAGAAGGTTTGATGCCTGCACTGAAACCCCGAGTGAGTTTCATCTTCTCAAATCCAGAACAAGGAAGCATCGGCAGCTTTTACACAAAGTTGATGTGAAAACCAATATTTCAAACAATGCAATCAGGCAATTATGGATGTCTACGCGCGCGCACACACAGCAACAACAGTGATATGATAATAATAATAATAATAATAATAATTCACCTGTGATCGTGGGTCTGTGCGTATCCGTCGGTGCGCAGGATGAAACACAGCCTCGGGACTGTTGGAGAGCACAGGCAGCAACAAATGATCAGTGGCGAGGAGATGGGAACTGGCGCTCGTTGAGTCCGTCAAAAGCACAGTGTCCCCCGCAGGATGCTCGCTGCTCCTCCGTGCGTCGCGCTCAACTTGTGAATTGTGCGGGCGCCCCGCGTCCGACCGGCGTATACCCACGCTCGTGTGCCAGTGCCGCGCTGCTGCTGCTGCTACTGATGTCCCTGCTGCACACTGACACTTTGTTTCTCACGGTGCCAGAGAAGAAAATACTTTAATAAATGATGGAGCAAGAGGAGGAGAGATGGGGAGAGGCGTTCAGCCGAGCGGCCACTAGGTGGAGCAGTTCCAAACTGAGACTGAGGAATAGGGGACGTTTCACAGGTCTCCCTCTCTCCCTCTCTTTCTATCTCTCTCTCTCTCGCACACACACACACACACATGCTGGTATTGCATCATGTGTGTGGACACTCATAGACATAATGTATCCCCTAGCCCAGGGGTCTCAAACTTGAATGATCTGGGGGCCACTGAGCGTCTAGTTTGGTCAGTAAGTGGCCGGTGAAGTCAAAAAAGAGCCAACTGTTTGAGAAAAAGACATAGAAATGATAGTATTTATGATGATTTTTCACATAATATTATTTTTGACATGGACTGAAAAAAAAGTTGACAATATAAACATATTTATGATTTAACATGGTAATAAAAAAACACAGAAATAACTGATATAGAGCTGCAACTAATGATCATTTTCGTAATCGGTTAATCTGTCGATTATTTTCTCGATCAATCGATGAATCGTTTGGTTGGTTTGGTGTTTGTCAAACCTGGAAATGACGATGTTCTCGAATGTCTTGTTTTGTCCATAAACCAAAATGATTCAGTTTTAATGATTTCTTTGTTAAATGGAGCAAAGAAACAAAGAAAATGTTCACATTTAAGAAGCTAAAACAATCAGAAATCTTGTTTTAATCATGAAAAAAGTTTCAAACTGATTAATACATTATCAAAATAGTTGGCGATTAATTTAGTAATCGATTAATTGTTTCAGCCCTAAACTCATTATAAGCTGATATTAAGTGGTGAGTCACATGCAATTTATTTGGGGGCCATGGGCCACAAGTTTGAGACCACTGCCCTAGCCCCTTATCCTAACCTTAACCATCACAACTAAATGCTTAATCCTAACCCTTATCCTCACTCGAACCAAACCTAATTCTAAACTGAACCCTAAAACCAAGTCTTAACAAGCCCATTAAAGTTGATGGATGGATACACACACACAGGTTCATACAGCTATCCTTTTCAGAACACGCACTTTAACCATCCTAACCATAACCAGTGAATGACGAAACATAACCTAAACCTAACCACAATTTAAATCTTAGCCCTAAACTGAACCAGCTCCTCCGAATCAGAATTGATGTTCTGCCTCATTAGGACAAGGTTCTGGTCTCCGAGGACCACTGGACCTGACAAGTAGTTCAGTGTTTATGCCAGAAAATGTCCGGAAAAGGGTAACAAATACAAGTACACACATACACACACTTTCTCTGTATTTGTGAAAACGTCCATAAACTTTATGCATTCCCTATCCCTTTCCCTTACTCTAAGAACTACTTTTAAATCTCATAACGTTGTGAGGACCGGCTAAAATGACACACTCACCCTAATTCTAACACTAAGCCAATTCTTAAACCTGCAAAAAGAAGTTATTTGAAGTAATCGAGACCTGCTAAAATGTCCTCACAGTAATGTTTTAAAGGTGCATTATGTAATAAATCTAAAGCAACTGGCCATAAAATCCTCCTAATATGTCATGGAGTCTCAGGAATAATGTTCATATAACAAACTGAACTCACCTACAACAACAGTACAGCTAAAATATTTGCATTAAAAAAATCTTTTGCAGACTGCAAATCATGTTTATGTTTTGAAATCATGTTTTGGCATGTGGCGCCACCTACCGCCGTCTACCAATCATTTCAGTCAGTAGAGTCTCAACCATGGGTTGCCAGTTACGTCAAAAAACTAAACCTAAAAGACCACTGTATTTTGAATTTGAATGTAGTAACCATTTTTGGCCACATTCTTACATATGGCACATTTAAAGGGACACTGTGTAGTATTTATGGGTTTATATGACCCAAAATCCACGTTTTTATGCATATTATGTGCTCCTAGTTTTTGTTTCATTTTCGTAGTGTTTCAAAAAGTCATGTAAAATAACATGGTCGCGGGCCGCGGTTGCATAGCCACTGTTAGCAGCGAGACGCCATGTTTTTACCGGAGCCTGTAAGGACAAACGCGAGAGAACAAAACAAGCGTCTCTTTACTTGTAGCGGAAGTCCCGCCTCCTCTCTCTCCGCTTCGTCTGCTACGGCCGCGGTAGCTCGCCCTCTCCCTCACCTCACGAACCTCATCTGCTGACACGGAGAAAGACGACGAGGACGACATTTGACCGGCTGAGGATACCGTAGCGCTCAGGGAAGGGAGGGGGTGAGCAAAGCAGCAGTTCTTTGTTGTAAATTTCAGTCTCTCCTCTAGATGGCACTATAAACTACTTACTTCACCTTTAAGCAACTAAGTAAGTTTGTCCTCACAAGTAAACACACATGCACAAACACAAGACACTGCATTTAATAACCCTAACACTGACTCTAACATTAACCTTGCTACAGAAGTGAGACTTCATTAGAGCCAGAGCCTGGTCCTAATGAAGACTATTAGTCCTTAAATGGGCAGTGTTTATCCTGAAAAATGTCCTAAAGAGGTAACAAAAACACGTAAACGATCTCTCTCTCTATCTCTATCTCTTGTCGTTTAGTCAGGCTTCCTTCTTCTTCAGAACTACAAGTGATGAGATGATGATGATGCAGAATGAGACTCCGTGACACAAGACTTTTCACCAAACGAAGAGCTCTTTATTCTGTTACAAGTCAAGTGTCAATTCCGAGCGCTGCATTTCGCTCGGGAGAGCTCCAGCCAAATTCCCCAAAAGCTCTCACCCTCAGCGAGCAAGACCCCACTTCTTAAAGGTTACCTGCTCCTCCTCCTATACATCACCTTATGCCCTTATTTAGTTATTCTACCTTCAGTCTCCCCTAGTGAGCACATCACTGACCACACAAGACAAATGCTTAACCTATGCATCCACTTTATGGTCAACCGACGATCAAAGAACTCAATGCTTCAGGTAAAGCCTGCAGGCTTCCGTTGTTAACTTAATTATAGGGCATTGTGTACCTAGTGACAGTGTATGTGGACACATATTTGCTGTATTAATGTGTGTGTCTAAGATATTTCACTCTTTCACTCTATCTCTCTCACACACACATACACACACACGGTGATCAACAACTTTACTTCATTATATGGAATCAGAGAGTGGTTTCTGTGTTACAATTTTGTCTTTGCTTAATTGTCTCTGGTTAATTTGTTACAGAATGAGAAAAGACGACGGCGCATTATAACCAGGAGGTAATAGAGCATGTGGTTAACTGCTACTGTTAACAACTGGGATTAAAAAAGGTACATGGAGAATGACATAGTGAGGTTATGTTTGGGGATTCATTTCTTGGGGACGTACCATGACCGTTTTTTTTGTTTTTTTGTCATAAATTGTTCCTATTTGGAAAAGTCATCCATCCAATTACTGACATTCTGTTTTATATTTACTAAAATGAAGGTCCCATTCCAAACCTCCCAGCTGACACATCATTTTTTGTATTGTTATTTTTCTGGCATAAAGTTGTTAATAATGTTTAATGAAATAAATCAGAGTAGTATGCAGTAAAATGCACTGGTGAACGCCTTTATGGATACACAACACTTGGAGGAGTTCAATTCTTCGTAATTAAGTAATAAAATCTTCTGTTAAAGGTGCAACAGATACATTTTATGTGTCCCTGTAGGTCTTTTTTCCACATCTAGCTATCCAAAAAAAAAATGGAAAATACGAATTGCTGTTCTTTTTTCAGTTGAAAGAAACTTCATCCCTAAATGCCACTTGATCTCCACAGTCATTACACCGAATATCAATGGAATCCACTGAAGACTGAAGTGGACATACCGTCCATTGCACAACTCAAACTTTATTATGTGAGAAATTAGTTACTTTAAGTTATTAACAGTGTTGGGGGTAATGAGTTTCAAAGCTATAGAGTACAGTAACTATATTACTTTTTTGGGTAACAAAGTAAAGTAACGCATTACACTAAAAATATCGTTAACTACACTACTTTACTATAGTAACGCGTGTGCAAGCCTGGGCACTGTTGTCATGGAGATCTTATTGTGTGACATAGCTGCTGGTGGCAGTTTATGGAGACGCCGGAGAACAGGCTTTTAGCCAGCAAGGTGTCCGGGCGTCCTGGAGACTGAAAATAATAAGAAATTAGACGCCCTACTTTTAGGCAGGACGTCCTGAAGACGCCCTATGATTTCCTCCCGTTTCCCCCGGTAACCACCGAAACGATGTTGCGATGACGCATGCAAAAACTGCGGCCAGCACGCGCCTGTCTATACCTGCTTAGAGTCTGTCCAAGATCAATTTGGAACACCAATAAAACAATTCCAACAAGATGTGAGTTCACTGTGGAACAGCACCTATTAAATGCTGGAAAGTCTCTTTGCGCAAAATGCGAAACTTGGCTGCAAACAGCGCAGATTATGAACTCCCCGCGACAGAACTCTCTTCTCTCTCTCTCTTTGAGCAGTTAACAAAAGAAATTAGCTAATTTGATGCATCTGTTATTCCCTCGATTACAGCGCTAAAGCGTCTTCTACACAAAGATTGAGATCACAGAGTCAAAACAATGAAAAGAGAATCTGTCAACACGTTTTACTAAGATCTACACGGATCCCCTGCATTTCATCGCGATAGTACTCGAACCTCGTCATAAAGATCATTATGTATGTGTCATATACTGATGTGGGGATAATACTGCACATAGAGAAATGATCCAGTCTGCGTTGGATCATATGGTTTTACATGCCCTTTTGTATAGATTATACAATAAACACTATGTGGGCAGGATGAGTGATGTTTGTCCATATATCTGCACGGTAAGTAGTGAAGTTACTTTTCAAATCCTGTAACTAGTAAAGTAATCTCATTACAATTTACAGAAGTAACTAATTACTTTTTTTGAGTAACTACCCCAACACTGGTTATTAAGCTTTATAACAGTAAATAAATGCAGGCATCACAGTGTCACAGTAGTTTTGCATCTGCGACTGATTGATCTTCAGGTGGTTATGTTACAAAAAAAAAGTTTATTTGCCCCCAAATTGCCTTTCAAAACTGCATGATGGCAGCGGGCTCCAAAAAAAACGGGCCCTTCTCCCCTGCCAGTGTCAGGGGAGAGAAAAAAAGTCATTAATATAGCATTAGAAGCTGGCTGTGAACCCATAACTGCCCTGGGCACACACCAATGTACATGCAGCAGTGTTCTCTGCTGCTGCACCTTCCCCTAGGTTGAAATGTCATCCTTCACTGTCATTACATTTCTGCCCCATTAACTATTGATTATCTCCACTTCAGCATTTCCTGGCCTGCCTTGGAAATGGCCCACATGGCTCGCAAACCCACACTTCACACATTAGGTAGAACAGAAGAGCCCACGTCCTCCCGCAGTGAGGTGTGGGCGGAGTCAGATTCACAGAGGGGCAACAGGCAAAGCTGGAACACACACACACACACACAAAGAGTTTCCTAGTTGTTCTTCTGCATGTTTTTCAGGAGCTAGAAGGGAGGAAATAGTTGTTTCGGTAGGGATTTTGTAACCTCTGCTATATCAGCAAATTGCATGAAACTTGAATAATTTGTTTTCACACATCTGCACCTGTGTGCTGCAAACTGCTGACAGCCATTGATTTTGGTGTCTATTATGTTGTATATTTCAGTATCAGTGCCGTTTAATGTACTAAATGTGCAGGCAGTGGAGGAAACAAATTCTTTAGACTTTATATCAAAGTTTTATGTGGCTCAGACAAAGACTGACGATCACTCCATAGTTTCTCTCTGAGACAAAATACTGTAAATCAAAGAGCACCACTTTGGTACTGACATGGGGATTGATTGACATGAAGGTTATGGTCATTCACAAGTAAACACACATAAATCCTCAGCGTTGATGTTTAAATGAAAATTAGAACAATACAACATCTGCATTCAAAGAAAGTCGCATTTATTTCAGTCATCAGCAGGTAAACACCCACACATGCATAATACATTTATTACAGTAACTGCTCAGCATTTATTTCAGGTGCTGAAAGTTAAAGCATTCCACTCGTTTACAGCGGAGAATAAACAAGACATTCGCTAGAATATAGAAACCAAAAAATGAGTGGAGTTAGACCAGTCCCCCTCTACAGGATTACCGTGTAGAGTAAAATCCACTGGAATCCAATGTGGCTTTAAGGATAATCCCATCAGAATTGCAACAGAGCAGCGCTACTACAGAACACCCAAGTTTGTTTGCACTGATGTGAGCCTATAGTGAAGGAAAGGGGAAGGAACATGACACAAAAGTGGAGCAATCCTTATTATAAAAAATAATAACAATAAACACACTAATTTCTATTGTATACACGACAAATGTCTTAACAGCCTGCTGCCAACAAAGCACCACGTCTTATGGTATTTGAATGCATTTTCTAACAAAAACTGTTTGTAAACTACTTACACAGATAGAAAACTAAGTCAGTATTTGCATCATGGAAAACATCTCCTGGTTTAAGTCCTTATATAAAGCTCTGTTACATAAATCCATTTGACCAACAACAACAAAATCCTATGAATCTAATATAAGCCTGAGTTATCCAAAGTAATTCTTACGCATGTCCGTGACATAATACTGAGTTTATAATGCAGTTCCATTCTTCTATCTTTTCAGTGTCTGTTAATTACCCTCCTGATTTATGGAAAACAAGCGCTACAACCTGTATTCTCTGGAATGGCCATCAAGGGGTGACCACTGATCCCAAAAGAAGTCCCTTTTTATTAACGTCTATGAAAATAGGTCCAGAATTCTCTGATTTACAATGTTTTATAACATTTTCCTGAGGAGTTCGTGGTCTCGATGCTTTTCTTCAATACAACACGATGGACAGTTTTTAAATTAGGGTCCAATTTAGAGTAAAAGAATAAAGGTGGGTATGCCTTAGGGCATGGCTATGGTGGGATTGACAGTGGATATCATGCATGGTAACCTGTCAGTCTTCAGGCTCTCAGTGAGAGCTACTCTTCACGTCTCTCCCAGCTCCTGCAGAGTTTCATCCAAATGTGATCTTAAGATGGCTTTGGCCAAACTGCCAATCTCAAGGCTTTTAAACAGCAGTTCACAAACCAATGAGTGGTTTCGTACAACCACACTGCTGTAAGGTATTTTTACACCGGTTGTATGTTGTTGATGTTAAATAATTTGTCATCCCGTATTTTGATCATGTCTTACTCGTCCGCCACATTGATGAGACTTTGAAAAGCAGAGATCAATAAGGTGCAAACTTCTGGCGGTCAGATTTTTTGACGCCAGTCATTTTTGTGGTGAAAGGAGATAAACCCTGTGTTAGGCTGGAAGCAGCGGCTGGATGCACAGCCAGGACAGGGAGAGTTTTCATGCCAAGAAGGCTGGAAATGGGTACGGCATAGTGTGGGTTTTGGATGGTTGGTAAGGTGGAAGGAGAGTGGACGTTAAGGGTGGTTGGGGCTGGGGTTGCGGCCGCCAGCATAGCCATAGAGGTAGCAGCGGTGGAGGCAGCAGGAAGAGACTGAGCGAAGCTCATGTTGAGGTCAGCTTGGGTCGTTGAGGAAGCGGCCTGCATGGTGTATTTAGCCATCTCTAGGCTGCGAGTTGTGACAATCGGAGGAGAGGTGGGGTGGGATGAAACGGTGAGGGTTAGAAGAAGAGAGTGAAACATGAATGGGTGAGACAAAGGAGAAGGGAGGTGAGAGAAAGGAGAAAACATAAGAATTGAAGAAGGAATGTGTTAAAAAGCAGAGACAATAAGGAATTTTAATGCAGTCAAGAGAACAGAGCAGTGAGCTGGAACAAATCCAGCCTCACCCTGAGCACAATAACTCTGCCCGCAAACAATAGCATGGTGTTTGGCTGTCTTATCATCAGACTGTGATGTAAAGCCCTGCTGGACCTATGTTATGTCCTACCTGGCATTGATGAGGTAGTGGGCCACGCTGATGCTGGCCAGTGAGCCTGTGATCGTGACTTGGCGCATGGCTGAGCCATCAGTGGCGCTGGCAATTTTGATGTGCGCTCCAGAGACCTGGCGAATCTCATTGATCTTGCTGCCTTGTCTTCCAATTATGCAGCCAATAAACTAGAAGGGGACAAATGTGAATAACAAAACAGCTCAAGTTTCCATGAATTTCCGGGCCTGGCTTTCAAAACAACATTTTTGAAGCAACCAACAGCAACAAAGTGTCCTGGTAGAATTACAGAGAAAATCCACATCGCGCGCTTTGTTACTCTGTCAGCACAAAACATCTCCATAATGCTTTAATACCCATTTTGCTAAAACACTGCATTATATTCTGCTATAAGATGAAAGGGACTGCAAGCTGGTGATAATGTGAATATTGTCACTGGGTCCGCGGCTTTGCTCTATTATTGTGAATGAGCTGTTATTTTGACATTATATGATGCATCACTGATGTCTATAAGCTGCCACCTGCAGCCAGTTAGCGACATTAAGCCCAAATACTAGAAAAAAAGAAGGGGAAACAGCAAGTCTGGCTTCATCCAAAAGCAACAAATCCACCTGCCTACATCATCTCTCTTTGGTTTAATCTGCTTAGTTTTGAATGAACGTAACTAACAAAACAACTTTCTGCTTCCCACCTTCACCTTTCTTGTAGCTGATCTAATAGCTTCTGGATCCACTTCCATATTTACCACCTAAATATTAGAGCTGTGTCACTTTATGACAATAGTTTTTTTTACTATAAAGCCTTAAAACAGTGATGTATACTTTCAGCAAATACTAATAATATTACCAGCCCAATAATGTCTGCTCTGAACACGTCACAACAATGCATACGTTTCTTTATAAACACAAGACGGTGAACCACGTTAGTGGCCAGATATTCCTTATTAAATGTTGTAAAAGAAAAGTGTTAGTGACGTCAGTGCATGATGATTACCATTGTGAGGATTAGAGTCAGAGGAACAGAAACAAGGTAGCACTTACATCATTGGGTATTGCCAGCTCTTGTGAACTTGTGGCGGCAGATGCATCCAACCCTGCAAAGTAGGACAAGGGACGCTAACAACAGCATGGCACTAATGGCTTCCTCTTTCAATGCACGACAACGTGCCCTACTTCCTCTAGCTCATAAATGCTACGCTGCTAAATTAGGAGCATACAAATTGCGTGTGGCACAAATAAATTCTAGTTACATGGATACATATTCAACACAAATTCTAATCACATGTTTTTTTTTACAGTTCTACAATAAGATAAGCTAAGCTTAGAATAAGCTGTATTCTAACATTACAAGTGTGTTGTTTCATAGGTTTTGGCAAAATTATGAGTACATGGGGTGGCAGAGGTCAAGGATGGTCTGGCCAAGACAGTGTTAGATTTGGAGAAGAAATGTTGTTGAGGTGAAGGATGGGGTCAAGAGATTGGGATATGTTTGTTATGTTTTTTTGTTTTATTCTGGAGAGGTTATCAGGGCAAATGGACCCATACATTTAGGGAATACGAGAGAAAATGAAAAATGAAATATTTTCTGCCATTCTTTCCATGATTGCCTCTAAGAAAATTCTTCCTTTCTATCATCATCCTTCATTTTTATTCAGTGTTTTCAGCCTCTACGTATTACACATAATTCAGTCACTAACTTTCAGGATTGTTGGAAGTAAAAAGTTGATTTAATCTGGTACAAATAGATGTAAATACCAACAGGTACATTTAAATACCTTTTGTTCTCTTAAGCCACCCTCTACAGAGGGGAAAATGTGGGAAAAGGCTGTACACTCTGAAAGAATGGCGAAGTACTTGATTCTCTGAGGTGACGGGGTCATTTTGATGGTGTGATTTGAAAAGGAGTGAAGACAGAGGGATAGATTGACTTCCCTGGGGAGCCATGGGTACGTACCAGGGAAGGTAGGGTTGCTCTGCCCAAGGGAAGGGAGGGGGATATGCTGCATAGCCAACTGGTGAAGCTTGGTCAACTGCAGGGTAGGAAGGAAGTTAGAGCTAACCAATCAAACTGGATTATTTCAGAGGAGCTGACAACTACAACACAGAGCCTATCTGAAGTTCACAAACATCACAGATGGTGTCAGTATGAAAAAAAACTCATTTCCTGCAGAAGGTACGCTGACTTATCTGAGTCGTCATCTGAAAATGCAGTCACATCTCAGGCTACAAAGGTACAACTGATCATAGACTCTGAATATCCTCAATTTCATTTTATTCAGTGCATGCTGCGACTGGGGGTTAGAGTTAGTACTGTCAACAGATCAGGGTTACTTAAGGTTTTCTTCTTTGCATAATAGGGCACACAGAGGGCGTAGTGGTGGCTTAGAAGGAGTGGGCAGGAGTAAGTCATCAGGGTAAGTGTCAGTCACTCAAATGAGCATACTTACATCTTGATGTGCAAACGCATACTGCCCTGGAATTGCAAAGGCCTGAACACAAAGAGAAGAAGAGATGTGGTTATGTGACTGAGAGATGCAGACATGTTTAAACATGTCACTTGAAATGGAAATTTGCCACAGCGTATGACGAGTCTAATGATTGCAGTGGCTGCGTTTTTGAAAATCCATCTCTGACCTCTTTCCCATAGCTGTAATGTGTATAGATTTGATGGAATTTCATCTAAATGTCATCTGTTGTGTCCCCCCCTCACCACCACCACCCCTTTGACCGTGGCCAGAAATCCAATAGCATAAACAGATGTCTGATAGGTCAGAAGAGACTGTGCCAAATTCAGGACAGCGGGCGAGTAGCTCTCGGAAAACATGTGCTTTAGTCACGACATCTTACAGATTTCACTTGGCAGGGAAATTGTCAGCGTAAACGGCTGTTATTCATATCACTGACACTTTTCATCCTGACTGAATACTCTTTAAAATAAGATCATTATCACATCTTTGTGCATGCAACAGTACAATATCAAGGGCTCATTGTTCTATAATTACACCAATGAGTCCTTCTCATGATGAAAACACGTTTAATGATCAGTGTCATACTGAGATATAAAGGGGCCCATTCATGTCTTATTCTGTGGCTAAACCCACAGCGAAATAGCACACAGAATGGTACTTACTTGTGCAGTGTGCTGCGGTGCTAATACTGCATGGGCTCCTGTAGGCATGACCTTAGGACGGTAGGGAATAGTCGCTCCCTTTGGTGGAGACTAGAAACAAAGTCATGCAAAAGAGAGAAAGATTTATACACTGCCACGGCTGAGCAAAGAATGGCATTGATGCATTTTATATCTCTTTTCATAAAATGTCAAATATCCCCCTTATATCTCTGAATCTGTGTGAATCTATTCATCCAGACACTGGTTGGACATGACTTGAATCCTTGGGCCAAAGGACCCGCTTTGAATAGAGCTGTGTTGGTGTCACTGCAACATTCATCATTCTTTTTCTATTCTATTAACAATAAAAAAAGAGCAATTTCACAGACATTTTAATGTAAATAATGATAAATAGGTGATTCTACGGAGGCCCTAAGGTGCAAAACACAAACGCAAGTCACGAAACACAAACTTAGTTAGTTTTTGTTTTCTGCTTTTGTTTGTTTTTTGATTTGCGTTTGTGTTTTTACATTTGTATTTTGTGATTTGTATTTGTGTTTTTTGTTTTGCTTTTGTGTTTAATGATTTGCATTTGTGTTTTTTGCATTTTTGTTTTGCGTTTTTTTGTTTTCCGTTTGTGTTTTGGGATTTTCGTTTGTGTTTTTTGTTTTGATTTTGTGTTAATTGTTTTGCGATTTGTGTTTTGTGAATTGCGTTTCTTCTTTGTTTTGCGTTTCTTGATTTATGTTTGTGTTTTGTTTGTGATTTGAGTTTTGTGATTTGCGTTTTTTGTTTGCGTTTGTGATTTGCATTTTTTTTATTGCGTTTTGTGATTTGTGTCTTTTGTTTTGTGATTTGCGTTTGTGTTTTGCACCTCAGGGCCGTATGATTATGTTAGTGATAAGTATTTCTTTCTTCACTCAACCAAACCCATGTTAACAAAGGGAATCGAAATTCAAATAATGCACAATGTGTTAAAGAGGAAAATATATAACCAGACAAATGTGCCTGCAAAATGATATTGAATTAAACCTATGGATAAACACATTACTTCCCCATTGCTCACCCTGAAAATGTCCTAATGTGCTCCTGAATATTCTTCACCACAGCTCAAACAAATGTGACACACTCGACACCTAAGTGGAGCTGTTGGAATTGAAGATCATCTGCTGTGTGACTGCGCTTACCTCCAGCATGACAGAGCAGATGTGTCTTACACACTGAGTGATGGCCTGCGGAGTGCCGGAGATTGTGACAGCCCTCTCTGTGGAGTCTGGCAGCATGTCTCCTGCCACCTGAACCTGAGCGCCTGTGGTCTTGATGCCGCCAGACAACAGAAGAAACAAAGTCTATTTATTGCTGAAAAGAGCACAACCATCTCCCACATTGAAATTCTGTTTCAAGCACCCGTAAATTACACCAAGCTCATTTTGACATGCAGGGAGCAGCTGCAAGCCAAATAGCAAAGTGTGCTCCAATATTTGGAGGGAGGCGTGCACAAATATTGTCCATTCAGAACGAGTATTCAACCTCCACTGATTTTTTTAGATGCATAATCAGTGGGATTTTCATGTGCAGGACCAAAAATTGCTCAAAAGTTAAGTTTTACTGGAGTGTTTGATACTTGAGGTGCCAGAGTCCTGAAGGAAGGGTGTTGAGTGGTATTAATGTTGATGGTGGAAAAACAATGTCCCGGTAGAAAGTGCAGAATGAAAATGGCGCCTACCTCTCTGATCTCTTTGATCTTTGAGCCTCCTTTGCCAATCAGTGAGCCACACTGGCTCCCTGGGAAAACCAGGCGCAGGGTCACAGGTGGTTTGCTCGTCACGGTGCTGTTAGTCATTGCTGTAGTGATGTCCTGAGGTAGAATTCAAAAGCATGCTTTATTCAACAAGTGTGTCTGAGGGATAGGAGCGTTCATGGTCTTTCAGACAGGCATCTCCCTTAATATCAGTGTGACTGTGCTGATGATATTTGCAGTGGATATTGTTGCGTAGTAATTTGGCGGCACCTCTTCAAACTTCTCTGCGATCATGGCGAAAGCTCTGAAGATGCCTTCTGTGGGTCCTGTGATGGTAACTATCCTCTCAGGAGATGACCCCTCTGATATGTTGATACGAGCACCACTCTGGAAACACACACCAACGATCATTCCACTGCCAATTAGCTCTAATTAACGTTAAGGAATTTGCATAAGTATTCACAGTATCGCTGTTGAGGTTAATTCTCACCTCCTCCCTCATTTTCTTCACTGTTTCTCCTTTCTGAAACCGAAAAAAGAGAAGTCTTGGTGAGACAACAAGAAAGAGAGAGGCAAAGCAGTAGAATCAATAAATGCTGATAGATAGTGAAAACAAATCTACCTTCCCAATTATGCTGCCAACTTCCTGTGAAGGGAAAGATAGCATTGTGTGAAGACAAGATTTTCTCTTCACACCCTTTTCACCTTTTAAAGCAGGATGTAATAACAGCAATGACGTGCTATTGACAAACCATTCGGACTTTTCTACAAAAAATACACTCAACTACTTTAACTATGACCATGTCTATCTATTACCTTTCCATGCATCAGCAGTCTCAGCGTCAGTGTCACATTCAGACTCCCATCTAAAGCCATTTCTTCCTTGTCAGACATCCTCTGTGTTGTCCACGCTTTAACGTAAACACTCTGGGGAAAGAACAAGAACGAAGACATAGACTGAGACAGTTCCAGTGAATATCAATTTCAGGGCAATATATCTATTAGGGTAAAGCTGTATAAGCTCAGCAAGATCAATGTGCTGTTTAATTAATTTTAATCAATTAACATCAGTGCTCACGCCAGTGGCAGACAATGTCGGGTGGACAGACCAGTGTGAGGCAGAAATAATGCAGAACAGTGTGAAGGCAGCGGTGCTGAGTCAATAAGAGATTGCATTGTTATCATAGTTATGTTTGAGAGCAGCGCATAGCAGTTGTTGACTGTGGAACAAAATATGTGCGAGTTGTTCTGTTATCTAGGACACCAGTGATGGTAGAGGAATCTGTGACGCTTGAGTTGTAGCTATAGAGATGGACATTAGGAAGCAGACCATCATTAAAGCTCCTGTGTTTAACATTTTGTAAGATTTATTACGTATAATTGCTTTAAGATCATAATCCTTTGGTTATAACAGACCAAGCAGTTGAAGAAGTGTTTATGCCAATTTACCATTTAAGGTACGCACCAAGAAAAAAAACAAAGGAAAAATTTTCTTTGCATTTTTTATTATTTTATTTTATTTACTTATGATAACAAAAACAACATTCATTATTTTTATTTATTTTATTTTATTTATTTTTATTAATTATACCCTACAGTATTTCAGATTCAGGCCTCTACCAAACGGTTGAGATGTCTGTTCATAATAAACCCGGTTTGCATAATTCATAAAGTACAACATTAAGAACAAGTCACACAGTAAATTCAGCTCGATGCGTTTTTCAATGAGATATAGTGACTTAAAGTGTGGTCGACCAAATGGTTGAGTAGTACCTTAAAGGGTTAAGAACAACATTCATTTTCCATCAACATTTTTTTTTACAATCGACTGTCTCACCATTAGATGTCACTAATCCTTACTGGCTCTTTATCAGACCAGATTCATTTTGATTGATTAAATAAATAATATTGGTACTATCTGAGCATAGTATGATATGTACTAGTTTAAAAAAATAAAAATAAAATGCTTTTATTTGTAATGTCAAGTAGAAGCACCACACTTCCCACACACTCCTCGTCCAGTGCAAAGTGTCAACTCAAAGTCAAGTGTGCAGCTCGCTCCAGCCAATCTCCTTGGACACATCCATGCCAGTCATAATCCATCAGCCAGCCCAGGTTTGCTAGTCAATCCACATGTGCTACATTACACAACAAGTTGTTTTGCTTGACGAATGCCCTTTAACAGCAGGACACCTCCAAAAATGACAGGAACATTATAGGCAATGACTGGAAGGCAATTTTGTTTCCATATAGTTGCCCACTGCTGCCACTAGCCTTGACCTGTCCAAATGTCTGCCATTACAAAAAAAAGGCCCATGCTTGTCCTGACAGCACCCCCTCACCCTGCTCTTGAAATGTGACATGTACTATTTCCTGTGCTTAACAAGGCTTTCTGGGCCGGAGCTACCACACACCGATATGTAAGAAGCTTTCACGAACCTGCTTTAGGTTGCATCATTGGTGTTCCCTCTGCAGATCAAAGCAAATATTTGAGGAAAAATACAATCTAAATAAGTTCAAAACAGAGAATTTAAAGTAACTCGAAGAGGCTTTGAAGTTGGAATAGAAGTTGGAATGGAAGCTTTTATGCTGCTAAGTCTGAAACGATTTTTATTTATCAGGGGACTAATGCTCTCCGAAGGGCCGTGAACCATTTGTTTGTCTCCTGATCATGTCTGTGTGAGCTGGGGAAGATAAGCCTATCAGTAAGTACAATCGTCACATGGGACCGTGTCTTTAGTTCCGGCTAAATACAAGTTGTGTGACTCCCTCTGATTAGATAAGACACAAAAGGAAGCCTCCTCTGCCGTGGAAGCCCGAGCATCAATTAAAGCATGTATCACTGTCTCTTAATATCACGTCAAGTGATATTGTGGCCGCACATGCACATTTGTTGTATTTGCCAAACAAATGTGAGATGCCTTCATGCAGTGTCCGCAGTGTGTGTGGCATGATATCACATTTATTCATTATTGACTGTTAAGTTTGTGTGAGAAAGTTGCCTCAGTGTTGGACTGACTGGTGAAGACTCGAATGGGAAACAAAAATATGTTGCGTCATGCAAACGGTTGATTAAGACCTTGGTGATGTCATGGGGGAGGAGGGGGCACGGTGGCACGCTATTGGTGAGTGTTTATGAGGTGCTAACAGTTAATCCTGAGCTTAATCCATGGTTTTATCCCTATGACATACTAAAGAAGTAGTTTATGAATATAAAATCAATGAATCTTTTTTAGACAACTGGTTTTCTTATTGTACCAAGGCTAAAAACAAACAAAGGCTAGTGCAATATTTGCTCTGTCCAATCACCAGATAGAAGACCAGACTCTTTCCCCTCATCTAACTAACAACATTTTGATCCCTTGCAAAGATCCAGGCTTAGATACTCGCACAAACCAACAAATACAGAATTCCCTGTCGCCATTATACACCTAAGAAAACAAACAAACAAAAAAATGAGTGACTCTGGTGTGATGGCTCTAATGACAACTATTGAAATGTGGCAGTGTCATCGTGATAATGGGCAAATACAGCTTTCCCTCAGAGTTTACAGAGAGATGCTGTAACCTTTTAGTGTTGATAGAACCTAATCCAGTGTAATCATGAGTAAGAGAGGGAGCACTGTTGTGTTTCCACAAACAAGAAGACTCGCACTCTGAGCATCATTATAAAGTTACAGTGACTACATCAAATAAACAGCCACGTATCTGTCTAATCCTATAGGCCGGGATTTGTTTAGTTAATGCTAAGACCCTTTTGACCCACTTCTGTCACCTCCAGCACGTCAGCGCCCACTCAAGACTTTCAAACAAAACACTGATGCACAACAGCACCCACAGCGTATACATGATAAAGCAGATCATCTGAAGGAAGCAGCACACAGAAACTCAGACAATACAAATAAAATATAAACAAACGGGCATTAATCCTTCAGGGAACTGGAGAACAACGCCTAAGTGGATTACCCGAATGAATTACATTTGAAAATAAAGCACAAAGGTTTTCTAATTTATAATAATTGTCATGAAAAAAAAATATATTATAAGATAGAGGTTTAGTCCATAAAACTAGAAACTGCAAATCTCTACCAAGGACACTCGGTTTCCCACCATGTCAATACACTCCCCTATCTCACAAGGTTAACAATCGATTTAAAAAATAATCCTGAATCTGGATCCACATTTTAAAATCTAATCATTTCTGCCTTGGGTCAGAAAATATAATCAAAATGTGTTCTTTGCTCTTTGAGTTATGCTGCTCACAAATAGAAAATCCGACAAAGACAGAAACTCCTTAGCTATATAATGCTTCGGGAACAAAGCCCTTAAAAAGTCCACGCATTTTGAAACAAAACGTATGGAATATGTTATCTTTATCGTAATGAAAGATTCCTACTATCATAACGGCGCTTATCTTAGTATCTAACACAATGTTCTTTTTTTTATGACTGCTTGTGAGCCTCCACATATTCGATTAAGAGCATGAGGCCTTTACAGCATGACATTCCTCTCTCAACATAACGGTTACAGTGCTGAAGATTCATCACATGAGTGGTTTAGTGTGATATTAATTACGGGCCCGAACCGTCTCTGAATCTAGATTTCAACAAAATGCACTTGCACAACAAAGGAGAGTGGAGGATCAGATTATCCCAGCCCTATAATAGGAGTCAGGAGTGGTGTATTAAAGCATAACCTCGTGTTTTGTAGTTGTTTTTGAAAACACTGAACCAGAAAAGAAGGTTAAACTCAAACCAAAACTTCAACTTCCTGGTTAAAGCCCAAAATGAGTGAAGTCCACAGTAAACAGAGCTACGTCCAGTCTGACCCTTCTGTCTGTGGCTGCAGGGAAAAGGCCTGTAATGCAACAACATTGATTAGCATAAAGCACTTACCTTACAGTATCCGCTCCTCGTCTGGGTTTCTTTTATGTCCAAATATGAATGTTCATTTACTTTGTAGTCCCTTTTCTGTGTTTGCCCCCAGTGCTGGTGATCCACAGAGTGCACAGATGGCTCCCTGTGCCCTCACACCGGCTGGAGCGGAGGCTGGCTTTGCTATTAGTCCCTCAGCTTAGCCCAAGATAAGCCCCTACACAGGGCAAGTGAACCCGCATCTCTTGTCTAATTCTCCCTGTCACAGACACAGAAGAGGCGTTCCTCTGCACGGAGATCCACGAGCAGAAGAGGCCTAAGGGCAGGGCAAAGAGGCTCTATGCCTGGACACTGTCCAGCATTTATAGAACAAGCTACAGTTAAAGCCACCACTATAACAAAAAAAAAAAAAAAAAAACAGGGAAGGTTTAGCCTTTTGCAGTCATCAGAAACACACACAGCAGCAGCAAAGAGAAGCTTTGTGAATCAAGGTTGCTCTGTGACTAACAACTCTGCGTGACTGCTGTGTCCTTCATTAGATTTGCAGAGAGATTCCTGCCTGCACAGGGGTAGGTTTGCCTCTAAAAAAAATAAATCTCACCGTATGAAATTGTTACTTTGTACAAGTAACACAACTAATTGAGGGCTGGAAAGGACAATGCGGCGCTTGAGTTATTTAGTGATGTTAAGCACAATGTCTTAGTGGGGTGCTTCTCCAATCCTCACTGCCTCGGCCCTCCCCCAGCACCAAGCCCCTCTGCCCCAGTAATGAGGCCATACTGGATACAATGCAGCCCTTCTGCGCAGAAAAAAAAATGTATTCAGCTGAGCTTCAAAATGTGAAGGAAATGAATCAGTGAAGCATAAGTGGCATATTTAATTACTATTCAGCGTGTTGCACAGAAACAATGGCGGCTGCTGTGAGCCTCATGGTCTTCTATCAGACATCTAAGCATGGCCATATTATATTCACTGCTCAACTAGGGTTTAATTCAAGTTATTTCTTTGATTAAAAGGGCTGAATGTCTTCATGGAAACAGAAAGATGGAGATAATGCAGTCCTTTAAACTGTGTTTGTTCAGCCATTCTTCATTTCTAAGTTGTTGTATGTGTGTGTGTGTTTTTTTTCTCCAGGGTTAAGACAAGGTTGTGTTTTATGGATCCGAGGTCATGGAACAAAAGGTCAATGAAGAGCACACACTTACACACACACATCTAGGCAGATATGTGTTTATCCAAACGGCAAGAAATATAAACGGGAGCAGAAACACAACGAAGCAATGCATACTGACAAGGAGCTGTCATCTGATGTCTGCAGTTATTCTGTTGAGCATGTGATGATCACAGATTTCATGCCTATTACTTGTGACTAATTTTGTCTCCTTGTGTGTCAACGAGATTAAAGAGTCATGGATAACATGTAATGGGATTACTTAGAGGTGATTACTGAGGAGGGTTGGTGTAATAAGTGACTGTTACAGCATGTTGGGAGCATTTTAACTTGGCAGTAGCCTCATGAAAAAAAAAAAAGAAAATGGGATATAATTGCTCCCATTTCACCTAAATTCAAAGAACGGTAGAAGGCAAAGTGAACGTGCTTGTTTCATCATGAATTGACCCTGTGGTTAAAAACTAGCTATAATGGTCTGACATAAAGTAAGGATTAAAATAAATGAATCAATATTTTTAATAGGATTTACAATACCAACTAATTTGCTTCTTTTTGCAGCCTGTGTGTTGCGGACAGCAGTTGGGGATTATATTACTGTGATGTAATCACTCAGATCTGTTGATGTAATCAGTTACAGTTTCTCTACAAATGTGTTGGACGGGACAGCTTGAAATAAATAAGGTGGAGCAGAAACAGTTGCAATTATAGTAAATAACTATCCATCCATTTTCTATACAGCTTTATCCTCCACACGAGGGTCGTGGGTCACTGGAGCCAATCCCAGCTGCCACACTGGGAGAAAGATGGGGCACACAGGTCAGCGGTGTTAAACTATAAATGATAAATATAATGTTCTCTATCTGAGCTTACTCTCAATGACATTTAAACACATTATGTTTACTTCTCCGATGCTGTACTTGAGTAAGTGTGACCCACATTTGACTTAATGAAAAATGAAAGTCTGGTTTTTGCCTGAAGTTGAAGGATGAAGATCAATAAACAATGAAAAACTGAAATGTTCTCATAAATACTTACAGCAAGTTAAAGCAGTTCATGTGTACTTTTCTTGAAATTAATATACTTAAATAATAGAGGAAGGTGTGTATATTGAATATATTATTTAAGAATGTGAACATATTGACATGGTTCTTTTCTAGTGCAATACAACTTTTCAGGTTGAAATAATAACGCATACTTTGTAGTGTATGTAAGCTTCCTGTTTACATCAGCATGAGCATGCACGGCATATCTGAATAGAGTGTTAAAATACAGATCACTTATATGAAGCAGAAATGCTTGTCTGCTCGCGGATCGTTTATCTATAAAATGTCATTTTAAAATGAAAATGTGAGGTATGCATGCAGCCTCGGTCCATGGCTGTTTCAAGTCTCCACCTGTAATCCTTGGGCAGTAAAATAGAGAGTGAAATCTCTGTAAAGATGAGTATATATATATATTTCTGTGTGTGTGTTGTGTGTGTGTGTGTGTGTGTGTGCGTGTGTGTGTGTGCGTGTGTGTAGTTTATATATATTTAATATACAGGGTTTTTTGACCGGTAGTGTGTATATATACATATATATGTGCATATGTATATGTATATATATATGTATATGTATATATGGATATATATATATGGATATATGTTTATGTATATATATATATATATATATATATATATATATTCAAAGTGAAGCACTAAGTGTGGTGACACTGAGCTTGAATTAAACCAGTTTAATGACTTTAATTGGTGCAGTTTAGTGAAGAGAAGAAGAAGACGTGTAACTGAAAGAGTTAATCATTGTAACTTGTGTGATGTCAGTCGTGTACTTGTGTAAACTGTATCGCTGTCACGTGATTGCCTGTCACGTGGTTTTTCAAAGAACCTGGAAATAACAAACTGTAACTGCTACAATCTGACCTGAGGTGCAGCCGCCCCACGGGCACGACACAGGACTGACTGTGTGTTTACGGACCGAGGATCCCGAATGGGAGGGTGTGAATGAATGCTGCTGCAGAAGAAAAGAAAGAAGAAGAAGAAGAAGAAGAAATGTGTTTTATTCTCTCTCCGTGATTCGCTGAAGCAGCACGAGCGATGGATTTCCAAGAACTTTGTACTTTTGAAAGTTTCCAGCAGACCTGGACACACTACGGTTATGAGGGGAACTTTGAGGACGTGCTCGAGCACGAGTTCACGCGCTTGAAAGGTGAGGAGGACGCGATCAGGTGAAGTGAGAGAGCGCGAGATTATGAAAAAAATAGACAAACTAATAATAATATTAATAATAAAAATGCACAATCAAATCATTAAATAAGTCAGTCCTCCATGTCCACGATTACATTAAAGTCCAATAAAAAAGTATATTGTTGCTTTACATGTGTTATAAAAGTGCGTTTAGAAGGAAAGCAGCTCAAAGTCACATGACCTGGGGGCTCCTGGTGTAGTTTACTCAGTAGGGGGCTGTGTGAAAAAAGAGATAATATTTATAATCATGATTTCATCATCGTTTCAAAACAAAAGTTTTTGTTTTGCAATGGAAACGATAAATATTTCAGGATAGAGATGTATTTCTAATGCAAAATTAATCTTAATACAGAAATAAGTGATTATAACTTGAGAGTTTGACACCGCTGCTGTAGAGTCTGTTGATCTCAATACACAGAGTTTTAAAAAATATATGAGGTTCACATCCAAAACACTCAGAGAGTGTCCACTTCAGACAATTGGCAGCACTAAGTAGACTAGCAGACTGTCTAGGGCAGGGGTCTCAAACTCAAATGACCTGGGGGCCAATGCACATCTATTGTGGTCAAGAGGGGGCCGGCCTAGAGAACAAAAAGTTAAACTGTTCACAATATTCCATCATGATATCACACGTACACTTAATAATACTATTTATGATGCAAAATTAATGTATTAATATCAAAAACAGACATTTATTTTAAATTACATAAATAATAGTGTGGACAACTGTAATTAAAATTCGTACCAGGAGCCGTTTTGGCCACTGCCATTCGTGGCTCGGGCCCTAACAAACGTGTTTATATATGTAATTGAATGTTGTATATGATACATTTAATAATTGGATAATTATGACCAAATTTCTTATTATTACTGTTATAAAAAAAAAACATTATATTCTATCACCTCGCTGGCAGCTGTGCCTCAGCTACATACTGTGTTTAAAAGACAGTGAGGTCGTGGGCCATGTTTTCATTATCACATGATATTAAGTGGGGGGGCCGCATGTAATCGATTGGGGGGCCGTATGTGGCCCCCAGGCTGCCAGTTTGGGACCCCTGTTCTAGGGCAACAAAGAAAAGGTCCACAATAATACAATAACAAAAAAAAACTAGGGCACCATCAGGCCCTGACACTCCCCCCATGCATGTTGAGGTGTGGAGCAAACACAATGGTTATTGCGTGGCCTTAGAAAGAGGTCACCAATTATTCTTATGTCAAGAGTATGTCGATCACTTCCTGAACACTTCAATAATGTTTGTTATTGAACTTGTTATTCCTGTAGCTGTCACAGAGACTGGCTTTGTTGGTTACCATCGTGATCCGATTTTATGGAATTAGGTTTTTTGTCAATATTTACAAACAACACTTTTTAAGAAGCAAAAAAAAAAATCGATTTAACACTTGTTCTTGCAGTTGTCACTCCGAAACTCCAGCCAATCAAGCAGACAGCTTCCTAAGGCCCGCCCACAAACAAAAAAAACATGTCCTAAGAAGTTCTTAGTCACAGTTCTGAGCTCCCCATTGCAGTTCAAAGTTATTTGTCTGCAAACATAAAACCGGTCATTAGCACAGTTGTCGTGGTAACCCACAGGGTCTGGGCAGAAGCCTGCTGCATCGCTATAGGGGGAACACACAATGTGAAACAATATGTGAAACTAAATTCATCAGATGCAGATTTTTTTATAGGTCCTGACATGCACATCATTTTTGGTGTGTTTCCATGTGTGGAAACTGCACACTCAAAGGTGCACTCAAATAGTAAGTGAAAGGGAAAAAAAAAGAATAATCACAGCAGTTTCTGGAAATAAACTTATTTTGCTCGAGCTATGAAAAGCATTTCGTTGTGCCACCTCTTGAAACCTGGTAAAGATGAAGAATTCTATTTCAGTAATCTTCATTATATAGCTGCAACCGTGAATTGAGAGCCTGCTTTTGATAAGACAGGAAGGCCTTTGTCTTGTCAGAGCATTAAAATACTGCCACGTTGATGTCTGGTTAAATATTAATTCCATATTGCTTTGCACGACCATGTAAATATCACACCAGACGTTGCTTAGAACAGGACAAAGCCAGAATAAACATGATTTTTGTGAACAGGAATCACTTACCTGGATCATGCAGCAACCACTCTGTACCCTGAGTCTCTGGTCAGGGATTACGTCCTGGACATTTCAAGGAACGTATACGGTGAGAGAACGTTTCACATTTAGAGAGTGTTGTTTGCATATGGTCATTTCTTTTCATTCAAACATGGTGTGTTAATGTTGTTGTTGTTGTTTTTCCCCCCAACAGGAAACCCTCACAGCCATAACCCCAGTAGCAGATTGACACATGACACCGTGGATAGGGTCAGATATAGGTGAAGCCAAATAACATCTTCAGAAATCTGTGTGACAGATGCTTGTGAGAGCTTTGAAATGCACTTTGCTGGTTTAAATCTGTTAAAAATAGAACTATTTCTTACAGGATATTGCAGCATTTTAACACCACTCCAGAGGAATACACTGTAATTTTCACTTCTGGTTGTACATCCGCGCTCAAATTAGTGGCAGAGAGCTTTCCCTGGAGGCCGCAGACGGAGAGCGAAGCAGGGAGTTGTTTCAGCTACCTGACTGACAGCCATACCTCTGTGGTTGGCATAAGAGGGGTGACTTCTGCCCGGGGGGTAGTTTCCCTGCCTGTCTCCCCACAGGAGTTGCAAAACAGGGAGAAGGGTGAGTCTGAGGGTGAAGATGCTGTTTCCACAACACCACACCTGTTCTGCTACCCAGCACAGAGCAACTTCTCTGGGAGAAAGTACCCCCTCAGTCACGTGAAAGGTATCCAGGCAAGACGCCTTTACCCGGCATGTGACCACCGAGGCCGCTGGTTTGTGCTCCTCGACGCTGCCTCTCATGTCAGCTGCTCCCCTCTAAACCTACAGGACTACCCTGCTGATTTCATTCCCATCTCCTTCTACAAGATGTTTGGCTTTCCCACAGGGCTGGGGGCCCTCCTTGTCCGTAACAACGCAGCAGGCATACTAAAAAAGACTTATTTTGGAGGAGGCACAGCAGCAGCTTACCTTTCTGGGGAAGATTATTATGTGCATTCAGCAAACATCTCTGACAGGTAAAGTACTGCACAAGCCTGCCAAATCCTAGATACTCTCTGCGCTCTCACTTGCTCTGTAGCTCCTGCTGCATCCTTATTCTAAAGTGTTTTCTTCCTCCCTCATTCAGATTTGAAGACGGGACTGTCTCTTTCTTGGACATTATTGCACTAAATCACGGTTTTGACACTCTTTACAAGATAACAGGTACAACGCCTCATTAAAAGCAAACGTATGCAATTGATTCCCAATGCCAATCTCCTTCACATCAACATTAATATGAACTCTATGCCTGTTTTTGCCTTCAGGGGGCATGCACAACATCCAGCTGCACACGTTTGGTTTGGCACGCTACACTTACATACTGCTGTCAAGTCTTTGCCATGGCAACAAGCAACCAGTGGCGAGGATATACACTCAAGGCCAGTTTGAGAGCCCAAGCACACAGGGCGCAATCCTTAACTTTAACCTTATGGATTCTCATGGAGAGATAATTGGTTATTCTCAGGTACCTAATAGAAATAGGGCTAATTTATTTGTCTCATGACCTCATATTTATGCAAAGTCACTGCGTAAGAATATTCAAACTACTCCTCTGTCGTCCTCAGGTGGACAGAATGGCGAGCTTGTACAATATTCACCTGCGCACAGGCTGCTTCTGCAACTCTGGAGCTTGTCAGTCCTTCCTCGAGATCACCAATCAGCAGATAAAGAGAAATTTGCAGGTGAGATCTGAGCACGAGGACAATGTTAAATGTTAAGGGAGTTGTTTCGTCTCATAAAATATTGACAAGCCTTTTTTTCTTCAAGGCTGGGCATGTCTGTGGAGACAGCATCGACCTGGTGGACGGCCGGCCCACCGGATCTATCCGCGTGTCCTTCGGTTTCATGTCAACATTTGAAGACTGTCAAAGGTTCCTGAAATTTGTTACCGAGTGCTTCGTAGAGAAACCGATCAAAGTGGACCAAGAGAGGCTGGAAAAGCTCAAAACAACCACTGCAGAACCTCTGGGCTCAAATGAAACTCCACCTGTCAAAATTACTAATGGGAAAAAATATGAAGAAGATGAGGAAAAGCCCACAGACGCATCACAGAAGGGATTTGAATACAGAGATTCAAAAAGCCACAGAGAGGCTTATAGTCTCACCAACATCTACATATATCCCATCAAATCGTGTGGAGCATATGAGGTTTGAGCACATCAGTTTTTCTCTGTCACTCCTATCACCCCATGTTTATATCTGACTATATTCTGCTCTTTATGAAGGTCCATGATTGGCCAGTGGGACCGCAGGGTTTACTTTATGACCGAAGCTGGATGGTGGTAAACACAAACGGTGTGTGCCTGAATCAGAAGAGGGAGACACGTTTGTGCCTAATTCACCCGAAAGTCCACTTGCCCTCCAACAAATTGCTCCTGCAGGCATCAGGTCAAACAGTTTGTCAGTTGCTCACTGAAAAGAAAAAAAAACGTCACTTAGCCAAAGGATATTTAACCTGCAGGTGAATAAGCAAATTTTCTCTTTTTGTTTTCTTTTCCATTGCCCCTGCAGGTATGGACACCAATTCTGTTCCCTTGGAAAACAATGTTCAAAGGAGCAAAAGCTATTGGATGTGTCAGAGTAAAGTTTGTGGTGACAGGTGAGCAATGTTAAAGTATCTGAAACAGCAGCTGCAGGGAATTCTGTCACATATATGATTTGTTTCATATCGCTCTCTCATATCACTGCCTCTTAAGTTTATTGTTCTTGACGGTGCCTCTCCTCTCTACAGTGGGTGACATTATATAGGCCTCCACATTCACATTCGTGTGAAATTCCTTTTTTTTGGTAATTTTTAATGTGAAAACACACAATGAGTTAACATAGCTGATAGAAACCTGCATGACAAGACACAGGATTAAAAAAAAAAAAAAAAAAAATGTGGATCTTGGATTAAGTGCAGCAAAAGTAACCAGCCTCAACTAGATTTCCCCCAGGACCTCCTGAATATAATCATCTTCCGTCTTCCCTCGCAGGGTGGAGACTGTTGACTGTGGGGATGAGGCTGCGTCGTGGCTTTCAGACTTCCTCGGACAGCCATGTCGCCTGATCAGACAAAGTCCAGATTTCACCAGAAACACGAAGAAGGGGATGAGTGGAGGTAGAGTACAAATGAGCGTTTTTTACCTGCATTGCTTGGCTCTTCTGGTTCATTCTGTTACACTTTACAAGAGCAATGCAAGGTCTTATTTCTGCCAAGTACCTGGTCGTAGCTGTGACCTTGCATTCCCTCTTGTTTGGATTGAGAAATGTCATCATTTTTCTGCTTTTGCAAGTTACTCTGTTAAAGAGCATCCGTTTATTATGTGAAAGAAAATGAATGAAATAAATTTTGTCCACACCAGTGGACCTGGTTTTACTGCACCGGGCTGCTGCAATGTACGAGAAGAAAATTGCATCAGACGATATTTGTGATAAACAGATGATTCTAAATGGTCTAGTCATATACTGTAGTTGATCGAGGTCTAGCCAACTTTTAGTGATGAAATGTAAATGCAACAGTATATATTTGACCATTTGTTCTGCTGTAACAGCTGAACACAAACCATTGTGACTAAAAGTGCATAACTGCATAATTGATATTAAGAATGCATAGACATTCAATAGTTTAAAGCTGTAGTTTGTAACTTTCAGTATTTTTTGTTCATTTCAATGTTATAATGCCTCTTTGTAGGCTTCGTGAACAGAAACAATGTAGCATTATTGTTACTTTGAAAATGGGCTCTTTTAATCAATACTATCAGACACAAACACTCCGTCAGTGCAGAGGCAGGTGGGGACAAGACAAACTGCTAAATGACGGGGAATTCACTTCTAAAACTTTTCATTGGTGCTTCTTTTGACGCTTTTCCACTACGCAGTTCCAGCATGACTTGGCTCGGCACGGCTCAATTCTACTTGTTTGTTTGTTTTTGTTGCTTTATTTTCACAATAGTACCTGGGACTTGGTACTGTTTTAGTATCTGCTCTGGCGAAGTTCCAAGCGAGCTGAGCTGATACTAAATGTGACGTCAACAGACTGCTGGCCACTGATTGGCAGAATGTCAATGCACTGGAAGTGTGTGTCACAGGAATCAAAGCCAACAATGCTGAACTGTAGATCAGTTAAAAAGACTTAAAAATCCTGAAAACATGCGTTAATCTCCAACATTTTCCAAGGACACGTCTAAAATCTAACATTTAACAGAGGAGTCTGGAGTATTTAGCGACTGCACTGCTGAAAGCCGGCGATGGCGAGCGGTGAGCCGCATTACAAACCCCCTGCTGCTGTATTTCAGTTCAGTTCTGACTGTGTCAGACGGAGTCTGTGCTCCGGTCATGCAATAAAGTACTGAACGATTCTGTGCACTAATCTATTTAATTAACTGATTCTAATGATTCAGTTACACCGAAAACAACTGCTTTACAAGTCACTAGTTTGTTTGTGTCACGTGTAAAATGACGTCACGGCAGTTTCATGCAGTCATGCTTTGATGACTCCGCCCACGTTGAGGAGGTACTATAGTAATGGAAAACGATACCAAACCGAGTAGAGTTGAGCCATGCTTAATCAGACATTTATATATGTGTATAGTTATGCACTACAATTTTAACACAAGAACTAAATAGGGCATGCAATTAAAAGAAATGTAATAACATTTCCAAACTATGCTGAACAGTGGAACCTCATTTTATCATCTCTTTAAGGATGCGCATTGTTCAAGCCAGAGATCGGAATGTTTTGCTGAAATCTAATAAATCACTGGGGTAATATAAAGTCTTTGTTTTCTAGCTACCACCTCCACATCCCTCTCCCTGGTGAATAAAGCTCAGTATCTCATGATCAACCGTGCCAGCGTGGAGCTCATTCAGAAACAAATGAGCAGCAGGTTTGTGCACAGAATGTGATATCACTGTAAAAGTCAGCAATGCAGTGAAAAACATCAATACATTTGCATGGCAGTGGATTATGTTACAAAGGGGTGGCAAAATAACATGCACTTTGCACATCCGCTTACTCAGGCAGCACTATTCTGAGGGGGATCCGCTCCTTGACACACAGAATGCCATTAGCCGCTTTCGAGCCAATTTAGTCATCGCTGGAGTAGAACCATTTGAGGAAGATAATTGGTCGCACTTGATTATTGGCAACACTCGATTCATGGTGAGCTGACACTTTGAAATGAATGCTGCAATCTTTTATGTGCATCAAAAGCAGATTTGTCTTAGCCGAATGTGCTCTGTGTGATCGACCCAAAGGTTGCAGGTCCGTGTGGAAGGTGCCAGATGGTTGGAATAGACCAGGAAACTGGGACCAAAACAAAAGAGCCACTCTTGTCACTGTCTGCTTACCGCAGTGGAAAGGTCAGTCAAAAACTATTCTTTTATGCGTACTTTTATGTGAATGGAAAATATAATCACTTTGTCTTTGCTTGTTATTTGTACATTTCTAGGTGACTTTTGGTGTGTACCTGGCCCATCACCGACCAGAGTGTTCCAATGTCAGCTTCCTCTCTGTCGGCTCCCTCATTCAGCCAGAACCACACAGT
Source organism: Microchirus variegatus (assembly GCF_963457635.1). NCBI lineage: Eukaryota > Metazoa > Chordata > Actinopteri > Pleuronectiformes > Soleidae > Microchirus > Microchirus variegatus. The sequence goes on from NC_139812.1 coordinate 13,162,790, forward strand.
TCTTAAAGTGATCAACTTCCTTTTTTTATTCACTTTGGTGTCATCCTAGGTCCTAACCAATCATTTTTGCACTGCACGTTCAGATATCACCTGTCTGACACTGTGAGGACTTTCTATAAACTCTGTTCTTTTCTGTCTCTGGAGCCTCCGTGGCTTTTGTGTCCTGTTCTGATTTTATTCGACTGGAGTCTGTTTCGATGGGAAATGTAATGACATTTTTGGGATATTTAGGAGAAAAACGTGTGCCATAACGTCGATTGTGAAGTAGTCATCGCATGACAAAAACATAATTTGAGTTAAGTTACTGTTATGTTTTGTCAAAACATGGCAGGGCTGATGCTTCCATTTCTGTTCATGTTAACCTTCCAGCCAGTTCTCGCACTGTTTTTCCTCACGGAGGTTTATATTGCTCTTCATTCCAAACACAACACCACTGTTAGTGCTGCCAGAATCTGAATGATATTGCCCCCTTAATGAAAAAAACCTACCAGACACTCAGTGCTCAGTATTTGCTCCCAGGTGGGGTGAATTGGACGTGTAATGTAGCACTGAGGTTAGATATCATGACCAGCAGAGAATACATGCTGCGAATGACACGCTTATACATTAACTATGTATGCGCTCAAGTGATCTGTCAGTACCACAGATCTACTCTTGCTCACATGCGGCAGTTTTTGAAAACGCTGCATGATGAGGCTGCTGTTGTGTGTCACATGCAGTATGTGTTCCCATTTTTTTAAAAGGCTTCTCAAACACAAGCTGGATTTAAAAATGGACGGAGAACGAATGCAATCAAGTGCTAATGTAACATATAATAGTCATAGACGCATTACAATATCATGTAAGAGGCAATGCCTCACATTCCCTTCATAAAAGTGTGGACGAGCTTCAGTTGCACCTGCAGTAACAGACTCATGAAACCTTCTTTTGTTAAGGAGCGACACAGTAGGTCTTTCCTGCCCACTGCAATAAAACTCTGTAACTGCTCTGTCTCTGCCAAGCTGCAGCCTGCTGTCCCCATCTAAATCTGGACTTGTGGTTTGAATATTGAACAGCACATATATATATATATATATATAATCATTATTATTATTCATTCAATATCATGTAATATATTTTATTATAGTATTCGATTGGATATTATTACTGTAATTTAAGATCCTGTCATATAATTTGTTGTCACATTTTATACTATATTATTATTATAATAATATTTTAGACTATATTTTATTGTGGATGTGCCAATTCAGTGCTCCCACTAATATCACTGCTATTTAAACGTAAATATTTCAGTCCTGTCTAATGGTTTGTTTGTTTGTTTCTACCTCATGTCCAAGCTTTTATGACAACTTAATGTCTTTCTTTCTTTCTTTCTATCTATTTGTTGTGAACCAGTTTGTGTGTGCTCATTACTGCTGTGTAAAAAATTATGGATTAAATGCAGTCACTGTCACTAATTGGTGCGTGTGCAAAAAATAAAAACAAATTCATATTCTACCTGTATTTATTTGGTATTTGGTGAAGGGCAGCACTGTGCTGCATGATAAAAGCCCAAATCACAGTTTGGCTCATCTTTGACTTCATAGGCCACTGCTTATGATTCACATTATTTCCACATGCATCAGTGACCGTTTTTGCTAATTCTTCCTTCAGCTTAGGAATCAGAGCAGTCAATGGCCAAAATATGATGCAGGTTTTTTTGTGTGTCCATGTTTTTGCTTTTCTTTTTCCCTTCATCCAATAAAATAATGAATTTAACAGAAACGCATGATACATAGAATTGGTGTACATTTATTGAACAACACTTGTGTTCTTTTTAATCACTATAAAGTATTAAATACATGAAAGAGGTAATCAAAATGTTAATTTGTTTGAAATCAATTTTAATGCACTTATTTTGAGGACTGTTTTTCACAGGGAGATAAAGCTGAATCTTACTTAAAGGCACAGTATGTAAAATGTTTGTGCAAGCCACTGGTATCATCATACTTAGTGCTTCACTTTGAATACAAACATGCAAGTTAATACTAGACCGTTTGTTTGATTTTACTGCCTTCTATAGTTAAAAAAACAAGTGTTTTGTGTAACTAACACCAGGGGCGGACGGTGTATAGGGACAATTTGGGCGACGCCCGGCCAACGAGGAGGAGAAAGATCATTTTTTCCAATCCAAAATTCGAAAAATCCTTAGTACTGATATTCCTTTCAGCCGTCTGTGCCAGCAAAAGTAGTTATTATCAGTGTTCTAGACATATTATCTGTCATTGTCCAATCAGAATCCTCATATTCAAGTCATGTTTTTGGTCCCGCCTCTTTTGCGGTGATTTGATTGACGTGGAGTATCGCCCCAGCATTCTCCCACTGACTCTCATCTAAAAAAAAAAAATTCCGGAAAACATACTCTCCAATGCATTTATGGGCAGGTACAAACATACTTGCATCATACGTAAACTGAGCAAAAAGAAGAGGGGATATTATCCTCTCTTCACAGCTGAATAACACAACTATAATTAATGCAATTAAGAGTTTTACATTTCAATCAATTTAGCCAAGCACGGGCTACTCCGAGACGGTGGGAGGGGGGCCCCCCAAATCAGATTCAGCTTAGGGCCCCATAAAGGCTTGGGTCAAAACTGCTTGCCAGTACATTCGCTGACAAAGACCTAAGCATTAAACATCAGCAACATCTCTGTGCGTGTGCATGTAAAGGTGTGTGAAATGAAGACGCGAGTGAATGCTCTGACCTTCAATCTTAGCAGGCCTGAATATTAAAATGAGATAATAGCAAAATGTATTTTAATAAATGACAAAAGAACAACCACTCACTCAGTGTTTGAGATATTGACAAATGTTGTCAATTGTCTACCTCTGACCAGTTTGCTGCTACAACAAGTGAATTCTCCCACCGAGGCATCAATAAAACCAAATCTAATCTAATCAGTCAGACCTCACTAATACAATGAGGGAGGAATGGACTAAAGTGCTGTTACAGTTCCTGTTTTAAGGTGGCGTTAAATATCACATGTATTACACTCAGTAATACACTCATCTAAAGCAGTGAGACCTTAACAGATCAAAGCACCTCCCCTTCCAGACTGGACTTTACTCTGTAAACTTGTCAAACTTGTTAGCAGCTAACAAGTGACAGCTAAACTACGTGACCGTGCTCAGACGTGTTAATGTATTGATTGTTTGTTTGTTGAACTTATGTTATTAACGTGATGAAGAGGAGGGTCGTTAAACGCACAGGAGCCTCCTCTGGATCCGATGCAGCTCAGAGGAGCAGAGTCCAGCGGGAGGAGGAGGAGGCGACACCGTGAGTCAGCACTATTTACTCACCGTAGACAACAGCACAAGCTTTCGTGCAATGCAGATGTCAGTAATGTGTAACAGTAGCTGCAAGTTAACTAACATGACATGATACACTCTTAGAAATAAAAGTGCTAAGTAGAACCATATACGGTTCTTCGGCTTGTCCTCATAGGAGAACTCTTTTATTCCACCAAGAACCCTTTTAAAACCCTTTATTCAAGAAAGGGGTTTTAAAGGGTTCTCTGGGTCAAAATGGTTCTTACTGGACTCATTAGTGTTACCAAGAACCCTTGAAAAAGCCTTTCTTCGGGAAAAGGTTTTTTCAGAAGCAAATGGTTCCAGGTAGAACCTCAGCCCTTGTAGAAGTCATTCTCATTCATTTCACACATCTGAAACTTTGAACTTGGTGCCGTCACGACAATTAAATAGCTAAACTGTGTTATGCATTACAGTTCTAGAAATTAATAACTTTTAATGTGAAATGTTTGATATCTGCAACTAAATTCCAGTAGGAAATAGAAACAAATGAATGCTGCGCTCACACTGGGCGCCGCAGGATTCCATTTTGCATTTTGACCTAAAGGCAGAAGTAACGGGCATTTCTTTTCACCAACGACCATGGCTAAGCATTGTTGCACTCTCTGTTGTGGAAACATCTGCAGAGAGGAAAATATGTGATGTCATCCTGAGAATGTCAACGCTGATGAACGGGTGAACAGTTGGAGAATGGACCTCGAGTCACCTTTACAGGCTCACCTGAGGAGTGCACAAAGTCTGAGACTATTGCCCACCTCCATGTCTGAAAATGCCAAGAAGAGCCCATGAAAATGTTCCTTTAAATCCTAATAGCTCTGACTTGTGCAGACAGCTTTAGATGGTATCCACTGAGAAACTATCAGAAAAATACCTTGAGTGTCTTTGATCCGCTGCTCTGTTTGTGTGCTCCTCATTTTTTAGTTAATAAAGTATTTCTGATTCTGATTGAGATAGAAGAGATAGCAATGCTGCCAGTGTTTTAGTGACTGAATTAACATACTGTTGCCTAAAGCGTAATATATCACTATTCCAGGGTAAATAAAGATGTCTGAAACTGAAACCATGACTCGTCTGTAATGTCTACAGTGACATTCTTCCGAAACGCAATTTTTATTTCAGATATGCACAACTAATTCAATTTAGACTTTTCATAATTCCTGGGGAATTGAGAATATCTTAAACTGACAAACTCAAACTGAAAGTATGAATAGTCATTCTCTAGTTCTGAATGAAAGATATCATTAGTGACATGCCCCTGTACATCAATGGGAAAAGTGACATCATTTGTCCTTGTGAATTTCTGAAAAGACTATTGTGGATAGCAGGGATATCATTGTGGATACATTTTGAGTTAGGTAGAATTGAATTAAAGTTTGTCCGTAGTGCAGACTACAGCCTAGCTAAGTGGGATAGTAAGAGTGCAGGACATAAACTGCCAGAATCAGGTCCAGTAAGTTCAGTAAGGTCAGGAGTGATGCTGAACTGAGGGTCAGTTAAAAAGACCTTTCGAGGTCATCGGAAATCTGCTTTCATTGTGGTGAGTTTGCTGCAGTCTGTGTAGAAACTCCAGAGTAATGTTCTAATACTTTCTAAAGCCACTGAGTTTGGTCAAAGTACAGAACTCAGAGGTTGCACTGCCATCATGCCTTCAATTCAAATCTAATATGAGCTTTTGGAAGAATGTAAGTGAACATCATCACAGTGTTAACTCTGGACACGTGAGCAACCATCTGGAATAAACGCCCTCCTTTATGTCCCCCTTTTAGCAGTGTGAAGAAAATCAGTCTTGGAATTAAAGGGTTTCCTCTGGCTGATTAGAGTGTTATTAGAGGGAGTGGAGGCATTGCCCATTAATTGGCAATATTCTGAATAGCATCCTTTTCCGCTATTGCCTACAGGGAGTTGAAACCTGACTCCAGTAACTGCCTGCCCTGTTTAAGAAATTATTCAATTCCTCTCTTCCATATTCATGTTTTCACATTAATCCTGCAACCACAGACTGGTGGGGAGAGCAGCTCTGTTCACGCCTGAGTGCACATTCCAATGTATTGCACCGACTTAATAGTCCTGTCAATGGCAGTTGCGATGTAATAATCAGATGTGCACCGACAGGTGGTTCCTTTCTAAACCTCGAAAAACTCTCCCTTTTCCTTATGCCCCTCATAATGAGGAGTCATCATGAACCCTCTGCGGCTGAAATGAATGTAAAGTGGTTGAAGAGGAGAAGTGGGAATGAAACTGTCCCAACGTGGCCAAGGGTTGTGACACCCGTTCTATTTGGACAGCTGCTGATACGGGAGTTTTGAGTGCAGTAAAGAAGACATTTAAAGTCCAGCAATAATCAAAAATAACTGTTATTTAATGAACAAATAAATGGCGATGTCTTGCTGTTGTTAAACAGTCCATAGCAGTGTATTCTTGGTCCGTTTAGTTTAATTATTTAATTAGAACAGCAGACCTGAATGTGGTCTGAGTCATTGAATGTACTCACATCTGTACTTCACTGTTCACTTATGATTACTCAGAGAGTTCGGAATGAACCTCAATGACCACAGATTGTTTAAATTCCCCTTCTTTTGCTGACATGTTAAATGTCTGTGTTTAGGTCCAGATGGTGGTGGAAAAGATGCTTATTGGCCCTGGTTGGTGTCCTCATGTTGGTGCCTCACTCACTGAGTGTATTCCCAGGATTAATTCAGCATTTTGTGTACACTTACAGAGGTAAGTTTAAAAACCCTGCCAACTCTGTCCACGTACTGTAAGCCCTCAGGCTACTCGGAGAAAAGGATCCATCTCTGTTCTTTTCCTGTTTGTAGTGAGGGTGCCGTTCTTTCTTGACCTCACCCAGCCTGCTGATTTCTCCCTTAATCACACCATCAACATGTACTTTACATCAGAGGAAGGAATCTCTCTTGGGGTATGGTGAGTATTGGGTTCTTTTCCCCAGCATATAAGGCTAAGGTAAAGGAATAATACATGTTTTTTAATGATCTAATTAACTAGTCTGAGCTGGTGTGCTGTTTTCAACTCTTAAAGGCACACTGTCCCTGAAAGTCAGTGGAAGGAAGCACAAGGGAAGGACTTGGCATGGTACCAGAACACTTTAAGCAATGGCAAACCGGTTTTCATATATCTTCATGGAAACACGGGGAATAGGTATTATGAATAATGCATTTGAGTCTTTTTTTTGTTGGCTCCTGAGAAAGCACAGAGTAACATTTCCACACGACTAGACAAATGTGTTTTTTTTTCCTCCCCTGAAAAACACCATTATTTGTTTTGTTGTTTGTGAATCATTCCATCAGGGCAGCCACTCATCGGGTGGGAGTGGCAAAAGTGAGTGACCAGCAACACAAGAATATTCATTTGTGGCAGTATAATAAATATATTAAAGTTTCAGCGGCCATTATGATGACAAATAGGCCTTTTGTGTCAACAGGTATTGAGTGCACTTGGTTACCATGTGCTGGTGCCTGACTACAGAGGTTGGTGCTAATGAAGTTTTATAATTCTTGTTTTAAACAGGTTTTTCTTCTCTGTGCTTCTTTCCCTTGTTGAAGGAATACACAGCCTTCTCACATCAATTTCATATATGTCATGATCACTGTACAGCAGTGATGTGGTGCTTGATGAGTGGAGAGTTGCAAGGCAGTTACATGACAGCAGTTCAACCCTAGGTCAATAGCCCAGTGCAGCTTTCCCTCTTAGTGACTGCCACCTTGTGGCAGAAGGAAGCACCTGCGTGATATGTCAGTGAGTAGCACCTGATGATGTTAAACTCTGGCAGGGTTTGGAGATTCCTCTGGGGAGCCAACTGAGGCCGGACTGACCACTGATGCCCTCTTTGTGTACAACTGGGTCAAAAGACACTGTGGAGACAGCCTGGTTGTCATATGGGGACACTCTCTTGGCACTGGGTGAGTAAGAAACCACTTCCACTCTCCTCACTGTAGTCAATTTGTGCGCTGTATACTTCTGTTTTTGTAAAGGTCATCTCGGAGCTTTGCAGTTAATGATTGCTGCCCAGTTGATTTAATCTTTGGCAGTAAGTGTCAGCGTAGATGATTGATGAGCTGGAAAAATAGTCCCATGCAGAATCGCAAAGCCTCAGAAAACATGAATTTTACTCGACAAAAGGACACTCAATAACCACAGGTTTTAGATGGCATACTAAAACATCTACAGATAATAGTAAAATGTAATATTATGATTGTTGTAATTTATTTGTAGTTATAGACAAAATGAAGATGCTGATTCGCTTGTTCTTGACATCTCTGTGCAGTGTGTCCACTAACATTGCAGTAAAACTGCTTGAGCAAGGTAAGATTTTGCTACAAGTGAACTTTGAGTAATAGAAATTAGAAAGAAAATGACTTTCATGATCTTACAATGACAGCTGTTCTTGTTTCCAGATGTGGTTCTTGATGGTGTGATCCTTGAGGGTACATTTAACAGTGCTAGACAGGAAATTACAGAGCATTGTTTTACATGGGTAGGCTCATGGACAGTAACTACTTTTGATATTGGATTTGTTAATTTCCCAAAGCTGCTACTACATAACACACACATGTTTGAAATGTTTGTTGTTTTTCTTCCTGTTTGAAGTATTACTGGAAATTTCCAGGCACTGGGTACTTTTTCCCAGAGCCATGGGCGGAAAACAAGATTGTCTTTCCCAGTGAAGAAAAGTAAGATACTGGTTGCACCCGATTTCAAATATATATAAATAATATCAAACATTGACTTGAATATCGGGGGTTTAATGTGGTTTTTGTTTTGCAGTTTGAAGAAAATGAAAAGTCCAATACTTTTTCTTCATTCAAAGGACGATCACATGGTTCCCATTCGGGTAGTTGAGAAGGTTTGACTAATCTAACACAATGTAAACAAGTTCAAAGCTGATACGTTCTTCAGTAAAATGTTTAGTCGAGGACTGAACTTACCTTGACTTTCTCTCCCAGATGTACGAGGTAGCAGTGAAACACCAAAATGCAGAGCGAGTCAAAATGGTGTCATTTGACGGTTCACTGGGGTATCTGCACAACGGGCTGTACAGAGACCCTCATCTACCTGACATCTTACAGTAAGAAAACACATCAGTCACAAAGAAAACACAAAGTCTCAGGAAGGTCTAGAATTTAATAGTTATAAAGTGTGTTAAATTATTATATCCTAGATCATAAACAGGTAGGTCTTCATTATGTTAACATAAACTAAATGCCGTTTTCTCACACAAATCAATGTGTTTTTGTTTTTGAGGAAAATGCTTTGACAGTAATTTGTAATGTTTCCAGATCTGTCTTAATGTTTCTTCACGAGATATTACACCACTGTTTTAAAACTGCAAACAAGACCATTGTAGGACTGATTACTACTTCTGGTCCGAATTTATCGCAGTCCACTCAGCCTGTCAGTGGGAAGGAAAAATACATGTTTTATTGTATTTTTTTGTCGGTTAATTTGCGAGATAAAGTGGCATTGTGTGGGTTATTCTCTACAAGGCTACTTCACGTTGTCGTCATTTATGGCACAGAGGAAATTTAATGTGTCTGGGTTTAAAAAGATGTGTGGCTGGTTAAAACTGGTGCACGATAGTCAATAAGAAGCAGAGTGCACATTGTACAAGTATGACACTCGTGTTTCTTTCATTTTGAATTTATATAAACAGTTATTATAAGAACAACCAAAATAACAACATGTAATATACACATTATACACATGGGTTTTAATTATATTCTGACTGAGTACCTGTCTGTAAGTCGAATGGGATGCTTTATTTCTGTATCTCATCGTCACTATTTTTCCTCTGCAGGAAGTTTGTGTTGTCATTGCAACGTGGGAAAGAAGAGTGAAACAGAAAAGCCATGTTTCAGATGCACACCACTGATTTATTTTCATCATTCCAAAGCTTTATCATTACTACTGCATTTGAGTTGCATACTTTTATTTTAAAATCAAGAATGTCTATTAAAGGGGAATTCTGGTATTTTTCTGACCTGGGCCCTATGTTTATGAATGTGGGTATATGTGAATGGTACTTGTATAGTAAGTTTCATAAATGGTCCAGTAGATCGCTCATTTACTCTTGCTCTCCTGTCACAGCATCCATGCATATGTACTGTACACCTTGCCCTGACAATCAGGTTTTCTCCAAATATTGTCCTTGTGTATATGTATGCGTGAATTTTTATTATTATTATTATTATTATTTTACGAGTATCAGTGAAGCATCACAGCCGAGCAGAAACATAGCTGTGAGTCACAGAGGAGAGGGGAGAGCTGTGCTGTTACCCCCCTGGTAATGTTTCCAGACTCTTAAAATAACTATCTGAGCCACTTATTGGCGAAAACAAACACTTTTTATGGAGGTATAACTATAAATAATAGTGATTCCCCCGTAAAATTATACTGCAGCCACTACTGGACACTGCAGTCCAGTAGATCGCCTTATGAAACTTTTTGTAAGTCCTATTCACGTACACACACATTTAGAAACATAGGGCCCAGGTCGAAAACCCCTTTAATTTAATACAGCATGTTTCATTGTCAGCATTTGTTAGTTATTTAATTTTCTGCTGATTTAATTGTCTTATGTGAATCACATTGAACCACACAAACCTCTATGAAAGGTGGAATAGAAGTAAGGTTTGATCATTGAATGAATGGAAACATTGTTCACTTGCAAATGCTTGTTTTAATAAACATGTGTACACAGTTATTAACAACTATTTACATAATTATATATTTAGATTTAGATAAACGTATTAAGCGCCGATGCTTTGCGAACTTAGTTAGCAGTGACATGATATTCTATAGAGTATTCATATAGTATATTTCAGTTTCAGACTATATAGTGCATTTTATAAAAAATACATTTTTGACATTCTGTCACCAAGGTTCAACATTTACATGAAAACATAGTGACTACAGAGTAGCTACATGCACATTTAGTTCCTGTATACATATTCATATTTATCTGATAATTTAATTACTTTTAATTATATTAAAACTCACACTTCCATGCACTTTTAAAGCTCAGAACTCGGAGAGTAAAATAATATGATCACTGTCCCTTTGGAGATGTTTTCATTCCTTTTTGATATATGATCACAGGGGATTTGGTAACAGAATGACCTATTCACATACACTCAGTGATGCCTCTATGAAAATGTAATTGTTTTAAAGGTATTTACCAAGTGCTGGTAAACAGAGCAAATATGTTTTAACACAGCTTTTTCAAACATCCTAGTTTTACCTCCATTATTTGACTTTGCTCACATAAATTATTCCACACAAAAAAACCCAGAAACTGCCAGGGTCACAATTATTAGCCCCCTTAAGACCTGACATTTTGTTGAGCCTTTTGCACAAAACACTGCTGTGCTTGTGCAATTGTGTGCCTAACTTTGTAATGCTCAACACCAGGTTAAAACTGAGGATTCTCTCCAAATTTACACAGTATACAATATTCAGCAAGGGTTTGACAGTTGTCACCTGAGAAAGTTTCATGCCAAAAACAAAATCAATCAGTCTAGACTTTAGAAAAGGGATTGTTGATCGCAAAGCAGGAGAAGGGATATACAAAGACATCAAAGTGCTTCCAAGTGTCAAGAACTAAAGTGAGAAGCATCATCGAGAAATTCAAAGAGATCCTGACAATACAGAACAAGCCTGACAGAGGAAAGATTTCAAACACTCTGTTTGATAACTTTGTGTCCACTCTTAGGCCTCATCGAATAGTGAATAGAGCCATTTGTGTTGTGTGATCGGGTTTCATGCACCAGCTCTGTCAGGACTCTGAGCTGAAGCCTGTCTTAGCAGTCAGATGACGTGGCTGAAGGTTGCGGATGAAGCGTCGACAGAGTTTCTTTATTAACCGCTCAGTTAATCGCGTTCCGCGCTGGTTGGGCAGCTTGCGTCACGTGACTCGTATTAGCCAATAAGGCGTGCGCGCGGTGAGCGGACATGAAAGCGCTTACGCCATATGCGTACGAAGCGCATCCCTAAAATTCGACTCTGTCATACAACCAGGAAGAAGGTGGAATAGCCCCGCAAAGCTAACATCCCCAGTCTTTCTGCACACTTTCTCCGAAAATAATGGGATCCTGCAGGTGGAAGGTGGTAGCGGCGGCGTTCCTCGCTATACTGGGCTCTTTATTACCTGTTGACGCAGATGAACACGAACACACGGTAAGACAGCGCCGGAGAGACCGACTGGAAAAAGGGGGAGCCTTGAAAATAATGGACGTTTGTGCTCAGTACAACCAGCTAACAGTAGCCGCAGCGGCTAGCTGTACACGGGAAAATACATTAGAGACATGACACGGTGACAGCATAGACCCGTCGGACTGTTTAATGATAACTGGCGAGCTTTCAAACATGGAGATATTCATTTGGATAGATAACATGTCACCTCTTATCGGCCTTAAGTGTGCTAATGGGCAACGGTTGCCTGTTAGCTTGTTAGCACGTCTTCCACACTGGTTCTCTTAAGCATTCCTTCAAGCACCGGCGGAAAGTGCACTCAAGTTAAGCTCCATAGCCGCAGTCACGTCATAAACCAACACATGATCACAAACACAATGAGTGCCTCAACAATATAGCGGTGTGGGATTCGTGAAACACGATTGCGCTAACGTCAAGACTGCATCGTATGTTTTATTAGCTTTTGAAACACCGGTTAAACCATGTCAGGGCCTCTCGGTGTCTTTTTCTTCTCAACTCGATGCTGAAGCCTCAGTTACAACCAATTAACGTGTTTATTAACTGTGTTATACTGTGTTCTTCGCACAGCTCTACTGTTAAATTGTCTGAAAATGATATCGATGAAGAAATTTGCGACATCCGTTCACGAACCTTACAAAAACTACAAGTACTACAATAATATTGTCAATACATAATTGTGTTCAAGATAATAGGACGTGTATGAATGTTCTCATCGTCCCATGTTTACCAGTGATAACAGTATAGTTGCGCTCCATTCCATTTGGCATGCAATACTTGAATTAGAGTTACGCTGACTAAGACCTCAGATGGTTAAGTTTCCTCATGTTTGCATAGATTTTAATGGACTACCGTTTCCTCCCGGATTCAGCTTTAGAGGCAAAGTTACTCGTCACTATGACGAGTCATTAAAGTGTAGACCCACTGATCAAGTCAAATGTTGCTATGTGTGCCTTGTAAACAATGAATAAAGTGTCATAAGTGGTTAAAGTTGGCTAAAGCCAAGCCATTTTCTTGTAGAAAGTAAAGTAACCACTATGAAACCAGCACGACAAGCAGAACTGGTGTGACATTCCTGGGCTACCTATTAAGAAGAGTCTTTTGACTCTTTACAGTACAAAGATAAGGAGGAGGTTGTGCTATGGATGAACACAGTGGGGCCTTACCACAATCGTCAGGAGACGTACAAGTACTTCTCTTTGCCGTTCTGCGTGGGATCCAAGAAAACCATCAGTCATTACCATGAAACACTGGGAGAAGCTCTGCAGGGAGTGGAGCTGGAATTCAGCGGCCTAGACATCAAGTTCAAAGGTACTTTCTACTGTCACACTGACCTCCATCTGTGGAGCACCCATGAACTCTTGGCTGGGCTGTTTTTCAGCTGTCACTGAGTATCTGTATCTATACGTATTCTATTCCGCGACACTGTTTTGTCATATCTTATGATGTCCTGTTTTTGATCCACGTAGATGAAGTGATGCAGACGACATACTGTGAAATTGACCTGGATAAAGCCAAGCGGGATGCCTTTGTCTATGCTATAAAGAACCACTACTGGTACCAAATGTACATAGATGACCTGCCCATCTGGGGTAAGAGATGCTTAATTTCCATTTAAAATATTTTTAAGAAATGTGTAAATTGTAAAAGATGTTTGTGCTGTTATTTGGAGTTTTACTCGTATATACCCTGGCTTTGTCTGTATGTTGCAGTTAATCGTTTGACTGTGAAGTGCCCTCTACACTAAGAGGGATATATATATGAGTCATTGTAATTTAGCTCGTATCAAGCTGTCGGTGTTACCTCTCTCATATGGTCGTAGTTTGGACAGTAGTGCCACTCCTACCTTTGCACAAACATTACTCTGTAAGCTGGTGTTGGCTGTGGGTGGATCACTGACATTTGCTCAGATGGTAACACTCCCTTTATATATTCTATACTTGCCTATTATTGACAATAAATAAATATGGACTTTAACCTCACATCCGGGTTGTAAGCCTGGTAGCTGAACCAGTGCATGTAATGTATGAGACATGGAGCTCAGTAACAGCAGATCTGTAGTTTTTCCAATTTCTTACAGTAATCACACTATTTCAGTGTCTTAATTGTGTTTTATATCATCTGAGGTGAGTTTGATAAACTGAAAGGAACCCTTACATGCCAAGATATTTTACATTTTCTATTTGTTACAGTCCTATAGCACTATTCAACACTAGAAATTTCATCCTAATGGTAACATAGTTGAAACAAGAGCTCTCCAAAACTAATTCAGTAATAATGAAAAATTGTGACCTTCATGAATGTGGGATTTTGCACGGTTGCTGTCTTACACTGTGATAGTTCAAATGAGTTCTAGCTAATACATGGCCAACTGAGAGTATTTCACCCCAGATAATTTGTACTGGTATTTTCGTTGTGCTATAATACAGTGTTTTAGTGTTGTATTCAGTAGCAGAAGGAAAGAAGGGATTTATGCTGTACATTTTCACAAATTGTTGTTTTAATGTCGATTTGACTATTTCGTATTGAACTGATTTTCTCAGTGAGATATTGTTAATAATGGATGTCAGGAACAGTGGTGGACAACAGCTGAAACCTTAATCTGACAACAACAGACGAATACAAATGATGCTGTCTGAAAGTTAACATGCTGTGTAGCAAGTGACCTTTGTTGGCATTTTCACATCCTGATTATTTGATTGATATAATTGGAGGCTCAGTGTTTACATATGTCCAAATGAAGCCTTCTGTTCAATTTGTTTTAGGTATTGTTGGTGAGGCCGATGAAAATGGAGAAGATCATTACCTGTGGACGTACAAGAAACTGGAGATTGGTTACAATGGCAACAGAATTGTTGACGTAAATCTGACCAGTGAGGGGAAAGTCAGACTTGTGCCAAACACCAGAATTCAAATGTCCTATTCTGTAAGTACTGCACGACCTCCTTTGTGCCTTTTCTTTTATAAAGTTTTAAATTGTATTCTTGATAAAACACTGTAATTTTTCTCATTGCAGGACTAATAAAGGAACATTTTATAGTGTTATTATTTGATCTGTAACATGGTCTTTTTTTGAATAGAAGAATGAGGAAATGTCAATCTAAATACATCTTTACCATCACAGGTGAAGTGGAAGAAGTCGGATGTGAAATTTGAAGACAGATTTGACAAGTACCTCGACCCATCCTTCTTCCAGCACCGGGTGAGTTGAATATTATGGGTTTGGTTTTTCAGCTATTTGTGGTTCATCATAGCAGCCAATTTTATAATGAGCCCCAGGCATTTTGCAACAGAACACTTGTGTATGACCTTTCACGTGTTTCTTGTTGAGCCTTGTTCCACAATAGATTCGTAACAGTAACTTTTGGCTGATTGTTTAACTGTTGTTGCTAACATGGCAGGAATACAGCTGATCCGCAAAGAGGAAGATTCCCTTACTTTTAGAGTGTGAATTTTGCAGCTACAGATGGAACGAAAACGTTTTTCCTGCCCTGACTTGTACACGTAGTCATTCATATTTTATTCTCTTTATTACTGTTTCAGATTCATTGGTTCTCCATCTTTAACTCCTTCATGATGGTCATTTTCCTGGTGGGTCTGGTGTCCATGATTCTAATGAGGACACTCAGAAAGGATTATGCCAGATACAGCAAAGAGGAGGAAATGGATGACATGGTAAGTCAGTAACTTGCTCATTTGCTTGTGACTAAATGAGAAAAAGTTAATTGCTCAATGCAGATTTTTGAACTGGTGTGTTTTTTTATATGATTCACCGTCTCATTGTCTCACTGTCTCATTCTGTCACTGTGTACCAACAGGACAGAGACCTGGGAGATGAATATGGGTGGAAGCAAGTGCATGGCGATGTGTTTCGGCCATCAAGCCACCCACTGATCTTCTCTTCACTTATTGGCTCTGGCTGCCAGATCTTCTCCGTCTCCCTCATCGTCATCATTGTCGCTATGGTAGAGGATCTGTACACAGAGTGAGTAATGGGGAGCATATTGCCTGGTTCTAGTTTAATTTTACAATTATGAGGTGGGGTCAGATTTTTTGCCAAGTGAAGCTCAAATATATGGCTTAATGTGGCTAATGCTGTTTCTCTCTCTATCCCCCTCTCCAGGAGAGGATCCATGCTGAGCACAGCCATATTTGTTTACGCTGGCACCTCCCCTGTCAATGGCTACTTTGGTGGAAGCTTGTATGCAAAACAAGGAGGTAATAAAAGAAAACAGTCATACCTAAATTTTTTTCTTGAACTGCTTTCCTGTATATGTGCCGTTGCTTTGATGTAGACTTACTTCCTCACATTATGCTATGTGCTTTGTTTCAATGACACAGGCAGAAGATGGATTAAACAAATGTTCATCGGAGCCTTCATGATCCCAGCCATGGTGTGCGGGACTGCCTTCTTCATCAACTTCATTGCTATCTACTACCACGCCTCCAGAGCCATCCCATTTGGCACCATGGTGCGTTTGACACAGCAGTTCCTCCCTAAAAGAAAAAAAACACAATTATGAACAACAACTTCTGAGACGAGTCAAGTTTATATGTGTGACACTGCTGCACTGTGGCCGAAGCACTTGATTAATCAGTCATGGAGCTGATGAATAACTGAGGCAATGATAAATGGAGGGTGCTAAATCATAAATATTAAAACTCAAGTGCAAACGTGTACATATTTATGGTTCAGGAATTTGAAAACAAAAATATAAAAAGACATAAATGCATACCACTGGAATCCAGTCAGTGCACTTCTACATTTCTGAAATATAGCTACAGTACCCCCCCCCCCCCCAAACTGGCTCTAAAACAGTTAACTTTCTTAATGACAAACAGCTGTTCGAAAGTATCAAGTGTTGAAATCATACCACAAAGAAGCCCTTTTCCAACCGTATCAGCCTGAGCTGGAATACATAAGTTGTTCTGTCCAAATCTGACAATAGAATTTGTCTCTAATTTAGTGAGTATTTGTGTTTTTGGCTACAAGCAACAGAAATCTGGGTATGAAGAGATCCAGCACCACACTGAACAGTTTCAACAATTAAGGACAATTATTTTTTTGGGTATTTTCCCACAGGTTGCAGTTTGCTGTATCTGCTTCTTTGTCATCCTGCCGTTAAACCTCGTGGGAACAATTTTGGGAAGGAATCTGTCAGGCCAGCCAAACTTCCCCTGCCGAGTTAATGCTGTGCCGAGACCCATCCCAGAGAAGAAATGGTAGGTGTGGCCCAAAGCAGACGGGGTCAGTTCAGTCTCTGATTACAGTAATCTGTTAGTAATGTGTCTTGATGGCACGAGAGCAGACCTGGAAACTGAAATACTGAAATACCCTCAGCCTGCCATTACTCACAGACCATGTTAAGTAAAACTTCAATGTTTTCAATGTACAATGATAACAAACATAAAGAAAACAATCAGCGGATTGAAATGTTAACACCGTGCTTTTAAACGCTGTTTTATACTCTGTATTTATTGTTGCAGAGGGAAGTGTAATGAGTGATCAGTGGGCATTGTGGTTTTTGCTCTTAATGTATGAAGTTAATGCAAAGTGTTTTTCGGACCCTGTGTTCAAGTGTTTGATGTCAGGTCTGGTGCACAAAGTGGCTCTGCTGTCTGCACAAACTCTTTGGATAATGAAAAATAACAAAGCAATAAGCTACAAGTAGATTAACATTTACAACCTCCTGCCAAGCTCCGTGGCCAGCTGCCAGCAGGACATGGTAGATGTGACTCAGCTCTGCTCCCAGACTTTGCTTGAATTTCCAGTCTATATTTCCTTTTTTTTGTGCTCAAAGCATAATAAGTCATGTATCTCCTGCCCTGAAGGGGACAGTGGCTGTGTGACATAAAAGCTCATATTCATTTGCCGAATCTCATGTTTGCACAGGTTCATGGAGCCTGCTGTCATTGTCTGCCTGGGAGGAATCCTTCCATTCGGCTCCATATTCATTGAGATGTAAGTCTGCGCAGTGATATTGATGGATTCGTACAACATTAACTGGAGATGGCAGCCATGGTGATATGTTTACTGTCTTCATTCTTCAGGTATTTCATCTTCACATCTTTTTGGGCCTACAAAATCTACTATGTGTACGGCTTCATGATGCTGGTCCTGGTTATTCTGTGCATCGTGACAGTGTGTGTCACCATCGTGTGTACGTACTTCCTGCTCAACGCTGAGGATTACAGATGGTGAGTGTGTCTGTATTTATTTGCCCAAATATCAGCCGTGATGTTTGTGTATCATTATCACGCCAACATTTCTACACAAAAATATGTTTATTATTGTGGGGGGAAAACGGTTTTTATTCCATTGGATATTCTTTTTAAGCATAAGCATTGGCGAGGTGTGCAGTTGGTGTGACGGGATGGGCTCAAGGTGGAGGTGAGGTTACGTCAGGGATCATCTCAGAGCCCCTTCTTGTTTGCAATGGTGATGGAAGGGTTGACAGGTGAGGTCAGGCAGGAGTCTCTGTGGACCATGTTGTTTGCAGATGATATTGTAATCTGTAGTGAGAGTACGAGGCAGGTGGAAGAGTGGAGAGGTGGAGGTCTGCACTGGAGAGAAGAGGAATGAAGGTGTGTGAATGACAGTCAGACAGGTGGTGCGGTGAAGATGCAAGGAGTAGACGGTGCAAAGCAATTGATGGTGCACAAGAGAGGTAGAAGAAGAGAGTGCAGGCAGGAGACGAGTGTCAGAGGTGATGTGTGAAGAGAAGGTCTAGAAGATGTTAGATAGACCTGCTATGATGTATGGTTTGGAGATGGTGGCACTGTCTAAAAGACAGGAGGTGGAGCTGGAGATGCTGAGATTTTTGTTGGGGGTGATGTACACATTTGAAGGACAGCTCAGGTTGAATGGTTTGGAAATAAAGTAAGAGAGTCAAGGTTGCGATGGTTTGGTCACGTGCAGAGAGAGGCAGGATGTTGAAGATGGAGCTGCCAGGCAGGTGGAAAAGAGCAAGACCACAGAGAAGGTTCATGGATGTTGTGAAGGAGGACATGAGGACAGTTGGTGTAACAGATGAGGAGACAAGGGAGAGGACAAGATGAAGGCAGATTATCCGCTGTGGCGACCCCTAAAAGGAGAAGCCCGAAGAAGCGTATTTTTATCATTCCCAGTTAAATCCTGCATCATGAGTTAAGAGAATACATTTAAAATAATGTGTGAAATCATACAGCAGATGGATAGAATATATTTTCATTCAGTTTCACTGGCTCATCATGTAAAACAAAACAATAAATAAAATGTATAAATGAAGTGTGTATCTGTATAACACATAATTAGCATAGCATACTTACTGATAGTCGTCAGTGGCGCCGCTGTCGTCATTGACCACAAATGCAATAAAAGTGCATTAAGTTGCTGATTGAGCCTTGAACTGTGACTCACCTTTGTTTTATTTTTGTCTCTTTCAGGCAATGGACAAGCTTCCTCTCTGCAGCATCCACTGCTGTCTACGTTTACATGTACTCCTTTTACTACTATTTCTTCAAAACAAAGTGAGTTTCAGTCTTCTTTAAACACACACTCGCATTAACCCACATGCAACCTCGGGGTGTTTTTATGGCTTTTCATCTTTTATTTTTTGATCATTTCTCTGTGTTATGCATATGGCATGAAATGTGCCTCAGGTTTGCATTGTTGTTATATTTCTGTTCCCATTAATAATGTACTATGTAAAACAAATAATTACATTCTTTACCTTATGTTAAGCATCATCACTGCTACCCATTACAGACTCTATTTTTTTCTTCCCCCATCATTAGGGCATTAAATCATATTCACCATGTTATTATTATGCTTTCATTCTGATGTACTGGGCTCTGATTTATAACTTGTCTTCATCATTTTGACCCATTTTCTTCCACTTGGCATGGATGCTAGTTTCCTGGTAATCCAGCAGGTGGCGGTATTGTATAATAAATGTGATGTGATGATGAATGGATGGTAAACTTCTGACACTACACAAATTATATTATTAATACACATCAAAAAACACAGTGTTGTACGTAAACAATAACATTATATTATTACGTAGTACATGGAAAATATTTAATATTTTCTGTTTTGTATGTCAAAAATTATAATTGCATTTGGAAAACTTTGCATTTGCAGGGTAAAGAAAATGTTATGTTTTTGATGATCTTTTTTAACCCATTGAAAGTGGAAAAAATCAATTTCTGAAGAATCAAAACTGATTTGTCACCTGTTGTTTATGATGTATTACAGGATGTACGGCCTGTTCCAGACGTCCTTCTACTTTGGGTACATGGCCGTGTTCAGCACTGCTCTAGGAATCATGTGTGGTGAGTCCTGCGTCTGATATGAAGTGTCACTTCACCGTCTTATATTGTTGTGACAAACATTTACTTCTCATGTATGTACCCGTTTGTAGCCCAAGTCGCAGCCTAGAAAGTCAAATGTGTTAGAAAGTCATATATATATGTATGTATATATATATATGTGTATGTATATATATACGTGTATGCATGTATGTATATATATATATACATATGTGTGTATATATATATATGTGTGTATATATATATATATATATATATATGTGTGTGTATATATATGTGTATATATATATATATATGTGTATATATGTGTATATATGTATACGTGGGTGTGTATATGTGTGTATATATATTTATATGTATATGTGTATAGTCTGAACAATAATAATAATATATTTATATGTGTATATATATCACGTTCTAACACATTTGACTTTTTTTTAAATATATTTATAGATATTTGTATATAATATATACGCATATATATCTATATGTATGTCTATATCTGTATGCATTTAGACACTGTGGATGGATCTAACAAATTGCCGTGTCATCAAATGTACAGGACATTCCCCTGAATGATTTACATATATGTATGTTTGATATGTGGTTTCTATTTCACTCTCATAATCTCAAGTCTGTACATTTTGTCACACACACACACACACACAGATCTTTGCTCATTAACTCCATTCATACTGATTCTCCGTCTCCCACGTACTTGAAAGCATGTGGAGCTTTCTACTCTCTGCACTTGCTTCCACATGCAGCCAAGTGGATCTGTTTATTATCTGGCTGCTTATTCTGTAAAACTGTGCTATTCTCTGCTTAGCTTTAGTGTCTAACTAGTGTGATAACTTTAGTGATAACTCTTCTCTCCTGTGACGGATTTACCTGCAGAGTGAGAGGTCTGTGATTTCCCAGTTCCCCTGTAAAGAAACTCACTGAGCACATTTGTTTTCCAGGTGCCGTTGGATACATGGGAACAAGTGCCTTTGTGAGGAAGATCTACACAAATGTGAAAATTGACTAAGACGCAGAATGCAGAAACACAGGGATAAATAATGGATTTGCCAATGACGGCGGGCACAAGTCATACTTTATTACTTTTCTTTCTTGCAAAGAGATTGTGAGAATCTCACTTTGTACAATGTAGTTTTTCCATTTTTCTGAATGAAATTTTAACGCCGCAACTCGAAAGAGAGCAAGAGTTTAATCCGCGGCGGAGCTATCAAACACAAGGTTCTGTTTTTATCTATTGCTTTCAAACAAATGTTGGGGCGAGTGTTAAAGGCTGACATGGCTTCTCCTTAAAAACCCAATCTCACCGGAAACCAGAGAGAATAAATGTTCATTGATGGAATTGTGTAGCTCTCTTCAGTGAAGAGGCCTAAGTGTATGGAAAAGCCTTTGTTCTATTGCGTCAGAATAATGAGAGAGTTGGGTTTGTGCCCTTAGGTTTGTTCTGACTTGATTTCTATTTTGTATTTGCAACCGCGTTCAAAATACTGCATCACTGTTGGGTATTTTGGTTCAGATCCACCTTCACTGCAGAAGTAAATCACGTGAGAATCATTCCCCCATTTTGACGATTCTTAATCCCCCGTTACAGTAGCAGTCCATCCAGTTTTATTTTAGTCCTGCTGTAGTTTACTGTACAGACGAGAACAGAGGGACTGATCGATGGTTGAGGTACAGTAATTAAGACCCCAATTTTGTTTTTTGTTCTTTTTTTAAATGGATGTTTGATGTGATCCCATTTCCCTGTTAAGTCTTCTGTTTCTTAATGTTTGGGTTTGAATGAAGTCTACTTGTAAAGATAATATATGGATTGGGGGGAGTGTATATAACCTTAATGTACCTTTAGATGTAGATCCCAAATGTATTTTCGTTGTACAGATTTACTACAGGGTTTTTTTTAATGAATCATTCTTGGGTTGGTTTTTTTTCCGTTCGGTGCTTGGAGTGGGGCTGGTGGCGCTGTTACATCTTGCCTGAAATTGCATGAACTTTTCACCAAAAAAAAAAAAACATCTTGATCAAACGTCCACTGCAGTCAGTGTTGTTTTTTTTGTTTAGCGTCCTCTCGTCTCAGAATGTCACGGAGCATTTTTTGACGACCCCGTACTCGTACTTGTGGACACTCTTCATACTTTGATTTCCTGTTTTTATTTAAAGCTTGAAAAAGGCTCAACATCTTAGGTAAGCCACCCCCCCCCCCCCCCCCATGTTCATTCTGTTGCCTAACCTAAAACATCGTTTGTGAATGTCCAAAAGGGAATGAGGCGTTGGCTTTGTTTCCGCAAAACTGTACAAAGTGAAGATTATGTACAATTAAAACTAGATGTTTTCATGACCACACACACACACACACACACACACACACACAGTGCTGCGGAGTGTTTCCAATGCTTTTCCATTTTGTGTAAATACAGTACGTTCCCTACTTGTACGAGAAGTGGCAATGCCTTTTCTTTTTCTAACTTCCAGTTTTCCCCCACTGAAGTTGATTTTGGCACCTCATGTTGTGTACCAATGTCTGATTAGACATTTTGAACCTGCATATTAACTTGCTGTAAAAAGAGAAAATAAACATGTTTATGTACAGGGGTTATTAAGTGTGGTTTGGACTTTGAGGGTAAATATTAACTGATTTATTAAGAGAGGCGCTTGCATACAGTGACCTACTGTACATGTGTATCACAGTCACACAAACACACAGTAGTGCAGTTCAGTGTCTGTAATGGAGCAGCTGAGGTGATTACATTAATCAGCCATGAATAACACTCAAGTGTTTGTTACCACAAACCTGCGCATGAATCAAAACAGAGCTGTCCTTTATAAAGAATAGATTTATTAGAGTATTCAGCCGAGTGTGATTAAATACAAATTGAAGAGTAAATTTAAAGAGTTTCATTTATCTGTACATTGATCGTTTTGTCGGTTTACTTTGTTCAAAGTACTCCTTGGATCCCTGCGGTGTTGGTTTGATCTGAAAAACAGATAAAGCAACATTAAGTTCAATGAATTATCAGGTTTCCACTGCATCTGACTCCTAGAAGGAAGACGTATCTCCAAATTAAGTTTTCTGTAAACTACATCCACACTAATGCATTTTAGTTTTAAAAAAAACATGGTTTTGCATGTGTTGCTGGAGTCATGTGACCAGAAGATATAACCCTGATATAGCCTCCCATTTTTATTATATATTAATAAATGGGAGACCGCAGCATTTCCAAAGTTCTTTGGCTTTAGTGGCTTGAAGTGTAGTGTGAAAGTAGCATTAGTTCTTCCTCTTTAAACTAAACTGTGCTGTGGATGGATGTGGCCTCAAACCACTTGTAAATAAATAATGTGAAAACTGCACAGTGAAAGTGTGAAATACATAATTCAACAACAGGTGCCAATGGGAACATTGATATCTTTGAAGAAGGACACATTGAAATGCTATTAGTGTGTGGCAGACGAGTGAACTCACTGTTGGGGACTTGGGGGTCCAGCTGGCCGGACACACTTCACCGTGAGTCTCCACGAACTGGAACGCCTTCACCAGACGAAGGGTCTCTTCTACACTGCGGCCCACGGGCAGGTCATTCACACTCATGTGTCTCACCACTCCAACTGGATCAATGATGAAAAGGCCCCTAAAGGACAAGAATAACCAAAAATGAAACCATCACCTTTCATTCATTTCCAACCACTTTATCCTTAATCCTCTTGAGGACAGCAGGGAGAGCTGAAGCCATTTCCAGCTGACATAGGGTGAAAAGTCAGGACAGGGAACAGATCGTCAATCCATCAAAGGACCAAAACTCTGCAAGTTTGGTTCTAATCTAAAGTCATCTATAATCAAGCGACAAAAATGTCATGAACTTCCACTGTACACATAAATGAGCATAAAAAAGATTTTATGTTACTTATATTTATGTTAACCCCTTGAAAATATAAATAAAAGATTTAAAGATGACGAGTATTACTGTATGATTATTATACTGTGCTGTTGGTGACAAAAATCACACAGAACAAACAAATAACCTCAATGGACAAAAACATTTTTTTAAGCCACCAGCAACACTGATTAAGAGACAAAATTGAAATAATAAAAAACAAAATGTCTGATGGTCTCATGTTAGATAAACACGACCGACAGTGGCAGAGGATATTTCTCACAACTCCAAAAATGCTTCTAATAATGTTATATTACAAACAAATATACCAGTGAATTGTGATGTGAAGTTATGTTGAAATCCATGTAAAGTCCAAAATGTGACAAAAATCAATTGGTCAAATTTTGGACGACATACTATACTATGACTATTTGGTCAAAATTTGGACGAAATACTATACGATGACTTTTTGGTCACATTTTGGACGAAATACTATATTAAGACTTTTTGGTCAAATTTTGGACAACATACTATACTATGACTTTTTTGTCAAATTTTGGACAACATACTATACTATGACTTTTTGGTCAAATTTTGGACGACATACTATAGTATGTCATTTTTGTCAAATTTTGGACGACATACTATACTATGACTTTTTTGTCAAATTTTGGACGACATACTATACTATGACTTTTTGGTCAAAATTTGGACAACATACTTTAGTGTGACTTTTTGGTCAAATTTTGGACGACATACTATAGTATGTCATTTTTGTCAAATTTTGGACGACATACTATACTATGACTTTTTGGTCAAATTTTGGAGGACAAACTATACTGTGACTTTTTTGTCAAATTTTGGACGACATACTATAATATGACTTTTTTGTCAAAATTTGGACGACATACTTTAGTATGTCATTTTTGTCAAATTCTGGACGACATACTATAGTATGACTTTTTGGTCAAATTTTGGACGACATACTATAGTATGTCATTTTTGTCAAATTTTTGACGACATACTATACTATGACTTTTTGGTCAAAATTTGGACGACATACTAAAGTATGTCATTTTTGTCAAATTTTGGACGACATACTATAGTATGTAATTTTTGTCAAATTTTGGACGACATACTATACTGTGACTTTATGGTCAAAATTTGGACGACATACTATAGTATGTCATTTTTGTCAAATTTTTGACGACATACTATACTATGACTTTTTGGTCAAATTTTGGACGACATACTATAATATGACTTTTTTGTCAAATTTTGGACGACATACTATAGTGTGACTTTTTGGTCAAATTTTGGACGACATACTATACTATGACTTTTTTGTCAAAATTTGGACGACATACTTTAGTATGTCATTTTTGTCAAATTTTGGACGACATACTATACTGTGACTTTTTTGTCAAAATTTGGACGACATACTTTAGTATGTCATTTTTGTCAAATTTTGGACTACATACTATACTATGACTTTTTTGTCAAAATTTGGACGACATACTTTAGTATGTCATTTTTGTCAAATTTTGGACTACATACTATAGTATGTCATTTTTGTCAAATTTTGGACGACATACTATACTATGACTTTTTGGTCAAATTTTGGACGACATACTATAATATGACTTTTTTGTCAAAATTTGGACAACATACTTTAGTATGACTTTTTGGTCACATTTTGGACGAAATACTATATTAAGACTTTTTGGTCAAATTTTGGACAACATTCTATATCACGACTTTTTGGTCAAATTTTGGACAACATTCTATATTACGACTTTTTGGTCAAATTTTGGACGACATTCTATACTATGACTTTTTTGTCAAATTTTGGACAACATACTATACTGTGACTTTTTGGTCAAATTTTGGACGACATACTATACTATGACTTTTTGGTCAAAATTTGGACAACATACTATAGTGTGACTTTTTGGTCAAATTTTGGACGACATACTATATTAAGACTTTTTGGTCAAATTTTGGACAACATTCTATATCACGACTTTTTGGTCAAATTTTGGACAACATTCTATATTACGACTTTTTGGTCAAATTTTGGACGACATTCTATACTATGACTTTTTTGTCAAATTTTGGACAACATACTATACTGTGACTTTTTGGTCAAATTTTGGACGACATACTATACTATGACTTTTTGGTCAAAATTTGGACAACATACTATAGTGTGACTTTTTGGTCAAAATTTGGACAACATACTTTAGTGTGACTTTTTGGTCAAATTTTGGACGACATACTATAGTATGTCATTTTTGTCAAATTTTGGACGACATACTATACTATGACTTTTTGGTCAAATTTTGGAGGACAAACTATACTGTGACTTTTTCGTCAAATTTTGGACGACATACTATAATATGACTTTTTTGTCAAAATTTGGACGACATACTTTAGTATGTCATTTTTGTCAAATTCTGGACGACATACTATAGTATGACTTTTTGGTCAAATTTTGGACGACATACTATAGTATGTCATTTTTGTCAAATTTTTGACGACATACTATACTATGACTTTTTGGTCAAAATTTGGACGACATACTAAAGTATGTCATTTTTGTCAAATTTTGGACGACATACTATAGTATGTAATTTTTGTCAAATTTTGGACGACATACTATACTGTGACTTTATGGTCAAAATTTGGACGACATACTATAGTATGTCATTTTTGTCAAATTTTTGACGACATACTATACTATGACTTTTTGGTCAAATTTTGGACGACATACTATAATATGACTTTTTTGTCAAATTTTGGACGACATACTATAGTGTGACTTTTTGGTCAAATTTTGGACGACATACTATACTATGACTTTTTTGTCAAAATTTGGACGACATACTTTAGTATGTCATTTTTGTCAAATTTTGGACGACATACTATACTGTGACTTTTTTGTCAAAATTTGGACGACATACTTTAGTATGTCATTTTTGTCAAATTTTGGACTACATACTATACTATGACTTTTTTGTCAAAATTTGGACGACATACTTTAGTATGTCATTTTTGTCAAATTTTGGACTACATACTATAGTATGTCATTTTTGTCAAATTTTGGACGACATACTATACTATGACTTTTTGGTCAAATTTTGGACGACATACTATAATATGACTTTTTTGTCAAAATTTGGACAACATACTTTAGTATGACTTTTTGGTCACATTTTGGACGAAATACTATATTAAGACTTTTTGGTCAAATTTTGGACAACATTCTATATCACGACTTTTTGGTCAAATTTTGGACAACATTCTATATTACGACTTTTTGGTCAAATTTTGGACGACATTCTATACTATGACTTTTTTGTCAAATTTTGGACAACATACTATACTGTGACTTTTTGGTCAAATTTTGGACGACATACTATACTATGACTTTTTGGTCAAAATTTGGACAACATACTATAGTGTGACTTTTTGGTCAAATTTTGGACGACATACTATACTATGTCTTTTTGGTCAAATTTTGGACGACATACTATAATATGACTTTTTGGTCAAAATTTGGACAACATACTTTAGTATGACTTTTTGGTCACATTTTGGACGAAATACTATATTAAGACTTTTTGGTCAAATTTTGGACAACATTCTATATCACGACTTTTTGGTCAAATTTTGGACAACATTCTATATTACGACTTTTTGGTCAAATTTTGGACGACATTCTATACTATGACTTTTTTGTCAAATTTTGGACAACATACTATACTGTGACTTTTGGTCAAATTTTGGACGACATACTATACTATGACTTTTTGGTCAAAATTTGGACAACATACTATAGTGTGACTTTTTGGTCAAATTTTGGACGACATACTATAGTATATCATTTTTGTCAAATTTTGGACGACATACTATACTATGACTTTTTGGTCAAAATTTGGACAACATACTATAGTGTGACTTTTTGGTCAAATTTTGGACGACATACTATCCTATGACTTTTTGGTCAAATTTTGGACAACATTCTATATCACGACTTTTTGGTCAAATTTTGGACAACATTCTATATTACGACTTTTTGGTCAAATTTTGGACGACATTCTATACTATGACTTTTTTGTCAAATTTTGGACAACATACTATACTGTGACTTTTGGTCAAATTTTGGACGACATACTATACTATGTCTTTTTGGTCAAATTTTGGACGACATACTATAATATGACTTTTTGGTCAAAATTTGGACGACATACTATAGTATATCATTTTTGTCAAATTTTGGACGACATACTATACTATGACTTTTTGGTCAAATTTTGGATGACATACTATACTATGACTTTTTGGTCAAAATTTGGACAACATACTATACTGTGACTTTTTGGTCAAATTTTGGACGACATACTATCCTGACTTTTTGGTCAAATTTTGGACGACATACTATAATATGTCATTTTTGTCAAATTTTGGACTACATACTATACTATGACTTTTTTGTCAAATTTTGGACAACATACTATACTGTGACTTTTTGGTCAAAATTTGGACGACATACTATATAGTATGTCATTTTTGTCAAATTTTGGACGACATACTATACTATGACTTTTTGGTCAAATTTTGGACGACATACTATACTATGACTTTTTGGTCAAAATTTGGACAACCTACTATAGTGTGACTTTTTGGTCAAATTTTGGACGACATACTATACTATGACTTTTTGGTCAAATTTTGGACGACATACTATAATATGACTTTTTGGTCAAAATTTGGACGACATACTATAGTATGTCATTTTTGTCAAATTTTGGACGACATACTATACTATGACTTTTTGGTCAAAATTTGGACAACATACTATAGTGTGACTTTTTGGTCAAATTTTGGACGACATACTATCCTATGACTTTTTGGTCAAATTTTGGACGACATACTATAATATGTCATTTTTGTCAAATTTTGGACGACATACTATAGTATGTCATTTTTGTCAAATTTTGGACGACATACTATACTTTGACTTTTTGGTCAAATTTTGGACGACATACTTTAATATGACTTTTTGGTCAAAATTTGGACGACCTACTATAGTATGTCATTTTTGTCAAATTTTGGACAACATACTATACTATGACTTTTTGGTCAAATTTTGGACGACATACTTTAATATGACTTTTTGGTCAAAATTTGGACGACATACTATAGTATGTCATTTTTGTCAAATTTTGGACGACATACTATCCTGACTTTTTGGTCAAATTTTGGACGACATACTATAATATGTCATTTTTGTCAAATTTTGGACTACATACTATACTATGACTTTTTTGTCAAATTTTGGACAACATACTATACTGTGACTTTTTGGTCAAAATTTGGACGACATACTATATAGTATGTCATTTTTGTCAAATTTTGGACGACATACTATACTATGACTTTTTGGTCAAATTTTGGACGACATACTATACTATGACTTTTTGGTCAAAATTTGGACAACCTACTATAGTGTGACTTTTTGGTCAAATTTTGGACGACATACTATACTATGACTTTTTGGTCAAATTTTGGACGACATACTATAATATGACTTTTTGGTCAAAATTTGGACGACATACTATAGTATGTCATTTTTGTCAAATTTTGGACGACATACTATACTATGACTTTTTGGTCAAAATTTGGACAACATACTATAGTGTGACTTTTTGGTCAAATTTTGGACGACATACTATCCTATGACTTTTTGGTCAAATTTTGGACGACATACTATAATATGTCATTTTTGTCAAATTTTGGACGACATACTATAGTATGTCATTTTTGTCAAATTTTGGACGACATACTATACTATGACTTTTTGGTCAAATTTTGGACGACATACTATACTATGACTTTTTGGTCAAAATTTGGACAACATACTATAGTGTGACTTTTTGGTCAAATTTTGGACGACATACTATACTATGACTTTTTGGTCAAATTTTGGACGACATAATATACTATGACTTTTTGGTCAAAATTTGGACGACATACTATCCTATGACTTTTTGGTCAAATTTTGGACGACATACTATAATATGTCATTTTTGTCAAATTTTGGACGACATACTATAGTATGTAATTTTTGTCAAATTTTGGACGACATACTATTCTGTGACTTTTTGGTCAAAATTTGGACGACATACTATAGTATGTCATTTTTGTCAAATTTTTGACGACATACTATACTATGACTTTTTGGTCAAATTTTGGACGACATACTATACTATGACTTTTTGGTCAAATTTTGGACAACATACTATACTATGACTTTTTGGTCAAATTTTGGACGACATACTATACTATGACTATTTGGTCAAAATTTGGACGACATACTATAATATGACTTTTTTGTCAAATTTTGGACGACATACTATACTATGACTTTTTGGTCAAAATTTGGATAACATACCATAGTGTGACTTTTTGGTCAAATTTTGGACGACATACTATACTATGACTTTTTTGTCAAATTTTGGACGACATACTTTAATATGACTTTTTTGTCAAAATTTGGACGACATACTATAGTATGTCATTTTTGTCAAATTTTGGACGACATACTATACTGTGACTTTTTGGTCAAAATTTGGACGACATACTATAGTATGACTTTTTGGTCAAAATTTGGACGACATACTATAGTAAGTCATTTTTGTCAAATTTTGGACGACATACTATACTATGACTTTTTGGTCAAATTTTGGACGACATACTATACTATGACTATTTGGTCAAAATTTGGACGACATACTATAATATGACTTTTTTTGTCAAATTTTGGACGACATACTATAGTAAGTCATTTTTGTCAACTTTTGGACGACATACTATACTATGACTTTTTGGTCAAATTTTGGACGACATACTATACTATGACTTTTTGGTCAAATTTTGGACGACACTATATATACTATGACTATTTGGTCAAAATTTGGACGACATACTATAATATGACTTTTTTTGTCAAATTTTGGACGACATACTATAGTATGTCATTTTTGTCAAATTTTGGACGACATACTATACTGTGACTTTTTGGTCAAAATTTGGACGACATACTATAATATGACTTTTTTGTCAAATTTTGGACGACATACTGTACTATGACTATTTGGTCAAAATTTGGACGACATACTATAATATGACTTTTTGGTCAAATTTTGGACGACATACTATACTACGACTTTTTGGTCAAATTTTGGACAACATACTATAGTATGTCTTTTTTGTGTGATTTTGGACGACATACTATATATACGCTTAGACATTTAACATACAAATTCTTTCCTTTTATTTACATAAAAGTAATGGCTATACTTCCAGCTTAGCTAGCGGATTTCATGAATACCAATGGCACGTTTGCTTCTGGCTTTAAACCTTGGATTTGTATATAAATGGCATAACCAAAGATCGTGAATACAGTAAGCTAAAAAGTATAATGACGTAATTAAAGGTGAAAATTATCATTTTGATGGTTTATTTAATTGACCGTGGCTATTAGTTTATATGTGTTGTTACAGGAATCATGTTGTTTTCTTGGACTTTTTTGCTTGATTTTCCATTCACTGATATACTGCTAATAATCATACATGTAAAATACAACATTTTGCTGTCACAGAACTGGGACATTTTATATATTATTGTCCAAGAAAATAAGGACAACATTAAGTACTTGATTAAAAGAAATAAATTCCATTGAATATTTATAATATATATGGTCTAATTGCTTTGCTTTGTATTTAGTTTGTATAATTTTTTGTAGAGGTGGTTTACAAATCAAGCTAACTTATCATTATAATTACAATTTATGGTTAATATAATAATCATAAAATCAGACTCTAACATGATCATATTATTAGGAACAATAACAATGTGTTAAAAGTGTATTTATAACTCCAGAGGATTTCACTCAGCATGTTTATCTTATCAAATCTCAATTCACACGTTCATCACATTTATCACTAACTTTATGAACAGATAGTGACGATAAGACAAACAGCCTCCCCAGGAATCAGTGATGAAGAGAGCGCAGGTCTCCGTGCATCACACGGTCGCAGCTCCGCAGTCCAAACCATCATCAGTGTCATGATGTCAGTCTCCTCTCCTCAATGAATCCTCACAGGAGCTTGTTAATACATGGATAATAAGTTTGAAAATAAATGCTAATGAGCGATGAGTTAATAACTAAAACCTGCTTTGTCGTAATATTTAAAAAAAATTGGTATGACAATAAATGTTGTATAACTTTGTTTTGGTTCCGTTTGAGTTGCGCTGAACTACCTATATGGTTGCGGGCTTTCAGCATAATCTTTACTGACGGTATTGAGGAAACATTACGATTAATATAATATAGCGTTTAATACCTCAATTAATGTGAATAATTGTGAAATCAAGTAATCGTGACAGCCCTATAATGTGTATCACAGTCACATGAAAACACAGTAGTGCAGTTCAGTGTTTGTAATGGAGCAGTTGAGGTGATTACATTAATCAGCCATGAATAACACTCAAGTGTTTGTTACCACAAACCCTCGCATGAATCAAAACAAAGAGCTGTTCTTTATAAAGAATAGATTTATTAGAGCATTCAGCTGAGTGCGATTAAATACAACTTTCATTCAAAAAGTTTCATGTATCTGTACCAACTTCTGGTTTAGCTGAAAACATTTAACCTTTTGTCAGTTTACTTTTTCAAAGTACTCCTTGGATCCTTGCGGCGTTGGTTTGATCTGAAAAACAGATAAAACAAGATTAAGGTCAATTAATTACCAGGTTTCCGCTGCATCTAAAAATTTGAAAAACACATTCTCCAAATTTAGTTTTCTGTAAACTACATCCTCACTAATACATTTTATAAAAAAAATAAAAAAAAGGTTTTGAATGTGCTGCTAGAGTCGTCTGACGTAGCCCTGGAGTTCATATTTATATATAAATAAAATGAGAGAGCATTTTCAAAGTTCTTTGGCTTTAGTGGCTTGAAGTGTAGTGTGAAAGTAGCATTAGTTATTCCTCTTTAAACTAAACCATGCAGTGGATGGATGTGGCCTCAAACCACTTGTAAATAAATAATGTGAAAACTGCACAGTAAAAGTGTGAAATACATAATTCAACAACAGGTGCCAATGGGAACATTGATATCTTTGAAGAAGGACACATTGAAATGCTATTAGTGTGTGGCAGACGAGTGAACTCACTGTTGGGGACTTGGGGGTCCAGCTGGCCGGACACACTTCACCGTGAGTCTCCACGAACTGGAACGCCTTCACCAGACGAAGGGTCTCTTCTACACTGCGGCCCACGGGCAGGTCATTCACACTCATGTGTCTCACCACTCCAACTGGATCAATGATGAAAAGGCCCCTAAAGGACAAGAATAACCAAAACTGAAATCATCACCTTTCATTCAATTATACATTTATTCATTCATTCATTCATTCATTCATTTTCAACAACTCTACTCTTGAGGACAGCAGGGAGAGCTGAAGCCATTTCCAGCTGACATAGGGTGAAAAGGCAGGACAGGGAACAGGTCGTCAATCCATCACAGGACCAACATACAGAGACAAACACCCATTCACTCTCACATTAACACCTACAGTCGGAGAGAACAACTCCACACAGAAAGACTTCGTGAAAAACACCAACACAAGTGGTATAGGTTTGATATGATGTAGATTTCAATTTCAGTTTTTTGGTCTAACCAGGATCCAAACCAGTTTGGACCTTTTTACTGAGACAACAATGCTGGCACTGCAAACCAAATCAAGTCAACAGAACATTTTGTGAATTCTATGATGTAGTTTTAAGTAAAACAAAGTCATGAGCACTTTGGTCACCTGAGGTTGTTTTTAAATGTGCTACATAAATAAACTTTACTTGTTTGGTTCAATTAAAATGAAAGTCATCTATAATTATACTGTTGAAAAATAATGGCTTTTATGTGAACCCCTTAAAAAATACAAATAAAAGATTTAAAGATGACGTGCGAGTATTACTGTATGATTATTATACTGTGCTGTTTGTGACAAACATGTCACACAGAGCAAACAAATTACCTCCTTCATGTTGAGATTTGAACTTGAAGGCGAGTACATTTCAATAAAAGACTGGACAATGAATGGACATTTAAAAAAGCCACCAGCAACACTGATTAAAAGACTGATGGTCTCATGTTAGATAAACAAAAACGGACAGTGGCAAAGGATATTTCTCACAACTCCAAAAATACCTGAGGGCGATGCCTGGACCCTCCAGCAGAACACCATAGTCTCTAGAGACCTGCTTAGTGAGGTCTGACAGCAGGGGGATGTGGATGTTTCCCAGACCTCCAGTCTGAAGAAAAACAATTTACATTACGTTTTATTTGAAAGTTTATGTCAACAACACACACAGTGGATCAATCATTTACTAAAGGTTAATTCAAAGACTGGATGAAAACTGGGCACTGAGTTGAACCTTGCACCATTTGTCTGTTACTGGGTGATGATGCTGATCAAGTGTACCTTGCGTGGAGTGTTGATCCATGCCAGGTGGGAGAAGTGCGAGTCCACAGATACACCCAGCACCTCACAGTTGATGTCATGAAACTCGTTGGCCTTGTCACTGAATGAGATGATCTCTGTTGGGCAAACAAAGGTGCTGCAAAGTAACACAGACACTAGTTAGAAGGTGCTGCGAGTGAAATACTTCCTGGTCACAAAAAAGTAGGTTTTAGTTTCAATGGACGACTACACGTGTGAATGTCACTAATGGTACTCACAAATCCAGTGGGTAGAATAAAAGGACCAGGTATTTG
Organism: Microchirus variegatus; assembly: GCF_963457635.1. NCBI lineage: Eukaryota > Metazoa > Chordata > Actinopteri > Pleuronectiformes > Soleidae > Microchirus > Microchirus variegatus. The sequence goes on from NC_139812.1 coordinate 13,197,401, forward strand.
CCCTTGAAATCAGCGAGGCTCATCTCCTTAAACTCCCCGTTGAAAACAGCTGTGGCCTTAAAATCAGGAGCAGGCTGAGTGACAGCAGGGGTCCATCTGCATGTGCCTGGTGCAAAAAAAAAGTCCAGTACTATTTATTTGTTATTCATTTGCTGAGTAAAACCAAGGCACAATTCTTGCAGATTTGAGTGCAGACATCAGTATGAACATACAGTATAGTATAATAACACTCCAAATCCAGTCTAATGGGTAAGGGTTATTTCTAAATAAGGTTGTATCATCTCACAGCTTTAATTCAAGGATCTGAGGCTACAACTTGACCACAAGAGGGTTTTGTACATACTGGTAGAGAGACAGGCTCTCTGAAGTGCAGGAGCAGTGAGGACTCCATGTTGACATGCTGCTGTGAGCTTCAGCCCTCCTGCTGCAACCCTCGCCTGAGAAAATGAGTAATACAGAGCGTTAACTTTTTCAAATTCAAAGTAAAACCATAGAAATAAGGATAGTTAATCCCTCATGCTTGAGCCAAGTGAGTAAATGTCTTCTTTCTTTACCAGCAACAAGTTGGAAGTTGTAATTTTAGCCAAAAATATATAGTCCAGTGAGCAAAAGTCATATACAAGGTTCATGAGGAAAGTCATTTACAAATGAAGTCACTGCAGTTGACACTGAGGCAGAAGCTGGAACAGTTTTCATATCAGGAAAGGTACAATTACAATGCTGTACAAATAATTTATTTTGACGAAGTTATAGTTGTTTCTGCACTCACTGTGATATTTGAAATGTAATAAAACTATAAAAAAGGTGGAAAAGAGCATCTTGTAGGTGACGGCCATTAAGTTTATACTCTAAATATTAGGGATGGGAATCGCCAGAGACACCACAATACCGTATTATCACTATATTTAAGTCACAATATGATATTATCATGACACAAAATATTGAGTATTTGTGAAATCATATATTGCAATATAGTCATGCAACAAGGCTAGTCAGAGTGAGCTATGGCACCATCTAGTGGACTGAAACATCAATTGATTTTTTTTTTAAAAAACGCTATTCCACAAACATGTGGAAAACAAAAAAAATCAGATGCTACAGAAATTGTTACTTGGTTGTCTCAAAAGCACCACGCAAAATATTGCGATATTTCACTGCATCAACATCATGCATAAGATTATAAGTGTTATACACATATAATAAGAAATACCAGTTGTGTATCCTGCATTTTAGGGTTTGGTCTAAAATATGTCATAAAAATGCGTATTTCCAAGTCCTTGAAATAATGTTTTTTTTTTAAGATTTCGTTGTTCTACACTCTTAGAGATAAAAGTGCCAAGTATCATATAAGGTTCTTCGGCTTGTCCTCATAAGAGAACACTTTTAGGCTCCAGGTAAAACCCTTTATTCTGAAAGGGGTTTTAAAGGGTTCTCTGGATCAAAATGGTTCTTACTGGAACCATTAGTGTTACCAAGAACCCTTGAAAAACCTTTGTTTTTCAGAAGCAAATGGTTCCAGGTAGAACCTCAGCCCTTGTAGAACGACCCTTTTGGAACCCTTATTTCTAAGAGTGTATGGAGCAAAGAAATCAGAGAATATGTCATTATAGTTATGTCATTATGCAATGCCATTCTTTCTAATAAAAACTACAGTTACAGATATCTACAATTCTGGATTTACAAGTCAAAATGACATCAGTTTCATCATAATTTAAGCTGAAGATATCTTTTATTATCCTGGGTTGAAGACATCTACATCGTCCCTTTTAGATATCTTGAAGTAAGTTTCAGATAGTCACCAGACGTCTACAATTACTAGTTACTGACATCTGCAACTGAATTCTAGAGATCTAAAATAAAGCACTATACACTTGTGGGGCCAAAGTGACGTCATTTTTTACTAGTAATGGTAATTCCATACAGGCAAACTTGGTGAATAATATTAAAAAGACTTTTGGACCACCATTGGACCACAGGCCACATATTGGGAAACCCTGTTCAAATGTGCGTCACATTCAAAATGACAGAGCCTCCGCGATGACACGTGACTATTATTAATCAATAACTGCCACGGACACTCGTCGCTTATTGATTCGTAGTTTAGCACCGATTATAAACAGTCAGGAGTTAACATTTGACTGTGGTGAAAGAGTTTGTGACATCGTTTGTACTCACAGAGGTCCGGAGGAGTCGTGCCATGGTGGCGGCCATCTTGAATGTGTCAGCGGAAGACGTTAATGCGTCATATACGACGTTTCAGCGACGCGAACTAAACTAAAATAAGGGGTGTGACAAAAAACAAAAGGACAATATACAGTGCACCTAACATGACGCGACGGCATTGTATTGTTTCAAAAAGTAAAATAAAGTGCAGTAGCCTACATGGAAGAGAGTTAAACCATGTGAACTACTGCTCACAGACACTTTCATCTTGGCAGAGATGGCCTCAGTGCCACAATTTCCATCTTGAAGTGAAAGTGGTTGTCAAAGAAACACTGCAAGAGATGTCTTTTCAGTGTTTAATGAAATATACTGTTTAGTTTTAGAATTATTTTCTTGATTAATCGAATATTTTTTTGTCCATAAAATACAGTTAAAATGTTGATCAGTGTTTATCAAACCTGTAACCTAGTTTTAATGATTTTATTGTCAAATGGAGCAAAGAAACCAGACAATATTCACTTTTAAGAAGCTAAAAAAAATCACAAAGCTTGTATTAATTGTTAAAAAAATAATAAAATATCTAAAATCGATTCATTCATCATTGCAGCCCTACTGATTACCTAAATGTTTCACGAATATTACATGATTTAAAATATATAGTTCTGGGCACTCAAAGTAAATGTATAATGTATTTAATTATAAATGTATTAATCCTGTTGGCAAATTTCCATATCACAAATGCAAATTCAATGGTTAAAAAACCCAAAAACTATTTGTGTCCCTGTTATCCATGAAGTTGTGCACTATATATTACTTTGATTTCTGGCCCCAATAACAAAAAGGCAATTAAGACTGTAAATATATTGTCCTCCTTTTCTTTTTCTCTTTAATAACATATGAGCTTCCCCTGGCAAAGTCTTATTTCCCCTGTTTGTATTGTATATGTTCACTAATGCAATATGTTTCTCTTAATTACATCTGTACTGTAAACCCCCTTTAGTAATAAAGATGCTCCACGGTGTCTTTTATTCTGGAAATCACTGTTTTTTTAAACATAAAGGAACAGGTACTTTTATTTTGAAATTTCCCCCATATATACCGACTGAAAAAAAGCACATACCAAGTCTTCCAGGCCGGCGAGAAATGTTTAAAAAATATTATGATTAAAACGTTTTTATTCTTGTTAGATGTTTTTTCTTATCGTCGACCTTTCTGTACAAAATAAATACTCGAAAGTGCGCCTACGTGCTCAATTGAGAGAGAACTACGTCATCAACATGCGCAGTCTTTCACTCAAGCAGCACTCTGCCTCAAAGGCATGACAGTGAACTGTAACAGTGCTCTATAGACTGTAGTAAAACAAGTGAGATAGTGATATTTACATGTAAGTTGTTGCTCAAATGGATCCTAATCTGTTGTACTGGAGAAGTCACGGTCAGGTAACTAACTGCTGTGTTTGTATATGCAGAGCATTATTATCATCAGTGATGAACAACTGTGTTTACATCTGAACACCTTCTCTTTCAGTCTTTCCTCAGCCGAGTACAAATCTGGTTTAATGTCCTCGATCCAACCGTCTTAATCGCCTCTAATGTAAGCAGCAGCCACTGCAGTAATCTGTCACTGTGAAATAAGTCATTAGTACATGTATAAAAGACAACTAATGATGCTGTTCTCTTTAGTCTGAAATAGAGAAAGCTCACTCTCTGCTTGGAAGTGAAGAGAAAAGTGAAAAGGTCAGGTTGATTTTCTTGCTTGATGGAGATTCGTCTGTCATGTGACCACGTATTGATTTAAACCTCTTTGCTCTTCTTTCTACAGGATGCAACTGCTCTGACTCTTGCTCTTGTGAGTAGAAGAAACACAAAGACAAACAGTGGTTTTAATATTTGCTAAATTGAAAATAATTTACTGAAATGTACAGTTGTTTACCGTATTTAAAATAGCACTGTGCTATAATATCATCAAATACTTGAACAAACAGAACTAAAATTATTAGGGTCCAACGACCTATTGGAATTCCTGGATTATTCTTTTTAGCCACTAAATGTCGGTGAAAATCAGAACTGGCACATTTTTCATGAAATAAGGGAATATACGTAAAAATGGTGACCATTTATTTTTTAATCGAAGGGTGTATGTGTTTAAAAACGTCTACGTGTTTATGCTCTGTGTTTGCAGTCATCTGTCCATGCTGATTCTGGAGCTGTTCTTCCTCTAGTTTTCCGCCCTGCAGGTACATAATCACCATAATCATTCTGTGGGCAAGAGTAACATTTAAAACAATCAAACTTTATATCAAGGGGTGTTTGTAGTGCTCTTACAGGAACCGTATTGGTATTACATGATAGCATGGTTAGCAAGAGACTAAAATGTCTTAACATCAAATATGATGAGACAATGATCACCTGTTATTAGCTGAGTTCAGAACTTGTGCATACTGGTCATTCACATCTTGCCCTCATTTATTTTATTTTCCTTTCAGCATTATTTCCACTATCAGCCCCTTTGGTACGTGTGTGTGATCCAACAAATATTTAATGACGGTTTATCCATAATACTGTAATATATTAAAATATTATCTTTTCGTGTTTTATTCATTTCAGGTTGTTGCCACATTTTTTCCTCACGCCACTGTCAAACCAGCTCTGTTTTGGCAGGTAAAGAAGCCCATTTGTCATTTAACACTATGTACGTAAAAAAATAAAATATATATATATATATATTAATACAACTATTCTCTTAGTTTATGCTGCAGAGCTACATGGTTGGGTTCAACTATGCAAATAGAAATTCTTCATCAGAGCAGCAGGTAAATGTCCTGATTTCTTGAGATCTCCAAGTGTGTTCACCTAACAGAACCACCCAAACAAAGACTTCCTTTGTTAATCTTCACTCTCTTTATCTCTCTCCACCAGGGGAAGGCGACGCATTTGAAGCACCTCATTTTGACCGTTGCAACAGTGTCCTATGCCACATGTGCAGGGGTGTGTATGTCTGTGTGTGAGCCGATAGTGTTGCTGGCTGTTCTTCAGTGTTAACTAGTACGTTTTTCATTTAAGTGAACGTTTAAGAAAAAAAAAGTTCCCATCTTCTGTTTCAGGCCCTTCCTCAAATTATCATTAACCGACTCCGTATAAAAAGTCCACCAGTCCAGACTTTCTTCAGGTCACTGTTACCGGTGCCACTCTCCGGTAAGGCATACATGATTGTATGTCATATATATTCTGTCATGACAGATAAGACCTTTTACACTGTTATTTAAACTCTCCAGCTGCTCTGGCCCTATTCAGCGTCTTCACTATCAGGAGTGAGGAGTCAGAAACAGGGATCCAAGTGTTTGATTCCATTGGAAATCCAGTTGGCGTCTCTAAAGCAGCAGGAGAGAAGGTTTTGTTGTTTTAAAAAGGGAGCTTAAACTGCCTCCTTAAAATCTTGCAGTATTAAATATGTTTTTCTTTTGTTTCAGGCTGTGAGGGAAACAGCGTTGTCCAGAGCAGCACTGTTTGGTACAACTGGTGCTGTTCCTAGTCTAATGTTTTTCCTTTTGCGAAAGTGAGTTACGTTTGAATTGAAATTTTGGTCAAAGGTGTGTGGACAAAGGTACCACAGCTAAGCACTAAATGACTTTTCTTTAACAGGACAAGACTTCAGAGGAAGTCTCTGCTGGCCGCTCCTCTACATAACATGAGCATTGCGTTTGTTCTGGGCCTGATGATCCCTATATCGTTTAGTCTCTTTCCACAACTAGGAACGGTGAGATTCACGAGTCCTTCACTCGACTGTCGTTGTTTGCCTGTGACGACCTCAGCTGACACACTGACCTTTTTCTTACAGATAAAGAGGGAAACGTTAGAGGAGGAGCTACAAGCTGCAGCAGTGGACGGACAGTTATTCTATCACAGAGGAGTCTGAGTCAAACACAGTAACAGCTGAATATTAAATCCATGCACATTCTGATCAGGAATGTATTTACTTTTAATATTATCTGTTTTCACAGATAGGAAATGTTATCATCAATTCATGAAAATACATCAAGCACTTGTGTGTGTATTGCACTCTAAGTCTTAGTTGGCACAAAACCATCGTCTTGGCAATGTGGCTGAAAATTTCCTCGACAATATTGCATTCATTAAAAAAAGAAAAGAGAGAGAGAAACTGGACAGAAGACACATGTTATGTTATTTAAATCAAGGTGACATGGAATCATCATGACGCGATTAGCTGTAGATTCACAAAAAATGATGATTAGATCATTTGTAAAATACAAAATATGACATTGTGTCTGTGAGTTTGGGAAGCATCTGAAATGTTCTATCTGATGTACCGGCTTAAAAAAAAACAAAAAACATTTGTTATTTAGTTTATGTAGTCCACAATTACTAATAGATTTATCCAGTCATCAACAAATACCATAAAAAGTCCAAAATCAACAGTCTGTCTTTTACCTACAAGATTCCCTCTGGAAAAAATAATTACAAATAGTTTTTTTTGTTTCCTTAAACATCTGGGTACTGTAGTTTTAAGAAAAGCTTCTCAAAAGCATCCACCAGTAACTTTGCCCTCATTAAAATATAGTAAAACCAATAATACCTAATCAGATATTGATGACACAGTCATTTGGTTTTGGTCTTATCATGGGATTTGTTGGCTGAAAGAAATATATAAAACACTGTCAAACATAAACGTTATTTTGATGGTAGTCTCGTATAAGTCTCGTCTCATATTAGCATAAAAGTGCGAGCTAAAATGTAATACTGGTGACACTTTCCTACTCGACACAAAATGTTACTGTGAGAGTCTGCACATGCCTTTTAGAAAAGTAGTAAATAGCCAGACATTTACAAAAGAGCAGAGCCAGAATCCGATCAGAGCCAGGATGGCGGTGTCGTCATCCTCAGCAGGAGCATCTGAAAACAGGTCTATATCCTTAAGAGTTGCTCAGCAGCTGCAAGATGAAACAGGAAGTTCTCTGTCGCAGCAGGGAAATTATGCTGCTTCAAACCTTCCAGTGTGATTTTAGAGTCTTCACACTTGTCAGCCAGGGCGAGCAGGTTGGTGAGGATTTCTTTGGTCTTAACAGAGATGTCCTGTGAATTAAAGAGTGGTCGTCATGCTAGTTTTTCCTGGAAAAACGTGAGTGTGGCTTGTAAACAGAAGTGTCCTCACCTTAATCACCTGACTGTCTGACCTCTCTGGGTCCTCGGCCGACTGGACGATGAGGTGACCGACCTCCTTGTGCAACTTCCCCATGGCCATGGCCTCTGTGGTGGGATAAGAGCGTGTAACTCTGAGGTTAATGTTGTCCTACACTCAGGAATCAACATGCTTTCTCCTTCATTATACTGTACCTTTAGCACTCTGGGACACTGTGATGAAACTGTCAGGGAGGTTCACATACACATCAAACAAGTCCGATCTGTTACTCACTTCTGGATCTACAAATCCTGCTATATAACCTGTGAAGTACAAACATGTGGGTGGATAAAAGAAGAACACACTTGTGCACCATACAGTTAACAAAGATGTCATCTCTGTTGTAAGGTTCCCATTTAGAGGAAAATAGACGATACAGTATTGTAGTCCAGTGTGATTGACAGCTAGTGTTATCCAATAGGTGGCTGGTTGCAGATGGCGTGTGAAGTGTCAGACAAATCACAAATCAAATAAACCAGGAAGCAGCCTCACCTGGACAATTTTGTAAATCCTCCAGTTCAGTATCACTGAGGTGCACGTACGGGTGCAGGATGGACCAGTCTTTCCTGTGCCAAGTCAGTGCCGGCAGAACTCTTGAAGGGAAACAGGAGAGTGATCTCTAACACCAAGATTACACTTAACATTTGAACCCACGTGTGAACGTCAGAAGTCGCAAGTTTACCTCGTAAACTCTAACAGCGCTTCAATTCGAGGGTGATGAACAACGATCCTCTTCTTCAGCATTAGCGCAGTGTACAAGATGATGGTCTCCATACCGAACTGAGACACCACATCTGAGGAAGAGCGAGTAAACTGGATGAATCGCTTGAGGAAGAAGAAAGAACAATTTTCTTTCTTAGAGGAAATCCGGGTTGTTTTCCGAGTTAAACTTCTTGATTGCCTTTTGTATTTAGTATTACAAAATAAAATGTCAAATCAATTAAATCAGTCTGAGTAGAATAATGATAATAACAAAAATATCTGTTAGTTTAACACACACCTAAACTTACATGACGTGCTCCTTTACATTGGACGCAACTAACAAATATTCTGTAGTTCATCAGCTAATTATTTGTTGATTGGTCAACTAATAATTAAATCTATGAATTATGAAATTCATCAGCCAACTTCTGATTCTCTATTTAATCTAAACCCCAGTACAAATCCCAAAGAAAAATGTTTGCATTTAAGAAACATTTGAAAATGATCAAGTTGTCTCAGACTTGCCTTTAATTGAACCGGCCAAGTACGCTTTCCGAACATCATAGTCCTTAATGAGAAACGATCCGTTTTCATCACTCTGACAAATCCCCTTAATGAGAACAGTGAGGTAAGCCTCCATCATCTTCACTGGTGTGCCGTGTTTGATGTACATCCTGAAAATCAATGAACATTTAAACACACCGCACTAGTGTTGGCAGCGTGACCCAGGAAATAACCTAGAGCTTATGTTTTTACAAACACATTTACCTGCAGAGTAACCTGCTGAGGGCAGCATACTTCTCTGGGTTGAAGTCTTTTGCTGTGACGACTGTTGAAAAATGAGTGACCTTGAAGAACGAAAAAAAATAAAAAGACAACAAAACATACATTTGTAATACAGTTCTTATTTTATTTATTAAAGAAGAAACAGCTGTTTGTTTTAGCTTCTTTAACATGGGAGTCTTAATGAGTGTTTTGTTCGTCATTCAAGGTAAATTACTGGCAGTACATTGTTGACGCTGTACCTTTTTTAGTGCTGTAGGCTCCTGCACCTCCACTGTGGTGATGTAGTACCAGGTTCGACAGAACTGACCAAACACAAACGTGTGGAAGTCCCGGCCCTGCTGCGTCAGACAACACTTACCGAGCAGGACTTGTCTCAGGCGTGAGTCCACAGAGGGATAGCACCACACCCACAGTGTGTCTCCATTCACATCTTTCTCTGGGAACAGCAACAAGGAAACACAGAGAGTGAACATCATATATTTACTTTACGGTGCTAAAAGATGGACAGAGAATCGTGGACAGATGCTCAGGAGGATCCTACGATCAAACTCATGAGTTGTGCATTTAACCAAGAAACTCTTTCAGTGGCAATGCTCAGCTGACAAACATGGTGAAAACAACTGTTAGCATAAAAAAGATTAGCTCCCCATTAAGACACAAAAGTCTAAATATTAAAATAATGCTATATAATAATACTGAATATAAACATGTGTCAACTTTGGAACAAGGTCCTTTCTGCAAGGAGTTTGCATGTTCTCCCTGTGTGTGCGATATGGGGATTAGGTGAATTGGTGAGTGTAAGAGTGTGAGTGAGTGAATGGTTGTTTGTCTCTATATGTGGCCCTGTGATGGACTGGCGAGCTGTCCAGGGTGTACCCCACCTATTGCCCAATGTCAGCTGAGATAGGCCCAGCACCCCCCGTGACCCTCCGGTGAAGGATAAAGTGGTAGATAATGGATAGATGGATGGATAAACATGTGTCAACATATGTTCACTGAATATGATCTGGCAAATGTTACAGACGAGTGTAAAACAACTTCTCATTCATCCCAATGTCGGTTCCACTACTCAGCAAGATTCTGACATTTGATTCTATGTTTAAGTCTGGAGATTTACTCTCACCTGCTACTTTATTAGGTACAAAGACCTCTTGCTTAAGTGGCAGGAGTGACACCTGGTTAGCTCCTCCGCATTGTAACCCATCTGCTTCAGTGTGTTGTATTTTCACAGACAGTTTTCTGCACACCTTGATTTTGTTTATTTGAGTTACTGTTGTCTTTCTATCATCGTGAACCAGTCAGACCATGCCACATTTAACATCACTTTAATTTCCTTTCATTCTGATGATCAGTTTGAACCTGTGCAGGTCGTTTTGAACAGGTGTGCCTAATAAAGTGGCCGAGGAGTGTATTATTTTTCACTTTGAGTTGCACATTTTTAATACATTGTTTTACAGATATACGTGCTTTAATGTCATAGCTGCAGATAACTCCAAGTGAAGGCAGCTAGTTTGGAACTTTTTCACCGAGGAAAAAAAAAGGCCTTGTGGGGAACAATACCTCATTGCACACATGACATGTATGAGCAGAGGGTGATGGGACACTTTTGGGTCACACTGGGATCATGTGACTCTCCTGCCGGGTAAAGTCCCTGCGACACCAGCTTCGCTTCTTCCAAGAAGCGATAAATTACCCGTGAATGTAAACTTACCGATTAAACCGACGCTTGACATAAGCTGCGTTTCAGTTGTTGCCATATTCCATATCTGAAAGAGTTCATAATAACCACGAGTTAACAGGAGAGAAACCCCTCAACCACGTTCCTTTGTGGACACAAGTGTAGCTGTGAAGTACCTTGGTGGTTCTCGCTGCGTCGAAATATCAAAATGTAATCCAGAACAAATTAACAGAGACAAAAACCAATGTTTAAACTCTGTCGATTATCCCGCTGCTGTCAACAGACTCCCCTCTCTATACTTCCTTCTTCCGGGATTAGAGGTTTGAGCGTGAGGAGGACACAACCAATCACATCTCGCGATCTACAGGAGTGATGGTGCATTCATGGACTAAGGTATGTCAGAATTATTGAAAAACAGACTCAAAATATGTTAAATGCTAATAAATCCGGGTATTTATTTTTGTTTTAAGACCACTAAACACACGAAACACATTTCAATTATGTGTTTTTAGTTTGTTGTTTTAGAGAGAATGCTTAAATTATTATCGCTAATCTGCAGTTAAGCATGAGATCAGCGCCGAATAGACATTTTACGGGGGTTACGTGAACGCACCGCCGGAGACAGCATACGGGAACTTTATACAGCCGGAGCTGCCAGGTTTGTTGAAAATCCGATTTTGTGTAAAGGTTTTGAGGAGCTATTGTCAGAACTTCATTCATTTAATACAGTTTATACTCTCTACATGATCACATATGAATACGTTTATTCTCCAGGACACATTAATATTAATTGGTCTAATTCAACAAGCACATAAACTCAGTGGCCACTTTATTAGGTAAGAACATAGAGCAAGTCATTATTTTGTAGTAGTGGCATGTGATGTGGTCCTTTTTTTTTTGTTCTTTCCGAGTTGCTGTTCACAGTTACTGTTGCCTTTCTATCATCTCTAACCAGTCTCACATTTGCCTCTGACCTTTGGCAATCAACCTGGTAATTCTGCCCTGAGGAACTGCTGCTCAAAATAGATATTTTCATATTCAAACTATTAAGTGTATATATATAAGTGTAATCCCTTGAGATTAAAGAAAGAAATTCCAGTAGATTACCAGTTTCTGAGATACTCAAACCAGCCTATCTGGCACTAACACTCCTGCCACAATCTAAGTCACCCTTCTATCCCATTTCAATGCTCAGTTTAAACTTCAGCAGCTCTTCTTGATCATGTATATATGCCTAAATGTATTGAGTTGTTGCCATGACACTGGAAAAGCAGTTGAACTGGTCGTTGAGGAGTGTACATTGAGAGACAAATTCAGGCTTCTCCTGAATACAGTTGTTAACAGTTATCACTGGCTGTCATTTGTATCTCAAGCTAATACCTAAAACAAACGATTGTTCTCCTGTTCTTAATTTTATTTATTTTTTTATGTCAACCTTTCTGGTGGCCAAGTGTTTTTAGACTCCCTTCATGCAAAATATAACATCACAGATGAAAGGAGAGTAATGTCACCCATCTATTAATTCAAGGAATGGTTATCTGTCTGTCCATCTGTTAATTGCTCTACTTGACAGGCTTCAAACTTGGTAGGTCACTTACTACAGGCTCCAGAGTGTGTAGTACAGTAGAAATACGACAGCTATAGCTGTAAGCTATAAGACAGTCAAGCCAGAAGAGAGAGGATATGCAAGGCAATGCGAGTCACTTAGTTTAGTAGTAGTAGAAGCAGTTAATTTTGAACATGCAAACAATATAATATATAAATGAGATCACCACCAACAACAACAAAATTACAATACAAAAGTGGATAATCAAAGACAACAACACAATGATTTCATGTACATATCTTGTTTCTATATGTTGAACTGTGCTTTCAAACATTATAAATAAATAAATGAATGAAAAAGAGAAAATCATCGACAATAGTGAACAGCTGGTGATAGTCAAAAAAACCTTATCTTGTGAAAATATATGTTTTTATACGTGTTTTTGAATTGTTTTATGTTAGAACATTCCTTGTGCTCCTCCGTCAGACTGTTCCACAGTTCCACTTTTCCGTGTAGTGCACACCCTCAGAAATGTGAAATGTAATCTTTTATGTAAAAACTGGATACATAAGACAGAGGACGTTGAAAGAATATGACAGTGTTTGGAGACTATGCTGTGAATTTAAGTATTTTGCCATCAAATAATACTAAGCAATGTTATAACATTTAAACCTTTAAAAGCTGTTTGCTGAGGCTATTCAAACATACTGGGCATCAAAAAGACAATTAATCATCCAAACCTCGAACGACTCCTAATAAGATGAAAACTTTGTTGGTTTTATTGTTTTTTCTTCTTACTGTCTTATTAAAATACACAATAACTAGGAAGACGAAGAAGGTGGACCTACATCTGCTTGGTATGTAGATAGGAGGATACTGCGGCGTGACGGATTTGGCAACCCTACCGTGGCTGTTCACGAGGTTCTTCCTTTCTCAGCCAGCACCGCGTCGGCGAGTGAGTGCGTGGCTTTGATGGACTGGTGAAATCGGTGAAAATTCACTCTAGTCAGCCAAGTTTGAGTTTCACTAGAACACCGCCAACATGCCGGCGTATTTTCAACGTCCAGAAAATGCTCTTAAACGAGCAAACGGTGAGTAGAGACACGACGTCGCCCTTTTTCACGTACCTTTCACACATGCTAACTAGCCGAGCCACCGCTAGCTCGCTCCACCATTGAAAAATACCTCGTTGCTTCAATGCCGATGCTTCGCTAAGCCAAGCTAACGGCTAATGCTAGCTACAATGGCGGGTCACCCCATCTGGTTCTAGCCAAGTGCTAGCGTTCATCCAGCTGGCAGTAGTGCCGAGTTAACCGGTTAGGTGATATATATGGTACTGACCATATTACCAAGTTTTACTTGAATTACAAAGTTATGTGTTATTTTAAATATTTGTTGGTTAGTGTAGCGTGTGGGCCTAACTGCATCATGTATATTAAGCTAACATGGTTCTCGATGGTATACTTGGGATTTTGTACTGTCAGCGGTTCTTTAATTAAGTCATTTTTTACAGAGTTTCTTGAGGTTGGTAAGAAACAGCCTGCATTGGATGTTTTGTACGATGTCATCAAGAGCAAGAAACATCGAACATGGCAGAAGATTCACGAGCCCATCATGCTCAAGTACCTGGAGCTCTGCGTGGATCTGCGCAAGAGCCACCTGGCTAAGGAGGGTCTCTACCAGTACAAGAACATTTGCCAGCAGGTATGAGATGAGAAAACCGATTTCTGCTAATCAAGGCTGTTGAATGAACCACACCTTTTGTATTTGACGTGAAACCATCGTCTCTGCTTTCAGGTGAACATCAAATCTCTGGAGGATGTGGTCCGGGCTTACCTGAAGCTGGCAGAGGAGAAGACGGAGACTGCAAAGGGGGAGTCCCAGCAGATGGTCCTGGACATTGAAGATCTTGACAACATCCAGACTCCAGAAAGGTGAGGTTCCTCTCTGTTTTTCATTAAGAAATTGGGCCACTGCTGGACTGTACCTGTAATCAGAAATTGAATTGTAACTTTTTATGTTGGGCAACGTAAGGACAGCTTACATTGGATTGCTGTTTATAGTATTTAATAGTGTGGTTGCAAATTATGTGCAGTTTAGCGAATAAGTGAATTGGCTTAAAAGTGACAGTCGCATATTCATGTACAGTAAAAGTTTCCTGAATTAAAATAAAATAATAAAAAATGAAATTGGTCCTATATCAGTACTGCATGGAAAATTATTTCTCTGCATTTAATCCATTATCATATAATCTGGGTTGTGTTAATAAATACTGTGCTGTGACTTCAGTGTGCTCCTGAGTGCTGTGAGTGGAGAGGACACCCAGGATCGTACTGATCGTTTGCTGCTCACTCCCTGGGTGAAGTTCCTTTGGGAGTCTTACCGCCAGTGCCTGGACCTGCTCAGAAACAACTCCAAGGTGGAGCGTCTGTACCATGATATCGCCCAGCAAGGTATAGTAACATAAACTTAATATCTCTCAAAGCATGTTTTGCTTTTTATTAATTTACTTGTGACAAGTTTACATCATTTTATTGTGTTATTGAATTAATGACAGGCATAAAATTAATTTAATAAATCAGTGTTGAATGTTACATAGAAATTCTGGTAATAATACATATTAATGTATTTTGCAGCATTTAAGTTCTGCCTTCAGTACACCCGTAAAGCTGAGTTTCGCAAGCTGTGTGACAACCTGCGTATGCACCTGGGACAGATTCAACGTCACCACAATCAGAGCACTGCCATCAACCTCAACAATCCTGAAAGTCAGTCCATGCACCTGGAGACACGCCTGGTGCAGCTGGACAGTGCTATAAGCATGGAGCTGTGGCAGGTTGGTCCACCAAACACAAGACTTTGACATTATTGTTGATGCATACATGTATAGTTTGACCTATTGAATAGCTAAAAATGTGTGATCACTATAATTAGGTGATTGATTTGTAAACAAAGAGCTATGTTTACTGATGTGGTGTTGTTTCTATTTCCAGGAAGCATTTAAGGCTGTTGAAGACATCCATGGCCTGTTTGCTCTTTCCAAGAAGCCTCCCAAGCCCCAACTGATGGCCAACTACTACAACAAGGTGTCCACTGTGTTCTGGAAATCTGGAAATGCTCTTTTCCATGCAAGCACACTCCATCGTCTCTATAACCTGTCCAGGGAGATGCGTAAGAATCTGACCCAAGACGAGATGCAGAGGTATGTAATTTCTAGAAACGAGAACAAGTTCATCTTTGACCATCAAGTAATTAATAATGCTTTCCATTCTCAGGATGGCCACCAGAGTCCTTCTGGCCACACTGTCCATTCCTATCACCCCCGAACGTACTGACATAGCTCGGCTGCTGGACATGGATGGCATCATTGTGGAGAAACACCGTAGACTGGCAACACTTTTGACCCTTCAGTCGCCACCAAATCGCCAGAGTCTTATCAATGACATGGTATGTTTTGTGCAAAAGGAAATGGTTACAGGCGTTTTTTCAGAATGCCTCTTTTTATTTTACTTCAATGTAAATGCTCCTGAAATTTTACCCTTACTATCAAAACTAAATATTGTGTTATATCTCCTGTATTTAATGTTGTCTGTTTTCATGTTTGTCTAGGTGAGGTTTAACTTGATGCAGTATATTGTACCTGAAGTGAAAGAACTTTACAACTGGCTGGAAGTAGAGTTTCATCCTCTGAAACTATGTGGAAGAGTGACCAAGGTAAACAGTAAAGGGCTGCCTGTGAGAAGTGCATTTCACTTATTTTAGAGTAGTGACTCCTTTCTTATTTTAGTGTACTTAAACTCTCAATCTTCAACTAGGTGTTGAACTGGGTGAGGGACCAGGCTGAAAAGGAGCCCGATCTGCAGCAATATGTTCCCCACCTGCAGAGCAATACCATCTTGAGGCTCCTGCAACAGGTGTGTCTTCATTTTTTTCCTTTCCTCTGGAAAGTAAATCTTCACTTCCTTGATGGTAATTACTGTCATTATACCACATCTATTATTTTAGGTGGCACAGGTCTATCAAAGCATTGATTTCAGCCGTCTGGCCTCCCTGGTTCCATTTGTGGATGCCTTCCAGCTGGAGCGCTCCATTGTGGATGCTGCCCGCCATTGTGATCTTCAGGTAAGATCAAGTTTTGGAGCAATGGTTTTTGATTTCACTATCAATAAAATTATATGACAAAATGTATTGATGCCATTTCATTAGTTTTCTAACAGTGCATTTTTGTCTTGCAGGTCAGAATAGACCACTCCTCTCGAACTCTGAGCTTTGGCTCTGACTTGAACTACTCGACCAAAGAAGATGCTCCTGTTGGACCTTTCCTGCAGAACATGCCCTCGGAGCAGATAAGGAACCAGCTGACTGCCATGTCTTCTTCTTTGGCTAAAGCCATCCAGGTCATCAAACCTCCCTCCACCCTGGTGAGTTACATCAGTCTGTAAATGCAGTTTTTTTTTAAGAACACAAAGAAATTCCTCATTTCCAATCACAAGTTTAAGTTTTTCTTTCTGTATTTTTGCAAATGTTGAGTGTCACAAATATAGTATTAAATGGGGTTATCAAATAGTAACACAATAATCATGTGACTGTTTTGACAAGAATGATATAGAATACTTTCTTCCACTGAAGAGACTTCACTGAGCTCTTATTTTGCACGTTTCTGTGCATCTGCATGTGCTAACGTAATATCACATATACCAACTGACGCATACATGTCCATTTCATACATGTACAAACTGCATTTTTATGTTTTTGTCCTCTCAGCAAGAGCGTGATGAGCATAGCCAGCAGGCCATAGTGGCCTACCAGAAAAACGGCCGCAAAGAACACCAGCGCATTTTGGCTCGTAGGCAGACAATTGAGGAGCGTAAGGAGCGCCTGGAGAGCCTGAACATCCAGCGTGAGAAGGAAGAGCTGGAGCAACGGGAAGCTGAGATGCAGAAAGTGCGCAAGGCTGAAGAGGAGCGTTTGCGTCAGGAAGCCAAAGAGAGGGAGAAGGAGCGTATCATGCAGGAACATGAGCAGATTAAGAAGAAGACAGTCCGGGAACGGCTAGAGCAGATTAAGAAGACTGAACTCGGAGCCAAGGCCTTCAAGGATATTGATATTGAGGTAAAATTATGATAGTTTCTATAATGAATCAACTGATCATGATGATATTAAGTTTCAGACACAAGATCAACACATCTTTCATTGCTTTGCACAGGACTTGGAGGAGCTGGATCCTGATTTCATCATGGCCAAACAGGTGGAGCAGCTGGAGAAGGAGAAGAAGGAACTTCAGGAGCGTCTAAAGAATCAGGAGAAGAAGGTAACTGAGCAAGATGTTGGTGCTGACTATATTCTTACCTATGAATGAATGAATGAGATGAATTCGACACTGATGTTTTTCTCACCAGATTGACTACTTTGAGAGGGCCAAACGCCTCGAGGAAATTCCTCTCATCACACAGGCTTATGAGGAGCAGCGAATCAAAGACATGGAACTCTGGGAGCTCCAGGAGGAGGAAAGGGTACGTTTTTTAAAATGGAATAAAACATTTGCAAAAAATATTCAACAAACTTAAGAATTCAAGACTTGAACTTGTTCTTCCTCATTGTAGATCAGTAACATGCAAGTGGAGCGGGAGAAGGCTCTGGAGCACAAGCAGCGCATGTCCAGGATGATGGAGGACAAAGAGAACTTTTTGTCCAAGATAACTGCTGCTCGAAGCTTTATTTATGAGGTTAGTCAAATGTTTTATCAAATCCTGCTGAATTAGAACATACACATTTTCAAATTATTAATCTTTATAGTGAAGGTGAAGACCTTTCAATGTCATAGTGATAAAGCTAACCCATAATATTTAGTTCTTCTTTCAACATAAGCGGAGTTATTCATGTACACTTTTCTGTCTGTCAAGGAAAAACTGAACGCTTTCCAGGAGCGTTTAGTAGAGGTGAGGAAGAAGCGCCTGGAAGAGAGGAAGAGGCAGCGCAAAGAGGACAGGCGTAATTCTTATTACCAACAGAAAGAGGAAGAGGCACAGCGTATCCATGAGGAGCAGCTCAAGAAAGGTAATGTCTGTTTACCACAAAATCGACACATATGACCAGGAAGGAAAGGGAGCTGATGTTCCCTACAGAAATCTGTTAAATCCTTGGTATCATTTTCTAAATGTGGTAGCATTTATAGTGAGGTATTGTTTACTCATAAGTTAATGAAATTTGAAAATGCCTCACATTCTTTTCCATCTTTTGTTGCAGAACGTGAAGAGCGTGAACGTTTAGAACAAGAGCAGCGAGACGCAGAAGACAGGGTGTACCAGGAGCGTTATCTCAAGCTTGAAGAGCAGGGGCGTAAGCAGCGTGCTCGTCAGCAGGAGATTGAGGAGAGAGAGCGCCGCCGTGAGGAGGAGGAAGCTAAGGTACTAAAGAGCTACTTTTATTTAACTGATGGCCAGAATCGCAGATTTCTTTTAAATATGAAGTAGGAGTGGAAATTAGGTATTTGATATACATATACACATAAGTTTTCAAAGTATTTAAACGTTTCAAATGTTTAAAAGATACACCTAAATTGTTTGATTAACTTTACTCTAAGTGCACAGTATTTTGTAAGTTGTATGTTACTTTGAGCGATCTTGATGTTATGACAAGACATCTCTCTTTATGTTTTGTTTACACAGGAGCCGGTTGAAAAGGAGGAGGGAGGTGGAGGAGGAGGAGGAGGAGGAGGAGGAGGAGGATGGAGGAAGCGTGTGGAGGGAGGCGACTCAGAGTGGCGTCGTTCAGTGCCTGACAGGTGCGTGTTGACAACTCCAACCTGTTCTGACTTGCTGTAACTTCCTTAACTCACTCAAACTGTACCTTTGTCTAGTCAACCCGCTAGGGAGTGGAGACAGGAAGGCGCTGATGATGACAAAGAGGACAAGGAGTCTTCCTTCAGGCGAGGTGACGGTCCCCGTCGGGGCGGTGATGACAGAGGACCCCGTCGTGGCTTTGATGAGGATCGAGGTCCACGACGTGCGGGAGATGATGATCGTCCCCCACGTAGAGGGATGGATGATGATCGCGGTCCTCGCAGAGGTTTTGATGACCAAGGACCAAGAAGGGGAGGAGATGACGATCGTGCCCCAAGGCGTGGCTTTGACGAAGATCGTGGTCCCAGACGCGGCTTAGACGAAGATCGCGGCCCCAGGCGTGGCTTTGATGAAGATCGCGGTCCCAGGCGTGGCTTTGATGAAGATCGCGGCCCCAGGCGGGGCTTTGATGAGGACAGAGGTCCTCGTAGAGGCATGGATGACTCCAGAGGTTCCAGGCGTGGGGCTGATGATGACTGGGGCCCCCGAAGAGGAGGAGATGATGAGAGAGGTGGCAGGAGAGGCACGGATGATGGGGGACGTCGTGGTGGTGATGATGATGATGATCCCAACCCATGGAGACCCCTGGGAAAACCTGGTGGTAAGCCTGTAGTCATTCAGCTATTAAGAACATAGCCAAATATTTGCCACCAGGGGGCGACCCAGCTGGTTGCAAAATAACTCGTCAAACAGTTAATGGTTTGATTTTTCCTCTCTAGCTCATGATGTTGATTTAGTGGTTTAGATCTTCCATGCTCCATACAGGAAATTATTATTTTGTTTATATTTATATTTATATCAAATGGATATTGGAGGCATCAGCAATGCCTGCAAACAGGTTGGAGTATGACTAAAGGTGAGCAGCCACAAAGTGTCAAATGAATTTAACTGAGCAGTCTGACTGGGCTGACTTGACAGAGCCCATTTTCAAGACACAGCATGCAAATAATCTTACATTGTTTGTGTTCACAAAACTGAAGACAGGCAGAATAATAACTGCAGCATTAAACAGGGTTCATGGGGAAATGCTTGTTTTCCAGTTGGCTGGCGTGAGCGAGAGAAGGCCAGAGAAGAGAGCTGGGGACCCCCCCGTGGTGGTGGTGGTGGTGGTGGTCAAAACGATGACGGAAATGAAGATGAAGGAGAGGAAAGATCTGGTGTCCGTCGTCCACCAAGAGAAGAGGGCGTCTGGAGAAGACCAGGTGGAGATGAGGGAAGCAGCTGGAGAGAATCTCGCAAAGAAGACCCTGACCGTGATGACCGCCGTGAGCGTGATGACCGCCGTGAGCGTGATGACCGCCGTGAGCGTGTTGACCGCCGTGATAGAGACAGCCGGGATGACCGTGAACAGAGAGCCCCACCCACAGATCGTGAAGAAGGTAAGCAGAGCAGGTTTTAAGGATGAATGTATCATGTATCATTTCCTCAGTCACTCAGAATTGATGTGCGTCTTTACTACGCCTGCTTATTGAGTTATTAATTAACCTTTTTTGGACTCTTGTCCAACAAAACAACTGAGTTGGTTTTGTATTTAGCCAGCAGATGTCAATATTTGTCTATTTACTCACAGCAAGTGTCTTACTCTACAATGAGGAATGTGTCGTCTCATTAACTGAATGTAACCTGTGTATTGTAAAATCTACATGACACCATGTGCATCTTTGATTTTTCGCAGGAAGCTCCTGGCGTCGTGCGGGTGAAGAGAGAAAGGAAGAGCGGCCAAGAGAGCGAGAGAAGGAGCGTGAACAAGATACTGAAGGAGACAAGGCTTGGCGTTTGGATAAAGAAATCCCTCGTCGCACCAAGAACGAGACGGATGATGATGGCTGGACAACTGTCCGCCGCTGAGCAACAGCCACTGCATTTAATGGGCCCAGATAATAATTAATTCATTTTGAGTAAAAAAAAAACATCAGTACCCACTTCAGTTGCTCGCGTGTGTTACTCCTTTTGAAAAAAAATCTTTGTAGATGATAGTTTTCCTGGGAATAGTTTCCTTTTATTTGAACTTAAACTTCCAGCAGTTTTGAACCAGAGGCTCTTAAAACACCTCAAACACTCAGCCAATGGACTTGTCCGCACTTAACCCTCATCATGCAAACAACTTCTTAGAAACATGACTGGTCCCAGTTGTAGGAGAGAGATTGCCTAAAATGATAAAACTGAAAACCAGTGTACCTGCACCATTTTCAATACAAACTCAGTCTATCACCAGATGCCTCTTTTGAACAATACACCTTTGCATAAATGTGTGGCACAAATCTGCAACTCTTGTATTAGTCATATTCTTCAGTGATAACTGCTCTCCATTTAATTGTTTCAGATGCTTCTTAAATTACTTAACAAAATGTGTGCTTCAATATCCATTTGGTCTCGCTTGATATCCATCGTGTGCTTCTATCTTGGTGCAAACAGCATAACCAAACCAGGTTGCATGTGTACAGATGAAGCCTTTATTAATAAAGATGTTTGCTCACCATCTTCATGTTTGTGTTCTTGATAAATGCTGCATCACCGCTAAAGACAGCAGGTCAGTGGTTTCCATGCTGGACAAGTCTGACACCTAAAGAATTCACAGCCATCAATTGTTGATTTTGGCCTCTCTTTTAAAGTTAAATGTGGATCTTGGCTACATTTACTGGTTAAGTTGCAGTTGAATATCTTACTTCTCACCCTTTCCTTCCACGTGAATTGTTGTCAAAACCCAAAACAACGGTGATCTAAAATGGCAGCCTCTGTAGAGGTGACCTAGGTCTTGACAAAAAAGGCTCATTGTGGGGTAATTTAAATACAACAATCTGAATAATTTGATTGGTTATATTGGAATAGAAAAGTAGCAATACTGTAAATATTTTATCTTTAGTCTTTGCCAAATGAAAATAAGACCCAAAAATATGCTGACCTTTAAGCTCAAAACAGCCATCTAAAAAGATCAAGATCAAAATGATTTGCTATCAATGTCAAGTATGTGTTGTCTGTTCCTACACTGACCTGTTGATTTCAATGGAAAATCCTCCATACATTTAAACATTTATTGCTCTGCTATTTTTCAGTTATTTTGTCAGTATCACATTTAATCTTCAAAAGTGTCGAGAGCTGACGATGCTTCACTTCTTCTCATAGAGGTTTCTTCAGTATCAGGTGACCACACTCCAATGAAGATCCAATGACCAGCATGACTCACCGACAACCTTCATGTTACACACTATTCTACTCCTGTCGATGTGCATTTAACTCTGAGACACCAGTCCAGTGTTATTACTCAGCCTTTCTGTCTAAATAATTCAATTTTATTGCCCTTCGTTACAGTTTTGCACCACTAGAGGTCCCTGAAGCACCGTTATGAGCGAGAGACCTTGAACGCCTCACGGAGCTGAGGAAGCAAAGCGTGTCCGTGTTTCTTCTTCACTGAAAAAGGTGACCGTGATCTGACTAGTATCATACTGTGTGATTTAAGTTATTATAAAATTACTTCAATAAAAGCAATACATAAATACAATAAAAAAACAAATAATTTTAGTTTAAAATCATCTAGTACTAATTATAGCTGAAAAACACAACGATAATAAGTATTATTAGAATAACGATAATATAAAGCTCCTGATTAGGACATTGGTATTTCCAAAATAAAAGGCTACACCACTTTAACAAAGCTAAATCCCCCATGTCTCAGTGTTTTTATTTACAGAACAGTTGTTCAGCTGCAGACGCTCTGACATAAACCATTTCACTGCTTACTTTCTATTTGATTCCAAAGCGCCCATAATAAATAATAGCTGATGTGGGTTTAGGTTCACAAGCGAACAGCAATAATAATAATAATAATAATAATAACAAGAATAATAATCAATATAATGGCAAATAAAGGGCAGCATTAATCCCATAATTTCCGGTCAGGAAAAAATAAATAAATAATAAATAATAATAATAATAATTTAAATCAAATGTCAGGTGGATGAACCAGTGTCAGGGCGCGTCACCTCATTTGTTAGATGTCAGTGTGTGTTATAGTGTGTGTGCAGGCCCACGGTGCGCGGCCACGGCTGCAGCTCTCTACTCACTGATCCACGCACTGTGGTGACAGATCCACTGAACACTTGAGCGCATTTAGTCGTGAGCGACTGTGACACGCAGCGACTCACCGGTGTGAAGGTGTCAGTGGACCCTGAAGCCTCTGTCAGGTCTGCGTCCTTTTCACACTGGTTAAAAAAAAAAAAAAAAGAAGAAGAAAAAAACAGGTTTTATATTTTGCCTCGAGCTTGTTTGTGTCTCCCATGCAGACACACGGTTACGCGTGACCGTGCAGAGTCAACCTCATCCTCAAATAAAAAAACACAACGAAACAAGAATGTGTTTTTTCCCCACACAAATCCACAGAGAAGAACAAAAGTGATGGATAAAACAAATGAATGTCGCCTGATAAAGCGCACTTAAAGATGGTGATCAACATTAGCGTGCGTGGGAAAACAGACTTAAGTGCTGATTTGATGTTTGTGCAACATTGTTGTGCTTCATTAAAACAATCGCTCGATAATAAAAGCACCCTCCTCCCTTGTTTAAAATCACTTTGAACCTGTCGCGGGCCTTAAATAGAAATAAACAGGCCTCCTTGAGCTGCTCTGCTGCTTCACTTCACTCTGTTAAATGTCCTGGAGGTATGTGCGCGAGCACGCGCGCGTGCGTCCGGATGAATGTTGCGCGCCTGAGTCCGCCTCTCCGCGCCCCTGCTTCCCATTGACGCACTTTTTAAGCGTCTTCCCCTTCTCCACCTTTAGGCGAGCAGCAGCAGCAGCAGCAGCAGCGGCAGCAGCAGCAGCAGCAGCAGCACCAGCGACCAATCACCATGCCCGTGCAGCCTTCGGAGGAAGCTGTTTATGGGACTGCAGCGCTAATTAGGCTCATGAACTAACAAATGTGTCTGCGCGAACCCGGCGAGGACAACGATCACATCCATGGATTAGTCTGGAAGTAGCCGAGCACTTTTTCCATTTTTTGGCTTCCACGGCGCTGTCGCTCTTTTCCCACAACTTATTTCACTGCGCAGAAACTTTCCCTATTTTCTTGGGTGTGGAGTATTCTTAAAGCCAGAGCGCCTCGACGACTTCAACTGAAACTGGGGAACCTGGACTATCAGACAATGTTTCAACCAACACCCAAGAGGTGTTTCACTATAGAGTCTTTGGTGGCGAAGGATAATCCGATATCGGTGTCCCGCTCCGAGGAGCCGATCAGGCCAGCGGCTCTGAGCTATGCAAACTCCGGACAGATGCATCCTTTCCTGAACGGCTTTCACTCCGGCGGCAGGAGCGTCTACTCTAACCCGGACTTGGTGTTTGCCGAGGCGGTCTCTCATCAGCCCAGCCCCGTGCATCCCGTGGCCCCGCCGCACGCTCTGGCCGCTCACCCGCTCTCCTCCTCACACAGTCCGCACCCTCTTTTCGCCAGCCAGCAAAGGGACCCGTCAACTTTCTACCCCTGGTTATTACACAGATATAGATACTTGGGCCACAGGTTTCAAGGTAAGTGATCGAGCAGCTTTGGTTTGGTTCACTTTTTTCGGCTCGGATCACAGCACAGATGTGACTCTCCATCAGCACAGAGAGAGAGAGAGAGAGAGAACGAGAGAGAAAGGGAGCGAGAGAGAGGGAGAGAGCGCGTGAGGAGTAGAAAGAGGAATATAAACGTGTCAAAGTGAAGATGACCTCTTTTTAAAGCCGTAAATCATCTCCAATCCGCAGCACATTTAAAGGATTATCCCCCCTTAAAGTGACCGTGCAATCAATTTCAACAAAACACTAGAAATCATTTGTTGAGAGTTGAGGAATAATAGTTTCTCGTGTTTCTGCTGTTTGGTGTTTTTCTGTTCGTGGCTTTGAAGAAAAAGAGCAGTGGCATATTTGACATGTTTATACACTGTTAGTCTGCAGGTTATTTATAGCATATGATCCACATCCACGTTTCACTACCAACGAAAAATACCTCACTGCTCCGTGGTTTGGTTTAATTAAAATTGTTTGACATATTAAACGCACTTTTACCTTTAAGATAAGAATTAAATAATAACACCGGTGGTTATTCTAAGTAGTCGACGTCAATGATTTTATTATTATTATAATCATAATTACTATAATAACAATATAATTAGGATTATTTCGCTTTGCACACTATTGTATTTCATATTATTTCCTACACGGGAAATCAAATGTATCATAAATTGAATTCAAATTAATTTCGAAGTGTTTTAATTTAATTATTTTTCCTGCTGCTGTAAATTTCTAGATTTTCCACGTGTTCGTTTTACCTGCGATATTTGTAAACAAAGACTGTTTTCGAGCTAATTTAATTATGGGCCCAGGATTAAACACCCGCTTTGTTTTGTTTCTCTCTGTGCTCTGACAAACGTCAGATGAAACAAATCGACAAGGTTAAATAATAATTAAAAGCTCACGCTTCCAAATAACAATTTATACTTTTGTTATTTACATTATCATCACGCCGTATTTGCAGACTCGGTGTGTTTCTGTGCCACATTTGTCTGCAGGCCTCGTAACTCTGTTCAAATAATAATAATAATACTTATATTATAATAACAATAAATACAAAAGAAGAACATGTCAGAACCTCGTTTTTTTCTGCTCGTTTCCAGGAAATGAAACGAGTCCAGAGAGCTTCCTTTTGCACAACGCGCTGGCCAGAAAGCCCAAAAGAATCCGGACAGCGTTTTCTCCTTCACAACTCCTACGGCTCGAACACGCGTTCGAGAAAAACCATTACGTGGTGGGAGCAGAGAGGAAGCAGCTCGCCCACAGCCTTAGCCTCACAGAAACTCAGGTAAGACACAACTTTACTCTCTATATTTTGTTTTATTTTGTTTGCCTTCAAACAGTGCTCTTATTGTATTTTATTTTTTATTTGTTTGACCATTTTTAAAAAAATGCATTGTGGCCATAAAACCATATTTCTGATGTAGTGTGTGATATCTAATAAGTGTTTTTCTCTGGCACCGTGCGTCACGAGTATTTTAAAACCAGGCCATAATAATAAAAAAAATAAAATAATGACCAGATATTGACGTAAAAATAAAGAGCAGTTGTGACATTAGAGAAACAGTTATTTTACAATAATACAAATAATAATAAATTGCACATCGTGTGCATAAACGCATGTGTTGTTAACGGAGGACAGAGGCTTTTCTGTTGGATGAAATCCACCGTCATTGTAGAGGCCTAACCTCGTTTCAGGAGGGGTTGGATTACTTTGTTTTGAGGGGGGGGAGAGAATGTTGCCTTTCAAAATGGAGGGCAAATTAACCAGTTAACCATTTTATGGCATAGGCGATACAAAGAGCGAGGCGGGCGCACTGGATTCCCCCCCTGCCATATTTAAGATGCCGTTTGAGCCGCTGTCTTTTGTCCGCCGCCTCTGTCCTCCTGCACCGCGCGGCCTTTGGAGGAGCTGAAGGGAGAAGTGAACCATCACCTCCTTCAATTAGTCCACTGAAGGCTTATTAAACGCACCTCAGATGCCGTTTAAGGGCTAAAGGGGCCGCGGAGTGACAAAGCAGGACCAGACAATTTATCGATTTAGATGTCGTTAATCCCCCCCACGGTACCTTTCATTATCAGCCGAGTCGATTTAGAGGAGTGTGTGAAAATGTATGTTAAGTATGTGACATGGATGTTATTCTTTTGTTTGGTTTACATGCAGCCTGTAGGCTGCACGCATGCAACTCGTATTATTATTGCTGTGAGGGGGGAAAAAAATACTCAATGACCTATTTTTATGTTTTTCCTCACACATATATTTGAAATGTGTGGCTGTCGTTGCTTTTACTTTATTTATTCGTCCTTTTAATCGACCTTGTCATGTGTGATAAATTGCACTGTTATAAAATGATCAGAGGCAATTTATGGCTCACATAGGATGAGCCATACATTTCTATTTATATATCAAGAGTAACAGTTAATTTGATTGGATTAATTAATTAATTGCTTTCCTGAAGTGTATTTGTTCAGGTTGTATTTTTGCTTGCAGGTCATTCTATCTCTAGTTTTTATTTAATTTTATTTAAATTCCACTGCCGTCTGCTCGTACTTAGGTCTGCTGTCCAAACAATGCTTCCCTTTTACGCGTGGTTTTACGCACCGGCCATTAGCGGTTTATCTCCTGATACTGATCCAGTTTCTCCTCTTCTTTTCTTTTCCTATCTTTCCTCCCTCCTCAGGTAAAAGTCTGGTTTCAGAACCGGAGGACGAAGTTCAAGCGACAGAAGTTGGAGGAGGAGGGCTCGGAGTCTCAGCAGAAGAAGAAAGGATCGCATCACATAAACCGGTGGAGACTTGCGACCAAACAGGGGAGTCCAGAGGAGATCGATGTCACTTCGGACGATTAAAAAAAACAAAACAAACAAGACTATATTATGTGATCGTCTGTGTGAAGGAGGACATGGATAAAGGATGCCGTGTAGAGACAATGAGAGAGAGGGTAAACAAAAAAAAGCCAATGTCACATTTCACATCTCCGGAGATCGGCAGCTGAGGGTGAGAGAATCTGACTGGTGGACACTGATGTCACCAGTGGGTCTGTCAGTCCAAATGACCCGGGGAAACGTGACTGACAGTGTCTCAGTGCACCCACCTGCACCCTTCCACCACTACAACCCCCATCTACCACCTCCAAATACTTTCTTCTCCAATTCATATTGGACGTTTGCACTTCAGAAGTTTCTTTTTTTTTTTAAAAACAACAAAAAAAAAAATCAAAAACCGTTTCCACTCAAGATACCAAAACACCAACATTGCTTTTGTAAAACTTGAAATGCATGGTACAGTTTTTTTCCTCCTGGTAGTTGTTCTAATTTTTAATTTGACAAGTTTTCTCAAACCAAGAAGAAAAAAAAGTGTTTTTAACTCTATTTTCAAACAGAGATGTCGTGCTTCTTCCTTTTTACAAAGTGTGCAGTCTTTCATTAATGATTCTCGTGTAAAAGTGATTGTGAAAAAAAAATGAAGTAGCGGTGCTGCGTTATAGTGTTTTTTTTTTTTTTAGGAAAAGAGAACAAAAAGTCAATTTCGATTTAACAAAAAAAAACTCTTTTTAAAAATGTGAATCAGACCACAGATAAAGTACTTAAAGGGAGGCTATCAGCACATTCCTTTAACCTAAAGCTTTACCAACGTGTCGCTGCAGTGGCCCCACGCCACGCAGCTTCTGTCAGGACTCGACCCTCCAGTGAAAGTTGCCACGAAGGACTAAATGCAAGAATTGAGAGGAGAAAAAAAAAGAAAAGGAAAAAAAAAACTTCAAGCACTGAGCGTATTCCATGTACAGAAATGCTAAAATTTAATGTTTCTGTTAAACCCTCTTTTACAGAATGTAAATAATTTTTGTGATTGTGTTAAGTTTGCTACAATTTTAACACAAAGTATACTTCCAAGAAGTATGTAATTGTCAATATTTTGTCAATAAAGTTTTATCAATATGTTGCGCGCAGTAAAAGTAGAGAGTTTTTTTTTTTGGATTATGCGGAGCAGCTGAGTGAGCCGCAGCAGGAGGCCGCTGACAGGACAAGACAGTGGAGGATCTTTATTATTGTTGCTGTTCTGTTCCATCACCACACACAATATGACGTGGAGATGATTTAAAAAAAAAAAAAAAAAACCTCACAGGAAAAAGTCTAGTCTGTAATCTGCCCTCTGTGTGCGTGTGTGCTCGCACTGGACAGCGTTAGTTTTATTTTTAGAGCAGCAGCTCCTGCTACAAAGAGTCTCCACGAGCTTTTGTGTAGGTGCAAATCAGTTTGGGCAATTATCATGCAAGTAATATGTGGGGGGGAAAGGGAGTGCATTGCCCAGTGGTCCACTTTAATCTCTTAATCCACGGATCCAATGGGGCTTGGTTGGACATAATTTAGTACAATCTGACTGGCCCTCGCGACGCGATAAGGGAAGGTTGCAGTGTGCCGCAAAATAGGATCTTTGTTTAAAATCTTGTCTTGTAGGCTCCATCGTGCTGCAAGCTGCTGCTGCTCGGGACTGAACGGGATCATTATACAGGACTTCTTTACAGAAGCCTTGAGGCTAAAGCAGGAAATTATGCCCTTTTTACGCACAAACAAACAATTCAAGAGCAAAACAATAGTCGTTTGCAGCTCAGTTTAAAATCAGACAAATTTATACTGGATTATGATTCTTTTTTTTCCTGGTGTTTTCTGGTGCAAGGTGCATGTTTTGTTTTACTGTTTCATAAACCAAAAAAAATGTATTGCACTGGTGGCATATAGGGAGTTCTTAATCAACCCATAGATTATAACAGCAATAAAATCTTTAGAGAATACCATTAGCTTTGAAAAAAAAAACAACCAAAAAAAAACCCCCTAAAAGCTTTATTACAAACCCAGCTTTGAAATAGGGGGGATTAGAGGACTGAAAGGGTCCCACAATAGTTAGAAGAAAAGGTTTCATGCTAATGAGGTTAATGCCCTTTGTATCTCCGGACTCCACAACTTCATTACTCCTATCTCGGGCAACACCGAGCGGCTCAGAGCTTCACAATCCACTCGAGCTTTTCCCTTCCCTGCCTATAAAGAAGGATTTGATAGCAGTCCTGTTCAAACTAGATAATTATATCTTTTCAAGTTGGAATTAAGATAAAGAAAGTGCAGTGGAGGCGGTGAGCCTTGATCCGCCGCAAACAAATTTGGCGCATTCTCTCTCTCTCCCTCTCCCCCCACCCCACCCTGTGTGCGCCTGTATGGACACAGAGGACGAGAAGCTTCTCATTAGAGTCTGGAACCGCTTGATAAATTCAAACGCCTAAGATTTTAACCTGTAAATATCTCTTTCTTTTCTGTACAAAAAATGGTTGCAACTCTGTTTAAAGAATACAAAATAAGGACATAATAATTTACCAGTTAGATAAAATAAATGTATTTATACTTATACAATTTAAAACCCCAGTCTCTTTATATCTCAGAAAAATGTTAATATTTATTCTGAAATGGTGTAGATTATTCTACTTGTTTATAAAGCAGACTGTAGTTTATATTAGGCCGTATTTAAAAGATCGGGGGGAAAAAACCTCACATTGCATATGCAGGCACATATTTCGTATTATTTTGCGTCTTAAATATTCAGCGCGCCGTTTTGGTCACATCCTATTAAAGAGCGATCAAGCGCAATTTAAGACGAAGTTCGCGTGAATTTAATTGGTTTGGACAGAATTCAAACAGAGCGTGTGTGTGTGTGTGTGTGTGTGTAGAAGCAGGCCTACTATATACATACACCACACATTCTTCCTGTTCCACACTCGTGCTGTGCGTAAAGGGCCGTGGCTGTGGGACCTTTGTTGACCCGCTTATCTAAACTGAAGCTGCTCCTTCATCCAGGAGCCAAACTCTCCATAAAACTCTGTGATTATTGCCTAAAATGCTCATTTACCATCATCATCATCAGCAGCAGCAAATACAGCAGCAGAACCGGCCCAGTTCTGGACCTGGTGGAGCCCCCCACCTGCATTAAACATTTAGCCTGCAACGTGAAATGATTATCCGTCATTGAACAGAGTAGTCGCTCCTATCAAGTGACCCTACTGACCCAAAACCTCTAATCTGCAATTAGTAGCTATAATTACGTCCGCTGACAGCACTAATGTGAATAGTGGATGAGGGAGGGAACAGGACGCGCATTAGCGCCGGGAGTCAATAATTGATCGGGAGAAGTGGCTCCTGAAAGAACATGGCTTTGGAGAGTTTGTCAACAAGCTGCTGGTGTTACTGCATCAGAGCATGTTCTCGTCAGGCTGCTGGGCTGAGGTGAGGAGGCGGTGGCACCTGTAAGGCCGCTGCCATCAGCCGCTGCCACGCCGCACTAACTTGATCTGTCCCGTTTCACCTGAAACTGATCCCTGAAACGGGAGAACGGAGTCCACACAATTCCCTCGGCCTTGACATAAGGTGCAGCGACAAATATACAAGACTAATGAGCAATTACCATACAATCAGCCCTCAAATGGCTTACAAAATAATAAATTAAACATCCGAGCTCCGGGATTTTGTTTCTTTCTTTATTATTAATAACGAAGGGAGGAGCGTGTGCGGCCATGATGAGCTTCTCTGATCATTTTTGTGTTATAAATGCAGCAATTTACAATTTGCTGTGACCCCGAAAATTGCGCAAACACAAATGCGCAGGCGCGGAAACAACAAATTGCGTGTTCATTTTGTTGTTGTTATGCATCTGAATCGTTTTTTTTTTTAAATGTAGTTTTTTCAATTATGTGCACACACAAACACACACGGGCCTGCTGTATTTAATAACACGCGTCGTTTAATATTTATCTCTTAACTGAATTGTTCTAGACAATATAATCTAATCTATATATTGTCAGAAAATACACCACATGTGATGTTATTAATATAAAATGTCAAAAAAAAAGTAAAGTTACATCTGGAGACAATTATTTATTTTTGCTGTCTTTCCACTCTGTTAAGTGTCCCATTTTCTTTTCTTTTTTTTTTAACTTTAAATGTTTTTATTCTCCATCATAACAGATTTTTTTTATGATCAGTTATTTTATTGTTCACATAAAGGCACCATTACAGTCACACAAGTGACATGAAGAAGATGGGAAACAGCAGCAGCAGAAGGGTTTTTGGTTTCTTTCTTCTCCCCCCCCTCCTCCCCTCATGTCCTCGCCTTCACTCCTTCATCGTCACTAAAAACCTAAAAAACACATGATGAGTCGAGGAGAGCAGACAGAGCAGCAACAACAAAAATAAACTAACTGAAAAATGATCCATCACAACAGACGAATTGAGAGCAGAGTTTACGGCTCGTTGACACACACACTTTGAGAGCCTGGCACCGACGCGTGATTGTTAATAGATGAACAAAGCATGAGAGCCACATTACACACTGCTGTGACACACCCGTGCACAGCTTCAGCCACTGCTCACATCCACCGAGGTCAGACGACAAATGTCACACAGCCGCACGTGACAAGCAGCCATTTCATACAGTGAAATATCAGAAACAGCAAACTTTTCTTTTCTTTTTTTCAGCCTGCACATGCAGACAGACGCCTCTTTCTCCATGTGTGTCAGGCTTCTCTCTGGCCTGGCTCCCATAATGCCCTGCACACAGTCCACAGACACCTCCAGCATCTGCCTGAACTTGGCCTGCTCCGTGCTCCAACCACACACTGCACAGACACAGCTCAGTTTAGGGAAGCCGCAGAAAGTTTTACTACCTTTAATAGCCTGTTTTTTCCTCTTATTATTTCCAGCGGCCTGTGCAGTAAATATCTATTTGCAGTCATTAATATTCTTCACAATCTGCTGACAAGCCCAAGTCCAAACGTCCGTTTTCCTTGATGATATGGGGGGAAGTTGGCCTGCAATGTAGTGCAGTTTCATTTGCATATAAGTGTTTCCCACTCGCCCACCAGCTATGAAGGGAGCACATTTTCAACCCTTGTCCTCTGAAGTTGCAAACTGCAAACATTTTATAGGTTGTATCTGCAACCAGCAATATGCTCAGCTCACTAATGTGTAACATATGGCGGACTGTACACCTGATAAAATACCTCAGGGGCCCTGCAGTTTGGAAAATCCTCAATTCGTTCCCTAAATAAAACAAACAATGGCCTCACTAAATATATCACATGTGCCTGCTGAACTATTTCGTGTCCCCTCCCACAACCACCAGCAGGCCGGAGCCGTGGCACAACCAGAGGGTACTTTTCAAAATAATAGCACAGATTTTTTTTTTATACACTCCTGCTTTTATTTGCTAACTCCACTGCTCTGGTGTTAAATCCGTACTAACTCCACTGTCTGTGTCTTCCCATGAAATCAGCTCTAAAACTGGGGTCTTGGTCCACTTTTCGTCTCCGGTTTCATCTCTGTGCTGCAAAATGTGGCTACAATTAGAGCTGAAATGGAATATAGCTGCTGGTGTGTTGGTGTGCTTGTGTTTGAGCAGACAGGTGAAATTGTGGGCACCTGTTCTTCTGTCCTTGCTCTGCTCCCCACTGAACTCTGCTATGTCTCCCCCTCTTGGTGGCTGGGAGGGAGAAAAATCTGCCCCCAAAAAACATGAAATATCAAGTTTCCATTGGCTGTGTCTGACAGCAGTTGAGTGCTCAGTGTCTGGAACGTGAGGCGATATAAAATACTAGCGGTGGACTTTTTGGACAGCTGTCTGTGTGCACTTGGGTAATGGATGGTCCATCGCTTTTTCAGCTTGAGTGTAAACTGAACTTATGGCACATTTATAAAAGTAATTTTAGGTCTTTGGATTTTTCATGAGAATAAATTGGCTAAAAAAAACACCTCCCCAAGTAAATAATACTGATCTAATAACCTCATTATAACCTTATCCTTATTACTGTTTCCATTTGTTTAAATAATGCAATACAAACCGATCATTAATAGAGCTCGTTTTAGAAAAACATTTTCAAATTAACACCAGCTTTTGTTTATTATTTAATGAATAAAAGTGTTTACAAAAACAAGTACAGACCTCATTTATAAGTCTAAGGTCTTTGCTGTAGGAGTTGGCCTTTAAAATAGAATAAAATACAATCGGGAAATAAAAAGGTAAAACTTCATTACTTCATTAACAATATGAGTATAGTATAGTAATTACCATCTTATTTCTATAGTGATAAACAAGCAATGGCTTGGTCGTATAATAATGGAGAATGTGAGTCATTAATGAGGATGGATTTTAAATTTCTGACAAACATGTTCATGTTATTATGTTGTTCCTGTACTGTAATGGAAAGTGTTAGAAAGCCAAATACACTCTTGCAACACACCCTAGTAAAAAAAAAAGATCACTATGTGGGGCTGTTATCTATTTATAACACAATTTAATATGATTATAAAACAATAACAACAATCCACAGAGGACCAATAGGTTTAAAAGATAATAACGTTTCCTAATCGGCGTTAAAAACTATGACACTCAAACAAATGATGAAATGGAAAAAATATGTGAGCTTACTGAGTTAAAAGGATAACAGCTTACACAGGGTTTAAGTACTTTTTTTTCTCTAATTTGGGGGCGTGGAATATTTCCCTCAACTAATTTCTCAATGACGCCAAACTCTACAACAGTCAACACCCACAGCACACCAGCGAGGACTTCATGAAACCTGCTGCACCGCTTCATGTGTGTGTCTCTTTGTGAATCCCGACCAAAAACGCGTATATGCCAGCTCTCATTAGCTTTTCACGTAACACCAAAGTTATTTGTGGCATCAGGGCAAAACTGTGCCAATTCCTTGGTCAGTGCTGTCATAATACCCTCATCGCTGCTGCACAGCAGACACTCTGTGTTGGTTTTAACATGACTAACATGCGCAAACAATCATTTCTGTGGGGGTTGTGTGTGTGTGTGCGTGCCTCTAGTATTTCTGCATATGTAGGTATAGCTAGTGGGTTTCTGTGTAATGTCTGTTTATTTTTTGGTGGGAGAATGCTACGGCTTCAATGTTTTCACACAAACACCTAAACAAGTAGTTGGGACTGAGGACTAAAACCGCAGCTGAGATGAAGCATAAGTTGGATACAAAAAAATATAATAATAATACATAGAACATGAAGCGGAAAAGGTAAGAGAACATCTACACTTAATACTTAACCCTTAGAACACAGAGCATTTTGGCTGCTTTTCCATTACCATGTGAAAACGTACAGTATATACAGACGCTATATAAGAATGTGCACTAAAGAGTGTCTTATATCCTTTTTTCCAAGGCAATCTGATGGATTTCTTTTTCATTTTCACCAACTATATAAACACTCCTGAGCAAAAAGTACTCAAAATGTTTAAAATCAGATTGAATTTGTGAAATTTGGAAATACATGAAAGTTCACTTGGCTCGTTTTTATGAAAAAAAACAAAAGACAAACGGTCTGTTTTGTGACTTCTGCACAATTATTGCTACGTTATATCACGACTAAAAATGCAATACAATGAATCATAACTTTGACTCAACAACAACATAAAAAGACGGAAAAAAAAAACATTGTTTAAAGCCTGAATATGTGACCTTTAAACACACACCCCCAGGATATCCATATAAGGAGTTGTGTACTAGTCCCACAGCAATTTACCAGTCGTGCACCTGTGGCACAGAGCTGTGCCACGTGAGCACTAAGGGTTAATACTTGTAATGAATGTGTTTCAGTGGAAAATACAGAGATTGACATCTAAATATAAGCTGGTTTCCATGAAAATGCATTACAATGAATTAACCAAATTTTCATGCATTCAATTAAAAAAAGAAGCTCAGTTGTCTCTCTATTAGTAACCAGTTGACACTTATTGAACTGATAAGTGACATACAATTAACTAACTGCCACTATAATCTGTCGTCTCTAACCCTAACCCTGTACAAAAGTGCCTGTTGACTATAAATACTATTTTTGCATAACTTAACGACGACTTCTAACGACACATGATCACAACTATGGCACATTCTTAGTTGATTATCTGTTGACAATATGTTAATTGTCAAGTCAACATCAAATCATATGTTAGATGACAATTAATTGCCGATCCAAAGACAACCAACAGTCTATTAGTGGGGCTCCTACACGTGCATCTGCAAATGTGTGTCAGGATCATCTAATTAGAGAGAAAAATGGTGGAGAACAGCAGATACAAACAAGTGTCTGTTGACATGATACTGAATACCTGCTGATTACTGGTATAAATGAAGTCATGTGAGTTCTAAACCACATCCTTTTTATGCTGAAAACTGTACTCGCATTTCATTTTTATTGCACCAACTTTTCCACCTTCCTCAAGTGCAAAGACTTTTATGATGTTTTTTTTTTTAAAGACTGTTTTAAACAGGCTGAAGAGAAACACACTCACAGACGTGTTGCAGTTCCTGTATGTAGACAGGGCGGAAAAAAAAAAGGTGTTTGGTTGTTTGTTCTGTGCATAAAAGCAGCGTTTCTGTACCACTGCTCAGAGAGGTGAAGCACTGTCTTGACAGATGGTGTCAATGATTGGTCATAGTAATTCAGGTTGTGACATCCATTACGTGCCAATGAACACCTTAGCACCTCTGCAGAGAGAGAAATCGCAATTATACATGCTAATCATTCACCAACATAATGTTCTTCCAGCACGTTGCAGAGCTTAGCCATTGAAGGAGAGGGATGCTAACGTTGTCTAACGATTTCAAGTGGACTTTCTGAGAGCTTATAATTAATAACAAGAATAACTTCTTGGGCTTATGCAAGCTTAAGGTGAAACGGTTACAATATAGCTGCAGTGGCAGCTACGATATAATTGCAGGTCGTGTGAACGCCTGCGATGCGAATGCACGTAACGCGCAGAAATGAGTGACACGTGACTGTGGAGTCATGACACGTGTGATGATCTACGTGGCTGACGTGATTCTGGACTATTAAACAGCAGTGAGGAGAAACAGGTGCAACAGTAGAATATATAAACAAGGTAATGGCAATATGTGTCTTTTCAGGTCCAATTACTGCATAAGTCAGTGGACATGGTCTCCTGTGGGCCGTCCTATGTGTTTATACGCAGGATGTAAGAGTAGCAGCTAGCAGGGTGCGTAAGAGCTGCGGGTTATTTTGTATTTGAAAGTGAGGACATGGCAAATCAGGCCACTTCACACATGAAAGGCAGTGTAGGTCCATTTAATTCTCAGTGCCTCTCTTACACTGGATCTCAATGTCCTTTTAGGGGGACTCCAGAGGCTAGTTAAAAGGTGTCTGATTCTCACCATGAATCTAATTAGATCTCTGACTGAGGTCTTAACATCTCCTTTGAAAAAAACAGAAGAAGAAATGCATGGAGGAATAAGGTGCTAAAGCACCTACGCCTCGCCTCCACTGCACCTTGGCCCGAGCTGTCCCCTGCTCCCTCCTTTTCTGGAGAAAAACAAAGTCCTGCAGGCTAATGAAGTTTGTAATTAAGGAGATTCTGTCAGGCTGAATGAGTAATTAGGACATGGTTCCTCGGATGTGTTAATGGCGGTCAGGCTCAGCGGAGCACAGACTGCACGTATGGCCAAAGAGAGCAGTAAATGAAAGGAGAGAGAGAGAGAGAAGAGTGTTCTTGATTCAGATCAGTTTTCTTTCACAGAGGAGGTTCATCGTGTTTGCTGCAATTAAAAGTAACGCAGCATCGTTTGAGAAAGACACAAGGGACATAAAAATTGTCTGCCTTGATTATTGTTTCCATGTGTCGACATAGAAACATTACTGCATTCATTCGCCTGCTAGTTCCCTATATATTTCTGATGTGTTGTGAAATCAGATATAATTCGAGGGAAATGGCTGTGGGACAGGACCACGCTCTGTTCCCGGTGAAGACATCTCCTTTCTAATTATCTCATTTACTCCAGATTGGTTGACTGTGCCGCTGATAAAGAAAGTTCACCTGGCCTCAATTAACTATATTTATCTCAGATTATCCCTCCATGAGATTTCTGCTCGAGCAAAAGATTAGCTTTATTAAGAGTTGCATATGCAGGATGAATAAATTTCCAGACAAAGTGACATCTCTTAAGAATGAGAAATTAAATCAATGAAATGAGAATCAAAAGGAAAGAAGGAGCTGCGCGGTTCTCTGGCTGTGCTCGTTTTATTTTACTTGCTGTGGGAAAAAAAAATCACAGTTTACATCTAATGACACTAATGGAAAAATCATATAATAATATTGTCTTCTCAGTAAGGTTGCACGATATTGGAATTTTTGCCAATATCCAGTATGCCATTATATCAGTGCTTGGGCTGATAACTTATATCCATATATATGTTTTCATTGACTCTCTTCTCTGGTAAAATAGACATATTTTTCGTTCTCATGTCGCCACAGATGTAGATATACAGTATCGTCATTGAGTAAAATAAATCAACATAAAAAATAACAATTGTACAGGGTGCCGGCACATAAGTCAAGGAGGTGACAGCTTATCTAACTCACTGTTGTACACTATTAGACATAAAAGTGCTAAGTAGAACCATATAAGGTTCTTCGACTTGTCCTCATAGGAGAACCCTTTTTGGCTCCAGGTAGAACCTTTATAAAGAGGTTCTACCTGGAACCCTTTTGGAGGGTTCCACCAAGAACCCTTCTAAAACCCTTTATTCAGGAAAGGGTTTTAAAGGGTTCTCTGGATCAAAATGGTTCTCACTGCAGCCATTAGTGTAACCAAGAACCCTTGAAAAACTCTTTCTTCGGGAAAGGGTTTTTCAGAAGCAAATGGTTCCAGGTAGAACCTCAGCCCTTGTAGAAGGACACTTTTGGAACCCTTATTTCTAAGAGTGTAGTCATTATACATATCGGTAGATCTAGGTGTGTTTGCCAATAGCCTATAATATAATTTTAAAGCCAATATCTGCTGATATTGTGCCAATAATATCGTGCATCCCTTTTTCTCAGTTGGTGACATTCCCTCGCTGCGCAACACAGTGCTAGTAAAGCGAGACGGCTAGAAACAGGTTTGAGTTTGACTATAA
Source organism: Microchirus variegatus (assembly GCF_963457635.1). NCBI lineage: Eukaryota > Metazoa > Chordata > Actinopteri > Pleuronectiformes > Soleidae > Microchirus > Microchirus variegatus. The sequence goes on from NC_139812.1 coordinate 13,235,824, forward strand.
ACACAATGAAGCGTCCGCAAAAAGTTTAACAAGTGAATCCGACTGCTCAAAAAACCTGCTCGTTCAGCAGGTTGACGGGGATAAAAGCTTCTTAGCTCTGCCTGCTCCTGCACTGCTGATGTATACACAAACATACCCTCAGTACAAAAATAATCACATCACCAACAACAAAAATCAACAAAAATGAACCTAACTCTGATCGCTAATAAAAAAAAAAGAAAAGCAGAACAATGGTGAAAAGTGTGCACATGTGGATTTGCACTGATCTGGCACAAATGTGTGATCATAAAATAAATCCTGAAGTGAGGACACCTGATAGCCATGCATGCGCACCAGAAAAGAACAGATGAGAGTGTTTACAAACTGATGTCCTTCACAGATACAGTAGAGTGATTCTCCTCCAAGGTGTCTACCTTTGATCTCAGGTTAACCTCTACATTCTCTAAAACCATTTACACTGTTTAGACTGGGAAGTGTCCCGCTGCGAGGCACAACACCTGGGCTTTGAACCTATGACCTCACATCTGAGTGCTCAGGCTGAAGCCTCCCGCTGCCTCCCGGTTAGCTGAAGGATCAACGTGGACAGACAAGCCCAAAACTCTTCATTTCCTGTTTCACCTGCAACCAACCTTTCCCAAACTGAAAGACATAATAATAATAACAATGCCACCTGTGTTTCAGGTAATTTAATCAACAGAACTGCGGACAAGTCATGTTTCACAGCCATTTTGTGAGTAAAACCCAGAGGGAATATTGCAAACGAGGAGGTCTTTTGTTTCAACTTGTGACATGTTCATAACCAATATGTTTTATACACACACAACAGACAGGTTTTAAAACAAATTTTGCTCAAAATGTTTCCATTTCGTCTCCACTTTTGTTTTCTTTGCATGGTGCAAACAGATAAACACAGAGAAGAGACAAGAGAGATCTGAGTTGCAGACTCATTACAGGTTAAGTAGAACAGGTGTTTGTCAGCTCCAGGCAGACCTACGTCGATGAGACCTTTTCATGTCGGCTACTTCCTCACACATTAGTCTTCAGCCAAATTGCTCTGAGTGGAGGCATCACCCCGCCCATCCCCCCTCGTCCATCATGACCTCTCTCCCCTCTGCACTGCAGGCAGGGTTGGAGATAAAAAAAAAAAAAGCTGAAAAACGGCTCTAGGAATCCTAAATATTAGTGGTTGTAAATCAGCCCCCAGTGGCCTATGAATAGCAATTATCTTTTTTTGCACTAATAAATCCCCCCAGTCAAAGATAAGATGGTTTCCCTTCCTAAGCTGCAGTAAAAACAGCTAAGTACTGAGCAAGCAAAAATGGGAGGGGTGCAGCAAATAAATGAGCACTCTTTAGCTGTGGATTACACTTAGTCATAAGAGAAAATACGTCGTTTTTTTGTGCTGGTGGTTGAGCTGTGTGTCAAGTATTAACCGACACAATCACAGGACTTTAGAGAATTTAGATGATATTGAGACACAAATGGCAAACTGAAGCTCTTATCAGCCTCATCAGTACCTGCTAACATGATTCACTTTGGTGCTCAGTGATTTTTGAGGCCGATACAAGTGCTGAGATTTCTCAAAATGTCACCACAGTCGGGGGAACAGTGGTTTTATTGATCCAGTAGCAACGGTCTCTGATTTTCACTTTAAACAGATCAGCATGGACCAGGTTTAGCCGGCATACCTAACTGACCATGCTAACTGAGTTGCCGTCTCCTGTGCTCAGTGTTACCACTGAGAATGTTCATTATACCTCTGCACTCCACTGGGATTCGCAAGACTTTATGTGTATACAGTATAGGAGGAAAAGAATACAATCAGCAGCAATGAGGCTTTTCATTTCTCCTATAAGGTGAGTGAACTCTTATACCATGTAAAGACTTGAGTTAACCTCATTAAGCTCGCTCACACACAAGATACATAATTATCCCTGAGAGGATAGCCAGTGCTAATACAAATTAGAAAGATAATTAAGCCACTGAGACTGGCCATTGCATCTCCCAGTGCACTGGACCCATAGAGCCATTATGGTGAATTAGAGCCTTTGTTTATAGTCACAACAAGAGCCTTTTACCACTGGTCATGTTTGTCAGAAGTGCCATATAACCTGATTCCAAATTGACTGCGGTTCATTTACATACAATACTTTGGGAATGGAGAGCACACCAGGTGTCAGAGTTATAAACGCGGAGGAGAGGCAAGATAATGTGAATTCTTTTCTTGCCAGTGTCAGATGTGACGACTTCACGACGCCTCTCCTCCTCACTACAAGCAAAGAACACTGAGTCTGCTGGCAAGAAAGCGCCTTTGGGTGCTCATAAAAAATCAATCTCAGTGACAATTCACCTCTGCAGTATGCATTGTATCTGGCCGCCTCTGTAACGAGGCACTTTAGTGCCCTGCCCTGCTGACAGCTACTTCAAAGATGCCTCCTCAAGCAATATTTTCTCTCTTCCTCTTTGCAAACGCTCAGTCAAACAGGAACAATAAATCTGGACGATCTTGACATTCCTCTTTAGATCATATGATACCTGAATATCAGCAGAGTAAAAACTCAAAACTGCTCCAGTCTGTGCACAACAAACACATATGGTGAGCTGCACGGTCAGGTCTCTCTCTGCAGCATCATGATTAGATCAGGGCTGGACTTTTTTTGGTGAAAATATGTCTTGAGAAAAGGATAAGTACACACAGCTGGATGCATTTTAGAGAGCAATTCCCTTTTGTCATAGGAAGAGCACACACTGCGAAAATGCTGCTGCGTTTTAGTGCACCATAACAATTGTGGGGGAAATTATTGCACTTTAAAAATGCAACAATACAGCCTGTAATGTTGAAATGTTTTTGGCTGTGCACAGATTTCTTTTTTTCCCCCCTCAGCTTGCATGGTGAGGAGCACACTGCTGCTGGTTGTGTGCCAGCTCTGCCTCCTGTGGTTTCACGCATAACAACCTTGCATGTGCACAGCTCTAAGTAAAGCATTGATTTAAGAGGGCACTTCTTCTTTCCACAGCTTTAGCAAAACAAGCCCCTATGTTTGGATAGACCCGGTAAGCAGCTCACTGACCTGAGCAGTGGGTCAGATTAAGCTAGACCCCTCCTTCACCTCTGCCTCCCTCCCTCCCTTCTTCCTTGCCGGCCTAAACGTAGAATGAGGAAAAAGGGAAAGTGCTCTTCAGGGCATGAGGGTCTGCCAGCCAGGTCAGGGGAGTTGCTCAAGAAAACAGGAAACTGACAAGAGAGACAAATGATAGAGCTCACCAAACCACAGGCGTTTAAGCACTTTGCCACATCCATAATTGCTGCAAGAGTACTACTTAGAAAGGTTTTTGAAAATAATACACACCTTGTGGGGTTTCATTTTTTAAAAATTAACAGTTTTTCACAAAAGTCATGTCTATGCCACAGTGACTATTGTGTGACCACAGTGATCTCATTCCAGGTAACCGCTGAAGCCTGCCTGAGATGAACTGAGGATAATAACCGGTAAAGGAGCTCTTACAGTTTGTCATAAACCATCTGCTTCAATCCGCAATTAAAAGAAACATTAACTTTGTGTGTGTTATTTTTCTGGAAAACCGCAAAGCAAACATTGTGACACGGCAACAGTCTGAACAGATATTATCGACTGACCCCGCTGAGACTGTTCACAATAAGTTAGCTATATATTTTCTCTGGACAAGCTGGAGGGAGGATTCTGTGTGTGTGTGTGAGGGGAGGTGGGTTCAGAGCAGAGAAGCTGCTTTTGGCCAAAGGCAAAGATAAGCTCAGGGGAGTGGAGGTGGTGGCGGAGCACTATGGATTGAGCCAAGCAATCAGTGACCTATCTAGGGCGGTGTTTAGTGGTGCTGTAAGATCTGCTAAACAAGCCCTAATTTCCCCTGTTGTAGGAGATGTGTGAGTTGAGGTGGAAAGGGGCAGGAGGAGGGGAGGCCTTTGGTCTGTCAAAGTGGAGTTAATCTGAACCTGAGGCATCACGTTCACTTTTGATGGAGGCCAGAGATAGGACGTCGAGGCGGAGGAGGAGGAGGGCTGGAAGGATGAAAGATCACCCACACCTGCGAGGGGCTGCTGAAAGTTACAACTCACTCAAAGAGGCCTTTCTATCACTGCACCATTTGTCAAAGATGATGGGGCAGCAGCAGCAGCAGCAACGGCAAGAGCTTCACTCTATTTCTGTTTCCAATGGTGGCTCATCATGTGGCCTCACTGCTATGGGATAAAGATAACACTGATTTGTCTGTTCAACAATAAATCTTTTCCAAATGCAGATTAATTGCATATTTTCAGGATGCGAACTAATTTCAAGACATAACGTAATATTGTTCCCTTCCTTTTTTTTGTTAGGCAACTCCTCTATCACAACAAAGTGGACGTTAGAGTTTAGAGATGTGTGAATGAATGAATTCCATCCTTTATTAGGAGATCAATATGACGCACCACCTCCTGAGGTTAACCGTCTTCCTTTAATGCACTATTATAGAGCTGCTTTCAGACCAGAGGAATGGTACGTGTGAACGTAAATGTCCACAGAAGTCACTCTGGAGATTATCCTATCAAATCTCCACACAATGTCCTACTGACTAACCCTAACCGTCGCTCACGTGAGAACGCAGCAGGAGAAACTCCATGTTTCCATGATCCATAGCTTAGCGAATGTGCAGGCCAGATGCCACCCCCTCGTCTGGATCTTCTGCAATATCTTCCTTTCATGGTACACAATCTCACCCAGACAACATCCCGCTACGTTTGACATATGTCAGTGGCAAATTCTTAAGAACATCCGGACCCAAATCTCCAGACATTTATCCAGATTTCATGTCTAAAAGTGGCCTAGGTTTCATCAAGGCTATTTAGATCCCGCTGTCTGTACACCACAAATTCCAGAAATCAGTCAGTTTCCTGACACATTATTTACTTGCTAAAAATAAATAATATAATGATAAACTGCTAATTGTGTAAAAGTTTGAGAAAACAATTTCATAATGCAGGAGTGAGATCATTTTCTATGTAGTAGGTAGTAGTAATAAGTCAATGCATCATAATTTTAAACACAATAGTAATATTGTTTTTCTGTTGTATTTGTTGCATTTTCTATTCTCCAATTCTTTTATACATACCTTTACTTTGTGTCTTTGAGTGGATTGAAAGGTGCTTTAAAAAAAGGATCATTATTATAAATTTTTATGAATGGGTCAGTTACACTGTATGTGGTGAGGGCCCAAATTAATACTTTTGGAGAGCATTAATCCTCCTTTGTCTGTTTTATCTGCACATTTTTGCTCTTTGCCGAGACAATGCTCTTCATGGCAGCTCAGACCATGCACATCTGTATCAGAGGGATTGTGTGTGTGTGTGTGTGTGATGTCCATTGGTGGAGAGATGATGTACGTGTGTTTGGCAGGTGGGTAGCATCACATGCACGGGCATATCTTCACAAGTGCCCCCTTTGTCCCAACATGACAGGCTGAAATCCCTGGCAGACGCTGCCGCTCATAAACAAAAACATATGGAGGCAGAGAATCATAAAGATTTTGTTTCCACTGCCCTGGAGTCCCACTGAGACTAAAGTATCAACTTAAGTCAAAGAACGAGTGTATACTGTGAGACAGCAAATCTGCAAATTATTATCCAGACAAGGGGAATAAGCATCTCCCCTCCAGAAAACAAGGCGAGCTCCCAGCTGGGAATGAAACTGATTTTATTCTACATGTGTATATTTTAAATGGGTCGTGTTAATTGTGCACTCATGTTAACATATTGAGATGTTTTACAAGGGAAACATGTTTGCTTTGACATTGCTGTTAGACACATTACCTTTCGGGATCTGTGATGGTTGCAAATGTTCTCGCTCTTCACCACCATGAAATCTCATATGGGGGAATGTTTTTTTGTGGAGTGTGGTTTGGATTTTCATGCTTTCGACTTTCACTTGCAATTCAATTTCCATATGTTCGCCCGGGCTGTGCAAGACTTTGGGTGTGATATGGATTGTACGTATATCTAAGTATGTACTGTACATACATATGTGTGGTGAGCAGGAGAATACATGCAACCTTTTTCTCTCAGCTTTTCTCATGATAATCTTTAAAGGGACACTGTGTAGTATTTATGGGTTTATATTACCCAAAATCCACTTTAGTATACATATTATGTGCTCCTGCATTGTCTAGTAGCTGTATAGTATTCTTTGTTTCATTTTCGTAGTGTTTCAAAAAGTCATGTGTAATAACATGGTCGCGGGGCCGCTACTGCATTTCCAAGACGCCATGTTTCTACTGGAGCCTGTATAGACAAACGCAAGAGGCTGTAGAGCCTGCTGACACGGAGAAAGACGACGAGGACGACATTTGACCGACTGAGGATACCGTATCACTCAGGGAAGGGAGGGGGTGAGCAGAGGAGCAGTTCTTTGTTGTAAATTTCAGCCTCTCCTCTAGATGTCACTATAAACTACTTACTTCACCTTTAAATGTTTAAATGTTGACAGGGCAATTGCTTGTGCCATTTATAAACAAAGCAAAACCACTACAATGAGTGAACTAACAGATACACAATCAACAGCCAGGTACACCTATTTACCTGCTTACTGACACACACATCTAATCAGCCAATCACATGGCACCAACTCAATTCATTGACATGTAGACATGGTCAAGACGACCTGCTGAAGTTCAAACTGAGCATCAGGATGCGGAAGAAAGGAGATTTAAGTGAGTTTGAATGTCACCAATCAAAGTCACTTTAATCACCTGTCTTCCCCATTCTGAAAATGCCTTGTTGATGCCAGCGGTCAGAGGAGAACATCCAGGCTTATTCAAAATTAAACCAAGTAACTCAAATAAGCACAGATGCAATCTCTGAACACACAGAGCCTTGAAGGAGGTGGACTGCAGCAGCAGAAGACCACACCAGGTGCCACTCTATTAGAAGTCATGTGTGCCGTTATAATGTGGCCGATAAGCGTATGTATGTGCACATTGCCAGTGTTAGCGGCAGATTGAGGCTTGTGTGGAATAAACGCGAGAGAAAATGCATCCAAGGCAGGATTTCTGGAAAAGCTGATAAGTCAGGAACTATCCATATTATAATGATATAGTGTTGTGAAAAACAAGTGAACCAGCAGCTCACAGATCCCATTTCACACTCAAGGCCAATTAAGATGTTTTAAAGAAAACCAAGACCATTTGAACATGACCAAAGCTTAGTAATGGCTCTGTCTACACCCTTAACACTACCACAGTGTAGGCAGGAGGACTCATTACCCTGCAGTAGGAAAATCTCACAGTGGAAAAAATAATAGGTAAATTTTAACACCAGTGAGCCACATCTTCAGTTACAAACTGGATGGAGTAGCAGTGTTGACTGGAAATAACAATCAATAGACCATGTCACGGAGCGACTCATTTGTAAGAGCCAGCTCACCCCTTTCATTTGCCAGTGTTTTTTGAAAGAGGCACCATATCATAATGACTGTGAACAGCTAACTGGTGATGTTGGGTGTGAGAAAGTGTTGCTGGAATATTTCGCCACATGGAGGGCAGACCAATTGTGTGTACAGCACCGTCTCTGCAGGGATTAGTGGTGCCATTAAGTGGCGATGAGCTGCGGTGGGGGGGCCACATCCCCTGCTCCCTCATTAAATCGCTGGCAGCTGCCCTTTATAACAGCTCTGCTTTGCCACTATACTGTACCATCAGCGCCCTTGCAGCACCCATGGTGCCAGTTTAGGACCCTTGACCTTGCTGCAGTCTTCCTTGACAGCCCGAAGAAACTTTAATTGCAGGCTATTACGAGGAAAGAACAGATGGTTTGCATGCATACACACATATTTTATTTTTTTAAAAGATAGGTAAAGAAAGGTAAGATGTTTTAACAATTTCCTTCACACAGCATATCAGTGGTAAAATGCACATCTTTTTGGTTAATTTAATTTATTTAAAGGTACAGTGTGTGAAGATTTATAGGTGAAGTTGCATTATGCAGCAGCACCTTAGCCTGCTGTTGTTTGTCCATTGTGAGCTATTGTAACATGGTGATCCAAAATGGTGGCCTCTAAATATGAGAGGCTCATTCAATTAATGCAATCAGGCGACTGTATACTTCGAAATTAAAATAATTTCACCTACATTTTACAAACTGGACCTTCACCCTTGGATATTACCTCGTGGTTGATTGTGAATAAAGCCTAATTTATACTCCTGCGTAAAGTGCTCTATGTAGGTTATGGGGACCCCTCTACGTCGCCGCAGAGCCTGTCGGAGAGCCTCTGCGTCATCTCCATCAATCTGTCAAGGGACAACAGAGACTGCAAGGGCTGCGATTAGTCCTCAGGACAGGCCGAGATAACGCTGCTTGCCTCAAATGATCTTAAAACTGCGTTCCGGGACAGAAACATATCAGGTGAGAAACGGCCACTGTCAACAGTTTCTCTCTCGGAAGCCATTGCTCACTGTAGCCAGAAGCACAACAACCTTGCGCAGCGACCCCTACTGATCAGACGGGAAATTGCAGTGCGTATCCGGCACCATGACGGAAAGCTAGGCTCGAGGGATCTCCGTGGTTACGCAGTTGGATAACGCATTACGCAGTCGGAGAAATAATAATGTGGCCTTAACTGCTCAGCAGGGGATTTGATTTGCTCTACTGGTCAACTTTTTCTCTTATAGACACATAACTCTCATAGCTCTACAGTCCATTACAAAAAGTTTCAAAAAAAGGTCCAAGAACGCTCAAATTTAATTTGATTTAATGTTACTCAGTCGTAATCGGCACAAAAAACCCTTGAATACCGCTAGGTTCTTTAAAGGTTCAGCTAAACACCTTTCTGACTGCATCCTAAATAGGCTTCTCCCTTTTGAATGAGCGGTGGAACATATTCAAGAACCCCAAGCAGGTCCAGTTGCTCTCGAATAGCATGTAGAGACACAAAAGCACTTTAAAATGTCCACTGTAATTCTTAATAAGAAGCGTAATAAAGAGACAAGAAGCGAATCCGAGGCCGTTTAGTTTCAGTGGTTTCCGTGTTAGCAGTCCAGCTCCAGTCTTGGCCCCTGAGGCAACGAAGCTGAGGTGAGGTCTCAGAAATACAATCATACACACATGGATTTGGAGAAATTAGACTTTCACGTAAATGTAAGCATTTACAGGTGGTAAATATCCTGTTGGATTTCACAAATGTAAAAGCTTAAGCATGACACCCAGAGGCTACTGCATACACAACACACATACATTTATGTAGGAAATGTATAGTATCCAATGTTAAACAATTCTGTGGTATGTATTTCACACCTCACCAGTAAGAACATTTACCACCCAAATACAATTTCACTGACATGTGTATGAAAACACAAACTGTAATATGCTATCTATGGCAATCACAACTCCACTGGTGGATAAACAAGTGAAATCTCTAACCTATGTCAATCTCTGATATCAGTACCATGGAATATGAGTGTAATTTCAAGGTAATTAAGATGATCTCCTTCCTATTTATTTTTTCAATTTATGTCCCTTTTCAGTAATATCATACCATACATCACCCCTGGATGTAGTTAAATCAAATTTGCATCCCTTGCATTGAGTATATCACAACCCTGATTGCATCTGCAAATCCACCTGCTTTCCAGGGTTTGACTTTAGTCATGCTTTGTGTAATTACATCGCTGAGGAACGGCGGCACTCGCGATTGACTGAGCTACATCGATACTGAATGAAGTAAACACTCATTCCAGTTTCTACTCCTGCCTGACGTTTGCGACTCTTTCACTGTAGAGGAACAGAGATTGTAAAGATGATTGCTGCCACTCCGGCCCTACAATTTGTTACTGAGTGTGTTGTCATTACCTGGAGAGCCACTGCAGTTAAAAGAGAATAACAGCCATAATGGAGATCTCTATCCAAGGTTACATATCTGATCGAGGGGCTTTAAAGATCAAACAGCTAGCCAGCCAAACATTTGGAATTCCTCACAGAGTTTCTTTTGATGTTGTGGACCGCCTCCCTTCAAAGGTGTTGTCTTCATATCACCATGAAGATGTAAACATTTTTACTGTTAATCCATTTCATCATTTTGTGTTTGCTTTCAGGGTTGAGCCATATGTGCGTTATGCACAACAGCCCAAAGATCTCTAACCATTTCCTAGCATTGTTTAAAAAGCAGGAACACATAAAATAAGAAAGAAATGTTTGTTTGCCTTACTGAAGTTTTGTATTTGCTCACTTGTCCTCGTCCATTCCAGCTGAAGAAAATCTTGCAGAAATCTGATAAAAACGTAATTTTATTTGTATTTATTTTGACCGAGATAACTTTGATTTAGCACGCATCACCTAGATTATGTTTCGAGGGGAGGGGGCCATTATCTGGAAAATGTCTGCAAAGTAAAGAATATTAATGACAAGTGTAACGTGAGCCCAATCACTTCCCCAAGAAATAAAATTATAGCGGATTATTTCTGAAAGGCAGAAAAACATGCCGCTTATTAAATCATTTCTCTTCCACCCTTCTTCATGCTTTTCATGGGTGGTCAACAGTAATCAGTTTACCGTCTGGCTCTTTCAGGGTGTTAAGACATCCACTTTTCATGCGTACACACAGTATGATAGTTTCAAGCACCCATTTATATTAATCCCTGTTAAAGTTTTGTGCAGTCCCTCTAAAAAAGCCCAACACCAAACCTCCCACTTTTAATCTGAAACCTATGTTTTTTCTTCTTTTTTGTGAAAAAGGATTTACCTATAATTCTCGTTGCCTGCTACCCTTCCCCCACATGCAGGAAATGCATTTGCAGTCTTTTTCCACACACACACACACACATGCAAGAACACACACTGTATAATTTATAAAGCCTAAGCTCTTTCAATACTCCAAAATGCCAGATAAACTTTTCTCATTTGCTCCTAATTTGGTCACGCAAGATAATGCCAACATCTGAAGGCTTTTTAAACTGCTTTAAAAAAAAAATTCCCTGAAAGGAGCTGGCAGTGGCACCTCTGCACCTTGTCAGCTCCAATAATTATTTCCAATCCGGAGCTAGCCCTTAATGTGCTGATTAATCCAGCCCTCTCCTTGCTGTGAGATGCATTCAGCTCCATTAATTTTTCAAAAAGGCCTCACTCTTTTTGCTAGGAGCCCTGCAGATGTCAGGGCTGTGGCAGAGAGAGCCATTAGAAGTTAACACCTCCCACTCCCATGAGACTGGCATGGACTTCACCCTCCCTCATTCTAATGCCAAGCAGCCACATTAAGGATGTCAGCTGCCAAGCCTGGCATTCTCAGAATTTGTACAACACCATCTAAGCAACCCCCCCCCCCAACCTACTTCACCTCAAAATAAGAAGAACAAAACAGCCTTAATGGGAGTGGTTTCAAGAAACCAACATGATGCAAAACAAAGCGAAGGCATGCTCTCAAGCAGCGTCAACATCTCCGCTTTCGTTTCCTGGGAACATTCAGGACTCGTGGAGATTCTCATGTCGTGTGTCACTCTTCGCCAAACGCTCAAAGACTCCCAGCCAGGTCTGAGATCAGCCTCTGTGTTGTTCAGAACAACTCACTGGCCAGTGTGTTCGAATTCAAAATGATTTGAAATCTGTGCTCCAACCTCCTCTCACTCCAGAGCTTTGTGCTGCTCCCCCCTCACACAGACTGGTTACAAGCTGTCTCAATTGAGGAAATCCCCCCCTTCAACCAGCTTTTATCTGCCGATAGGTAGGTGAATGGTGGAAATTAGGATTCCTGGAGAGACTTGGGATGCAGAGAATAGAAACAAAGACTTCCCCATGTCGGGAACCGATGTCTCTTTTTCCACTGCTTTTCCCTTTCATCCCGAGGGCTCCTGTCAGACAGAGAGAAGGAGAAGGAGAGCACATATAATACCTTTTAAGAGGCTGCCAGTTCTCTCCCATGCGATAAGCTCTGCTCGAATCACAATGGAGTTTCAGGACCCTGCAGTCACCCCACTGTAGGCCTGAGAACACACTCCAGCATACACATCAACATCGATATGCAAACTGCATTGAAATATAGCACTGTAGCTAATTGCATGCTGGATCCATTTCATACCAACAGCTTTTTCTTTGTGATTGACAAAATTGTCTTCAGAGTTTTAGTGGCAATTTATCTCTTAAGTTGTGGTACAGTGAGGCACTTAAAGCTGTAGTGCATAACTTAATGTCCATTACATTCAAGATATTGTGAAATAAGTTGACACTATGTTGATTAAGTCTATCAGGTCTACACGGCGTGTTCTTGCGTGTTTTGTTTCAGACAGACCGAGGCAACAGCAACATTGTGCTAGTAAAATGTAATGACCACAAACATAAAGAAGTGTGCACAAAAGGTTTTGGAAGTGAATTCTACTGCTCACAACACTGTCATTTACCAGTTTGATGGGATAAATACTTGTACCCACCTGCTCTCATGCTGCTACTGTATACATACAAATGCTCCCTCAGTCAGGTCTGATAGTATTGCTTGGCAGAAGGCTGTAGCATACAAGTAAAGTTACATTGTTTCTGTTTACAAAGCCCAAACAGAGGCAGAATAATAACATTAACAAAAAAAATACCACAAATGATTCACTGCTTGCGTTTAACACAAAATCATCTGTTTGTACCACAATGTTCAGGTTGCCAATATGTAAATGACTTAATGCAACACCGCAACCATGCATACACTTTTTTGTACACAATCCCCCACTGCAAAGTATTCAAAAATCTGTATAAACATAGGCAGTGTCAAAATCCCAGCCCTTTTGAATGCTAATGAAACAGAGGTGCTAGGATGTCAGAAATCTGTCCAGTAATGATAACAGTACAACTCCTGTTTACACTGAGCACGCTTCAGCTCCCAAAACCCAAAGTGCAGCCTCATTTACGTGCTAATGTGCGGAGGCAGATAAAGGACGGAGGAGCGATCACATGCCCTGTCAGAGAGTCACCCTTTGAACCATCCCTCACGCTGGTGAAGAGGGGGGAAATTAAAGAGCCTCTGCTGGTTTACCACTTTTCAAACACAACTCATACTCCACTCGAGTCGTCACATTTGTGACAGAGAGGAAAATAACTGCATTATTGCCGTAATGCACACACAACCAAGCTTTCAGTGCAGGAGTTCACTCTTCATGCTCATGTATGGGAGATTTTCTTTGACAATAAATCCTTGTGATTGCGTGAATGAAGCAGAATCAAGTTGAGCCTGATGTAATGTACATGGCAGCGCCAAACACAGCCATATATTTGTGGAATTAAGTGCACAGTAGTATATTAAACGCTTCAGAGGCAGAGGGCTCCCAGTGTTTCAGACCAGACCAGGCTGTCGCTCAGAGTTATTATCCCACAGAGAATTATTACTTGTCTCCACATTTCTCCTTAATTTTTGACAAGTGTTTTAGCTACCTGCGGCTCATTGTTTTGGTTTGGTTTTTATGTTTTGATTCACTCAGCAGGGAGATTTTTTTTTCCAGTGAAAAAGATCCATGCATCACTTACTTACAAAGCAGCCACACAAAGTTAGAAACCAGCTGCTGACTGTGTAGTGGAGCAATGACAGCCTGACATTTTGTTCAGAGGTTAGAAGAGACAGAAAAAGAACAAAGAGGAGAATTAATTTGGAATTTACATTCATCGTGTACCAGAAACCCTGATCTACATAGATGCTAATGTTTACTTAACCTACTTTACTTTAATGTAAATAGGCCACAAAGAGTTCAATTATGTCAATAACTCTATATGTTTTCAACTATTGTTTCACATCTTATTTTTCTGCCACAAATAGACAGGCCATGCACATTCTAAATTAATGAAGCAAAAAATGAACTTCATCAAGAGTTGATTCTGCAAAATGTTTCCAAATTTATCCACCAGAGGAAAAAAAACAATTAATGTTGAGGCAGCAACAACACGCACAATCCCACAGCGTTCTTAGTTGTGGTGCCGTCAGAGGCTTAAAATTAAAAACACGACTGCGCCAGACTTCTGTCTACTGTCATTGTTTAATCTCCTTGATGACTTCTGCCTCGTCCTGAGGTCAGGGAGATTAAACATTAACAAAGTAATACCAAAATGTTTTGACACATCTTGCAGGAAAGAACTGTGAATCAAACACTTGTGTTTGTCTGGATTGTTCCAGTTGAGTAAACCCCACCCATCTCCATGGCCCAAGATGGCTAAAACAAAAGAACTATACTTGCTAACACTTCATGACCGCAATCTGTTCAGGGTTAAAATGAGGTAACAGAGGACTGATGGAGCGTGGACGTGATCCCAGCAAGATTTTTCTTGTCTTTGGAGGAGTGACTCAGAGGAGGAAGTGAATCCTCATGTTGCATTTACGTGCAGGTTTTGAACAAATAGGCCTGGATGTCCTCCATCACCCTGTGCCCCAGTCGTCCTACTAATGAGAGCGGCCAGCTCGGCCACATTAGTGGTGCTGCATTAACAGTTTCCATATGCTCCTAACATCTCCAGTAATGCACCTGTAATCTTTCCTCTGTTGGTTAATATTTTACACGTAGGTTTATGGTCAATGTTACTGAGTGTGAAAGATTTGGGTGGGCCTGTGGTCACAGTTTGATACTTCTGTTCACCCTTCATTCACACCTGCTTACACTTTTACAGACACTGTCAGCTATAACTTATTGGTGGTTGTGTAATGTGTTCACATAAGTCATAATAATGCCCACATAAAAGCAACTCAGAGGTCACTACGTGGTGTAATAATTTTCCACCTGTTCACGTAAAATGAATATACTTGAAATATACCGTTGACTGTCTGCACTGTCTTTTATGGTTACGATTTTCTGTCTTTGCCCAGCTATGAATTAGTTGCATGTTTGCAAGTGATTACTTTAATATGAGACAATGTGGTTTTGGGGAAACACACTTACTTTCCACAGAAGAAAAACACCCACATGTCAAGACGAAGGGCTGATGAAGGCCTGACGTGTAAGACGCTGGTTCCTTTGTAATTCCTGGAAAAGGATCATTCTCTAAGAAGCATCAATTTTGAATAATATTTCAGTGCAATTATTCAGAGGGAGATTTGGAACAGTGGAACATTTAGGCCTTTATCCCGTGTATTATGCAGGGAATTAACAGCTTGAGAGCTATCTGCATTTGGCAAGAGGAACTAAGTAAATACTCCAGATGGATGAACCAGACAACCTAGACTTACACTAGCAGTCACTCACAGTCATGAAACTTATCTGCATCTAACTGTTGGGAGCCATGTTATTGTCTAGAGTAATCTGCAAGTGGTGAAATTCTACTAAACTGACATTCAATTTTATTAGTGCAATTTTTATTAGTTATAAGTGCACCTAATCACAACATATGTTGCAACAAGGCAAACATATTTTCCCCTCAATATTATGCATAAAAACAACCAAACAGCTCCAACAATGAGCACGGACTTGGCAAAAGTAGAAAATAAAAAAATCCCTTTCAACAGGAGGAAACCTCCAATAGCTGAAGAATCAGCTTTCATGGTATGACGCATAAAATAACAACAATATTGTGAGAAAAGGTCTTTGTTTAATTTGGGGATATTTTGGCGGCGGCAAAATATAAAATGAACCCCCAACGGCTAGAGTTCAGAGAAGGGGCAGCCCAGATTGCAAAAGAATTGCTCTGAGTGGTGGATCGGCATTGCAGGAATTTTTTAATTTCCTGTTACTCAATAATTCTGCTCTAGTTAGGTCCTTGGACAACATCCTGCACTGTACCTTGTCTGATCAGTTCAATCCATTGGACAGATGCAGGGGAAACATGCTTTAATACTTTATCATTGGTCCATAACTTGGTGGCCTTGTGTGACTGGCCCGTCAGGGAGGAGACTGGGGTGGGTATAGTGATTTGGGAAGTAGTTGGACAATGTGGTCAGGCTCTGTGATGTCACACACAGGGGACAAACCCCTGACACCCCCCTCTCTAGGCGCACAAGTGATAATTTTATCCTTCGGGCTTTTTATGAGCACATGGTGATAAACGAGAACAGTTTTGCCGTCTTTTACAGGGGAAATAAAGAAAACAGTCAGATGAAAAGCAGAACGAAGCAAGCGGTAAGTGCTTTACAGTGGGGGCGTTGACTTCCATGCCTCTGGGGGCGGTGGAACTGGTTTTCTCCTGAGGATCTTCCCCTCCTCAGCCCCCAGTCCGCTGCCCTCCCCTCTGTGCACTCGTCGTGGCTGTTCAGGGTCAAATAAATCACCTGCCATTGCAGGTGCTGACCTGTTGTTTATTAGTAAATGTCTAAAGGACAAGCTCTGAGAGGGGGAGGAGCTGAGGAGAGGTAGTCGAGGGGTTAAAGCGCTAGTCTTAGGTCTTAAGGTTGATTTAGCAGCCCCTCTGGGAGGCTGCTGTACTACCCTGAAGAAATGAATGCCAATAAAGTCTGCAGTGACTGATGTTTGAAAGAGTCTTAATTGTCTTGTTAAAAAGAAAGATGATGGTATGCAGGAAGAAAATGTTCTCTTGGTGTTTTTGAGTGTTTAATATATTAACAGCATTCTAAAAGTTGAGAAATAGTTTAAGACAAAGGACCTGACAGTTAAGAGCAGGGCTGGGTTTGGATTAGAAAAAAAAAAAAAGTTTGATAAGGCATATACTGTATATCGATATCTGAACTTTGATATTGGGTCCTTAAAGGAACATATTTCACTACATTATGATACAATTATTTAGTTTTAGTTGACTCAGTTTTCTTCTTGCGCTCAAAAACAGAGCAGTTTTCTGCTCTCGTATTTATTCCATGCACTTTAGATCTTCTCAACATACCTTCATCCATTCAATGTGCTAAGCCCCGTCTTCCACTTCTCCTTGTCTGTTCACAACTTATCCTGCATGCCTCGTGACAGCCAATCACAAGCACTGTTTGATCTTGGACAAACAGCATGCTGTGTGCCTATTGGCTCACTGACACTGCTGCACAACTACTTAGGGCCCACAATTTGATACAAAATGACAACACATTTTCAATATTATGTGATACATAGGGAGTTTGATACCCAATCAATACCACATAAGTAGTGAAGGTCCTAGTTTGTGGTTTACATCCACACTCCAAACTATTTAACTCCATTTAATCATGTGTTTAAAAGTTGGAGGATTAAAAAGGGATCATTTGATGAGAATGCTGATTGTCAGAAATGACACACAGAATTACTGCCATCATTGCTTCATGAGTGAGACATAATAACCGCCAAGACAAGCCAGGGCTGACAACCAAGCCTGATCTTCAGCTATGTCATAAATTACACTGTCACTCCACTCTTGACTTTGTCTCCTGAAGCATGTGAGTTGAACAAAGACCAAAGCCCTGGAAGCCTATAACACTACTGCCACCATCCAAGAGCGAGTGTCACCTTCCACCAAAGATAAGTCAACCTTAAAAATTTTAAATTAAAATAATGATTGTCTAAACATTTGTACACTCAGTTCCCGTGTACACACTCTTTTGTCTAGACCGTGCACTGCCATAAAGCTGGCAAAACAACATTAGCCTGAGAAAGCGATGCACAATATCAGTATCAAATGATGTCATCTGCCCATGTAATGTAAAGCTAAGATTGAGCTCGATCAATTAGGATTTGCAGTGGAGCAGAAAATAGCTTGCAGAGCCAAGGTGCAGGAAAGTATGAGGGAAAAATAAACTTTTCCTCAGACACACACTCAGATTCAGTATTTACAGTACATTCATGCACGATGGAAAACATGAAACAATCATGCATTAATGCAATAATAACACGTTTAATGGAGTGACAGTTGCACATATTAACTTTGCAATAATGCTCACAGTTCTGTATTATTTTATACCAGGAGAAAAAAAAAAAAAACATTGACTCAACTATCAACCTCCCTGGGGCCATTGAAGTACCTTGAGAAAAATCCCATTTTGCTTGTCATACAATGAAGCAATGTGATTACATCACTGTTACACAATATAGCCACATAACTGCCTGTTCAGTTTGTCTTTATTTCATAATTTCTGGTTTCTGGTAAAGGTGCTCTCTCCTTTCTGGTCACACCTGATCTGCTTGACATGCTACCTTAACAGGTTCAGAAACTCTAAAGAGGAAGTCTTAAAACAACACCAGCAGAGCTGCAAATATGGTCAATTCTCAATTGTTTTTAGTTAGAACCAAATTGAAGTAAAACTAAACCAGGACTAAAAACCCAGTGCCTGTTCTCTCAGCATCAAAATCTAAGTCAGTCCATATGTATGTGAGCAGGTGTGTTGTTGCACTGGATTTGCTGATGCACTATTCTTATACGCACATAAATATTGACATTGATTTAATCTTGTTTTTCGCATTAATATGTTGTGCAGCACACTGAGATTACTTTGTATGACAAACAAGTCCCTTTACAAATTCAATTTGATTTGAATTAACAGGTTTTCCTTTTCAAAACCAAAGCTGCTATGCAGTGCAGGAAACGTTAAATCTATTAATTCCTTAATACCTGCAAGCTCCTCGTTTGAATCTTGGTGTTTTTTCTCTCTCTCTGCGATACCTGTCACAATCATTAAATATAAAAATGGACATAATTATTACTTAAAAAATATTGTCCTGTCACATCAGTGAACCTGTAGAGTTCACCTCTGCAGAGTCTATAATTTGCAGCAGATACTATCAGAATGCATCTCAGCATGTCAAAGTGAGTTAACTCATGTATCAGTTAAAATGACTTATCACTCGCTCAATCTGACGCATCACCTTGATCTGCTTTCAAACACGCCTTCTTTAACAGAATGCTTCCTGTCAGTGAGCAAGTCTGTACAGCTGGGTCATTGGCAGTGACAGCTCAGATCATGTTCATTGCTGAGCAAGCGGTTGGGAGCCAAGGTTTGACGGGCACGTGTAATAAACCAGAGAGTTGAGATGTCACCCATGGGTGCAGCCTGGGGCAAATAAGGCCGAGTGAGTGTCAGAAGATTCCTCCGCCATAATGTATCCCTTTGTTTAAGTTGTAGAGCAAAAATGGGAAATATGTTCACGCTTGACGTGTTCTTGTAATACCGGGGTAATGAGTGTCAAGAACCAATCACCACTCCAAACACCTTTGGGCATCTTGTGTCACTTTGGTGTCAAAACCACAATCCAAAGGCAGGTGTAGCTGTAATTGTTTCATTTAAGAATATGTGATTTATATCAACAGAGCGCTTTGAAGTGAAAGCAACATCATTCTTAACTGATTAGTCGTCAGCCTTTTTCTTAACCAAGATCATGTTCATCGTGTTCTATTGGCAAATAAACTGAATAAACTTTATATCAAACCCATGCACATTTTCACAATACTTATTAACTACGACAGTTAATGACATCATAGTTTCCTCATGTCACAAACACACACACAGTGTGAACGATCAATTAGCTGACTTATTTTTCAACAATGACAAAACATGTCAAACAGCATTTTTTTTACAGTTTATCACCATGACACAAACACATCTCTCCATGTGTTTTTGTTTTTTTTATCTACCCTATTTGAACGAGACGTGGTACACTATACAATGCTAAATGCTGTTAATCCCAGCCCCAGGCCTCAGACAAGAGAAATACAAATTTTCAGCTGCCTTAATTACCGGATTTCAAAAACAAACAATAAGTCTGCCTTAGGTAGAGATGCTGGTGGAAAACAAACAACCTCTGGGCTTATAGATTGTTATCACCATCTTCTGATGTCTTAAGGAGATTAGTACAAAGGCACCTTATACTGTGGATGTGGCCTTGGCAGAGGTTGTGACACTTAAAAGTGTGTGGCCCATAGTTTCCTAAACTTAATTAATTCCTGTTCTTTGGAGCAGAGGGCACTAACTTACAGGGTAGTTGTTTTCCGAGTTAATTTACATGACTGCTATACATCTCAGCCCATTGGAACAAGGTGTGCCTGTTTCACGCATGAGTAAAACCCTTTGAAGCACAAAGATGTGCTCTGTTCTCCCCTGACCACCCGAGTATTGCTGCCCAGCTTTTGAGCTTTTGATTATTTTTATGAGTCCTAATTGTGACTGACCTGGACTGTTGGTGGCTTTATTTCAAGTGAGGGGAGAAGGCTCCTTCCTACTGATTTGGGGAATCTTGGCTGTCTGCTGACCTCCACCTTCACAGGACGGTGAAGGACACTTCTCAAGTTCATCCTCCCCTTGGGTGGTATGGCTCTCAGCTTACCTCCACCTGTCCGCTGGGGCCAGCTTCTCCCTTCACCCCTCGCCCTCCAGCCTCTCTGTGAGACTACTTAACATACCCAGCTCAGCTCCATTTACAGCTCTTAAACAAAACTCTGCCATTGTTTACTGACACTAGTAAAGGGAAAACACTGCTTTCAAGTGTAGGTAAAGCCTCATTTTATCATTTCATGCTTGATATTTTATAACAGAAGCCTACTTTAAATTAACTTTAATAGTATATTCTAATATTTGGCCAGAAAAAAGTAAAAACCACTGCTTTTTATTTTACTCTGAAGTCCAGTGGCTGTGGCTCCCTTTAGGTAGTAACATAAGAATGTGAAGCTAGCCCTTTATTATGGCAGATTCCTCTGTGTTTGTATAACCCCAAAGTGACTCCTGAGTCACATTTGTTCTCTGGGCCTCCATACAGCGGAAAATGGCCGCTGCATGACCAGATCCTCTTTGATGCAATAATGAAAACAAATGAGTGTAACATGATAATATATCGAGGAGTGCAGCAGTTTCAAAGCTGACATCGCAGGGAATTGAGGTGCAACCAGGGAAAGACTAAGCTATGTTTGTCATCACTCTCGACATTGTCTCTCACACAAATTATTTCCTCCAGTTCACTTCAGAGTATTAGTCTTCTTAGGGCTTCAATTAATCAAAGGAAGCACCGTTTCACATGCCTGTGCAGGGTGACTGTGAATGACCCCACATCACTACAGACATATTTCATTATTCTCAGCTTCAAACTTTTTTTTTTAAAGTGATAAAAGTAGTGTGTAAGTAAATAGAAAAGAAAACTACAAATCATGTTGGAAAAACATTTTAGCAATCACAATTGTTGCTTAAACAGGACCTTGCAGAAGTTCTGACTATTATGGTGCTCTAAATAGTATTAGGTCATGACCCAATTTATCATGTGTGCATTTATGGAACCTTATCTGCTTTATTACCATAAACATTATTTAATCTTTATAGAGTAAGTATAACCTCCTATTGAGGTGGACTCCAAGTTATTTTCGACAAGCTCACCTGTTGTTCTCATGAGGAAATCAATGCGTCTCTCTGGTGGGATAATAACATCCCTGCTGGAGAGTAACAGCTTAATTCACTCTTATCACTTTTGGTTGTCTGGCTTCCAGTCAAGCTGGGGTCCAAGAGGTGAAATGAGTTTGGCAACCTCAACTCCAGGCACGACAAGAGAACACACATCATGGTACAGTTAGTGGAAAAAAGAGAGGAAAAATTGCCTGCATAAGCAGGAAGATAGAGTTTCATCGTCATCCCACTAAAAACGCACACTCGTCTTTGGCAGACTTCAAACACTTAATCGGCAATCATTTTTCAATGAGCCCCAGAGGAGCACATTTTAGTGCTCCACCAAACAGTCTGCTGCTTTGTGCTCTCTAATCCCTCACGGTTATGCATCATGGGGAGCCAGTGGTCGTTCTATAGGCAGAGGTTAACCCCACCTCCAGACGCACAGACAAGCAGAGAGACAGACGGACCCACAGCGCTGCTTCAGTCCTCTTCTCTCTCCCCTTATTGCCTCTCCTCTGGCTCAGCCGCAACATCTGTATCCATCAGAAAACACTCACTTTCTATTGGTGCAACCCCCCAAATTAAGATTGTCTTTTGATCTGGAGGCTGGACAAAATGCAAATGAAATGTGAACACTTAAATGCCTTGTTAGACTCTATGGGGAGGCTCCACCAGCCGCCAGAACTGAGTCCTGCATGTTCTCCTGGACATGTATCACACATGTGACTATAGCTCACTTCAGAGAAACGCTCACACACACAACTGCCTTCCCTTAACACCCCTTTACTTCCCTCTCCTCTCTTCCCTGTGTTCACAATCTGAGACATAGTGCTGAGGAAATATCATACGCTTGGAAGCCAATAATATAAACAACACTTAACCTGGCTGGTAGAGGAGTGTATTTGTGTGATGAGAAAATCTCCAGGCTCTGGCTCTGTCTCATTAATGAGAAAAGATGAGCATTCCCCACTGCAATTAAGAGTCAATCTCCTGCATTAACTCACCGCCCCGCGGCCACACACATAGCACAAAGACAACAGGCCATCCCCTGTCACTCATTTTCCTGGAGTGAGCAGTGCGGAGAGCTCTCCCGAGATGGATTAAATTGGATGCTCTGTCCTTCTGAGCTCACCTGCTGAAACTTAAACTTGGAGGCGGTAACGCTGCGAGGAAATGCATCTCCAGTTCATGTCACAAGCATAATGCGTGTGTAATGTCCTTATAACCGCATCAATGAGATGTTCTATACAATGATTTGCATTGAAAATAAGAAAATCAGAGAGATTTTTAACACATTTAATTATGCCTCTGTGCTCTTTGAGCGCTCAGTAACTGTGATACAACAAATACAACACCAGCACCCTGAAGCGGCAGCGATTATATGTAGGTCAGCCATCATTAATTACATTTTATTTCATTTGCGGAAGGCAGCATTAAGATAAATATTAGATTTAAAAGAACTTTCTTTCTTGTCAAGAAGGTTTACATCTCTTACTAAAATGCAGCAGGCTCATAAAGCATTTAAAAAAGCTGATTAAACATCTATTCATCCTGTTTTTATCCATGTTTGTTAACTAGCAGTCTGTAGGCACATTACTACACTTATTGCCATGGGACTGCTGTTGAGCAGCAAAATAGCACCAAAGTAAAATGTGAATTACATGTATCCACATGTCCTCATCATTGTGCAGTTAAAGGGAAAATACAGGACATGCACACACAGGATACAACCTACTAATGAAAAGATCGCTCTATCATGTCACAAGCAGCAAAAAGCACAGTACCTATAATTATCAAGTAAAAGTCAAAGATAATATTTGCATTCACAGGAACACCCTGCATTGTCGCCACTTCTTTAAGTTTGAACAAAGGTGTCGCACATCGCGAAGAACTGAGCCACAACAGTGTGGAGTGTGCAGTGCTCTCACTGGGAAAGCAGGTTTGGACAACAGCATTGTAATTTAGACAAACAAACAAACATCATTAGCTTCTCTAAGCGCAATATTCATCAAACAAAACTACTCATGCACTCGATGGGAGCGCAGTGCCAGGCGACAATAAACAGGCAGTCACGTCAAAGCAGAACACACTGTGGGTGTGGTAGGATAACATCTCAGCAGAAATAGTGAGGATAAACATGCCACTTCAAATCCACGCTTCTATTCATTATGTTATATCATCATGCCTTTGTAAGAGTGGAGGAGCAAACAGAGCCCATGGGTCTCTTGTGTGGCAGTGTCTGTGTGTCTGGATAAATGTTTGTGTGGCTGTGCGGTGGTCATGGGGGTTTTCAAGAGTCTTACAGAAAATAAGAGACAAATGCAGGGATAGGAGATGGAGTTGGGGTGGGCTGGCATAATGAGTGACATATTGTGAAATCTTTACCTACAAAGCAGTCTTCTTCCATGCAAATGAGACTCACTTGATAAGGATCTGTTTGATGGGACACATGCGGAATATGAGGCAGTTAATTCCCTCATTAGTATTCCACAGAGCTGATTGGCAAAGACCAGAGAGAGCCAGCCGGCGAGCATCTCTGCAAAACCCAATATTGATTTGTTTAATGGTGTCAGGAAGTCAAAAATCGCAAATCTCCTGTCAATTGTTTATGAGGCTGTTTAGTGGGCCAATAGATGCCCCTTGCTTAATTAATACCTCATTACTGAGATGTGATTATATGCTTGAACTGTTAATGGGGCCTCTGAATTTCAAAGAACACCATAAAAGGTGTTTTGACAAACAAAGCTGGGGAAAATGCGATATCTGATGAGTCCCAGTGTATTTGTTGACTGGGGATTCTTTGTTTGTTTTCCTCCCTTTTTATGCTTCCATTACTTGCAGGGCACCAATGCTCCAAGGCTCAATATTTCCATCCTTTTATGCATGATTTTGCTTCCCGATATTTGGCGGCACAACGTTAGTTAACTAGAGCCAACTGGGCTCTTTCATAGGATAGATGAAGAGAAAATGGCAGCTGTAATGATGAAGATCTTAATCTCAATTGGACTTTATCCTGATTTAGTGAAGATTAAATAAATAATAAAGAGTAAACTAAAGCAAACCTAATACAAGTTTACAAAAAAATATTATGTATACATACAAAAAACATGTATACATTTATGCAAAGTGCTGTACGCTGAGGCTGCAACTAAATCGATTATAATAAAAAAAAAGTAAAATATTGATCACTATTTATCAAACGTCAAAATTAAAATTTGCTAAAAAAAATTGTTTTTGTTTTGAGCAAAGAAACTTGAACATATTCACATTGAAGAGTCTGAAATAACAAGACAGAAAAAAAAAATATAATAACATATAATTACTCAATTATCAAAATAGAATAACATAATAAGAATAGTTGTTGATTCCTTGAGTAATTCCTTAATAATCAATAAATTGTGGAAGCCCCACTGTGCACAGCTCTTGCAAGAAAAAGAGGCCAATTCAATAAGTATTAAATGTCTTGTTACAAATGGCTGAAAGGTGAGGGAGCTGACATTCACCTAGCTCGAGCACACACATTGCTGATCTGAAGGACTCTCTATTTAAATGCCCATAAAGGGAGTGATAATGGCACAAGTTTATGAGGACTCAGCCCAGTGAGACAGGCTGTTACTGCTGTTGTTGTTATTCCCACTGTTCCTCGATGGCCACTAAAGCGGAAAAATGGATCCCCACTTTGGGTTGAAATATGAAGCTAGGCTTATTCTCCCTCTCTTTCTCTTTTTGTGTGAAAGGCGCCCAGGCATTTGCCTGCATGGTTATGGAGTTAAATGCTCAGCTCCATGGCCAAGCTTCTGCACAGTCCTCCTCCCTCTCCCCTCACCCCCTCACCCCCCCACCCCAATTTCATTCCTGCTGACAGGATTAGCAGGTCTCCAGTGTTAGAAATACACTAAGTGGACCTTTGCAGTCACTTATTATGCCTGATTATGCAGCTGGAATGGGGAAGGTAGGCTCTGTTTGTAGTTAAATAACTTCTCAGATGCTTTTTTTTTTTTTTTACAGCAGCAATCTTCAAAGCATGAACGGGTCAGTGGCTCAGGCACAAAGCTGAGATTGATTTCCACCCTCCTACTCTTTGTTCCCGTGGTTTAAAGAGGACAGGTTCTACTAAATTAGTTTGCCCATGTTATTAATGGAATAGCCAATTAAACTCCCATACAGTGGTCATGGCAAAACAATGCAGATGCACAGCCTCCCCATGCACAGCAGTGGTTACTACGGCAGGGTTAATGAAATGGTTAACTTATGTTGATGTAGAGATTAGGATTAGGCTCCATCTGGGTTGTGTAGCACTCTGTTAGAATAGGTCTATAACACTATACCACATAATCTCAGCAGCTGGCCGTCTAAGAGCAGTATAACAATCCACAGCTGAGTGATCCATCCTGGGATTTTCTCAGGTCAAGGCGATATACACATCACCTGAGTCTACAAATGTGTCAGATTCTGATGCCTCTTGTTTTGACAACTGGGATAAAACAAGAGTCTCTCTCTAAAATGAGACGACAATTCAGACGAGGCTGAGAAGTTTCCATGAAATCAGCAGAGGAAATGAGACTGACGGGGGAATAGGGAAACAGACCTTTCATGAAGACAGTTGCCAAAACAGTGAGAGGATGTGCGTGTAAGAAAGTGGAGGTACAGTATTTCGGTGGGTACAGACACTGGCTTACTGTCAACTGCGTCAGTGCTCACATTGTCCAAAATTAGTGAACATTCATTGTCGCAGCGACAACGAAACCCAATCCCGTGTTCTTCATGACTTATTTTCTGTAACGCCAGCAACATTTGCCGTTTTGTTATTCAGTCATTATCTCTGACAATGTAAATTAGTCATCACATTTAAAATGGGTCCCTAAGGTGAACAGACCCCAGGCATGATGTGAATGAAATCATGGGCATTTAGGTTACGGCTCAGTTCCCTTGGTCTGAAAATTCCAGTTAAGAGTATACAGCAGAGCAGAGGGAAAATTAGTCTTACTTGCTTGATGGCTGTTATACTTGGCCATTTCCTGACCCTCTGTGAATAAAGCTCCAATTTATGGCAATTATCCATGTTAAAGACGGCACCCATACAAATTAGTAATCATGCCAGAGGTGATGAGAATGTGCAAGCTGAAGCTGCTATTATCATATTGTGTAGCTGGAATACCTCACATGTACAGCTAAAAATGGCTTCACACATGTTATCTATAAAGCACGTTATGCTAAAGCTAAATTGCTAGTATTTCAATCGATGCGCTCCAGAGGCAGTGTATTTGTGGCAAGGAGGAGGGTAAGAATGCCCCCCCCCCCACCCTCCCCTTCCCCCCAGACCAGCTGACACAAGAGATCTGTTATTTCTTGGAGGGCAGGTCCAGCACATGGGGCCTCCACACATCACACACCTCAGGCCATGACCACTCAGCAACGCCCTCCCCATCCCAGGCCCGGCTGTGTCACATCTGGCCCAAAAGACCCGAGTTTTCTTTCTCCTGTTCAAAATGCACCAGTGGTTCCCATTTAACACCTGTTCGGCCTAATTTCCATTTTCGGGGACGCTGTGGATTTCAAATCATTTATCACTTCCCAAAGTGCTTCCACATGTGCGATGCCTTTCCCAGTGTGCAGGGTTCCTGCCTCCGGCCAACCTTTTCCAAATGTATTAAAATTCAGTTTGGTCCAAAGAAGTTCAGACACTGATGTTTCATTGTGGTGATGTCTGGTAATTATTAGTCTAAATTACGGCTCCGGCATGTGACTTGACAGGGTGGACTCCATGTTTAAAAGGAGAGATGGGGCGAGGAGGTAGGGCCAAGGTGGTCTGTCACGCTTTGTGCACTTTTAAAACTCTGGACCCCAACACTGGGATGTCAGTCAGACTGAAACAGTTTCGCCACCGTGGAAACACTTGTGTGGTTAGGGACCTGAAAGAGTCCACTGGGGCCCACTGTGGGGCAGCTGGGTGAAGGCTGTGTCAAAAGCACTCCACTGTGAGGGGAAGACTCCCACATCGAGCACTGATGAACATTAAATACAAACTCCAGTCCAGTTGATATTCATGGTCAGAGTTCATATTGTAAACTAGGATTAGATCTCAAGGTGGAAAATGATTTGAATGAAAGTGAAATCAGATTATGTCTTGGGGCTCCGTGGTCAACAGAGCCAAACCTCAGCAGCACACCAACAGCGTGCAATTGGCTTTGACAAAAATGGGACACATTCAACCTACGTGGGAAAGAAGTGACGTGATTACACTGTGTGCATATTACATCAAACTGTAATGGCCCCTCCCCATTATACTTCCTTTTCAAAGTTGAGTCAACATGCCAAGTCAGCAAATCAACCAATTTTGGGAAAATCACAAGCAATCATCATATTTCACCTAAATCTTAACATCTGAGCTTAAGCTGGGATGAAAAAGTTCCAAAAGTCAACAAGAAAAAAAGAAAGAAGCACAAGTGAAGGGAAAACTGAAGCCAATTAATTGTGTTGTCATCATATTAAATAATAACCAAAAATCATGGATCTTAGTGAGAGCCTTATCATGACCACATTTACCATGTTCAGAGGCATGTGCAGTGCTACAGAAGTGGGAAAAACATTTTTACAAACACTCACAAAAAAATAATGCAATCTAATTAAGAAAAGGAAACGGCAACATTTCTGTTTACAAAGTTGTTTTTTTTGACACACTGAGCTCCATCTTCAAGTGGGGACTGTTTGAAACTGTACTGTAAGTGTGCTTAATTAAAGTGGGCTGTGAAAATGTGCACTTATCAGATATGGTTGGTAAGAAAGTCCATGAAATTACTAATTAGAATTTCATTAAAAGGTACTGCGTTATCATCAGAGGAAATCGTAACCTTTAAAACGCTTTCAGGAAGGCAGCGTGCCTCTATAAACGGACTAAAATAGAGAAACGGCTGGCTTTTGATGTAATATCTCATTTAGGATTTGAGCTAAATTGGACCATTTAAACAAGTCATTGTTTTGGACGTAATTTATCAGACTAATTAATGACAGTTATTGCCTAAACTGGGTGGCTGACAGAACACCAGGCCCCTGCAGGAAGAGATCACAGAGACAGATGTTTAGCTTGGCTGAAAATACACCATCACGCAGCATTTGCCAAAAAACAGGAGCTACCTATTTTGATTCTGCATTCTTTATAACTGACTTCAAAGTGTTGTGGCAGACCAACAACACACATATTTGGGGCTTATTTTAAACCGCAAGTGTAATTTTATTATTTATTATTTCCCACTTTAAAGCACTAACTAGATTTATTATTCTTCAAATGTATCCAAAACATAATACTTTTTTTTTTTAAGTTTTCATCCTATGAGCAATATAGTGTGTGGCACATATGACTGCCTGCCTGATTTATATTCATCTCATCAGTTTGTCAGGTTGGGTTGTGTTAGTTAAAGGGATCATATGTCAGCACTCAGACCTGTTTATCTGAGGGACAGAGGAACTGGAAGAAAAGACAATCTGTTCTTCTACTAATGACTGTTTGATTTAAGTGCTGCAGAGTTCACCTTTTTCTTCACTGACTCGCAAGAGGGGAGAATAACAGGCAAACTGTCGGCGTCGGGTAGGATATGTGTAGCGAGCTGATTAGCTGACAGTTCACGGTGGTAATACCCATGAGTCAGAGGTGAGTACGGGTGAAAAGTGAAAAGTAATACTGTAGGTTTCCCTTGTGTCATGCCCTCAGCAGAGGTGCTGGCCTGCTGCAGATGTTGAGGAGGGAGAGCCTCTGGAGCAGAGAGGTGCATTTATGGGGATAAAATGATCTCTTTAAATGGATGGCAGTTTCAGGTCGACTTTACAGGAACCTGATGAGATGCAAATAAAAAGAGCACACTACTTCTAATGCAAGGTGGCCATTAAGTTAACTGCCAGTGTTTTGCAAAACAAGGCATGTTGGGAATGCAGCTGTTTAATTTGCCCTGCAGGCTTCATAAACCTTTGCCTTTGAAATACCAACCATGGTGGCAACATTCTGTGCTGCTGCTTACATGTGTACACATGTAACATAGCACCACGCACTTCTCCTGGGATGTAAACTCTCGTAAAAAAAAGGACAATGTTATGCAAATGTGAAACGCATATCTCTATGGAGCTGTCACATAATTATTAAAGTGATGGGGAAACTAATAAAATAATTTAGCACAGACAATTTTGCTGATTAAGTTTCACGTCTGATGCCAAATGATGTCGTTAGATTTGCGACACACCCTGACTATTCAAGTGGAAACTAATTTGCAGCTTTGTACGGGTGGCACTCAGGCATTAACTCGTGAGTGTTTCAGTACCTGTAATTAAAGCAGATGGTCAAATAACCCTGTCAGGACTGTTAACAAAGTAGGGCCTCTACACGTCCCTTATTCCCTGTGCCTTGGTCAATTCCCTCTGCACATTGTTACAGAAGAGTTGTTTTTGTTCACTTCATTTGGGCCCTATTAAAGCTGTGGTTACAATTAAGACGCACAGCAGTAAATAGACTTGGTTGAGGACAACAAAGCAGACGTTTAGGCGAGAGTGTCTGTGACATGCCAGATATGACCTCAAATGACTTGAAATGAAGCTGGTTAATACCAAGCTGCCTAATCTCTACAGCGCAGGTACTCATGTTTGAATGACCTTCAATCAGCCATGGAAAGGAAACAGTTATCTCCTTCATCTTTTCTTCTTTTTTTTAGAAGAAAGAAAGAAAGAAAGAACGAAAGAACGAAAGAAAGAAAGCACCATGGGAGGTCACTAAATTAAGGTTGTGACAGATCTGTATATTAGTGTGTGGTCAGGCTTATATTTTTAAGAAAAAGTGACATTCTTATTAGACCATTTTTACTAAACTGGTTCCAAATGTGTTTCTTCCCCCCTTTAACTATGAGATGTGTTTAAAAGCCCCACACTGAGATATGTGCTAAATACCAGCTGAGCAGATAAAACAAAGAAATAAAAAAAGAGAGAAATCCCCATATCTGTCATTAAAGGGATCATAGAGTATAATCATCATTTTACAATTGGAACACACGCTGTAATAGCACATTCAGCAGTCCTATGCAGTCACTACACTTTCCGACATGATACTACAGCCCATAATGCAGCCTGTAATTATTTGCTTCCTGAAGGTGGAGGGCTGTGTAAAACTGCCATGAGCTCCTGTGTGTGCCTTTCATAAAAACGCTTTTCTCCTCTTTGGCAGTCACTCTCAGATTGACTCACTGGGCTTCCTCGAGAAACTTAAGCAGGATCACACCAGGAGGGGCAGCAGTACAGCAGGGAGAACAAAAACGTAAAATATAGAGCACACACCTACACACAACTTGCTGTTTCTTAAATTAACACACAAAAGAGTGTGATTTATTTCAGTCCAGGTTTCTGTTTCAAGCCTTGACATGACTCTTCCTCCCCACAGACTACTGTGAACAGCCACGTTACCATGTTACCGGGATCTTCATATCTTTTTGTAGTGTGAGATTAAAGAATAAACACAATCAGCACAGGTGGTAGTGCTGTTTCCACTGCCTTATCTTTAAATACTCCTGTGAGACGTCATCATCCAGCTACTAGACTGACGGAGGTAAAGACTCTTTTTCTTAATGATATAACAAATGACGGCAGAGAGGGACTGTGTGCATTATGCAGGTGCTTGTGGTGTTAAAGGAAGAGCAGGAGGAGAGAAAGAGAGGGTAAAAACATTAATTATTAGCCCCAGTGGGATCTCTTATATTCAGTCTAGCCTGGACAACACCAATTAATACGGCAATTATTATCCTGGCCCGTAGCACAGGGTTGACTAAGCTGGCTTGCCTTCTGACGATTATGGCGTGAGGGGGAGCAGGAGAAGGGAGGCATGCTGAAGCGAGATTATTCATCTCATACTAAACCCCTGCTTTTATGATGCATGGGTGATGGGGGAGATAGAGCCAAAGAGTAATTTAGTCTGCAAATTTCAACTCAGCATTACTGCAACACAATCTCCCTATAGATTAATTTCTGTTGGGTGTCATCTTTAGGGGTATAGTGCAGCACCATTTCGATAAAGAAGGGAAGTGCACAGATATTTTCTCATATTCTTGCCCTCCTCTGGAGTAACAAGTAGGCCTAAAGCTGTACTTTAAGTCTAAGACCGTTTAGATCCTGCGTGACAGGTGCACAGTTCACAGGGCTTCTCCTTTTCTTATAACCCCGCAATCTTATTCTAAGCTGTGACCCAGCCCTGCATTCATTTCCTAAACATTGTCTCTTCCCCCTCCCCCTTAGCCCTGATTCCTCAGCAGTGGATGCAGATGTGAGCAATAGCTCCACCTAGTTTTTGTGGCGCCACTCTCGCCACTGCACTTCTTTTCAGAGCAGCACAGATGAATGAACGAGGCTCGAATGAGAGGAGATCTGCCGTTTCAAATAAAATTCTGTGCCCATATTATCCCCCTGCTCCAGTCAAATTATCCACTGTGGTCTATTCTTCCTTATCATCTTCTTGGACAGGAGAGCTCTCAGTCTCTCTTGTTCTATTTTTGCACCTCCCCATCCTTGCTCTCCTGCAGTGACAGCCCTTGCAGGAGGATCTTAAGCACATATGCCCCTTTTCCCTGCAGCCACTGTAAAATCTGTGCTGACAGCCAGTGAAAACAACACAGATGCTTGCATGTTATCTTGACATGGCCATGTTAAGCTTCGCTCCTATGATGCTAAATGGTCGTCATAAACCTTTTAAGAACGGCCTAATGTGGACTTTTATACAAACATTATGCTGTGTAATATGTTTAGGTTTAGCGAGGACATACAGTAGGCAGCCACTGCTCACTGTCACCGAGCTGAGAAGTCATGCTCTTCATCAGGACAATGTGCAGGCTGGATTCAAAAGGCAGCAGCAAGGTGTTCACAGAGATGCAGTCTCTCTGCTTCATGTGCTGTGTTTTCATGTTGAAGAAGACTTTCATTTGGAGTCATTTATATATTTAAACTAATATCAATTTATAACGTCCCACTGTTTCCTGGTTTCTAATCTATTGCTGCTGGGATCAATTGTCAAAACAATTACAGTCTGCAGGATCTTGTCTAACAAGCCCTTGGAGTACTAAGAATGATTAGATGGTGGGTATTACATGAGGAACCCATCTCTGGATTAGCGATGAACACAATAAATTCTGAAATAAGTGGAGGAATATGTACATCTCTTTCATGGAAGACGCTTAGGTGATTGCTGCCACGAGAGGATTTGTCAGCATAACACAGGATCTCAAACAATAATGTGTGTGATGATAGGACACCATGGAACACATTCACCCGCCGAATTCAGTGGCTGTTGTGTAAACGGATTTGTCCTCCATGAAAGCGAGTGAAGGGCCAGGAAGGATTCTGTCTGGTTTCATCATCATTTCACCGAATACACAAACCCAGCCACGCCATCTTCCTCATCATTATTAAAAATTCAAGAGGAATTTGTGACTTAAATAAATCTAAAAAATTATGCCGGAGACATCATACATGATAGATCATATGATTTAGTTATTAATTGGTAAGTGATGCAATTTCTTTTAGCAGGACTGTCACTTATGTACATGGGTGTTGTGCTGCGTCTCCGTACAAAAAGAACCGGTCAGGCCTCTAAGAGCAGGCGCTGTCATTGTCACTGTGAGGTGTAGGATAACAGCTCTTGAGCAGGTTGTAATTAGAGTGGCTGAGGTGTAATGAGGGTGCAAGATTCCGGCTCATGCAGCCCGTGCCAAACTGGACCGGGGTTACTGATGACACACCATGGAGTGGAATCCGAGCCAGAGCAGAGTTTCTACCGCTGGAAGCAGCATGTGAGAAAAGCCAGCATCGTATCAAAGTGGACTTGGACCGAAGTCGCTGAATATTTCCAGATACATTTCTCAGCTAGACTGGAGTGGCTCCAAACAGGTGGTAATGTAAATAATAATGATCCTGCGGAATAATAATAGATGCATTAAAGTAATTCTCGGTGCGTTGGCGCCAAACATCATGTGAGACGTGAAAGAATTTGCGGTTTGCTGATTGACTCGTAAACGAAAATACATGTTCATCCTGGGCGCTGTTTGAAAACATTTTCTGGTCAACTGCTGCTTTCCTATGGTCACGTTTTTAACTTGTGTTTGTACAACACACACATACACACACACACGCCTCTTTCTGCACTCTTGGCAAAATGAAAACTTCTGTCAGAGTCAAGATTGAAATTTATATCAGTTTGTCAGACGCAAGCCAAAAAAAAAAAAAAAAAAAGATCTTACTGCACATATTATTTTGATAAGTTCAGTGCCAGAGATAGAGAAGAAATGGAGGAAAGAGGGAGGAAAGTACCCCAAACTCTACACACCAGATAAGTGCACAACACAAGATTCCTCTTGCAGCTCCATCAGTGAGCGCTCAACCTGACCCTAAAAAAAACTACCTTTGCTAGAGATGTGTTTTTGCATAACATTTCACCACCAACACAACTCTCTTAGGAAAAAACACATCAATCACCCTAAAATTATAAGAACATTCTAACATTCATCCTAACTCAGTCATTAACTAAGTAATTGTATAACTGTGTGTGTGTTTCTGCTTGTGTTACACACTGCACTAACTGTGTGCCATGTGCAAACTGCTCCCAGCGCACGTGATTGAACTTTTAAATTAGTTTGTGAGCAGTTCTCCATCTAATACTTTGGTGACAACACAGCTGAGGAATCATAATGAGACGAGGGGAAGAGTGTTATGTCAATAATGTGTTGACATATCATTTTCTTCCTTTGTTGATTTATTTCTTTAATGAAGAGAAAGCCTTTATCTGTGGCTGAACCGCCACCATGAAATTCTTTTTTTGTGTGTGTGTGTGTGTTTGTCTGTGGAGTCAACCACAGAATAACACAGTTACACCATGTCAGAGCAGCACCACAGAGCAATATGATTAATAATTACTGCTCTGCTAGAGAACATAACCACAATAAAAAAACACACTTTTTTTTACCATCAGGGCAGGCAGTGGGTGCAGTGTGTACTTGTGTCCAGCTCTAAGGGTGAAAGAAGTGGGCGAGCTGTGGTGTTACTGTATGCATTAAATCAACAACAATGAAATACATAAAAATAACGATAGTTAAGCCTCATAACACGGTCATTGCTACTGTAATTCCTCACTGGGTGGTTTATTACAGCAGTGAGTATTTCTCTAGCGTCTATCTGGAGTCAGACGTGCGGATCCTGTCACAGACTGGCTTTTTCCTGAGGTCTGATGGTTGGGCCAGCGGAAGCAGACCCCCACAGGCCATAAACTCTGTAATGTAGGCCATCATAGCAGCTAGCCCATGTTAGGCTGACTTCTGAGGGGTTTCCAAAATACCATGGCAGTGCTTTCATTTCCCCCACCCCTCCTTCACCAGGCAGCTGCAAGAATGTCAATATGAAGAAATTAATGTCTTGGGAAAATGTCGAGAGGATTAATCAACACCTGTACTCCCTGGAAGTGGATTGACAAATGCTGTTAGATTAAGAGACAGCAAAGCACAAAGTCTTCATCATTCTTTGCATTCATCATATAGTGAGCAGAAGTCAAAGCAAAGCTTGAACTCACTTATGAATATGCTGGGATTTATTTAGAATCATTTGTTTGCATCAAAAGCAAGTAAATAAATAAATAAATACAACTGTTTTGTTAAAAATTATAATGGGAATTTAAAGAGTTCACATCTTTAAATAAATCCTGACTACAAATACACAGAGTGATATAAAAACTACAATAATGAGTAAAAGTATTTAATTTACATGTACAGACATTATGTATGTAAATGTATTTGGGAAAACTATATATCATAAAATGTGCAATCATCAGAGGCAAGTATGTCAACAGTGTTCTTAAATAGTGGCATCGCTTATGTCCTAAGTCACTTTGTACGACTGCAAATGTATTCAACTAAATGAACAGAATGACCAGTGATTATGTCTCGCCAATTGTTGAATAATTCTCTGTCTTTCAACTATCTCATGAAATAATGATATTGAGTCAATTGGATACATTATTATATTCTTTAAATGATTTATTGGAAGTAAATGCAGATTTAAATCTCTTTGCAAATGACCTGAAAATACTGTTTTCCTTTTCGAACTGCAGAACTGGTTTTGCTGAGAAGCATCTAAAAGTGTCAAATTCCATATAATAACCTCTATCATTATCTGTGCTTAAATTTAAGTTCCTCAAAAATCAAAGTTGGGTTTACTTTTTTCTATTTTGTGAGACTGTGTCCAAGTGTCTGCATCCAATCACGTGTGAGAATAATAGGTAACACAAATGTGCTTATCTGTGTTTACACCTATTACTCTCACACTTAATATAATGAACAATTTACACTACATTAGTGTTGCAGATTGGTTTTATGACCTAACACTGAGTAATATAAAGTGATGTTGTCTGTGCTGATGCGTGGAGAGCAGATGATGTTATGAGGTGATAATGACCACGCCGGGGTAATTGCTCTGCCAGTAGGAGACCTGTAATCACCGCGATGTGATTATGTAACTGACGTCGCTGATATGGAACAGGTGAACCGAGAGCGAGCTGATTGATTTGAACCATCAACAACAGGGAATTCATTTGCATGCGCCCAGTATTCTAGATTACACCGTCATTAAAACAGTAAAGGCTGTAAAACAGTACTTGCTGCATGTAAACACAATAGTCATTATGTCGCTGCTATTACACCCTTAATGTGTGATCACAGTGTTTTATCTGGAGCTGCTGGAGTGTTGTTTATGACTATCATCACAGATCATGCATTCAACTTAATCAATCTCATCAACATGTGGAAAACATGTTTAACTAGTGACAATTTACTGTTGTCGATCAGCAACAGATCACTGGGACTTCATTTGCATGCAGACACTAATCTAGATCATTAGGACAATAAAGGCTGTGTTAAAAATATGTTGTTTTTTTATGTGGTGACAATTTAGTAAATCATAGGTTGCTACTCCAACTTTAATAAGTCTTGTTAACCTTAATAATAACATTGTCTTAGACTAATGAACACATAATTGCTTGTCGTCAGAAACAAAAACAAACTGGTTTATCCAGCTCACAGGATGAGTTGTGTATAATCCACATTTTCACACTTTCAAATCCAATGAAAGAACCAAAACTAACAATATAAACAAGCCAGAATGTTACACGCTCCTCTGTGCCACTGATCTACTTTGCTGTTCAGGAAAATATTAGTGGACCACACCTGTGGACTAACTGAAATAGTTTATTATAATGAACACCTCTGAATCAGTCCGATTGCTGATGCCACTGAAAAAACACACACAACACACACATAATCTCCAGAAAATATGACTAGTTTACTGTCCTCTGAGTGAATATTGCTATCAACAAGTCCCAAGCTATTTTAGAAAACCAGCCTTTAAAAACTATATTTGTAGCCATTAATTATAACAAACAAAGTAATTTGAAATTCATTATATTGGATATGCTGCAAAGGTTTTAAATGATTATTAATTATATTTATTGAGCGGTACTCAATATAACATTGTGTATGCAAGTAAGTAAATCTTATCAAGCCAGGAAGAAGAAGGAAATGCCAAAGACACTTGAAGAACTATGTGAATGAAATGTGAATGGGCCTTGTGTTATTTTTACCCTGGACAATAAATGAGCTACATCACTTGCTCCCAATCACCTTTTCACCTGTGTGAGAGATGAAAGCCTATAAGTGATGAGAACGCTGAGCAGAGCTTGACCTCTTTCATGCTGCCAGACACTGGCCCTGTGTCACCCCCCCTCCCCTCCCCGTCCCACCCACCGACCGGTGTCTCACCACTCAGTGGTCAGTTACTATCTGTCCCACATAAGGGAGGAGGATCCTCGATTCCCAGGCAAGGTGTAGCACATCGCCGTCACTGCCCACCTCTTCATTGCTTGCACCTGCTAAAACATTTGAGGTATTTGAGCAGCAGGGCAACACATTTGCTTTTCATTTAACCTGCCTTTGGAGACCTTTGAAGCACATAATAGCAGAGCAGCATAGGTCCCCCTCCCACCCCCCTTAATCATTTACCTAGTAAAGGCACATTCTCTGCAGCTAACCCATCAAGCGGAAAACGAGTTTGGCCCGCTATTTCTCTCTCCTCCCTTTTACCCCCGCTCCCACCTTCCCTCCCTTGCTCTTTCATTCTTAGCCTGTTTTTTTTTCACTCTCTCTCTCGCTCTTTCTGTGTTACTCCCTCCCCTTCCCATTGTGAAACCTTCATGCAGTTGCTCACTGATTCCACTGTATATGAATGAGGGAGGCATGGAGCCAATTGTTGGCCACGTCTGGGCGTGAAAGGTTTCAAGAGATGGTGTGGCTGGCAGCCCATTGATACAAGACGGCTAATTATCTTTTGCGTCCAATCATGGAAGAATTTTTTTTGGCATGGGGAATATAGCCTTTGTATTTTGGGCAAGATAATGAGACTTATGTGCTTCAACAAGACACAACACAAAGATCTGGCTGTAAATTCAAGGCGGGAATGGAGCCAGATTTGGTCAAAATGTTTAATTATCGTGATAAGAGCATATGCTTTGATTTTTACTTGTGAATGTCATTATTAAACAGATGGGACTCTGTGTGTGTGTGTGTGTGGTGTGCGCGTATGATTTTCTCACAACTATGATTTGAATACTGTGTCAAGTATTAGATAAATCCAGGTCTGTGAACTCAGAGGGAGATATAAAAATATTTCTGACAAGTAAAACAGCTGTTTATGATTTACATTACTGCTTAATCACAACCACTGACGTGAATGTCTGCTTCAGACATTCACGTCAAATCAAATGGCAGCTCAGAAGTAACGGCCAAAATACATACTAAATAAACACTGATGTCATGATAATGGATGAATCCCTGGCAGTCGCACACTAACTATCCTCACCTGTGAATGCTCACCTGGTGCTGGGAACTTTTAACAGACAATAAAGACACAACCAAGCTGGAGAATGCACTTAGGAGATGCCAGAGGACTATTTGCCCCACCAGCTTATTTGTACATTGCAATCCCTGTGGCTGTTTGCAATAACAACAGCAGACTGGGAGAGAAGGAGACGTTACAGTTACAGACAGCTGGGCTAACAGCTGCAGGTCTGCTTCATGCTTACAGCACTCTTCTACAATCGATTTGTTGGAATGCTGTATACACCTTATTTGCTGTTGTGAATACAGTCATTAGAGTGGGTGCTAACTGTGAGTATTAAGGTCCAAAGGGAGGAGGAGCCTCCTCAAAGGGAATCTTTCCAAGATATGAAGTTGCAAATTTAAAAAAAAGTACATAAGCCTCTCACTACGATGCTAAAAACAGATGATGGTCGTCTTTTACATCTGGACATACAGAAAGTCTGCAGGTCATCTCCTGTTCTGTTTTTCATGGCTCAAAATGATGAATGCAGAGGTGCACTGTTCATGACCGGATGACTTGGTCCGACCAAACACAAGGTGCTTTCCAAACTAGCAACAGACTTTTGCATACACATGGTGAAAATGCATTATCTTTATGCATTAGTAAATAATCTAATAACCGTGTTATGTAAGAGTAAATAAAACAGTTTTCACTGCCCAGGCACCATTCTGTTCATCATTTAAATAAGCACATTACATGTCCCACAAAACTATAAAACATGTATAATAGCTCACACAAGAATAAAATGGTGTATAGATTTCACTTTGAAGTAATTTTTGAAAAAGGGGCGAACACGATCCAAGCTCCAAGCTACGTACAACAATGAAAAATCCACTTACCTTCCCTCTTTCTCTGTTTCTCAGTATTGCGGCGTTTCCATCTTGTGTCACCAGGTGACCAAGCCTGCACACAGGAAGTGAGTAGTTGTATGTTAAGACAGATGGAGGCAACAGTAACACTGCACTAGTGAAGCAAACAGGTTGGCGTGGAACTGGAAACATAAATACATTTTACAAGTATCTCTACTGCAATTCAGCAATTAGACAAGCTAAATGTATCTTTCCCTCACCCTCCCCTGCGCTGCGGCTGTATACCCACAAACACTCTCTCAGTTAGGTCTGATAGTTTTGCTTGACAGAGCCTATTTTCACATGAAAAACACAGCACACATATGATATTAGATTATTACTGTTCCCAGAGCCCAACCAGAGGCCAAATAATAACATCATTAACAACAAAAATTACCAAAAAGTTACACATTGCAACTCCAAATATTCAAATGTATCATTATAAAGGGTGCCGGCGCAGTTGTGGTCATAAATCTGATAACAACTTGTGGGTTGTGGATTTACTAATGATCACAGATAAAAATATATATAATATATATTATATAAAATATAAATCTTAATGGCACGGTTCTAAATTTCATTCGCAGCTCTCTTTGTTACATGTTAAAGGGCCTTCTGGGCCATTGAGGCATATTTGCACCATCTCTCCATTGTTCATGACTCAAATCCACATTTAAATCCTCTCGCCTTTGTCTTCTCCCAAGTCACATGGTTGCCTCCCACTCTGAAAACTAGATAGATACCAAAAGACTTCAAGCAACTACATTTATTTCCCATGTAAAACATCATAACTGGCTATGTACAATTATTCTAAATTTAGAAAAGCCTTTCATTGTTGACGCTTGCTGGGAAAAAAGCTGAGAATACAACTAGTGAGTGGTTAATTAAAACCCACACATAAAACTTATGAGACAAAACAAACATTAAGGCGTAGTTGCAGGGTTTCTATTCACATCAATGAGTGTGCTCAGTCCTCATGCTGCTATTAATGTCAGTCACATCTACTCACTTACATTTTATTGAGGCTATTAAGTGTGTCTCTTTAATGCTCAATTTAACACAATCACCGTATAAATGAATCACCTTAGCCATCTTCCTCCAGAAGAAAACCAGGATCAAACTATTGACCCTGGTAACACAAATTGTTTTGCCCACTTCCACATCAATCTGATGTGCATGCTTACTGAGCATATCACATTTCCTTGTTCATTTAATTGTTTTTGTAGTGCGCAGTTGACTTGGTACCAAAGCTAGTAGTGCTCCCTCTGTCCTTGTACAAAAGCATGAATTCACGTGTCAACACAGTTTCTGACAGGAAAACATGAGAAAAGATCAAGGCATGACCAAAGAGAGTATGAAACCTAAAATAAACTGTTTGGATAAATGTAATTGAGCACAGCATCTGTAGTTCAATAATCACAAAAGTATGTCATAGTTGCAAGAAAGACCGAATGAACAAGGCCAAACATTATTGCCCCCAAGAGAAAGGAGAACTATTTCCCCTTTGGTATTTGTTTGTGTTTATATGCATGACTGTTTTTCTCTCAGTTATGTCAACCCGGAACTAAAGTGTTTTCTCGAAAGAACCAATCTTCATGTTATCTATAAAATCCCACATAATATGGAATGAGTTTTTAAAAAAGAAAAGATGAAAAAGAGACACAGGCCTTAAAATCAAATAAATCACACCTGGATCCTTGGTAAAACTGGCAGAGTGCTCCTTATATTGCACTCAAATTACTCCATTTGTTCCCTAAGATATTTTAATCCTAGCTGACCTCAAACTTCCCATGAACCAGAGCCTGAACAAAAGGCCGCCCACTGTCCATGCAGTAAATCTGTTGTCTCCCTTCTAGGCCCTCAACAGGGGATCATAGATCAGCACTGCTCTGCAGCTTGCTTCAATTTACTCAATTAACTCTGGTGAAGCACTTGTAAGTTCTGCAGATGTTGGTTTATTATCAGGGCCTAAAATGTACAAGTGGGTTCAGGAGCCCGGGGTTGTGGCAGGGTTCACACAAGGGTAGGGGGTGGGGAGCAATCTAATTTCAACCTGCGGTTTTAGCACAGAGCATAGATTATGATAAATAATGGTGTATGTGAATCTGGACAGCTTCTTCTGACCGCTACACCCTGTCGTCTTCTTTGTTCTGTGGGTCAGTCGCTTTAGAGAGAGACACTGTTACGGTGTTTTTAATTCAGACATTAACTGAGCGACTGCAATGATAGAGAAAGCCACTAAAGATGAGCACC
Source organism: Microchirus variegatus (assembly GCF_963457635.1). NCBI lineage: Eukaryota > Metazoa > Chordata > Actinopteri > Pleuronectiformes > Soleidae > Microchirus > Microchirus variegatus. The sequence goes on from NC_139812.1 coordinate 13,277,081, forward strand.
AACAGTGTATATTACTTCCGCCGTTGCAGCTGTTTGTCTTTCAACCAACCTCTCTGAATATCTTAGCCACATGAAATGGCTTAGTCCTTCGGCCTGAATCATTTGCAGATGACAAATCTCAAGGGACTAGCCATAAGTCATGATTGCAGCATTATTGCAATGCCTACAGTTATCTCAGAAATGACCTCGCACCTAAATAATCAGTAAAAATGTTTTACATATTTATCACTCTCTACTTATCGGAAATATCTCTGATTTGCGTGAACAGAAAAGTGTATTTTTTATCTCCTTCTAACCTCTCTTGGATAAATCAAACTAAAACTGACAGGAGGAATGTAAAGTATACAGTAAGGAGGATGCTAATATTAAACAGGTGTGGTTACCATCACCATAAAGCATCCTGCCAACACCCTCCATGTGTGCCCATATATTTCCTGGCTTGGCCAACTACATTTCAATTAAGAGCGGCAACACAGGATGACATTCATGGTGCTTTAAAATAAGGTTTTGACAAATTATGTTCCTCTGTCAAGCTAATGTGCTAACTGCAGGACTTGGCTCTATGGAGTGAGGGCTTATCTTTCTGCTTTTGGTGAGTCAAAGGTGGGAGATTCTGCACCAGTTTAATAGCTTGCCAGTTGATTTTAATGTGAAAGGTATTGCTCCGTACACAGGTACAGCAGCTTCAGGCGCAGCACATACTTCTCATAACCTCACTCCTCATAAACACATCAAACCTAAACCTCAGCAGTGACGTGCGCTCTCAGTAGTTCTGGCTGTTCTTTCAGGAGGAACCAGCTTGCTCAGCTGATGAATGAATCTTTAGCGGATTTCTGATTTAACTGAACATCGTTTCTGAACACACCTTTGACAGAATGGAATCAGTTTTACATTAAGATAAAACAATACAAAAAAACTGTGATGTAACTTATGATGTGCACTTGGCTGAAAACCCAACTAATTTAACACGTTATGTTATGAAAACATGAATAATGGACCATTGTGAAATGTTTTGTCACGTGAATTTATGTCCAGTGAGGCCATTTTGGAAAACGATTTATCTGAATATGTGATTAAGTTTAATGTTGAACAGACAGATTATTCATCAGAGCCTCTCAGTCACATGTATGCTGCATTGTCATTGATACTTATTATTAACAGTTCATCACTACATTTTAATGTTTAAGGTCTAGTGTGTAAAGTTGAGGTGAAATAAGTTTGATTTTACAGAAATTACGTTTACAATCCAGAATATATGAATTGTTGTTTTTCATTACCCCAGAATGAGCCTTTTATATTTATATCATAAACCAGGTCAAAGCTGCACAGACTGCAGTTTTAGACCGCCATACTGTATGTGTATAACAGCTAAACATCTTTTGAGTTTTGATGCTAACTGAGGGTGAGGTGAGGGATGTTCATCTGTTCATCAAATGTTGCTGAAGCAAGTTTCTATGCCCCAGTCAACGTTAGTATTCTGATATAATTACATTATCATTATTATTTTCCTCTCACATTTTTTAAATTATCAGCAAGTTGCATATAGCAACCCTTTAAACTATAAACTACCGATGTTATTATAGCTGTGAAAGATGGTTCAATGACCTTTGTTATATTTTATTTGGATGTAGCTCCTGCAAACACAGGGTTATGGCTCCAGAACATTAACTGTTAAACAGATTAACACTACACAAACACAAACTATGCGGTGGAAGGCAGCATGAAAGAGATGACACATACGGCAGACGTTTGCCGCCATTTAAAAAGATGAAGAGTGAAACAAAGTCTTTTGGGAGGCTATAAAAAGGAATCCCCTGCTAATGATATTCCCTGTGGGAAGAATGTAATTTATTCAAGTTAATGCGACTTATTTTCTGTTCAAGGTGTATTCCATGGAATTATCAAACAAATTTAATTGTTAATCCATCTGCTGAAAAACAACCAAGATCTTGTTCAATAAGCTCTGAGTCAGCTTGATCCAATTATGCTAGAACGGAGACATTTGTAATCATTTGCCATCACACCACCCCTGCAACCTACACGGCTACATGCACAAAACCAGCTTACGCTGTTGGGGAGAATGCACGAAAGTTGGTGCTCGGTGAACACCAGAGTAACACAAACTGTTTGAAATGAAGTAGTGACCCCAGAGAGTCTGAGGTCAAGGGTCTCTGGGTAAGAATTGTAAATGACATGTTCACCCTAGGGCTTCTCCTAATAACTTTTTTGAGCAGAGGATGAAGCCTGCTCATTTCTCCACTGTCCTTATTGACAAGCCTCTGGGGAGTGATATGCAAGCATGGAATTGTAATGAACTTGTTTTCCTTCTATAAACCTCCTTGCTGTCTCTTAAATCACTGGTGCAGCACATGAGCCACCATCCTCTCTCCCACAGCTGCACTTGCTCTGAAGCCATGAACTACACTAAGTGGTGTTGATTGTAAGCAGATACAGCCCTTCTGTCTGGTTCACAACTGATTTATTGACCTTTTTTCCCCTTTTCTTTAATTGTGAGCTTTGCAAATCTAAAATGATCTAAAGTATATGAAGGTAGAGTTTGTCCAACCCTGTACCAGTACTGTACTATCCAACAAATTGACAATGTTGGAGATGGGCACACAAAATGTAATCTAAACCCTGATTATGTCTGACACGTGAAAAGAGTCCCATCTTGTATTATAATACCTGCATATTTTTGTTGCTAAATACAATCTATTACATGACAGGAAACTAAGAAAGGAACATTAAACTGTGCTTCCTTCTTAAAGTATATATTGTTTTCATTAATTCATTATTATTGTCTGATTACACATCTCAAGCATTCAAGAAGCCAACAGATACAGTACAATTCTTCCACTTCAACTTTGTTAGTAAAACAGAAATGTGGGAGTAAATGAAGCACAATCCTCGTACCAACCTGCCTTCAGTGAGACCCTTAGCCTCTTCCCACCCCTGGCTTCAACCTTTCTGCTGGTTTTTATTCACCTGAGCTGCGCATCTTTCTTGAGAACTAAGGGCCACCACCATTCATCTGGTGTACAAGCACCTAATACATACCATAAATCCTGTATCAATCACCTAAGAAAGTCTTCTCTTGTTCCCTTGTTATTTTTACCAACTACTTTGAGGGAATAAAAAAAAGTTACTGACTCCACTGGTCTATGTGTACTTTCTGTTATCAATAATGGATTGACATACAGTCATGTCCCAATTTATTTTTTATTTTTTTTTAACAAACAAGCCACTGTGTAACCACTTTCCACTTCTCTTCCAGTACCAGTAGAAATATGAGTTCCTCTGATCTGGGTTTATTTTCTTTCTCAAGGCTCAAAACCAAAGGACAATGTGATAAAAGCTCTGGGAGTCCTCTGACTTATCATCTGTGGAGTCAAGACACATGTGTTTACACTTCTTTAAAAATGTGTCATTTTCTTCATCTGGTCTTGAAAGTGTGATAAAAATCAAATTAACTTGTTTATACTTTCAACATGCATATCCGAATATGAACACGATTCTTCTTCTCTATTGTCTGACATCAGGAATTTAGGCATCAATAACTGTAAAACATATTGGCAAATATAAATGAATAAAAATGCAGAATGGCATAAACGTAGTTACTCATCATTAGTGGTGGTTATTTGGCTCATTTTGAAGCCTGTGGAAGATGTGATGTGTTACATCCTGCACAGGTCGCAGTGGTGAGTTAGATTCAGGTCTGCTCCTGGTTAACTCAACAGATCTTAATCTTCTGGACTCCAGACTCCAGAGTCCAGCATCTGTGGTATTCAAAGAGGATTGATGGGCAGCATTCCTTGATTTTTACCCCTGCCCTTCCTCATGCCCCTCCTGTGATGTAATGCATTATCAATTAGCCCCCATTAATTTCAGAAAAACAAATAAGCATTTCAGTACACCTCCCTTCCAGCATGTGTTTCTGATTTGCGGAGTGTTTGTCAGTGGCCGCTGTTTGGTTAATCCTTTGGCTAAGGTGGTGTGGCCAAGAGAGGTCATGCCTTCCTCCTCCCTTGAACTCGTTTCCTCCCTGTCCTCTGAAGGATCTCTTCAGCTCTGCAGCACATTAATTATTAGCTTTCCAAAGCCCCCACTTGCTTGCTTTCTCTGCAGTTGCCTATAAGATACAATTATGTTCCACGTTTGACTATAACTGTGGATCATTTAACAATGTTTATCTTACAAACAGCAACAAAAAAAAAAAATGGTGAATTAAAATGTTGTATTAATCTGAAATGGGTTCAAAACGTATTTGTGATTGAGAGAAATATCCTTTGTCACTGATGTGAAGATCAGCGGAACTCAATAGCTCATGGGCTTATATATGTAACATACGCACCAATATGTGGTGGGAAAATTATCTCCAGATGAGAAAAACTTGAAAGTCAAAGGTAAAGCAAAGAGAATATGGCCACAGCAAAATATGAGGAACAACCTAGTTCCTAGTCCAATGGAAAAATGTAGTCCTCATATTTTCAATAAGTGAGGAAGAGGAGACTTAGGAAAATGATGTCATGCATACTTCAAAAATGCATTTCCAAGCTATTTTCCAAGCAATAAAATAATTGATAATCTTATTGTTGTAATTATATCATCTTGACATCACTATGAGGTCAGAAAATTGTCATAGTGAGAAGATTTTGTATCAAAGAGGGTTAGAGGCATGAACTGCAGCTTATTTAGATTAACCAATCCTCCACCATCTCACAGTATAAATTTGAGCTCATGATTACATCATTATGACAAAATGGTATTATTATTTTGCCCCTCTGATGCTTTTAATTTACTGTTGATCACCTTAACCTCTCTGATTGTATTCTTCTTTAGGCAACAGAGTGGCACCTCAAATTAAACCCTTTACCTTTTCACTGTTACTACTGTTGAGGCAGAAGAATAAGGAAACAGAAGCATTACTGTTATATAATGTAATCTATAATTAGTCACTGTATCTGAGCCGAAACAAATAACACAGCCAACACAGTCACACTCTGCATAAAAGATCCTGCAGCTTCTTGGTGATTTCTACTTAAAGGAACAATATGTAGTATTTATGGGTTTATATAACCCACAATCCACTTTTTTATACATATTATGTGCTCCTGCATTGTCTAGTCGCTGTATACAGTTTTTGTTTCATTTTCCTAGTGTTTCAAAAAGTCATGTTAAATAACATGACCGCGGACCGTGGTTGCATAGCCACTGTTAGCAGCGAGACGCCATGTTTCTACCGGAGCCTGTAAAGACAAACGCGAGAGAACAAAACAAGCGTCTCTTAACTTGTAGCGGAAGTCCCGCCTCCTCTCTCTCCGCTTCATCTGCTACGGCCGCGGTAGCTCGCTCTCTCCCTCGCCTCACGAACCTCATCTGCTGACACGGAGAAAGACGACGAGGACGACATTTGACCAGCTGCGGATACCGTAGCGCTCAGGGAAGGGAGGGGGTGAGCAGAGCAGCAGGTCTTTGTTGTAAATTTCAGCCTCTCCTCTAGATGGCACTATAAACTACTTATTTCCCCTTTAAATAGTGCACAATACAATAGCTTATTGTCAAACTTAAACGGCAAGTAAAGATAAACTTCTGTTAAAATCTAGTCCTTCCAGCTAACTTCAATATGACTTTATTTACATTTTTAGGCAATAGCAGCATGTGGTTCTTTTAATTTTGTTGCGACTGTGGTTTAGTACAAAGATTAATTCTGTTCCCAGAAACCAATGTAGGCCACTACAAAAAAGCACAATCTGTTTTTCTTTTTCCTGAATGAGCCAGTTACTAATGGTCTCTGTGAATAGCTTCACCCATTGTCGGGGCAATATACAAACAAACCACTGAGGAAGATAAACCTACATCAAACATTATTAACACATACAATATACTGTAGATTCATGTTATGTACAGGGAATTAAAGAGAAAACACATCAAAATGATTCTAAGGAAAAGTTAACGACCTCTACTGTGATCCCCCGTTTCCCAGAGGAGCAGTTCATACATTAATACTCAACCCCTGCAGGAAATTGAGCCTCTCCCCCCTGTATCTCTGTAAAACATATTGTATTGCAACAAAGGCTATGGAAAGTAGCCCACATTTTTATATTAATAATGAGTTTAAAACTGACACTCACAGATTAGGCCACAATGTCTGGCTGTATGGCTGCACAGAGATGAGATGTTCTGGCTGTGAAGAGGCAGAGAGGGGAAAAAATAAAGTTATGGATCATACAGTTAATACAGTTACGGCCGCTGCTAAAATAACTGCTTTCTTTGGAACATCTGACCAAGTCTCACTGCCAAATAGAAGATTTTTAATCACAGTTTTAAACTGAAACATAAAAGGCAGTAAGTAATGAAGGGGTTTTAGTGACTGTGATCACTGAGGATAGTTTACACAGGAATTTAAGATGAATTTCTTTTTTTATTTATCAAACTATTCCACCAAATCAAAATTATAATGTTGATCATAGATAGTCACAATGTACTGACCACACTGTTTGACTGACAGGTGGTCTACAATGGGACACATATGTTGAACATGACATTCAGTAAGTAGTAAAAATTTGTAAAATAGTAAAAAGTAACTACTCGTTTTCTTTTTTAAATAATATCACAATAGATATCATGGACCTTGCAGAAACCAACTACTGGTTGTGGATAAAGCACCATGGAGATCAGTGGACCATACTAGATGTTTCAAACTCAGTGGTGACTGAATTACTTTAGATTAATTCAGTCATAATGTCACCAGAAAAAAACTGGCACTTTCATCGGATTGTTTCCATTAGCACCAGTCAAAGTCTTACAGTCATTTCAACCTGGGAGTGAATGCAGATTGTATCCATTCCCATTACAGACAAAAGCCAGATGTTAGTGGGTTTATAAAAAAAAAAATGACTGATGTGTTATTTAAAAAAAAAAATCAGTTAGTGTTTGGCATTAAATACTAAACAACTTGCTCCTGGATCAGTGGATCTGTATTATACATACACGACTCTGCTCTGCTTTCACTGAGTTAATGTTGTGTCTGAATTGTGTCAAGCTGCGTTTACTTGGGCCACATTGGTGCTTCTCTGTGCCACAGCAACACTCATGGCTCATTTACTAACTGAGAAAGATTTTATTGTTTCCACAGACCACTTTAACGCTCAATTGGCCTTGATTGAGCTGGAGCTTGAACCCATCATTCCAATCTATCAGTAAATGGAACTTGTTTTAAGCTTATCTTCCTATAGAATTAAACAGTGATGAGTCAGGTTATGACAAACTCTTCATTGGGACTACTGTGTTTTCTTGATAGCCACACATGTGCTGGTTATGCAATTGCTTTCCCCTGACTATCCTATTTACTATAAACTGAAGCAAGCAAATCTCCAGCTGGTCCTCATGGTTGCTACAAAGAAATTCCTGAAGAGAAATCATGGACCTTGAAGTGTGTTAATGCTCATCTATTTAGGTCTTACAGCATGGTTAAGATACAGTACCAATGAGGGGGCACAGATAAGCTGTGGAGCTGTGGACAGAGGCGTGAAGTTTCTTGCAGGATGTTTTTTTGTTATATTCCTTTAACACTTAAAATATGATGTAACTCATCTGCGGAGTTTGTGTGTGACTTGTGCTTAACCCTGTAAGAAATGTGAAAACTTATCCCACAATCAACTCTTGATTAGGTGGTTTTCTAAAGAGCACTCTGGAGGGCATTTCTGCATCAGATTTGGACATTTCACAAGGAAATTTCTGCTTGCAATGTTTAACAGAACAGATTTTCATATAAAGTTAACTATTTCTACCTCTACTTCTCTTTATGTCTGACAATGGTTAAAGTACATGCTTAACATTTGCTTTCCATGATAACATCTTGATTACCATATCAATTTATGCAAGGAAAATGTTACCATACACTTAAAAAGATGGACAACTTGCTAACTTGAGAAAGCACTCAGTCTCAATACACTTCCCTATCTTACTATATTAAGAATAACTTCCTTGAGCATCACCAGACATTTTCATCACAATTGTTTTTACACGTTTTTACATTTTTAAGATATGCTGGTCACAGACATACGGACAAATGCAGCCAAAAACATGTTTTTAAATGCATGATGTAGCACACTTTACAGTATGTTCTACGAGTCATTTGCTGTGACTCAGCAGTTATTAATGTAATCTTGATGATGAAGCCACTTGACCTTCAGGGAAAATGTATTTTAGATTGTTAAATCTAACCAAGGAGTTATTGTGCCTATAAAATTCAATCTACAATATGTTCCATGAGCTTAATCACGTTTATTATTATAACCATTTTTTTTGGTCTATGAACGTTAACATAATATATTTAATACTAACATTAAGAAACATTTTACACGTTCTGTGTATGGTGATGATTGAAGTACTCCAAAAGTCACTGTCATCATTTGACCCATGTCACAGGATCACTCTCTAAGGAATGCTGCAATAAAGCAACAGCTTCCTTTTTTGTTCCTCTCACATATCCACAGCTGCAGTTATGTATGACGCACTGGCTGGGGAACAAGAGGGAATGGAATTTCTCCTTTGATTTATATGATGGACCTGGTTTTGACCCATTCCCTCTGCTGGATGCTTGCCATTACCCCATTCAGATATCAGTAAGCACTTGAAAGTGACCAGGCAACATTTTACACCACATTTGGGTCCTTTGGTGCAGGCTGGGCGTTTAAGGAGTAGGGTGTCTTGTCAGGTGCATGAGTTAATATGTCACCCGTGTACTTGCAGCTTTGTTTTTTAAGACAGGGTGGCTGGGGAGCTAAATTTATGAAAGGCTGCACCTAGTGATATAGTTATATTTGACAGTCATGACAAGTTTACAAACTGTACAGTTATAGAAAGAAGTAAAAGTAAAAGTCATCCTCACTGTGTAAATTTTTTATACAGTATTTGATGCAATGGTTATCTTACCATTGGTAGCGAAGTTGATGGAGACTCAGAGGAAGTACAGTACTCTATTCATCCTGTGATTTATCTCCAGAGGAGCTATGTTAAAACCTTCCAATGAGCACTTGTAAAACGCCTGCTGGTAAGATGTGTAGTATCTGGATAAGCAGAAAAGAAATCTAGAAATAAATACAGGGGATTATGTCCAGTGAAAGCTGCATCTTTGTCCTACAGCCGACTGGGTACCTCTCTCCTATCTGCATGATAATGCTTCTTCTGTCACCCAGTTGGTACAAAGTAGGAAATTACGTCATTTACAAATATGCTTTTATTCCATGATATTGTATAATTGTACAAATGAAATGAGATTATCTCTCTAGTCCTCCACAAACAGCAATGCAGCTTTATAGGGGGGATTGGAAAAGACTGATAATTTGCAGAGGAGAAAAAAACCTGGCGTGGAAGCATGTACTCAACCTTGGACCCAGGTTATTTAAAGGAAAGCCAATCTTTGATCAGCCAAGCTGAAATGGCTAAGATAAGTGGGACCTACATCTCGCGGCAGGACCGCGCACCAGTCTGATATTGCTATTTCCTCCCTGGTTTCTCAAGAGTGGTAAATAGCTCCTGCTGCCCCCACCACTCCCCCCACTGCACCTCTATGCCTCCCCCTTATCTCCTCCCCACTTTCTTCTGGAGATCTCTGTCACTTTAATCCAAAGAGTCTGCCGCTGGTTAACAAGGAAATCCTGTGTCAATTATCACCAACCACTTCCTGCTGGGACAGCAGCGGGGAATCAAAGGGGCCTGAGAGTCTTTCACACCAGAGAGGAGCAGTGGGCCTAATTAAATGGCCCTTGTGTCCCACTGGCTGCTGGTGTCCGGGTGACAAATAGCCCAGCCCAATGATAACTTCCTTCAGTTGATGATTGTTTTGATAGGGGGAGCTAGTAAGCATGCTGGGTACCTGGATGTTGGCAGATTGCGATCCAGGAGTCCAAATTAACTCATAACAGGATGGAAAGGTTTATGGTGAAAAATGAGGGATCAGAGCTTTCAAATGTATATATCATAAGGTAAGGTGGGTATAACACATATTCATATTGAAATGAGATCCAAGCTGTTTAGTACAACATGTATTTTTAAAAAGGCACAATAAGCTTTAAAAAAAATAATAATCCTGAACTACAAGTCAGGGGGAAAAAAATCAGTCATTAAAATTCAGCTTTCATAAATCTGCTACTGTGAACCTGCGATGCATCATTTGCACACTAGTGGGTAAAGCGTGCATATTAAGATTTGATATGCCATATTTTATCTCGATTCTCAAAACCCAGCGTATGGGGGAAAAGGGAGGTTATTGAAGCCCAAATATGCAACGCTCAAAATTACAATTCCCCGACCACTTTCAGGTGGAGGTCTGTGAAGGCACAACTTCAGGTTCAAACTGCTTTATATCAACTTTATGCATCATATGAGGTCAGCAAATCACTAGCCCGCCTGCCTTGTAGTTGTCATTTCACTCTTAACTGTCACTTACAGGTATCTTGTGTCGCCTGCATAATGTCAGATTAAGCTATCATCCACAGTCACTGGCAATGTAGCTTTTCCTCTTCATTAAAAAAGTTAGCTTCTAAAAACTCACACAAAATTATCATTTCAAATAGTGTTTGTATGAAATATGTTTCCGAGGGACTGGCTATGGATTGTGCAAGACTGATAGAATAGACAATTTAAGGGTAGGGATGAAGTAAATATGAATGAATGTGTGTTCAACCTGCACACAGTCAAACTTCACAGGATATTTAACATTTAAATAGGCTAAATATATATAGTGCTCAAGTTTTACATAGTAGCCAACCGTAAGGAACAAAAACCTGTATCTGAATACGGTTCATCACAATGTCCTCCCCTCTTCGTCTTCCAACCTCAACCCCCACTGCCTTGTCCACCTTTAAATTTTCATATGGAGGAGAGGGGCTGCAGAAAAACCAATTTACTAACAGAGCGACATCATCTGTTTGGCCGTTTATCTCTGACACACCACCCCTCAGTCCAGTGTTGACAGTACATGATATTCCATTAATCTGCCTAATGAAAATTTAACCAGTGTTATAAACAAATAATTGGCCATTATCCTCTCAAAGATCCCGAATAAATTACTTGGGCGTTTTTCATGGCTTCTGAAAGACGAAGAAGCCGGCCCCTCCTGATTGATGTTGGAATAAATGCAGGGCCGGCTCCGACGCTGCGAGTGGGTCTCGGCTAAGCCTGTGATTGACTTAATGAGAGTCTTTGGGGTGAGTAAATGTTCCAAATTGCTCAGTCATTAGCTTTTGCTCGGCTGTCTGAAGATACCCCCGGATCTGCAGCACGGGTCTCTCCTCTTGTACCATTCCGCCTGCAATTACATTTTCATTTAGAGCAAACCTCTGAAGTCCGATAGGCAGGCCCCTTTTCATTATGCTGGCCTCCTTTTTCTTTTTTATCTAAATGGTGTGAAATGTCTCTTCATTTAGACCAATTAAAGTTGAAAAAGACTGCGCTGTAATGAATTATCATACAAATTATTTACTTAAAGCCACAATCTCTCTCCCTCTCTCCCTCTCCTCCTCTCTCATCCTCCTCTCTCCAACATCAGGGATGCACAGAGTCAGGCAGGCAGGGAATACTGTGAGAGAGAAGACATGGCGAGAGTCCACAATGGACCCTCTTTGAAAATGAAACTTTCTTCAAAAAGATACACATTTTTCTGAGGTTATCGCTCTCTCTCTGGTGTTTATCTGCATCCTGCATGAGCTGAGCCCTGCACGTGGACCATCTCGACTAATGGAGGAAGACGGGGAAGCCAACATCCGAACAATGGGGAACAGTATGTCGTCAATATAGCTCATTTCAGATATTTCATTACAGGAGATGTCTAAGCTCTTCTTAATTAAGGACAAGCTTATGGTTTCAAATTAACTCATTTAATTGAGGGGACCAGTTCTTGTCTGCGAGACAGTATGGAGAATGTCTCCAGTCTCCTTCTGGTGGCTGTTGGCTGACACATAAACACAGGGACAGTTCACAACTATCACAGCAGCCCCATCCGTACCTCTGGGACTGCCTCTCGCTCTCTCTCCCTCCTCAATGAGACACACACTGCCAAATACTTCCTCCATTCGCTTTTCAACATTAGCAATGCTATTCAGTGCTATATTCTCTCAGCATTATTCATGTTACCAGTCACGGCATCATATTAGGGTTGTTTTTCACAGGCAAACATAATGGAAAGAGGAATGAAATGGTTTATTTCCTCTCAATATTTTGTTTAATGCTGGTCAATTCTAAGGCTAATCGTGCTGGGTAAAGCTGGTAGAGCTGAAGTGACTTGTCACCATGGAGACAACAGCTTCTACTTCATGCCAGAGCAGTTCTGCTAATGCTCCAAGCTGAGGGGGGCAGCAGAAAGGGGCTGTTGGTTTGTCCCCAGCCCAGCCACCTTTCCCTTACAACAAATGAGGGGGACTGGCCTGACCTTAGATGGAAGCCAGATTTGTCACCGGAGGCCATATTTAAAAAAAACAGCCGAGCTGCTGAAATGAAAAGTCCCAGCCTGGATAAATTACTTTTACGTCCCACCAAGAAGTCTGAAATCTGGGGGAAAAATAAACTCAAGAGGGGTCAGTTTCAGAGGAGGTGTCAAAGTGTTGTTAAACTCACCGGGCAATAATCTTAAGTACTCCATGATTTGCGCTAATTGGTATGAAATCACCCACAGTGCTTAAGTGCAGCTACTGCTTCGGTTAGCTGCATCTGCGCTATGTCAGGGCCAATTCTTTTTGACAGCCTGGAAACCGAAATACAAAACTGCCAAATGAATCTCCCACCTTTCAGCTTTCAGGTCGCAGGTACAAAGAGAAAAACGACTGTTACCGGAAAATGTTTGTTGCTTTTTGCTTTCTTATCAGCAGTTAAATATACAAGAACTATTTACTGTCATTACCAATGAACACATAAACCTGCAGATATTTAAACTATTGAGCGAAGAAAGCTTTTCAAAATATTATGACATAAAATGATTTAAACACAAAGGCAGGATGGATGGCTGTTTGGCAGCTCGGACAAGCAGTCGTAAAGCAGATATATAAACGGAACATAATATTTCCAGATATGCTCAGTAATACAAAGAAATATTTTTGCCTGCCAGCAGGAGACAAGTGATTATGACAGTAATAAATTACTGCTGTGAAATTATACTGTTGCAGTTTAATGTTCAAAACACTTCACTTGGATCTGTCACAGATTAACCATAACCATATACAGTATAGCATATGCACTAACCACATTCTGCTATATGACGCTATTTGCTCTCTCAAAAATCAAGCTGTGACAATAATCATACCTCATTATTTGTGGCTAACCCCTAATTGCGGTTTATTAAACTAATAATCACATTAATAGAGCTTGTTCTAAAGCAACATATCAACAATATGGAACAAATGTTGAAAATATTTCCAAGGACAGTTGGAAAAAAACAACCTCTGATCCAGATTTATGTCTGCATGAATATACAGTACTTCAAATGTTTGTGGTTTGCGTTTACATAAATAAAAAATAAGGACAGGTTAATCCCATGTGCTTATGCAAGCACATGGCTACATAGTCAGTCCCGGTGGAGCTCAGTGAACAAACCTGCACATGATGATCTCAAGTGAATGTAATAGCCACCTGTCATGAAATGTTACAGCCTTGGAGAAGTGTCAGGAGTTGTGTTAAGTAGATTGGTGATATGGCACAAATTCCTCATAAACCTGAAGGCTAACTTTACCACCCTGTTACATAACACAAGGGGGGTTGTTACTTCAGCATTTAAATTCAAGCCTCGCCTAAAAAAAATTAATTTGAAACTATGCGTACACTCCTGAATAGAGAGGGTATTAATTAAAAGTGGAACAGGTTCTTATTTTAGTGGAAAGTGGAAAAATTACGGGCCTTTGTTGAGGAAGGCCCAGGAGCAAAGCTTTCATTAGCCTACATGCATGGCAAAAGCAATTCATCAACTGTAATTTTGCCTCAATGGGCAAAAAAAAGAGGGATCAACCTCAGCATGCTATTTATGGAGATTTACAGAAGTCTGGGAAATACTAATGTGATTAACATTTATCTATAGATAGATAGATAGATAGATAGATAGATAGATAGATAGATAGATAGATAGATAGATAGATAGATAGATAGATAGATAGATAGATAGATAGATAGATAGATAGATAGATAGATAGATAGATAGATAGATAGATAGATAGATAGAGCATTTGGTGTCACAGGATTCCCCCCCAGTCCCCTTCTTTCTGTCTAAATATCTCTCTTTATGTGTGTCTGTCCCCAGTTGATGGCACGGCGAGCAGAGCAGCGCTTTTGTCCTACTGGAGTGTCTCTCTCTCAAAAATGTGAAATGTTCCACGGATTAGCTGAGCAGAGATTTATTTAATGCATCCTCGTAGAGTATTGTTGAAATCTATTTTGGGATATGGAGCTTGCCAAGCTCTAAGCCTGGTAATATATGCCTGCTACAGTTTAAGAGAGAGGGTTCACAGACCCTCTTTATGTTGGGATCATATGGATCATAGAGTCATTGAATATGAAAATATTTAGGTCTGCTTGCTCAGTTATTGTTTTTCGCTCAGGACCGACAAAAGCCTTGTTTCCATGCCCCTCTCCAGTCTCTTGTTTGTATGGCCTGTTTAAATATTTGATTTGTGAGGGAATGATTGTGATAGTCACCAGATAAGATAGTGCACATGCATATGCCATGAGAGGCCCCTGTGTAAGATACCGGCTTAATGTTCCTGATAGGCCAACAAAGCCATGGATGGAAAAGACTGAAGCGCATCTGCATTTGAGCTGTGGATTTAGGAATAGCTAGAGCAGAATGAATACTAATAATGTAGCTAATTTAAGTATTTACCTTTGAATATATCCAACCATTTAAACCTTAGAAATTAAATTAAAACACACTTTTTTAGTACAGCATCTATGACAGTGTGGTCACAGTCAATGGTGTTTAAATTGAAAAAAAATATCAAACCTATAATTATAACCTGCATGAAACCACTGGTCAATTTCAAGTGGCAGATATCAGTAACGTCCTAAATTAATGCCATAAACACCCCGGACTACACTTCCCAGCATGCCTGGGGGGGGGGGGTTAAGGTTTGGATGGCTTCTCCTCAAAGTGAACGGGTAGCAATGTGACTGAGGGTGACACAAAAGAGGAAAGCCAGGGGGTGTGCAGGAGTGGGGGCGAGGGAGCCGGACAAAAGAGAAGACATGGGCTTTGCACGGAGGACATGATAAAGCCAGGAGCATTATCGTCAGTGTGAAAGACGGGGGCCATACTTCAAACGGGATTTTCTCTCCATGACAGGATACTCCGCTGACGCAGAGCAAATAGCTCTCTGCAGCAGTATATAGCTTCAGGGCTTCTTTGTAAATTCAACACACTATGATACAATGATAGGATCTCATACAGAGCAGCCACAATGCTCAGTATGAACATTATACATAAGCAAATACAATAGTGAAGAGGATATTTTTTTTTTTCTTATTTACCTTATAACACAGGGAAAAAGTATGAGTCTCACTTGGAAGCCACACTAGCATTACTTAAGCTGCTATAGAGGAGGCATTAAGCTTTACAAATATGACTCTTGAAAAAAAAGCCACAGGGTTCAATCAATTAGTCTGTGATTATTATTACTTCTGTTGTTATTACTAGTCCCAGCAGTCGGGCTGTTATGGTAACCCTAGACGCTGTCCATACTACTAATCCTTGCCCCTTCCCTAACCTTAACCTTTACTCTCTTAATCAACATCATATTCGGAGCAAGTGGGCAAAATATTTACATGTTATCACTTGCAGCGTTCACTGAACATTTACTTTCACTCTGGGACTTCTCAGCTTTAGTTGTTTGCCTGCTTGCGTACATCACAGTGCATATAGGAGTGTGTGTGTATGTGTGTGTGTGTGTAGTACATGTTTGCTTGAGTGTGAGGACGCATGTTATTCTGTAAGGAGGCCATTGTTGGCTTTTCATCTTTTGTCTGGGTTAAAAGTCACAAGGACATTAGGGTCCCAATAAATTAGTGGAAGAAAGGCTTGCATTGTAAATGGGCTGTTGTGGGTGGTGTACTTCTGCCTTTATTTAGCTCTGTCTTGCACATTATGGTGTAGCTGGCAAATAAGAGCCTTAGATGTTCTGGTAAAAATACAAGATATTTTGAGTTAATTAAGGCAAAAACACAGTAGTACAGCAACCACAGCGAGACGAGTTTATGTGCCAGACTGTTGGTAAAGCTCTTCTTTTATTTTGTTCAATATTTAACCCATCTGTACTCAATTTCGGAAAAGTGACTATTGAGAAGTTTGATCCATTTGCAAATATAAAGTGGACAGCAAGATAAAGGAAAAGCACGAAAAACACTGAAGCAAGCAAACACCACAGTGAGACAAAGATATTTCTTATGCAAAGCTCACACACAATGTCATGTGTGATAGCGATGAATCCTGTCCAAGTCACACGCAGGGGGGTTGGTGGGGAAACAGAAACGAGGTCGGCTGCCTGCATCTACCAATGGCTCCCCCTCTTAGCTTTGATTCCGCTGATCCAGTATCTCGCCATATAGCCCGGGACACAAAGCAGATTTGAGCTTTGGGCTAATCTCATTAAGAAACTCTAACCACCCCTATGAGTAGTGGGGGAAAAAGCAACTCATTTTGCACTATGCCAAAGCCAAGGCTCAGGGAGGCAGGTGTAATGTTACATAATTAGCCTCTAAACAGTAAAAGGAGATTATTGCAAATGGCCTACTAGCCAGCACATGCAGTGGACCTGGTCCCTGAAGACTTGCCAGTCTAGTGAAGCTGAAAACATCCCCGGGGAATTGATGTGTGAAGAAGGAAAAACAGGTTATTTGCAGTAAGTGTGTGGTATAAAGTGGTCAAGGCCCTTTGTAATATGGTTGCCTTTAACCAATCAACGCGAGTCTGATTATTGTTTAAGTATTGAGAGTTGAAGAAATAGTATCTGTCCAGTTTGGGGGGGCAACACCCATGACTGCCGGAGCAAAGCAGGAACATGAATTGACATGTTGCTTAGCTTTCCTCCATCTTACTTCTCTTCCTCCTCATAAGTGAAAATGTTACTTTCAAGTAGATAAAAACTACATGAGGGGAGGTTAGTGAGGCCCAACTTTGCACTAGTGCTGAGATGTCCTGTCAAACACCAGCAGGGGCTAACCCCTGCAGAAAGATGACTAACAGAGGAATTGATGGAGTCAGTCTGATCCAGGGAAACCACACCTAGGCACTCCTAACCTCAAGACTAGATTACCATGTCAGATTGTTGCCATATGTGGCACGGCGCACCGCTCTGGCAGTGACAGTGATCGACTACTATCGTTCACCATAACCATCCAACAAATATTACTGTCAGAGTTCAAATACTGAAGGCACTTAAATAAAGGATTTGTGCACCAGGATAAAATACAATAGCCCACACTGTCCAGCAAACCTGCTAATTAGGAAAACAGATGATCTGAAGGTTTCTCTGGGCAAAGCCGGTCAGGACAGAGAAAGAATGACGGCGTCCCTTTGTTGCCTCTTCAGACACGCTAAAGCATCGGCTCATTGTTACATAAAGTTGTATAACAAATGAGCCCGGACTCTTTGAACTAGCTGACCACACAGGCCTGGAAGAGTCACTAGGAGCCCCACATGTGGCAGCAATAAGATGGCCCCGTCCTCTGCAAGACATGTGGGAGACACTGCATTCCAGAGGCGCTCATTAAAGCTAAGAAACAAATCCAACAAACACTGTCTCACAGGAAGACCGTGAAATATTTGGCCACAGCAAATGACAACTAGTGTTGCTTAGATTTATCTATCAACTTTTAACTATTATTATATTCATGTATATACATAAATGTATGTGTGTATCTATATATATGTATATATATATATATATATATAATCATTATTATTCTTGTTGTTATTATTATTAACAGTCTGTTCCACACAACACCAAGAACAATTCTTAATCCTTAATGTTTTATTCCAGAAACTTCACTCAGTCACTTTGATTGACAGCTAATCTCCAGACATGTGTTCGAGACAATGACATTCAGTGGGTTTTATTAAGTGTTCAGATGTGGTTTAGCATTTAAACCTATCACTGAATTTGGCGTATTTATAACACTGTTTGTTCCACCAGTCTGTCCAGTTGTGTTCCCTGTTTAACTTGGCTATAAACAGACCATTGCTCACTGTTTGAACTCCTCCTCATACATGAGAAAAGGGTGTGTTTGTTTTTTTAATGTGATTGTAAAATGTGACATGATATTCAGTTTGTGTACATGACTTCACATCATGAGGTCGTGTATCATGAGGACACTGGAGTGTATTTGCTTCAAATTGATAAAGAAAGAAAAAAAAAAAAAACTCAATAAAATCAAATGCCCACCGGGGAGGCAGTTTTCTCAGTGTCGCAGACATCTGGTATGATTATTTTCAGCTCTTCAGCTAATCCTCTCTAAATGTAAACTGAAGAAAAATTGTGCCAAATGGCTTTAGAGCAAGACTGAATTTTGGACTTGTGGAAGATTTAAATGAGTTTTATAGAAATGTTAGAGGCATTATTGGAAAACACAGTGAGACAATTGTAATTAGTTTTCAGCCTGTCACATTTATAATCATTATCCCACTTTTTAGACATGCCAATTTTTGACTCCTGTTAACCGTTGCAGCTGTAGCGAAGCCACATAACATACAGCAGTGTTTTTTCATGTTTTGATGTGCTTTCATCTGTGTTGCTGGGCGTTAGATGTTTGATATGTAGCATTATGACTGGAAACGCTTGAGTCGTGTGCACGGCATTCAGAGGTGGCCCAGTAAGAGCTAATCTACTTGTCAGGGTTGACTGCCAAGCATATCAGCCCACACACTTCACAATATGACTTTATTCATACTGTAGATCTGGGACATTGACTGTCTCTGCCCGCCAGAACACAACACTTACGCCCACCCCTCCCAATGAAAGAAACCTACATTATGAGCCTGTGCAAGTGATAAAAACTGATCCACCTCACATCTACAACCCCCGACACCCAGAGATTATAACCTCAGCCTTGTTGAGACATGTGCTTTACTGAAAATTTCACTTAAACAGCACCACTTGTGTATTTATGTGGGGTACAGCAGCTCTCTACATTTTTGATGTTAAGAAGACTGCCAGTGGAGTGTTTGGACAAAAGCTCTAGTTTACAATAATTCATTTCATAGCCACATTTGAAATAAAAAAGAGGCTATGATGTTCCATTAAGGACTACTCAGACAGCTACCAAGCATAGTAAGCACAAAAGATTGAGGAAAACAATAATTATCTATGATTAGATGAGTCAAACCAAAAACATGAACTCCACAATGACTATCCTCTAACATATGTGGTGATAGCCTCGAAGCATCTGACCTCAAATCATCCTAAATAGAAAAACTACAAATGCTTTTGACTTGCAACCAAGATGTGTATTTGATCGGGCTTATGGTGCTTTGTACTGTAATAAAAGTGGCTGGCATGATTTATTGAGACTTAAAAAAAACAGTGCCTCATATGCATTTCATAAATCTCTAATAGAGCGGTGACCTCAGTCGCCAGCACTTCATAAATCTACATCAACAAAATTGGAACTTCAAAACACACATAATACAGCAGATATATTTAATATGACTGCTTCAATTACAGAACTTTAGCACAGGTCAAATATACAGGGTGCACATATACATTAAGAGTAACCCGCTGAACAATTATTTATAAAGTAATAACTCCTTGATAAAGAAGAAAGGACACACAGACATCTGCAGTTAATTAAAGCCTCACAATTTTACAATGAGGCGTAAGAGGGACGTCAACCTTTCGCACAAATATAATATAGGATCTTCTGACCCGGCTATTATGACAAGGATACCTTTGCATAACATACTGTAAAGATATTTTTAACTGTAGACCATAAAGTGGGAAGGCTGTCAAAAAATGTGCCGCTGTCAGAAGGAAGAAATATCACCGAGGACTGTACTGCAGCGAGACCAAACGAAAATAAAAGCCTATCCAAAGTTCACAATAGCAAAGCTATTCAAATAAACCAATAAATAAATGAGTGTACAAATGTGTAAGCTTTAGGGCAAAGAGAGGATCTTGCTGCCAAATCACAATTTCAATCTCAGCCTGTAGCACGCCACAAGGGGCAGTGTGTGCAGTACATGACAAATAAGGGCTGCAGTGCTGCTGTGCCATATTGGATTCCCTGCAGGGGAAGGCTCACAACAGTCAGTTAAGATTATCAAGTGTTTATGACTCCATATTTCCAAAAGGTAGGAGAACACAGGGAGGAGCTATCATTTAATTCTGTTACACTTGTAGATATTTGATTCTT
This sequence comes from Microchirus variegatus, assembly GCF_963457635.1. Lineage (NCBI taxonomy): Eukaryota > Metazoa > Chordata > Actinopteri > Pleuronectiformes > Soleidae > Microchirus > Microchirus variegatus. Next base: position 13,297,466 of record NC_139812.1, read on the forward strand.
AAGTGATTTTTAAATATTTTAAAGGAGTCAGTGTAGCAGGGAGTTTCATATATGTACGCCTTTCAGAATTATTTTGCCCTGATAATATAATGTAACACAATGTACCACTCTGAAATTATCAAGACACCTAAGCAAAAGCTCTTTAATTCCATATGCCACTAAGCTGAGAGAAAATATTTTAATATTTGAATTTACAAACCATCTCATTCTCCCGTTTAAATTCTCCATTTTTAAATTAAATTCTCCCAAATTAGATTGTTTAAAAGGACATGAATTTCACAAGTACAGTACTGACAATAACTGTGTGAACACAACAGTCACATAAGAAAAAACAGTTACAATTACAGTTACACTAGATTCTAGATTCAAGAAAATGTTATATTTTTAATTATTTCATTATTTAACACATAACTTTTATTTTATCTTTGGGTTTCTTTTTTAAATTAATAACAGGATAATATATCTCCAGGCAATGTAAAGCTGTATACTGTACATTAGGTTATACTTTTGGCACCTCACACAATTTTTAAAACACTCTAAAACAACAGTGGACTGAGGACAAATAAAACAATAATTCACATGATTTACCGGAGATGTTTTCAGAAGGAGATCTGTTCGTTTTTATCAGGGAGATGGGAGCACCTCCATATGATTGCACAACATCAACCAAAATGCACATGTATGTAAAATATAATTTAATTCAGATCCGGTTTTCTTGCTTAGTTGTCATCCAAATTCACTGTTTTTATATAACTGTACATTAAAGTAACAGTAAAATCACACTGTGTTATCACAGCAGGGATTTCAATTCAACAAGCAGAGCCATTTTATTTCACATTAAATATTTTTATAATTTAAATTCTGACACAATGAACACTGGGTAAAATTGGAAGAGAAAATATGATTAAGTAGTCTGTTAAAGTGTCAGGAAAACCCTCCTGAAATAACAAATAGAGTGGAATATATGATTAAGAATAATAGACGACCTATTCAAGGTTTACCCTGCCTCTTGCTCACTGTCAGCTGGGATTGGCTTCAGCTCCCCCATTGACCTCTGACCATAATAAGTGTGGTTATTATAATTATTTAATTTCATCATGATAATTTATTGATTATTTTTTGCTATTAATGGTGTATTTGTTTAGTCCAGAACGTGTTGAAATATGTTTATCAGTGTTTACCAAACCTCAAAATGATGATGTTCTCAAAATTACTTTGTTATATGGAGCAAAGAAACCAGAAAATATTCACTTCAATGAAGCTAAAAAATCAGAGCGCATGTCTAAAATGAAAAAACAATGATTCATAGTCAATTAATCATTGTAGCCTTATCATTATTATTATATTATGAGCCATGTATAATGTATTTTTGGATTTACAGATTACATACTTGCTATATAACATTTCAAATTGATTTTAATGTATAACATATTAACTATACGTTGCTGCAATAAAGTAAATGTTTATTTTGCAACTTTTGTAACAGTAAAAATGTCAATATATTTTTCAGAATTAGCAAAGATTCTCTTTGTGGGGGCAGCCATTTTGGAAAGGGCATTCAAAGGCCTGCTCGTGCCTGTAGTCGGGAGATAATCCACCAAAGAGCAGATGATAAGTGTCACATTCTATGCATTTGTTAGTACTTTGGAATAATGTTTATGCTTAAACAGCTCTGATGTGATTAGGTGGCCTAAATTGATTAATGACGCTGTCGTTAATTCAGGAATAAACAAGTAAGCAGTGAGCAAAACCACTGGGAGTGATTATACACAGTTTGTGTTTTTCCCATGTAGGCACTAATATATTTGTTGACTAACCGCATGGATACAACTTTACATTTTCTGAATTTTTAATCTGGTTTAATAATTCCACCCATTTTATGCAAATTACAGCTCATTAGCATAATCTCATTGGAGAATACGTCTCTTTAAAGTAAGAGATTATAACCTATTTTTTTACACATATAAATCAAATGTTACATTGAAATGGTAATGTTTTAAAGTATGTCTACTCCAAAGCAAAGAAATACATTTACATATATACTTTTTTTTTTGCATTAGTGGCTCAACACTACATGAAAAGATCTCAAAAGATGCTAAAACCTTCATGAGGGAACCCATCCAAACAGCTTAGATGTCTTGGCAAACATGAAACCAGCGCCAATAAATAGTCTCTTTGTGTTATTTTACCCAACATGTCTGTACATACCATCTTGCTTTTACTTTCCTGATATCAATACTGTCGCTGACGAGATTAAATACATTTTCCTAGAGGAGAGGAGAGGAGAGGAGAGGAGGGGAGAGGAGAGAAGAGGAGAGCAGAGGAGAGCAGAGGAGAGGAGGACATTACCTAGGTATTTAAGTGGAAACAGGGTCTGTAAAAGCAAGCGGGCGAGATACTGAGGTGGATAAAGATGTAAGAAAGACCCATTATGCTGCTGAGTTGGGATTGGGGTGAGGTGGGGGAGAGGGGGCTCTATCTCTCTGCATTCCCTCCTCCTTCCCTCTTTACGTCTGCCTTGAACTTGTAAGGAGTTCAGCGGGTCTGAGCCGACAGTCCAGACAGGCCTCTGGAATGCAAGCGCGTCCACTCAAGCCCGTCTGACCTGCCACCGTACCAGCTCCATTTCACCGGGCTACCTTACCTATTCATTTACAACAGGACTTCAACTTTATCTTCCCTTGTAACACAACATTAACTGCCAAAGAGCTGGAAATGCATTATCAGCCCGCCCCAAAGCTTGGATTGCTTCCCTCATAAATAAGATCATTATACGAGTGGTAATCCCATTAAATAGATCATTTTGCAAATATCTAAATCCAATTAATAAAGTGTTTTCAGAGGGGGAGCAGCAAACACTGCCTTTTAGAGAGCTGACATGCTGTGACTCCAGTTCTTTGTTCTGCTCTCCCTTAGTAGCAAGAGTGATATTAATAAACACAACCCTAAGCCTGCATCACTCTTTGAAAGAAAACTGGGATACTGCTTTAGCTTTTTATGGTTGAATAAATTAAAAAGTGATAAAGTTGATTGAGTTGCGTTGATCAACAGAAAAGATTTGTTTAAATTTGATTTGATTTAATTCAGACATAGCCTCGTCCCTTACTTTTCTCTCTGGTATGTATTGCACTTGCTTGCATAATGTGCTCTATAAGATGTCCTTATGCTGTAATCCTATAAATCCCTCTCCGGACTGGGCCACACGAGCTAAAAACTTTTAAATTATTGCCAGATGGTTTAAAAATGTTAACAAAAAAGCAATTTATGGGATTAATCCAAACTTGTTTTCTCAATTATTACCATAACTCATTAGCGGAAGTGCCCTCTGAGTGCCCTTTAACTTTTCGACATGTATTCCTAGACCATGGGACTTCCTTTGAACCATTAGCCAGAATATTAGAAAGACAGAAAACTACTGATTAATTGCCCTCACATAAACCAAACATCTGTAGTCAAAGAGGTATTATAATCCTAGAGTAGATGCCCCTCAAGTGCTAGTGTTTGTTCCAGTGAGGTAATAATGTACATAATCCGATAAAGATATCCTCAGCTTCGATTGTGCCTGAAGTGGTTGTTTTACCTTTGTGGAAAGTGATACTGGCATGGTAAGAATGTTTTTGTATCTTTTCATGGTTTTTAATTGCCATCTGAAGCTGTTAGGAAAACATGACTGTGGTTAAATGAATTAAAAAACAGTGCCCCTGGGTGATGTTAACACATAGCACTCTCTCATCCACAGCGTATGTAAGGCAGCTGCCAGTGAATCATCTGTGTCATTTATATGGGTGTTTATGGTACAGAGCAAAGGAGACCACAGCGTTAATTATGACGCCGAATGTGTCTTCCACCATCTACATAATTCTTTTGTTTTGTGGGTTAATTTTGATCACTAGATTTATAGTTATCAATTAAAATGGAAAGTTTTTTAAACACCATGACATCAGACCACAACTCCGCAGCCTAATGACAGCATCATTAGAAGTAAACCACAGCAGTAATTATTCTCCTCATCTGAGGGCAAGCAAGGGGCTGCCGAAAAAGATGGCTGATGGCTAAGGTTGAGACCACTCTCCCCCTCTCTTCCAGTCAGCTTTTCCCTGTCTAAGCTGTCTTTTTCTAATGAAAAGAAGGAAAGCGAGAACATTGGAAAGAAAGAGATGTCAAGATTGAGGTCGGCCACCCCCCTCACAGGGTCAAACTCGAGGGGTTAATACCTGGTGTCCAACACTGCACATAAACTCCGCTGAGCTCATCACACTAATTAAACAGACACACATCCTCTCAGAGCTCCGATGGCCAATCGCTGCCAGCTAAAAAAGCAGTCCATTCATGAGGGTTGGCAGGGTGTGCATGTGGGGTGGGCCAGGGAAATGCTACCTGCCCTTCCTCAGTTTGATTAATGTGAAGAACAATGGCGCTCTTGTGGCCCGCAAGCCTCACTCCACTTGGTTCTGGTTCATCGCCCGAAGAAAGGGGGCTGCATGTTCCAAAGTCGTACCCCCAGACGAACCACCACCTAGGCTAACAACTTCTCCATGACTGCTGTCGCCTTAAAACACCCATCTCCTCGTCCTCGCACTGGTCATGTGAAATATAGCCAGAACAAAAGCAGAATATATGTTGAAATAAAGTCGAAACTAGTGGTTAGTTTCATTAAATATGAAGGCTGAATACTTCTGGTTTAAATGTTGGAACACAGACATATTTACAAAAGAACACTAACTTCTGAGAGGCAGTAACTAGAGCATATTTCTGATTATCATTGAAATTGCTGATATTCTATGGATCAATTAATAAACAGGTAATCCTGTGATGGACACACACACACACACATACAGACACAGACACACACACACACACACACACACACACACACACACACACACACACACACAGACACACACACACACACACACACACACACACACACACACACAGAAACTCAACGTGAAAGCAATATCCATCCCTTCTGTCATGCCTGGTGAGTAGCTGAATTTTTCAGCGCTAATGTAAACTGCTCCAGTTATTTTACGTTCTACCTTTTCTCTAAAGTTCAAACACATCACTCAAATGCAAAGAAGTAACCTGTTGCTTGAAGTTGCGTCATGATTTTGTTTTTGGATTTGTGTCTGAGAGCAACAAAACAGACATGTATTTAAATGAAAAAAGCCATGGATTTTTAACTTCAGCGTCTCATTTGCTTGTCTTTCCACAGACTTAACAACCCTTAAGTGGGCGAATCACTTTCATGTTCAGAGAAATCAGGTCCCACTTGCTTTACATTACAAGTCGGTGCTTAGCTTCAGTCTGTAAATTTAAAACCACAAACCAAGCCAGATTTCTTAGTGTAGTCATGGACAAAATTGATCGGACAGCTGCAGCTGATTCAGATGGCTGCTGCTGCTGCTCAAGTCCTCACCGAGACCAGTAAAGTGAACCATATCAGTCCAGTTCTCAGATGTCAAAGAGTTAATTTCACAATATCTTGGTTTATAAAGCACCACATGGTTTAGGGACTAAATTACATTTCTAATCGCTACATTATGAACCATACCAGCCTCTCAGGTTGTCTGTATCATGTCTGCTGTCTAGAGTGAAACGTAACTCACACAAGTAGTGTTTAGTTTATCTGAAACACACTTACAGAGAATTGCAGATATGCTGCAACTTTTAAATTCCTGATAAAGACATTTCTGTCAATAAAATAAAATACTATAATATCTTCCGCTACACTCTTACTTATTTTCTTTTTGATTCTAAATGCTTTTGTTGTGTTTACACTTTGTAAATGAATTGTCTTGCTGTTAAACATGCTATACAAATAAACTTGCTTTTCATCAAATGGGTGTTTGACCACCTTTCTCTTGGTTGGTGTAAAAAGTAACAGACACTTAGTAATTAAGGAATATAGAATAATAAAGAAATCAACTTCATCTCACCGAGTGACAGCATAATGTCATGTGTGTCAAAACTTAGGAGGTATAATTAATTACAGCACTCCCTGAACTCACAGAGACTAGAGAGCTTTACCTTCACGTTGCCAGTACTCTGTGCCCCGGCCAGCCATGTCACAGGGAAGACAAATTGAGCCACCTGCATGTCTCCAAAACCTTGACATCTCATCTCACTTGCAAATTGCAAGCGTGTTACCCCCCTACAAAGAAGTCTGTAGAGACTAGCAAGCTTCTCACCAGCCAAGGCGCGATGGGTCTTCATGCAGCTACATGACACTTTGAAAACAGTGGAGACGTGCCATAATACTGGAGGCTGGAAAAAGCACGAAACACGCAGAAGTCCTGATGATGATAGTCCATATGGCTGAGAGCAGCACTATTTTTCCCACACTGAGAACTGTTTGACCGATTGTTTCACCATTATTTGCTGTAATTTCTATTTAAAAAAACAAACTGTGAACAGTGCAGCGAGGGGTTATGAACTCTGGCATGTTGGCTTTCTTTGCCATATGGCTTATATATTACTTTTTTTAAATAACACTTTGTATGCTGTTTGCAAGGACATTAATATACAGCCTGAGGAATTTTATTCACCATCTGAAAAAGGATTTTGGAGTAAAATAAGTAAAAACAGGTGTTGATATACATCTGTTCACACAATACTGAGACATCTTGAGACATTCTTAGAATTTACATTTACTTGATATAGAGACACCATTATCACGAGAAAGTCGATTTATATTTGAATACAGATTTAATGTTGATGTTAATGGAAATTACGTTTCTGGATGTATATGAACTTTGCACTAGGTGTGCAAAAATTTACTGAAAAGAATTGGCAATTATAAATCAAGTAAAAAATACAAATAAATTGAAATGCTGACCGCTGTATGGATCTATGAACCAATCAATGTCTCATCTTTTAATGTTACGAATCAGTTTCTTTACTTTCTCAAAACCAAATAATTTAGTACTTTACTTTATATCTACAAATTCAAAAGGTGTGTTTGGTTTTGTCATTGTATGCTATTGTAACAGCCAATGACAGATAGGTAGATTGAATGAAAACAAAACTACATACTGTGTATTCTCTAGTGGTCTGAAAGATCTATTTAAAGGTATTTGTATTACTATAATCTGTAACTGGAAATGAATAAATACATTAATCAAATAAATACCTCTAAGGGAGAGATGCACACCACTACTGTGCACATAATGTTCATATAGCAAATGGTTATGGAATTGTGCTGATGGTGAAGATCATAAAAAAAGAGAGAAAAGGGCATATTTCAATTTGTTTCATTAAAACTCACTTCTTTGTATTTTATGGTATTGTAATCCTCTCTATGAGCAATTTTGTAATAGCACAAACCATTATTTATATCAGATTAATTAGATGAAAGACCTCTTATATCTTGTCTTGTGCCGAAAGCCCGTGGAGCTTCTTTTTTCACAGCAAAAAACACCAGTAGATCTTTCTTGCTGATCACTTTTCTGTAGATTAGAGGATTGTTAGTAATTGGTCAATTGGCTAATTCTTCTTTTTTTTAATTATTCACCACAGAAGAATAACAGGCTTTGTTCAGTGACCCTAATTTACAGTAATGTGCTTGTCAAGTTGCAATAGGAGGATTCACACACATATAGGCTGCAATTGTGTTGAAATTAATAGTAAATTATACTTTAGATAGACATTAATTGTCATTCAAATAAAACATGAAGGAGAACAAGATGTAACATCCAGGTCCAGCAGCGTAGAGAGAAATATCACTTCAAAACTAAGATACTTAAATTGCTAAAAAAAAAGGCAAAAAAAAAGCCAGAAAAGAATACTGTGTTTTTAATGTCCCAAACCTATCGTTAAATGACTCACATACTGTACATCTGCACTGAGCAGCAAGCAGACAAAAAGACCAAAGACATTAAATCCTTAGCAGAAGCCGTGTACATAAGCTTATATTGTTTCTCCTCTATGAAATGATGCATTAACACACAATGTCTTTTTAGAAAACTGGAGTGTTTCCCACCGGAGAAATTTATAGAACACTCTGAAATGTCATCTGACAGCATTTAACACATTAGCAGCGATTTGTAAATGAAGAGAAATCTCTTATTTGTAACTGCTGCTGTGTGTTAACACGGTATTTGGAAAAATAATCACCCGGGTTGGGAATAAATATGAAATGAAAAAAGATATGTATTTTAAGGAAGTAAAACACTGCCAACAAACCTGTTTCAATGATACTGCTGGTTTGCAATGAATTTAGACAGTCATACATACAGTATATCATACAATCTGCTGCAATTTAAACACAAAATAAAAATCTGCTGACTGCTATCTCTACGTTATTCTATTTAGCACTGGCTTAGCACAACTACATCAAATAATGCTCCTTTTACATGTATATATATTTTGGTTTCCATTTCAAATATTATTTTAAATGAGTTGTTTGCATTGAGATGACATAACTGCAATGACATCCAACTAAAGAGAAGCTGGAGGCAGACAAAATGAAGTGTTAATTGCCTGGAATCTTAAACTAGCCCCAAGAACAGCAAACAGACCGATCACTGATTAACATACACTAAGTAACATGTTAAAATGTTTTCTATTAGGACAGCATGTAGATATGTCACATCCTCCAAGCTGTGCCTTCTACTCGTCCTCTGCCATCATTTGTAAGATGACCAGAGAGTGCAGCTTAACAAGGAGCCCTGTATGAGACAGCATGAAGCCAGACACTCAAAGACATTGGCAGACTGATGAGCTCAGTTCAAATACACAACACTCGGCGCTCAAACCTGGGCTTGTTTAGCTGCTGGCACCTGAAAGCATCAGTCTGATGTATGCCAGCTGAGCTGAAGTGTGCCCACAGAGTACATATTGCAGCATCACTACCAGCACTCGTGCCCTCACCTTGTCTACCTTGGCACTTTCTGAGTTTAATGGAAAAAATTTCCCATTGAAAATGACAAGTCAAGTGCCAGGCAGCATATTTATACATCTTAATTAACAATAATGAAACATGGCAACCGCCAACAATCTGATGCCAGTGGCTACTGCACTGAACAGACTGTTGTTTGCCTGGTATGAACATGAGAAATGTACAATTAAAATTAGTAAAAGGATCCTGTGTTTCACTAGATCTGATAACAAACATGTAACGCTGTTAGCTCTTTAAATGTAAGTAATACCTTATTATGAAATATTTTGGGCTGTAGGATTCTCTAACAGGGCAAGGATGGCACGGCAATGTGGCAGCAAGCACTGGTTCAAGAAGGGTCAAGATTCAAATTTGTATTACATTAAAAAGACTCAGGTCACAGTGCTCAGTACAATCATAACAATGAATAAATAATTACATATTTAAAATGGATTGCATGCTCTCTGTGGGAAGTTTGCTACCCTGTAGTTGTCACTGTAAATGGTTGCTTTTTTTGTATGTTGGTACATTGATAGATTGGCAACCTGTCCAGCCTATATCCTGCATCACACCCAGTGTCAGCTGGGATTGGCTCAAACTCCCCCACAACCCTCAAGGATAAGTGCTACAGATAATAGTTGGATGGATGGATTCTGTTACACCACTTAGTGAGAACTACGCTCATATCTCTAAAAGGATAAACCCGCAGGCAGCAACATGCCTCAGGTTTACAAAATGTTATGACTGAGCAGAACATGATTATTTGTTGCTTTCACAGTTTGTCATGTCACAGGTCATTCATTTTAAAGGACCTGTCAGGGCATGGAGAATGACTACAGCAGATTCTCATGATGTTTTGTTTTAAACCCCAGTGATCTGAGACTGTGTTTGGATGCAAACATGTTGAGATCTGTCGGCAGTGATAAGTTTGAGCTGTGCACAGCAAGACATTCTTTATGGAGGTAATGAAAACAAGTTGCATGGGTTTTTTACCGTGAAATAGGCTACAGGCATCCTCCTGACATCTGGATTTATGGCCTGGTAATTCCCCTCTGGAATAATTTGGCTGGTACATCTGCAGCTTAGTAGCATTCCAGCAGAGCTCTCCTGTGCAAGGAAGTCAGGAGATGACTGATTGATTGGTTGTATTACTCTAGTTTTACATGGCTTTACTGAGCTATTGCAGTAAAGTTCTAATGTGATCTATCCATTGCAAACTACAACTGTGCTTGACATAAGCAGTGTGTGACCCGCCTTAGCCTACTGTGATAATCACAATCAGAGTTAAAAAAGTGAATTTAACAAAATAACCCACATTTCAAGACTGACATTTTGGGTCATTTTAACCTCACGTGAATGAACTGAACAATGCCATTGTTAATGTTATCAGTGACACCTGTGCTTTTCCTGCTAAATATATACAGTGCACATACTATAAACAATACCTACTAACTAAAGATAGTGCCCAAAGGTTACTGTTTTCGCCTCTTGTTGAACATATAATCTTATGTGCTAGGGTTGCCAACCATTCTGTAAAATAAGGATTTGTTCCGTATTTAAAAGATAAAAGATGTGTTCCATACTGAACAGATAAGGAACACACTTTGTTCCTTATTTTTGATTATCAAGTCAGTGCAAAACCATGAAAGAAAAATGTAAGATTAGCAGGATATATGAGGGAAAAGAAAGTCCTCCTCCTGCTGTCAGGCCCTCTTGACCTGTCATTCATTACTATCCAACAGAGAATGGGCACTTTTAAGTGGTTGTCTGATTTACTGTTGTTGTAATAACAGAGGCAAGGTGAGATGTAAAGGTAAAACGGCAACAGGAGGATAGTGCTCAGGTGAAAATATAATATATAATAATAATAATAATAATACATTTATTATATTGATTTTTAAATACAGTCACATAAATAGAAAGAGTATTGTACAACAGCCTCTTTGACTCAATTAAACAGTATAAGTGAGTAGATAATGGGATTTAACTTAATGGATTTTTACCTTGTTTTCTTATCAGGAGGTTGACAACCCTAAGCACTGACCCAATAAAAGATGAAGGAAAACTTCACTACACTACCTCAGCTTTGTGATGTTATGAACAACCAATTTAATTTACCGTGTTTTAACGTAGTTGTTTTTTGTTTTTTTTAAAGCTGACGCGACACCCGTTAATTAATTGTTTGTTTATAGCCATTTAGCTTGATAGCAAGATATGCTAATCAGCTACAAGTCAAGTTAGCGAGCTATGCTATGATGTTATTGAGTAGCGTTAGCTCAACAACTAAACAGATAGTAAAGTAAGGCTAAAGTACAGTTACATTACCTTTGGCTAACTGGTAGATAGTGTACCATACAACACACAATTGGCCTAAGGTCACATACAATAAAGCTAACTGCTAGCCAGTTGTTACGCAGCTAGTCGCTAACAGTGATGTTAATGACAGTTAACTAGCTATTTACACATTAGCTAAGAATGAATTAAGACAGGTATATCATTTATCACCAAACGATACTTACGAAATCAAACAACAGACAACATTTTCTCTTCCTCGAATTTCGATTAAAAAAAAAAAGTTATGTACAGTTTGAGCAGCATTCACTGAGCTCAGGTGTCACACACGTTACAGCATTTGTTTGGTTTAACCTTCATTTATACAGGTCATCTCATTCTCAAGAGGTACCTGTTTCAGACAAACAATACAATTACAAAATACAGTAACTTCAATACTGTAATACAATTGGTAGCCTACATCCAATGTGGTTCATCTGTGCTGTAGTTGTTGACTTTCTTATTCATAAGTGATAGTGAAAATAAAAAATACAAGTAGAAATGTTATTGTTTCACACATTGGAGAAAACATTTTCAAAAAGTACTGTAAAGAATAAAGTCTTATTCAAACAATGTATACTAACGCCATTAAATTAACTTACTAACACCACACTTTTGATTTTAATTATTCAGTGACCTGACGGTTGTCCTTGAAACCTTTTTTTTTTTTTTAGCTTTTAATTAAGTATGTTAACAGTGTGTTCAAGCAAAAAAAAGTAAGGGGTCATATGTCTTATGTTAGTGATGATACTGTATACAATGTTTTTTTTTCTTATCCTCTAAGAATAGAGGATGTCACTTGCTTTACAGACTTTAAAGCCCTTCAAGGCAAAATATGTTGTGCTATTGGGGTATATAAATAAAATTAGCTTGCTTGATTACTGTAGGATTTAAATACACTTTGGTGTATCAATAAAATACACATTTACAGTATGTTGTAGTTCAATGAGGTCCACCATGGCCTTCTCCCTTGTTTGGTGCTCAGTGTTGACACATGCCTCTTTCCTCTGGTTGTCATATGGCTTTCTTCACCTGATACCAGACGCGTGGCGGCTATCAGAGGAAGACAATACCAACAATACAATACACAACGCTGGGATCTGCAGCACGTTTGACACCTGATTTATCTCAAGCACCTATTCAGATTAGTCAACCATCCAACAAAGAGTCCTGCATTTGATGAGTGGGTGGGGTCTGATACTCTGGGGAATTTAAGGGGTTAACCTTGACATCTGGCCCCCGATCATCCAACAAGTTCAGCCCAGCTGCCCAAATAGGTCTGGGTTTTCCCTTAAAACACCTCATCCATCTGCTGAACTTCTCCTCATAAAAGTTTCTCCATGATTGCCCGAGGCACTTCTATTCACAGACGCGTGCAGGATGACATTGATCCTCGCTGGGACGCCCATCCATATTTAAAGGGGAGTACAGGTGACCTGTGGGTGGCCCTTTCTGGCACGCATGTGCTCTTCTGCACCCACAGAATCTTACATAACATGTTTGTTGGAAATTTCCTCAAATTACCGCAATATGATATAATGCACAGGGCACTAATGGGCTTCAGTCTAGGAGGCACTCAAATGGCACGTGCCTCTGCCGTACAAAAGCTGGGATCTGTGAAATTCAATATGCTGATGAACGTGTAAGGATGACAATAGGTATGCCAATTAGTTTATGAATACAACAGGTGACACATACATAAAGGCCAATTACACACTTATTTGTGTTCACTGTCTCCCAAGATGCATGGGCTACAAGCTAACAGACATAAATATATTTAAATTAAATTCATGAGCATGATTTAATCTAAAACTACTGTTATTGACACATTCATTTAGTTTTGTGGAAAAAAAACCAAAAACCCTTCAAGTGGTTTATTTATCAACGTTTATTTGATTAAGCTGTAAGTAATTTTGTACTTTGCCAGTATCCATGGTTACCACTGCTATTCAACTTCCATCAGGAGATCTAACATGATGCCGTGGCAGCTGCTGCGCTGTTGAGGCACACCTCTTCAGGGACGACAACACTGAGGTGACAGGAGAGAGGTCATGTTTTAACCTGCTATGTGGCAGGGTGACAGGGAAGCAAACCAATCCACAAAAGCATCAGGTGGTAAACAAGACAAGTGTTTCTTGTCCCAAAAGATTTCACAGTCTTGTCGCACACATAGGCAAATTAGAGAGGCATTTTAACAAGCAATCTTGCTACTCAGTTGTCAAACGATGCCACTTCTCTCTTTTGCCAGTAAGGCATGGGAATTTTCCCAGAACAAAGGGACGAGCGTCTGCGAGCAGGGACAAAACAAATGCCTGACACCAATCAGCACAATAACAAACACTAATCATGGTTCAACTGCCAGTGAGATCAGAGTTAATTAAGACAGGTGTATAATTTATCCTTCAGGAACTATGCTTTGCACACAGTGACACCATCATTTTTGATGTGTAATAAAACAAAGTAATACTTGTTATTAAACTCTTGTCATTTGGTTTATATAGCGTTTCCATGATTATAATCAGTTTTCTTTTATAGTGAGGGTATGGGAATAGAAAAATACACAACTTTCAATCTTCAAAAAACATTTGAATTTAATCATGACAGCGATGACATTATCTAAAATGTAATGTTCCAAAATGTAGTACATTGACAGAGAGTGAGAATTAGGAATGCATCAACATTTCCTTTGAATTAGGTTGGCACTTTACAATCATTAACCATTAACAACATTACTGTTAACACTGTTGTCATAAGACAGCATCAGGATTCCAGTGTGTTCCCAGAATTACAAAATAAAAGCCATACATTCACACACACGCCCCCAAAACATCCTCTTTTGAAAGTCTTGCATATTGGTAATTACAGGGGAATATTACATTATTTGATTTTTGTTTACAGTGTGTTCTATGACATACTTATTTAACCAACAGACACAGAATTCTAACATTTCAACAAGGTTGTGTGATATAATGGTTTCTGAAGCAGAAAAATGCTATACAATTTTGGCAACATTGTGTGATACGTACATAGTAAAAAAAAATGTGATTCACATGCAGAAACACATTTACGAGTTACCGTATGAGGCAGGAACTTGTATGTTCCTCGTTCACGCATCGACTATGTTGTTGGGAGTGAAAATGTTATTTCGGGTCTTGTCGAAGAACATATATTCAACCGTGTTGGCCTCTATGCACCAGCATCTATACATTGTTAACTCAATTAAGCTTTGCTGACTGGCAAGATCTCCTATAAACACAGTCATCATTTTCTTCCAAACTATGAGCCACATTACGAGCACCATCAGGGGATTTAGCTGGAGCTTATGTCTTACTGCCTGGCAGCTGCTTGTGGCCTATGGCAAGCAGCATCGTATTATCAGCAGAGGACTTAGGACCGCCAGAGAATTGTGAGATCAGTGCATGCATGCATCGTCAACATGGAGGGGGAAAACAAGTCATACGTTTGTGGGGCAAACAATGTCCTGCAACTCTTACTTAACGGATGTCCAGTCTATATAAACTTACATTATGACAGATTTTATTGGAAACTTTGCCTCCAAATCTGAGTACTTTGCATATTTAGATACTGCCATTAATTGATTGACAACTTTTATGCAAAAAGGCAAGGAAGAATGCTATTAATGATGTAGGCTTTTTTTTTTTTTTTTTCTGTTAAACACAACTGCACTGAAAGATTTATTTAAAAAAATGCTTCTCATTGAGATCCGTGTTTCGGACCGACATCTACCGAAGCACTAAATGATTTTCAAGCTAAAAGAAAAACAGTGGCAAGCAAAATTAATTAAGTACTAACCCCTCATTTTTCATTTGAACTAAATAACCTTGAGGCCCAAACATTAAATGCTCTTATCTGTTCATTGAGGCAAAGCAACCAAGCTTTCAGAATCTTTGCAGACGTGGGTGTAAATCACCTGCTCTTTTAAAACACAATATGACCTAAACTAAAATGTCACTTCCATAAATACATGCAAGAGAAATGATCTAAAGTGGCAGAAGGGTAAAACTACTAAAAAGCCAGCAAGAGTATCACAATTAAGTCATAGTTTGTAAATGTCAGTTTTTCACTAATTTGAGAGATTGGCGGTGAATAGTCACTCTTCAGTTTACACTTTTAAAATCTCACATAAATGAACTGTGAATGTTCAGAATAAATCAGCAGGAAGCACAAAAAGGTCGCAAGGTCGAGACAGGTGAAGTGATGTTAAAAAGTGTCTGAGCACTTCACTATATGTAGTTTATGTGTACAGTCTAGTAAGGTCCATGAACAACTGGCTAACTATGACTACAGACTAGTCAAAGCAGTCGCCTGTAACGAGTAGATGAGAGTTTATACAGTACTTAAACATAATATGTAGGAAGGCATTCATTAAAGTTTTCCATAACGGAAAGCAGATACTTGTCCGCATATCGTCTTCATTAGCATCATAACATTTTTGGCTTTAGAAAACATGTGCAGATCAAGTCATCCCTTTCAAATACAAAGGGATTTTCCCCAACATTTGTGTCACATCATGACACAAAAAGCTAACAATAACTTCCTGTCCGTGATAAAGTTCAGCTGAGTTTTGTCCAAATAACGACAGAGAATAAAGTGAAGAACAGGACACAAAAACAACAACAATTGCATCTGAAATGACCTCTTTGGATACACCAAATACTTTAAAGGCAATCAAGGTTGAATGGCCTTGTTAATGTACTGTATATCATTATACATTTCGAAACTAAGCATTACAAAAGCCAACCAGAATACATTCAGCATCAAGATTTAGACTTCAAATCCAAAACAGAGATGACAAACCTACAGTAGAAAGAACTCCTTTCACAGCAGCAGAAAACAATCATTGTGAATAGCATAAGACTAATGTGTTTCAGAGTGGTGCGACGTACGTGAAACCATTTTGTGTGTTGGATTGTTGGCATTTTCATTGGTACAGTATCGCAGCACCTGCAGTTTGGTATCATACAGTGTAGAGGTCAGATGTTCTGAAGACTTGGGATAGGATGGTAAAAAAAAAATCTGAATTAATACTAGCAACTGGACACTTTAAAAAGACCTCCATTAAAAATGGTGTGCAACTTTGAGTGAAAGCCAGTTGCTATTGATAATACAAAGCATATTCAACACCGTCCATGAAACTCCTTTCCATTAAGTAAGACCAAACAAAGTAGCAATGTAGACCTGAACATCAGTAAGTAACTATACAACAAGCACAGGTTCAGGGAAAGGCCTCCGTCTGAGACCAGAACCTAAAAAGTAGTCATTTAATTCATTTTAGTACCAACGGTGAAATCAGGCAGCTTCTCCAAAGCTTGTCATGTTGCTTGTCATGTTGCTTGTTCAGTAGAAGCTAATAAAGTAAAATGACAGAGTAGTGTTTAACATGGAAATAAGGTGCGCTGTTATGGTTTCAGCATCACAGATTGAAGTGACATTCGAGATGACACTAAAACTGTGAAATGAGGACAGGAAACATCCGACACAAGCCGTCACCGACCTAAATTAATGTCCACTGGTCATTTAGCTCAAACAATTATTAACGAATTGTCAGTAACCAAGTGAACTGGAGCGACACAAGTTCTATCTGGTTACAATTTCGATAATGAAACATCAAATACAGTGAAATATACTGAGCCACAATACACAATGGAGGTGTAACAAGATTACCAGTAAACATATTAATGCCAATATGAATTACATACATGAACTGCATCAATACATCCTTAGTATGTTAAAGTGTTTTTCATAACCTTTAAGGGTTATTACAACAAAACAAGAGAGGTGGTATTGGGGTTACTGTGACATTTAAGCATTTGTTTAACTGTTAAACAGAACATATCCACATGTGCGGCTTACCTGTACCTTCAGTACAATCCTTATCAAAAACTGAAGTGGTAGGAAATGAAGGCATGTCAATGCATGTTGGCCATAACAAAGAAATTAAATCGATATTTAGTGAAAGATTCAAAACAAAAGATAAGGTAATTCAATTGTAAACAAGAACATTATCAGCAGAATACAACCCCAAAATGATTATGTTGCGATTATTGCACAAAAAGTATAACCTTCAATGGGTGAATACAAGATCCTTGGTGCAAGACATTTACATGATAGTCATCATAAATAAAATAAAGAGAGTAAATAGTCAGCACCAAATAAAAGGGATGCAAGTTTGTTCGTAAAAATGACTCGGAGAGAAACCAGACTCCAGCAACTTCTTACCGTGACTCTCTTCCAGTTTTTCTCAGAATACCTATAAATCACTAAGTCTATTGGTTAAGAGCAGAGTTCATCCACATCTGCAGCAACGCCTAGAGGAGACTTTGAGCAAAGCTTATACCGCCTCTGCTCAACATGCATCACTTTTTAGATGCCAAGTTTAAAAACAGTACCAACAGTTTCGTCTTATCTTGTCCAATTGACCGATCTTTCAGCAAACAACACACTATTGCGACTTCATCATCTGGTAAACACGACTTTTCCCACACTTTCAACTGAAGAGCTTCCAGCTGTGGGAGTAACAGACCTGTACAGGTTCACAAGTGCATTCAATAGTAGCTAAACCTAATCCTGACATGAATTAAGTGATGAATACTATGTGTGTGCTAAAGTACCTCAACATAAACCATGAGAAACTAAAGATAAATTAAAAAAAATTAAAAAATGGATATTTAGGAATGCAAAACATTAAAAATGTATAAGAACTACATTCATTGATTTAAAATGTGCTAACGATATAGCTCAATCATAAATTTAACATATGATAATGATACGATAATGATACACAAGCGTCCACTAAACCTTAATTCGTAACCTTTCTTGTTTCTTTGCCGCCTTTTATTTTTTGCTAAGTTTACCGGCCTTCTTTTTTGGCTCATATGGTGTCCGTAGAATGCTTGGTGTTTCCTCCATGACGCGCACAAGTAGGTTGTCGATGTAGTCTTCCAGCTCCCTGATCTGAGCATCTTTCTTTTTCACTACTTCTTTCTGCTTGATGAGTTCCTGCACAACCTCCTCAAATGATAAGTTGCTATAGGCAGCCACGCTTTCCTTTGTCACCTCCTGAAAGAAGAAGAAAAAATAATAATAAAGTGCCATAGGTTTCATAAAAGTCGATGTTAAATAGTTGAATTATCTCAAATGATTTGAGCATAAAGAGAGGCAGAGATAAAGACAACCTTAATGTGCATTCACAACAGAGAAAATAAACTAATGAGCAGTGAAAACCTTGTCATGTGTTTATCTCTAATTTGCTTTTGCAAAAAATGTATAAAACAAATATGATCTCTTGTTAATAAAGGCTTAATGAGAGTTAAGAGGAGCCTGTTCCCCAGTAGAGAATAGGATTGGACAAAAATACGGAAATTATGATCACACTCCGGTTCTTTTTGTGAAACCAAGTAAAATGGAGTGAATTCAAACAACTTAAATAGCTTTAGTGAAAATGGTGTAAACATTTAATTAATAGAGGTATAACGGGTAAAAATAAGAGATAATAATTAGAAACTGACCAAGTATCCCTGTTTAAAACCAGGGATAGTATTTACAACAGGACAGTGAACGCATCACACTGGTCATTGAGGCCATTAATCCACAGTTGATGCTATGCTTTTCCTCCACAAGTCAAAATATGCTTATGTGATAAATATGTATGTAAATATATATCAGTGGTTCCAGTTCAACAAGAGTTAATTATGAACTGATGGATGTCAAAGGTGAGTCTGAAATGTTATACATGCCAGTGATGGCTCTTACAGTGTGTGACTTGTGTGCATCTGTGCATGCGTGTTCATCATGGGGCTAGTAGTTGCTTCCTCCTGGATGTAAAGATAACTTTTGTCATTTGGCATTGTGACGCAGTGACTCGTTACCGACTGGGGCACGCACACACACGCCTAACGCCGACAACGCACCAACATACATAGACACTCCACACTTTTCCCCTCTCTCCGTCTTCCTCCTTTCCCATTGTCAGACAATACTCTCTCGGGCACAGTCAAGTTCGTACAGAAAAATGCAGTCCAAGCTGCATTCTCTTCCCCAGTGATTGAGCACTCATTTTCTGAAGCAGATGTTGTGATCTAAAACTGTCTAACAGTGTTTGTATCAAATCAAAAACAGCAGCAGTTTAACGGCTCTAATGGGACTTTACTTTGACGCTAACATTCAGAGAAAGTTGTTTCTTTGAAGTGTCTAATATGATCTCCCCAAACAGGGATGGTTAAGGCAAAAACTACTGCAAGCCTGCCCGTAGTGAACAATAAAACATTTCCCACAAAAATGACATCTTTGTTTTAAGGGAAAGCGCCAGGCTGCATATTTCTTTAACTAAAGGTCAGACTAAAACACCGAGGAAAAAAGAGGATGCAACCCAAGCCCAGCTTTGCTCTTTGAGGACAATCTTTTTGGACAGAGCAGTGTGGTACAGTATGTGCAGATCATATTGCGCGGGTACGAGAGGAGCTGTAATCGTTTTTAATGAGGGACCACTTTATCGCTTCAGTGCTGGGCATCCTCCCCCAAACGGAGAGAGCAGCAAAGCCTTCACCCTGTTTAAAATACCACACTTATCAGCTTCCACTCCCATGCACCATTCAAGCTTCTACTGCTGGCTAAAGACAATGCTGAAAGACCTGGAGCGAGACTGCTTACCAGGTATCTTATCGCTTAAAACAGCACAGAGGCTACTGTGGGGCTACACAAACCAAAATGAAATATTTGCAAAAGAGATTAAATGTCCAGTGTAAGGAAGATTTCAAGAGTCGAGCTCAGTAACCTATTCCTCACACACACAAAACACAAAAAGGCATCCGATTGAAAGATACTGCACTTAAGCCAACTACAGAGGCAATAAGAGAACCAACAGCCATACTGTACGGAACATACAAGCATGTGCGTGTGCACACATTCTCTCTTACCCACGTATGTGCACACACAGCATAATAATCAGGAGCTTGAGAGGCTGGTGACAAAGGCCTAGAAATGACCATACACTGGCAAAGTAATGATGGCCATTTTTCTGCGATCAGTCGTGAGGAGAAGATAAGGCACACACTTGGCATTCTCCAGTTGTTTCATTACAGTTTCTAATGAGCTCAGCTTAGAGAATCTAAAAGCTCAGTCCTTTGAAATCTCTCACTGCCCTCCCTCCCCCCGCTTGTGGTTAATTAGGGCCTTGGAACAGAGGAAATGGGAGCCTGCCATTTCGGCAAGGCACTGCAGCATGCACAGGGGCACGTGTGGATACCGACAGCCCTCAACACCCACACAGAAAGGTGAGGAAAGCCATTATCCGCATTCTCTTTGTCGTTTAGGCATCACTTAAGCAACCATTCCCACTGCTCCCTCATGAATACCAATTTTGCAATGTAAAGGCCACATTATACTTCTCCGACTGCGTATGCGTTATCCGTCTGCGTCACCACGGAGACGCCTCGAGCATTTATACTTCTGCGTCGTGGTGACGGACACTCGCTGCAATTTCCCGCCCGATCAGTAGGGGTCGCTGCGCAAGGTTGTTGTGCTTCTGGCTACAGTGAGCAATGGCGTCCGAGAAAGAAAGAGAGAGAAAGACTGTTGTTGTTGAAAAAGTGGCCGTTTCTCACTTTTCTGTGTCACGGAACGCAGTTTTAAGATAATTTGAGGCGAGAAATTGGCCATTTAGAGTCTAAACATGTGCTGTGTGTGTTAAGATATGACGTATTTATAGTTCGGCAGCGGCGTTATCGGCGGGGATCAGCTCCGCCTCTGTCAGGACGCCCGGAGCGCACTGAGAGCCGGCACAGAGCAGCTTAGCTCGGCCTGTCCTGAGGACCAATCGCAGCTCTTGCCGTCTCCGTAGTCCCTTGACGGAGTGACGGACACTTAAAAAATATTCCGTGCACCCGGAGACGACGCAGAGGCTCTTCGACAGGTTCTGCGTCGACGCAGAGGACTCTGCGTAGCTACGCAGAGCACTTTACGCAGGAGTATAAATTGGGCTTAATAGTCTGAACATTTTTGTGCCATTTAAATGTGAAACCACAGGATTTCACAGAAAATACCAGCAGGGTAAGAAAGCCACTTCCACATAATGTAATAATCATTAAAAAGATAAACAAAACATGTCTTTGCCTTTCTCTCGACAACAAAACTCCAATTACAGAGCCAGTGCCGTACACCACTTTGACTGACCTTATATAGACTGAAACTTCACACCACTACAAATCATGATTGGATCAGACACGATGACCGATGTGTGCAGCTGCTAATTAGTTGAATGGCACATCTGAATTTTCAGAGGTCTCAGAGATCGGTGTCACCAGCTGCTTTGTCAAAGGAAACTTAGACTTCTCAACTAAAAATATGTCTGACACCACCGAACATGAAGTAATAACACAGTTGCAAATGTGAAGGTCATCTCTCCTATTTTCTTTTCTATCTCAGTCACTGTCAAGTAAACGTGACAATGTGTGACAATGTGCAACAACATCCATCACCTGACAAACAATTTTACCAGACAAGGTTGTGTTGCCTTTCGTACATTTTTCTTTCCAAAGATGTCCTTCTTCTTGTGGCCAAAGGTGAAGTCTTCTTTTCCTGTTGACTTTCTGTCGCTGCAAAGCAATCAAATAGCAAGTCAGTGGTGTATATTTAGAATAAAACAATGTATAGAGAGTTGGATATTTAAGTTGAACATGATGTGTTCTTTGGCTTTTTTTCCTGCAGCTGTAAATAAGTTCATCCAATAAAATAGTACTTTGGGGCACCTCTTTATGTTCATGCACCACATTATAAATGACCACTGAGCTACTGCATGACAAAGGCAGCAGTAAAGATGATGGACTAGTGCCTCCAGAGATAAGTGGTTAATTGGGTGGTCTATCTCAGCAGAGGATCTCATTACTATAGCTCAGAGGGCTCTCTTATCAAGCCCAGGCTCTTTAAAGAGCCACTAATGACACCTTCTCGTCTGATAAACCAGAACTTAGCCACAGTGCTTACCAACTCTTAGTGCAACATAAGAAACAGATGAGGATAAAGCGGTAGAAAATGGATGGATGAAATGTTTCAACAACAAAAGTTGAAAACAGTGGAGTGCAGGGAGATGGGGTGCATCGGAATTCAAATCGACAAGGTATTCAAAACTACACGAGCCAATACACGTAACGAATATCCCGCAGTGTCGCGGTTGTTCCACGTGAGTAAAATACAATGGTAATATGCTGCAAATATATAGACATAATAGACAAACTTTTAGCCACATGGATAAAAGCTACAATCAAGTCATTCAGTGGAAATTATAAGGATGCTATTTTTGAACTGCTGGTGATTGTTAAGATGGACCATTAAAAACTCAAATGGTAAGTGGTGGGGGATTTAGTGAAGAGAATAAAGAGATTTTTGATGGTGGACAGTATCATATTGACATATTTTTTAACAAATTGTTGGATTCAGATTGCATTTCTATATTATATGGTAAGTCTGCAAGTAACAATTTACATAACCAATTAATCTGTCAATTATTTTCTACATTCATTGAATAGTTGGTAATTGGTCCATAAAAATGTTGATCTGTGTTTACTAAACCTCAAAATAACGATGCTCTCAAGTGTCTTGTTTAGTCCACAAACCAAAATTATTCAGTATTAATGTTTTTTACTACTGAGTACTACTGGAAAAGAAAACTACCTTTTGTAGTTGGAGCTGAACGGGTTAGTATCTGTTTTTGAGTCTCCACTAAAGGGGTTGGGGGAACGCAGGTCTCCAGGGCTGCCTGATCGGGCCCCGTTGCTGGGCTTGCGGCCTTCCTTCTTTCCTGTCACACGTTCCAGTAGGCTGACCTTCTCCTTTTTTTCCTTCCGCTCTGCACGGTCCCACAGCTGTCCGCGGTCCTCCTCAAATGGGTTGTGATTGCGTGGGAGCGTGGCATACTTCTGTGGCAGGGTGTCACTGATATCAGTAAAAGGGTCACTGTGTGCCTCGCCATCCTGATAGTCTGGCACCTCGCTCTGGGAACGCCTATGAGGTCCACCTGTGCTCCCTAAAATCAGGGAGAAACCAAAAGCATTACATCAACTAATGATGGAGTGAGACCTAATCTCATTCTTAAAAGGACAGAAAGATGATGAGTATGTGCCAAACAGCGATAAAAATGCAACAACAAACTGGCAAATATAACATTAATTCAAACAATGTGAGAAAACAATAGCTCACCAGTCTCTCCTATGGAGTTCATGGAGTCCAGTTTGGGCCGAAAGTGGGTCCCAATGAGATCTGACATGGAATGGGCTGCAGAGAGTTTATGAGCCCCTGAGAGTAATTGTCTCTTCACCTTCGGTTCAGGCTGGGGTTGCGGGTCTGGGCCAGAAGTCTCACGGCTGGGCTCCAAGTCACATGCAGTAGAGCGAGGCAGGATGGCTGAAGATGTGTCACTAAAGCCACTGTCATGTTTACGACCTTTCATTTTGTCCTTAAGCTTGGAAAAAGGAGAGCGGGGCTTTTCCTTCATGGAGAGATCGAACATGCTGGCTGTCATGTTATTTCTCATGAACTGGACGCCGACTTGGATGCGGCCTCGTTCTTTCCTCTTCTTTCCTGGCTTGGACTCCAAGGAATACCAGCTAGAGTGAGAGTGGAGGAAGTTTAGGATTAGCAAAAACACAATTTATATAAAATGAGTGAATAATTGTTATTTGATTAGCCATAATTCAAGAAGAAGGGTATGCAAAGTCTGTAAATGCTCTACACTATCAAACAAAAATGACAAATGGAAAAAAAATAGCCCACATCTTTTCTAATGTGCTCTACCTACTTCTTTGTGGACACCAGTGAAAAGGCTAATTTGAGCAGACTAATCCAAAAGCTAAACACAAATGCAGGAGCTTAAATCATTTGAACTTTTTCCTGACACAAGTGAGAATGCAATTTATCATTCAGTGGATAAACATTATTCTTTGCAAACTGAATGTAAGAAACAGCCAACTGCAGAATAATATAGGCCATTTCAGGCAGCTTTTGAGATTCTATTTGTTTAACCTCTCTGCTTCTTCAACTGGAAGTAATGGGATTTATGCTTTCACTGTGAGCGAAATGAAGTGGCATTTGCACAAATCTGGCCTTTGTTCAGAAATGCAACAACAAGCAACTGGGAAATTGCAAAGCCATGTTGCAGGGCAACCCACCAGTCAATATATGCTAACGAGACATATCGTCCGTGTTATAGGGCCGGTCACAATGTCCTATAGGAAACCTGACAAAGTAAATCATAGAATACGTGTGTGGGCTCCACTGTGGTACAGTCCCATTAATAAATTATATGTTTTAAAATAATAGACAACCCTTGAACTGAGAATACATTTGCATAATGTATTTGTTTTAATAAGACTCCTGATATTACTCTCTGGATTTAAGTGGGGATCGGTCGTATCCCATGAATTCCAGCATGAAATATCAGCTATCGCTTCAATCCAAAGAAGTGTTGCTATTGGCTTTTTAAAAACCGCAGCTGTTCAGGGCTATTCTAAACCGTCTCGTGGACCAGGAGCCCATTCATGAAAGGCCTTACTGGGTCTAATTCCCAGGCTGTGCACCATGCTCAGTATGATCAGCGGCCACAGCATGCTGCTGCCGTGGGGCCAGGGCTGCACTTCACGTGTGTCTCAAGGCCAAGATAAACCTCCGTGTGCTTGGAACCACAATCCTCCCACTTGGGCCAGGACCTCTGGGAAACTCCTCACAATCAACAAACACAGGTGTGCGATAATTATGGGCTGCCTACTCAGATATCAAGACAGGTTTTTCCTCCCCAATATGTCAGTTCAAAAACACTGCGGAAGGGCCACAGTGAACACAGGCGCACTATCGAGTGTGGATATAGCACCGAGGGTCCCGGGCATCATTGTCAAGTGTGCCTGCAGTGTAGGATTAGGCGAGCAAGCAATGCGAGCATATCCATTACAGAACCACTGCTGAAAAAAGGGCACAACCTCAAGCTGCATCAGCTCAGACACCTAAAACAAATAAAACCCATTCACGCTGATTATAATGTATTGTTATTCTGCCACCTGACGGGCAAAAGGGAAGTATCTTTCCACTCTAAAACATGCACTGAGCTAATTAGCAGCAGATCCAGTTTGGTTATTCTGTTTCTGTAGGGTTTGATGGACTTGTAAGGGTCAACACCCTTGGGCCAAGTATAATAGTACTTCATACAGTATGTTGAATTCTCTGCTTAAGTCAGGGACAATCGTTATTTCAGAAGGAACATAAGGCAGATAAACAGCACAGATAAGTCACCTGTTACTCAGTTAGACCAACACCCAGTACTGGCCAGAAAAGTCACACCTATAGTCAACTTAAACTTTCACCACTTCATAACTTACATTCTTTGTGAACAAAATAAAAAAAGCACACAGGAACATGAGAAACCCACAAACCAAGATGAGATTTAAACCCAGATTTGGCTCTGGGGAAAGAAAGAGTAACATTTCAAATGGCCCAAGTAGAAACAACTTTATGAACAGGAGTGACTAACAAGACATGTTTAGCCAGCTCCACTAGTTTCAATTAGGCCAACTAGTGATTACAAGAGCAGTGATTAAGCTAAAAACAATCTCTTAACAATGTAGGGAAACATATGTAACAAAGCCTGAAACCGCAAATGCAAAATATCACTCAACCAATGTGTGGTTACTGACTGTGAAATAATGTATTTTTTATGTGATTTAACTAAGAAACAACACAGTTAAAGACTAAAGAAACCTGGTGATTTGATTGTGTTTGCTAATTCATCTATGAGGTAACAACCAGTTTAATTCCTGCTCTTTTGATCAGAAAAGTATTTCTAAAACTGTTTAAACAGACAATGCCATGTTATTAAATTTGTGCGATGGTAAGTCATCAACCTAATTGAGAACAAAGCACAAAACATAACACACAACTCAGCACACTGTCCACACATGTAGCCTAATGTGGAAATAAGACATGACGTAAATGAATGTGACTGTGTAACAACTAATATACTGTACCAGGAGCTGTAATCCACTTATGACCGGAATAGCTCTGCAAATATTTTCCACTTCCTCTAAAGAAAATCTGTTCCCCTACACTGCTTCATGACCGTGAGCTACAATAACACTTTAATGCTGGAAAAATCTTGCATAAAATAAGAGCTCAAACACTTTGAAGCTAAAATCTTGGTAAGAAATATACAAAAATTCAAATTCAAACATGACAAGTGGCAAGTGAATATTTACTGGGTGGATTAAATAATGGCACTGCAATGACAGTACAGAAAACATGATTAATGGTTGTAATACTTTAACTTTAATTTTTCATTTCCAATGATGGATAATCATATCAGGGCAGTATTACATGTTGGCAAATTTCCCAAGAAAAGTTTGCTAATGCAATAATTTATGGTTAGAGTTCTGCTGAGGACAATCTGCTAATATTTGGTTTGTTTACCTCTGTGCTTTGTTTGGCAGTTATGTAGACTGAAGGGAAATCTGGGACACTACTGTTACGGAGTGTGATGCAGTACTTACTCAGTTTTCTTTCGCTCCTTGTTATCAAAGATTTCATTAAGATTGATGGAACTCTGACCCAGGAACTTGTCCATCCCAACCAATGATCGATGCATCACAATAAGGCATAGTTCATATACTTCTGGGTTGCCCTCCAAAAGCAAACCAGGTAATTCAAAGGAGGCTTCTTCTCGCCAGACTGGACTGACGGTCTTCTCTGCCACTGATGTTGAGTACTTTTCTTTGCCCAGCTGAATAATAGTGTAGGCATCATTGGTGCCATTTTTGCCCTTGGCCTGTAAATGGCTTGCTTGAAAAACAGTGGCTTGGACATGGGTTGGAAACCACTTTTGAGACTGCTCCCCCAGTGACATTGTCAGCACTGGTTGTTAAATTAGAGCCATTCAATACAAATTCAATGGTAAAATGTATGAATTTAGGTTTTTTAGAGAGAGTGATGTGCAAAAAGCAACACTCATAATTCAAGATAGTGTGTTGTCCATGTCAGTGTGATGTGTGCCTACAGTAGCAATCACAACGAGTCTAACAAACAGAGCAAGTCTCATCTTCTGTCAAATTAGATGTCCAAGCCACTGGTGAGTCATCTGAAAAAAGAGAGAGAGAGAGAAGCAGAAGAGCATCAGTATCTTTCCCAGAACCAAGACATGACTCATGTGGACACATGGTGAGCATCAATATTAAGCTAGCTAATGGTTACAGGTTTGGTTACAGTTGATGAGACACATGTGATTTTAATTATTTGAGAAATTCCAAGAAATGTGAAGATTGAAACAATGTGAATTTGCATACAGGTTAGTACAGTATCTATGTACAGGTCTAAATCTCTCTGTGCTACAGCATGAACACAGACAGTGATGATCTCATGCAGTGGTCACACTTTGGTCATGATGCACTAAGGTGACTGAGCCTGTCACCTAATTGGCAACAGGCTCAGAAGGGTATATAGACACCATTTTAATTAAATGCATTTAATCCAAAATAAAAAAAATAAAACATTTTCTTAAAAAAGAAAAAACAGTGTCAATTGAAAAACTAAAAGACAACCCTGCAAATTTTTTCTAAAAGTCACTTCTGAAAGAAAAACTTTTTTTCTTTTAGACTTAATTCTGTATTATGGCATTCATAGACCATTTATGTATCAAATACTTTTAAACGCTTCTTTTAAAAAAACAAAAAATTAAAATACTGACGACTTTATTCATTCTGCTGATTTTTATGAGTTGTATGTTGATGTTGTGAATGTGAATGCTCTATAAATAAATATTATTTAATGTTATTAATACATTCCTGAATCTACATGAATTCTCCACATGTGTAATGTCCCTAAATGAGAATCTTTCCACAGGTTTGTCATGACCTAGTCTTTAATTCAGCTCACTGACACTAGTTTAATCATTCAGTGAAGCGACTCATAATTATGAGGTTTACACTGAGCTTTGTCTGCAGGTCCACGACAGCTCCAGGCAGCTAGCTACTGAGCTAACAGGCACAGTGAGCGTGACACAGACACAGAGTATCTTACCTTGGTGTCATTTTCAGTAGCTGTCGAAGCACATTCAGCCCCTCATCACGCTCAAAAAGTAAACAAAAACCACATTCATGCGCCGACTTAAGAGACGAACGCCAGCTGATGTTTCTGTGGCTGATCACTGCTGGTGTTGGCTAGTGGCGAGCTTCATTTCCTTGTCTGACGTCACTTCCTGTCCCACGCGGGTGAAAGTTTAAAGTTCCAAATATTATTTCTTTTTAATTATAAAATAATAATAATAATTATTATTATAAAATAATAATAATACTAATACTAATACTAATACTAATACTAATACTAATACTTATTATTAATAAAATAAATCTAATTACAGAAAATAATAATAAAAATACAAATACAGCTACCGTGCAGCTTAGAATGTTTGTTTAAAAAAAGAAAAAGAAAAAATCCCACTCATAATATGTGAGTGTTTGTGATTTTTATTTTTAGTATAAAAGAATAAACAGGACACAGTGAAACGTTGTCTCACAGCTGTGGACTAAGCAGTAATGAGAGGCAATATGAATTATTTTAGCCAACAGATTTCACTCTGTATGATTATGGATGTGAGTGCATGTGTGTGGGGATGGGTGCACATCACTTGAAGTAAATCATACAAACATGGGAAGTGCTTTTGTCTCATGAGTGGGACATGGAGGTGCAGATAAGGGGTTCACTTGAATGAACACAGACATGCTTGTCACCCCACTTGACAAGTGCATCTTAACCAAACACACCTGCCCGTGTTGGTTTTATCATTCTGCAGCAACCATTGCAGTGTGTACACACACCGCTGGCCTGAGGCTCCGGCTGGGCCATCCATCAAACCGAGATTATTGCACTTATCTAGAGTACATCTCTGAATGAAATGCTAAGGCTTAGTGAAATATTAGGCTGTACAAAAAATGTGAGTCAGATAGCGTTTAATGCATCTGTGGATCTCTCACCCTTGTATTTTATATTTACTGTAGGAATAAGCACTTGGAGAGCATTGACCCTGCAAAATGATGCATATGAGGCAAAGAAATGACACTATTTATGTCAATTAGTGTTGTTAATTGGCTTTTCGCTCATACATGGACAAACATTTATATACATTTATTGTATGGCACTGAGTCCAATCCATCATTTCAGATAGATGGCAAATGAGCCTTTGTGATTCCACAGCTGTTCCTTTTTTATATACGACATATTTGTCATTTTTGGAAATGTCGGATACATGAGGATATTGCTATTGTTGCTGCGACGTCCAAAATGTCGAAAGTTCACATGAAAAAAAAAAAAAAAAAAAGAAGTAATAAAATTGTATGGGTAATGGGGGCGGGACTAGATAAGCTTTGCTTCTCCCGCTGTCCCTTTCGGTCATGTGTATGAATGTAAATGCTGATGTATGCAGATGTTGATGACTTGTCATGCCCGAAATAAACGATTCATTCATTCATTCATTCATTGTATGTATGTTTGCAAATGGGTGTGTTATACCTCAAAGTATGACTTCACAATACAAATGATATCAATATACAGTACATGTGTATTTAATTTGATATAATGCTAATTAAGAAAATTCTGTTTTTGTCAATTATGCCCAGGCTTTAAATTTTTTTTAAAGTTTCTTATATCAATGTACTTGAATAGGGTTTCTCAAATATTAACTTAATTTAGAAAAAAAAGATGGTATTGGCACAAACCATGGCAATCTACAGTGGCAGTGGCCAAACCTGCTGTTACTAATGTCCACAATCTTGTTGCTCTACTTGAATTTATAATGATTAAGCCAGGACACCACCTCTAAGACTTGAGTAGCTCTTGCTGTTGAGTGCATCGTGGGACAGGGTTGAAATAGGAGGACAAGCAAACTCTGATTCAAGTGCAGTGAATTTTGATTGCATTTCAAGACAACACGCGATAAGATTTTAAGTGTAAGTAAAAGTATTCACACAGCGCAGCTCCCTTTGTGATTTATCAGGTACCATCACTTCTCACATTCCTCTTCAGTTACATTTTATTATCTGTTGTGGTTAGCAGTGTCAGGTTGAGCTGAATGAAATAATGACCCATTGCATGCATATAGCCCAACAGGGTCATGACACGCTTCCTTAATTTGACTATAAGTCAAACACTTTCATATATAACCCCCTATAGGAACATTCTACCACTGCACAGCTCCTTTTTTGAGATAAAACATGAAAGACACTGCATTCCAACATCACCTGTATCCTTTTATTACTCTCCTGCTGTAGGGAATATTTAGGTGTATATAAAAACAAAACATCACATTATAAATTAGAGTGCAGCATCATAAGCACCCACTCTGTGTTCTGAGAGAACTGCTCTGAAGGTCATAAACTGCCAACATGTAAGTGAACCTGCCTGCATGACCTGGCCCACATGTTGAACTGTATTAGCCGTGGCCCCTAACTGCATGCACATGGTTCTGGTTTAGTCCCCTTTCTTCAACACTATAAAGGTTGTATTACATTTATTAAACACTTTAAAAAAAATCTCATGCTTGCAAGCTCGTCCATCTGTAAGGGACAAGAGAAAGTATATGAAAGAAGCGTGAGGCTCTGCAGGGAGAGGGGAAACAGTCGTGATGTCAGTGCTGGTCTTAATATAGTGCAGATCTCACTTGTGGACAGATGACTGATTTAAAAGGTATAGCTTTTAGCCGAGCGAACAGTTAGATCACAGATGAATTTTAATAAAAAAAGAAAAAAAAAGGAGAAAGGCACACAAATCACCACTGCTTTGCTCTCAGGAATGTGTTTGTGCACTGCTTTGATATATAGGTGCAGATGTGCGACTACAGCGTGACGAGCTAAGCTAAAGGGGCGGCTAAGCTGGGGCTACATGTCAGCCCGGTGACTCCTTAAAGACTGCGATTTCTACCTTGTAACCTCAGAATGAGTGAGTGAAACGAACAGCAGAAGAACTACAACATTCATAACTCACTGGACTCGACATGCTTGTGTTGTTTACTCGCTTTCAAAACAAGAAAGTTGGAAAATCTGGAGCGGCAGTTGGCAAATCTACTTTGATTTTTTTTAATTATTTTTTTACACCACATTCCCAACAAATATTGCCAGTAAATGAAGTAAATGAAAACATATTAAAAAACCTGACTAAAAACACTATTCTTAGTCCAACCATCCAATTAGCACAGCCTTGTTTGTCCAGGAGGTGTTTCTCCCTGCATGTCAATCATGCTATGTGCACAGCACTCCACTCTGTAATCGGTAATTACACTAGATGTCCTCCTGCTTGGTTTAACATATTTGACTGTGTTCCTGAGGCAAAACTGTGCTACGAAGAGAAGGTGCATTCAAGGTGCATTAGTGAGCCACTGCTGCTGCTGCTGCTTAAAGTCATCTGGTCAGTGGTGTGCACAGATATTTCAGGGGACAGGGGTTCAAGGGAAAAAAAGAGGCACCCCCTAATAATTATTAACGTAACAAAAAAACTTAGAGTGGCAAATCCTGCACATAGCTATAACTTCAATGACCTTTTTGGGCATTATTACACACTTTTAAATGACAAGAAATGCTAGAATGACCCTTTAAGCATTTCTTTATCTATTTATTTACAAAAATACTGTCCCTGATGGTCAGGTCTGGCACAACCATTAGCAGGTGACCTAACAACATAATTTCTATAAATAAACAAACATAAGATTTTCAGCATGCATTTTTTTTAAGCCAAATAACAATATCGCACATTAACAATTAAGATTTATTTTTATTTATTTATTTTAAATCTACCCATCTTCTTTAATCCCCCTTTTCCTATCTCCCACTTGGTCTGTCCCAGAACCATAAATAGGTGCCTGCTCGCTTAGGGGCGCCTTTAACCGAACACCCTGCTGCAAACAGAGGACGAAAAGGTGAGTGTCTCGCCAAAGTTTTAACATTTCTTAACACAGCAGCGTTACAGCACATATTCACACAATATTCACAGAACATCAATCATAAATCTGCACACACATTGTTTTATTGTTGTGATACTTTCCTTTTCAGGAGCTGATGAATGGCCACCACAGCACCTGCCACAAGACAATCAGAAAGGATTTATACACATTATTAAAATGTTATTAAAAAAAATGTGCAAACCTGCAATGAAGTGTACCTTAATATTATAGTGTCTAATACAAATAATGCAACAAAACCAAAACCCTTTCTTACAACCACGACCTATGCTGAAAACTTGATTGCCTCTTAGGTTAGGGATACGTTGGTACCCTGAATGAAATAATGTGAGAATCTCAAGAGTCCAAGATGATTTAACAGTGAGCCTTAAAACATTTCTGTTCACAGGATCACAGTCTATCATGGAGCTCTGTCTTTCATTAAACATTAAAAGACCATCATTCTCCATGTAGTGCATGTGTTAGACTTGTGTTAATAACGTCCACCAATAACTTTACCGTGGATAAAACCGGTAAAAGTTGTATTCTGGTATTACAAAGACATTATTAGGCTCACTTTGTCCCCGCAGGCTTCCAAATTAGTACATTCTTACATGCACCGTTTAATGTCAGCAGCACACTCCGGGGTCATGTTCAGCGGGGCAGGCGAACAGGTGTTCGCCCTGTATCAGTATGAAAAGACTCGACCCTGGCCAGAGGAGGCACCCACATGTGTATGCCCTGCAGTCAGCCCTGCACAGGATGAAATAATTCATGTGAACTGTTCAAGAGAGACAGTGCGAGGCAAGGTTCAGAGGCATGCTAATGACAAGAGTATGTATGCAGAGAAAAAGGAAAACTGTCAGCCCTGAATGAATTGGGAATGACAGAACGGAGGTTAGGCCATTTCAAACTCCTTATACAGTATCTTTGTATAATCCATGCAGAGGGCTCGCAAATGTCCAAAAAGAAATTGGTGGTTTTGTAGCACACGGTGCATGTTCTGTGTCGTCCTCTCTTGGTTTATGAGGATTTCTTCGTCAGTCCACTTTTACTTCAGTGCACTTGTTGGATATAATACCGGAGAAAAGTATGTTAAAACTCCTGCCAATGCTATTTTATCAGCTGAAAATATAACACATGGACTACTTTATGAAATCCTGCTGCCGGGGCCTGAGCTTTTCAAAGCAGAAATAAAAAGGCAACTGGAATAATTTGAAGAATTTAAGGTAATGTATGTAAAACATGCTCTAAACGAGTTTCTGTAGATTACCATTTTTCAGCCAGGACGGCGGAATATATGGTGCACAGGTATTTGCATAGTCAATAGGATCTGCAGCATGTGTGTGTGTATATATTAACTGTAACCAGCAGTAAAACATTTGAACATTTAAATGTAAAACAAATATTGCACGTGGAGAGAGTTTGTATTATAAAGACAAAAATAAGAAGTATTACCTTAGCCCCACAGAAAACACAAGTGGGCTGTATCATTATGTTTACCAGTCTTCAAAGCGTAAAAGTAGAATGGAATCAGCTTATTACCAGTTTCTACAAGGGTGATCATCCCACACAGCTACTCAGTCTTCACAGTTTTATAGCAATTTGCGTATATTAAGTATCAAATTAACATTTTCTCCTAACACATTAACACGTTGAGCGCCACGTTGCAAAGTCATTTTTACATATTGATGAGATGAAACTTGTGACACACACACACACACACACACACACACACTCACACACACATTTCAGGAAACTGGGTCAGTGCATGTGAAGAAAAAAAAAACACACACTGAACAAATAACAACTGGATTAGTATAAATAGGAGTTAGATAATTTATGTAATAATAAAACATGTTGAGAGAGCCTACGTCATATTGTTGACGGTGAAAAATGTTTAAGTATAATGTGTTGATTTCAGTATTTGCGAAGATAACTTTTTTTAAATTATTTAATTATTATTTAATGGTGGACCCATTACTCACAAAATGTTGTGAGGTGATGACTCACAACTAGTGTACTTCATGACAAATAAGCAACAAATTAGCAGCCAATTACAGCAAAGCATCTAATTTGGGGGCTAATACAAACATGTAAAGTGGTCAATTTTCTTAACAGTTTGTAGGACAGTATATTAGTGTATTAAAAGCTAACTATCACCTTTACAGATGTGACAAATACACCAAGGCTGAAGATTATTATGTGCATTAATTAATAGTCTGTACAAATGAGTGATTTATATCATAAAATCCCAGTCAAATCAAATTAATGTAATCAAATAAGACATTGAATTGTTTCCTGCAACAATATGTACAGTCTTGCTGTGGATCATCCCGCCGGCCCTCTGCACCAGTATCACAGTGCAATGTGAATGAATCATCAATCATGTGAATAATGGATAGATTATTTTGGTGTTTTAATCCAAAGTCAATTTCAATATGACCGAGACAGAGAAACTGCCGCTGCTTAATTACATCGCAACTGATGGAATAAATAGCACAGAGAAGCTGAATTGTTGCCCTAAATGTTCCCCCCCCGTGTCAGGAAGGTCACGAATGAAAAGATAACGTCACTCCATCTTTGGGTAACAAACGCTTAAACAGATGACCTTTGCGTTTGGTCGACTAAAGGCCAAGAAAGTGTGAGCATCCGCAACCTTGAATGACATATTTCGCAGGTCACAGATAACAGCTGATAACGAGTGATCGGCCATCGTGGCTGTCAGTACAAGTGCACTATCTTCCCGACAGAGAGACACATATTAATCTTTCTCTCTTTTTTTTTCTTTTTTGGTGTATCTTGATATCACGATACCAGAACACAGTCGAATACCACCGGTGTCTGTTAAAAGTATCTGGTTCCCTGGAGTGGTTTCTCGCTCAGGTCAGACGCACTGTTGCTCTCTCGTCATCTTCTTTTCTTTTCTTTTTTTTCTCCAGGAAACATCACTGACACTCTCTTATCTGCACACATCACATCCTCATGTGGGCTATAACGTGTCTTCCAGATGTCATGATTACAGCAGCTTCAGCATGTTCACCTGCTGTTTGTTTTTAGTCGATGTATCGCAACAACGGACGGAAAGGGAAGTTTTAATTGATATATTGCCCTGGTTTTATTTCCCTTGTGAGGTGATGGCATATTGATAAAAGGAAAAATCATTCATACTTTGTCACCGTGACAACAAAGGTCAAGGTCTGTGATGGAGAAATGGTGATTTTTTTTTTTTTTTTTTTTGGTAATCAAAAGGTTACCCAGATGACATTAAACTGAGCTGACATCTCTGATTGGCAATATGAGACTCATGACCTTTTGTGATGTACACAGCCTGAACTGTACTCTGACGTCTTAATATCACAATGACTGCTTTTAATATGTTTGCGGGGTTTTTTTTAAGCGTAAAGATCTTCCAACTGTTCAATGCACGTTGCACACACTCGACAGTGACTGCAGCAGCAGTTAGAAAACAGGGCTCACGTAAACACACGCCATCACATAAACAATATATACTGAACAGAATCCTGAGTCTTAAAGGTCAAATGAAGAATAAACTGTGTTTGTTTAATTCACATTCTATTACAGAGTCAGATTAAATTTGACCAATTGTTTTTAATTATTATTATTTATTTGATTCTTTTGATATCTTTTACTCATACAACTTGACAGAAACACAGTAAAGAGCAGTTAGGCTTTTAATTCCTTTGAAGGAAGTGGCTTTGACTTATTGTCAATCTTTTTTATTTTGTTCAATCCCAGCTTCTTGTGTATCTCAGATCCACTGTCTGATGAGCAAATAACACATTCATCTTTGTAAGTTAGTGAAAAAAATGTTTATGTTTTTTGGGTGAAGTGGCCCTTTAATTAAAAGATTTACAGTGCAGCTCCTTTGACATAAATGTGCGGATCCACGCACAGTGGCGGCACACCAAGCTAATCTCTTATTCATTTGAATTGATTCCGACACACAACACTGTGCACACTGAGCCTTTCCATCTGTTTGTAAATAGTTATCAATTTCCACTTATGAAAATGTTAAAATCCTCATTTTAATGCCTGCAAAAAAAAAAGTCACAAAAGTGCTATTTTCCAGTAGAATGGCTAATTTGATGCTCATCATGTGCCCTTCTGAACCTAAGAGCTGTTTAAAGAACATCAGTGCAAAGAGGGATTAAATATTCCCGTATTTTGCTAATCATTTATGGAATGCATAATTATCTCAGCCGCTTGTTGAGTGGATTAGGAATCATTGATTTTCTCTGTCTCTCAGTGTATATATAGTGTCTACCTAACCCTTTCAAACTCCCCATTGGAAATATCCCGGTTAATACATATGTATATAGTTGGCAGAGCTGCACTCTGGTTCATATTTCATGCGACGTGAACGACTAATCCATGAAATGTGTGGGTGGGATGATTAACACAGACACCAGCACTGGAAATATGTTTGCTTTGAAACTCTGAATGTGATACCAACATGCAACTATGAATAATTGGCAGAGAAAGGGAGCTTGTGTAGATTTAGAACTCAGAAACGCAGTTTATGACTAATGGTGTTAAGTGAAAATAAAGTGCACTTTTGTTCCTGGGATAATTAGTTTTTTAATGTTGCGAGGGTGAATGTTTGGAGGCTCTCCTGGGCTCTGCTGCTGCTCTTGGAGGGAGCCCTCTAGCTCTCCCGTGGGGTCGCAGTGCTTGTTACATGCAGTCCAGAGGAGAAGCAGCAAAGCACACACAGTTGTGTGCACCGACACTAACCTGCGTCAGCGCTCACACAGATTTGTTTCGGCTAAAGCCAGAGGTAGGGCTAAACAAATCAGTGCCGTCTTCCAGCTGTATCAGAGATTTTCATACACCTTCCTACTTGTTAAACGTGACTATTCAAGTCAATTTTCTTTAAGCAGCTTATGATAATTAGGATAACATTTTTATTATTTTTTGTTAATAATTTGAGAAGTTCCCTTTTATTAATAATAGTAGACAAAAAGTACAGAAAACTAAATCATTCAAGATGCATTCATGAAAATTAGTGCACTGGCTAAAATGGAGCTAAATATAACAAAATAACATAAACACACACACACACACACACACACACACACACACACACACACACACACACACACACACACACACACACACACACACACACACACACACACACACACACACACATTTTACATTTACATTTCTATTCACATATAGTGCTAACTTATTCCTATAAAAAATATATATAAACAAATTAATATAGTAGTTTTTCTGTATTAGTATTAAAATCTGTTAAACACACTAAAGAAACAAAATCCTCATTAAAAACACTTTGCCTGATCATGTTTTTAAGTTTGTTCTCTGCCTTGTATTTTTACCCCCATAGTTTTCATCTAATTCACTAATAGTCATAATTACTCATAAATATCTCCTAATGACTTTCAACCTGTGGCACTATTTTTAACTGTGAAGTACAGTTTGTTTCACTAAAACAATGTTTGGTCTGTTGCTGGATCATTATATATATTAAAAAAAAAACACGTCTGAACTCAAATGTATTCACATAATCTAACTCTATGAAAGGGCTTTGAGGGAGCGGGAAATGCAGCTCCAAGGAGGAGGCGGATGAGGGAGAGTAGGGTTTTAGCGAAAAGGAGAGGACAAAATAGGTGGCGGTGGGGAGAGAGGGACAGAGTAATTACTTCATGCAAAGGCCACAAACAGAGCTCCTGCTGTCACTGAAAAATCAAATCTGTCAGCAATTAGAAGGAGGCCAAGAAGCACTTGTCAGTGGACAATGGAGCAAGAGGAGAGCGGGTTAGCAATTATTAGAGCTGATAGAGTACCTTTATTTATCTAAACAGCAGGTTAGTTGCCCAATCTCCTCCTTTGTCACTTGTTGCTGATGTGAAAGGGGCACCACTTAATCCAAATAGTGTTCCTTGTGGCAACCAATGGGTATTATACCCAGGCCAAGATCTGGAGAGGGCTGCTTTTCAGTGTAGTGGCAGAATAATCCAGGGGTTGATCTCATGGTCTTGCAATGCTTCCTCTGCTCAAAGTGCTGATCAGCATCCCTTACCTTTGAAGCTATTTATTAGAAGTTGGGGGGGGGGGGGCTGGGGTGGGAGCGCTCCAGTCTAAACCACGTAGTCACTATCAAAGACTTCTACTCCTTCAAGGGGCCAAAGCCCAGAAAGAACCGGGCAAAGGGATTTGAGATGTGTGGGGCTTATTTTCTTTTTTTTTGCGACAACTGGCAAACACAGCCCACAGTATCTGAGTGGTTCTCACAGAGATATATCAGCATCATGTAATGTTTAAAGCGTAGAAGTCTGTGCTTTGTTTAGTTGATAATAGACTTGGAGAAATGTTATTAAATGGTGGCGCAGGAGGGATTATTTTGGAAGCAAAGGGCTCTTATTAGTGGCTGCTTAGAATGTAAATTTCTCAATTAGAGTGAGATTGATGTTTACCGCTTGATAATTTGAGAGAAGAAAACTCGCAGGCTCTCACCTGAGGATCTGACACCGTCGGAGAATGTGTTAAGCCAATTTATTAACAAAATATAATGATGCAAATAATACCCAAAGATTGCTTTATTCTTAGCTACCACAACATGTTTAACAGCACAGACAGTATTTCAGATTAATGAAGCTCCTGCTCTCATGTACTTTGTGTTTGTATTTGTTTGTTATACAAGTGTAAAAGATCATTTTATGTTCATCGGATACAATAAAGTGAGGAATAAAGTTTCTTGTGCTAAAGTTTACCAGGTGTAGTTCGATGTGTTCTCTTTGTTAGCTGCACTTATGACAAAATGATGATGATTAAAAGGTAAAACGTGTAAGTGTACAGAAGAAGAAGAAAAAAACCCTCTGAATTAACAAGTTTACGGTGCCTTAAAAAAAATCGCACAGAAGAACGCGTGTGGATAATGAACCAAACTGAGAATTCAACAAATTTGCTGATGTTTTGGAATTTGTCCCATTTGTGACGAGCGCGTCCGTTTCCTCCACGTTTTCCCTGACTTGAATTGTGCGAGTCAAATGTGCAGTATCTTAAAATGTGCGTGCTTGATAAGTCTTGTGCTGACACAGGCTCATTCCCTCAGACATCCGTAATTGGATGAAGAAATTAACGCCATTCCTACTTTCGACTGCTCTGCACTGTCGTCCAATTAAAAAAAAAAATCCAATTGAAATTGTTGCGTTAATAATTTTTTTTTCAACTAAATTTAAGAATAAGAAGATTTGACAAAGTTTATTTGAAGAATCATTTCGGGGGGTTATACATTACTTTTTGGATAAGAGTCTGAAGTGTCTTTCTAATACCGAGTATAAATATTTTTCATTTGCTTAGATAGATCATTTGAAATTGCCCCGAAGTGTCTTTCCCAGTGTGTCTGGGCTGAATTACAGTCGAGTTATTACTTCACGTTGGTGATAGTTGCCTCTCAGTAGCACATGCACACATCATCTCCTCACATGGACTCAGTGAGTGAACAGCCCTTCTTCTTATTTATTATCCCGCGACTCGTAAAGAGGAGGAAAATTTGTGGCGATGCAGCCCAATCTTCAACAAGGTATGCAGCGTAAAGCTGTAAAGAGGTGTCATAAAAATATAAAATCCAATAAAGAAGCCAATATATTCCCTGCATTTATTCACTTAATAAAGATATACATGATTTTCTGTACAGTGACAGGTTTCATGTGGTTTTTACAAAGCACAACAAACAAGCAAGATTCATAAAGTGCGGACGCCGAAAGCTGCTTCGACGTCGAGGGTATTTTCTTGTTCCTCGCACGTTCAAGCATATGCTGCTCAGATACATCACTGACGGGAGACAGAGTTTGCGAGCTGCTCCTTTGAACTTGTTGTTAGGTATGAACTTTGACTCGCACAAAGCTTCTCCCCCCACTCTGATATGTACGTTGGTGTTCAGTTAGTAACGCACAGAGGGGAAAATAAATCTGATACTCGCTCCATGCAGTATGAGTATGAAGAAAAATTTGTCTGATTGGAGACCTTGTCAGGAGAGGGGGGGGGGGGGACTGGTGGTCGTGAAGAACATTGTTTCTTTTCTCCAAAATGCTTTCACAGCTTAAACAAATTTAATAAGACTTCTTGTGATTGACAGGAGAGCGCTCTCCCACAATGTCTTCTTTTTGCTCTCACATTCCTCGTCAGCAGCTGTGCACAGTTTTTGAATGAAATGAAGGCTGAAAAGCTGCGCACCCGCACACACACACACACACATGAACACACACACTATCGACTTGACTTGGAACAAGTGGGACTTTTGTACAAGTCTCTGTCGGCCCTGAATGTGCTACTCATGACAACATTGCTGCAGTGTTATTTTTGCATCATTGAGAGTTTTGTAAATTCACTCGGTGTACAGTCATATTTCTGCAGTTGTCATTCGAGGGATTTTGAGTCAAAACTGCTGCAAATATTTAAATCAATCAGTGGCAGAATCATTTAAACTTGTTTGAGTGTTGCCGGTCTGACAGTCGCGTTAGGAAATGGTGCATTTCATGTGTCCTGTGGCTGCAGTATGTTTGCAAGAACTAACGCCGAATTAAAATAAGTACAGTGCTGTTCACACACCGTGCCCGTACAATTTGCTTCACAATCACAAAAGCACTCAGCGATAAGCACCCGCAGATAAAACCCAGATTACCACTTTGATTTTGTGGTCAGTGGAGATTATCTGCTAACTTTCCCCCCAGTTCTCCAGCGCTGTGTCTGAGCTCTCGTTTGTGTTTGTCAGGTTTCCCGGCCGTTAGTGAGTCAGAGGCACAGTGGAGGTCTGTGCAGGTGGCACGGCTGCACAGCCCGGCGGGGGTTTTCTACTCTCTCCCCCCCCTTCTCCACAGGTGCTTATTAGCACATATGAGCTGCCACA
Organism: Microchirus variegatus; assembly: GCF_963457635.1. NCBI lineage: Eukaryota > Metazoa > Chordata > Actinopteri > Pleuronectiformes > Soleidae > Microchirus > Microchirus variegatus. The sequence continues at coordinate 13,338,548 of NC_139812.1, forward strand.
TGTTCCCAGCACAGCCACCGCCTGAGGGGGCAAAATCAGTCTTCGCCCGTAATCTTCACAGCCTGACCAGGCCCTCACTCCCAATAACAGGGGCACATGGCATAGCGTTTATGAAGCACAGCAGAGGCATTACCCCCGTGTTTTCTCTCCATTTCATTCTCTCCTGCCTGAACTGCCGGATAACCTTTGTGTGCATCTCCCCTTTATTTCCATATTCTCGACTTTAAGGTCACGATGAAACAAGATACGCAAGAACGTAGCGCACGCATGTAAGAGATATTTGCTCTCAACGGTAAAAGAGTGTCGTAATTCAGTTGCCGACTCCTCGTTGCAAACGCTCTTTTAACAGATATCAAACAGCTTAGGAGCTGCGGTAAGAAATGTTTTGCACCTGGTTGTCGTGACAGAAACCCATTGTCATCTTAACAGCCCCCCACTCTGTGAGACATGTGAATGGTTCCGCTGTGTGTGTGTGAGAGGGCAGAAAGGGGGAGCACGGCTGGATGGGAGCTGTCTGTGTTTGAAGTGGGCATATGGTCGTCGCATTTGCATTTAATGTCCTTCAGATTACTTGTTTTAACTCGTGCTAAACACCTCACTCGGTTGGGGCTAATTTGATGAGGTCATGGTATGACCCCGTGACCCCCTCTTTCCATGTTCTCTAAGTGAAACCAGCTGAGTCACAGAGCTGAGGAGAGGCTCGGAGGGGAGTGGAGAAGGGTTTCTGCGATGTGGCTGGATTGGCCTGACAATTGCTGAGACTCACTTAGCCATCAATCTGGAGTCTCGGCCCGACACGTTTGCTGGTGTGAATCCTCAGAAGCGAGCAGCTCTGCAGCTTCTCTCTCTCAGGCAAAGCGCAGAGTCAAAACACACCGCAACGACCCTGCGAGAATGACAAATACCACGGCTTCTTATCGCTCTATTTTCCACTTTGAAGATGTTTGCAGGAGAGGATTGTGCCAGCATTCACCCGCATGTGTGTGTGTGTGTGTGTGTTCTTTTGTGTGCATTGGTTGCTTTTTCTTCCATAAACAGTCCTCGTGGAGACCAAACTCTGGTTCTGATGAGAAAGAATTTCTTCAGAACTGTGGTTAAGTTAAGGTTAGGGGTGTAATAAACCTTAGGTGTACATAAATGTAGTGTTCTGAGAAGAATAGCTGCAAACCTGTGTGTGTGTGTGTGAGAGAGAGACCTGCAAGATCCCCTTATAAAGACATTTATTTTCCTTTGCGTGACTCTACTTTCTCGTGTTTCCAAACTCTTAACAGGGGCTTTAACCACTTTTCCAAAACAAGCAATGTCAAAAGTATTTTTTTTTTAGAAATAGAGAAGGGATCGTAATGTGTTTAGTGTCGACTAAATTTTAAACTCGATATTTTCTGTGTAATGTATTCTAATTTGGTAATAATATTACCATGTCAAAAACAATGCAGCATGGGTATGCATATGCAAATACACACATACACACACACTCAACATGAAAGGCTGTTCATAGGAATAGTAAAAGCCCTCTTGTGGAATGTTAGGGCAGCCCATTGAAGTACGGATCCATCGCGGCAACCGCGACTCTCTTCTATTGCTGCAGACTCAAGTGCTGTCCAGACTCCAGAGAATAGTCCCGTATGGTCTGAGAGGCTACATTTTCCTAACCTCCAAGGCCACCGCCGCGAAGGCGCCTCAAGAGAGCCTCTTTCGTGTCAAAGGGGGAAAGCCATTCAACTTGAGAACGGCCCCCGGCTTTTGATCAGTTCACAAGTTACAGTTTTGCTGAGGCCCTTTTTTCATGCAAATGGCAAATCTTCAAACACTGTGCGGAAATACATCTCTTTTCGGATGTACCTTAATAGGTAGTGCTTTTAACATGGGAACTTTCACAGCCAAGGACTTGCTTGAAAGCCTCCTCAGCGTAGTGAAAAGCACGCTCAGTGCCCAGGTGTAGATGGCCCCCTTTAAGGGCTTCTTTCTCCCCCGAGTTCCTTCCAGCCGACGGCTTTGTATGCTCACTGGAGACCACATTGACTCCCAATTAAGGGATTAGGATAAAAATTATCAGAACCATTTTCAAAACACATAGCATTTACTGGCTTTCCCACAGCACTTCGGATCACTGCGCTTGTTTTGGCACACTTTAACCTCATTGTTGTGGAGGGAACAGCTGTTTCTGAGCACAAAGTCTTATTGAAATTGTTTCTCTAATATGTGCCGCATCCAGGATAAACTGTTTTCATTCCATTTTGACAAAAAAAAAAAAAAAATTTTAGAAGCTTGTGTGCGTGTATATATTATATCTGCTTAAAAATCATCAACTTTATATAAGATCTCCGCAGTGTGGGGTGGTGTAACTGTGTGTATGTGCGAGAACGGTACGATTTGGAGAAATCGCTTCTGCGTCAGTTCATATTGAGAGGTGTCGGAATGTCAGATTTTTATTTGGGATGTCGCCGTGTTGCTCCGTGTGTTTCTTGGCAGTCTAAAACTGCCCATTATGCTACTATTAAAGTTCATGTTGCTGGAATATTGGGGAAGGGGGAGTGAACCAAACTCTTTTCAAGGTCATGTTCCATTGGAAAGAGCCAACAATGCCAGTGCTAATCCCTCCCCCCACCACTGTGCTCTGACCCCGTCCCGTGGCTTGTAGGACTCTGTGGTGGGAGAGGACAAGAGGCCTAGCTTGTTCCTATACACAGCCCAGCATCAGGCAGCCCAGAGCTCCTGGATTATCTGCCAATTAGCACCAATTGTGCCAGACAGCATTAATGTAATGTTCCATATTTTTTAATACCGTTTAATTTTTTGCTCCTCTTCTCTCCCCTCCTTCTCTTTGACCTAATCAAGATTGTCAGCGCCCTCTTTTGCCTTTCTCATTTAAAATAAAAGAGTTGGGGTTTAATTTGGCATTAAGGAGCGTACAATATGCCTTGCCAGCAGAGCGTTTGTTGGAAGGAGACTGTTAGCAGGGAAAAAAAAGGGAGGAGGGGGGGAGAGAAAGAAGGGAGAAAATCATTTTATGTGAGATACTGTGAAGGACTTGTTTGAACAGGCCGCGAACCTCGGTGTCCTGCTATATTAGCGGGTAATGCGGCTTTTGGCCGGAATAACGTGTTGCCTCACTATTGTGCCCCCTATGGTGGAAGGGTTTGGTGGGTTTGGATTAGGAGACTCCATTACATTACCCTAATAACTGGATAAAGCCGCCTCATCCAGTGCAACTGATCCTCAAGTATTAGCGCTCATGGCTCGTTACAGCATTTCAGCAGCTGATCTGCAGACAGCTGATTTCTCATTATAACAGAGTGATAGAAGCACACGGCTGCAGCAGACGAACATGATGGGCAACTTTTATCTGAAAGCGAATGTTTTATTTATAAAGGGAATTCCGAATGACTATTACCATCATTTTTTCCTGACTGATTTAGCTCAGTGTGGCTATAAACAAAGTCAGCACTGCTCCTCCCACCCCCGCCCCAAATCCAAGAGGCTAAATGATAATGTTTAGTTTGCTATGAGGGAATTTCCACACAGGTAGATTTTTTTTACGAGCGTGAAAAAATGTTTCATACTTTGCACATAATTGACTCTGCACTGCCTATAAAAGTAGCTCATCATTATAAAGCGCGGCTGTTTCTCACCGTTTAATTATAACGTATGTCGCAGGTGTTAGGACATGTCAGAGACTCCCAGCATAGTTTTATTGTGATCTTTTCTCTTTCTTTCTCAGAATTGCCTCATTTACCTCGTATAAGTGGTGGGAGTTGTTTTCTCACACATGCACACACGCACACACACGCACACACACGCACACACACACACACACACTGCAAGAGTGAGAAATAAAGACCAGAGGAAACAGGGAGGAACATCTGAAAAAGGTGAGGGAGGGAAAGTGCAGGAGTAGACGGTAGGCCAAGTGGTAAAAGTAATGAAGATTTTTTTTTTTTTTTGATTATTAATATGCAAAATTTTTGTCATTTTAGATCAAAGTGAATTGACGGAGAATGACCTTCATTACAACGTTTGAACGTATAAAAAAGGCCCGAGCATGAGAATGTGGCGGAGGAGCGAAGAGATTGCTTATAAAGCCCAGCTTCTTTGATGTTAACTGTCCAGACCAATTAGGCCCGAGGACATATGTGAATCCTGACGCTTTCACGCATGGATTCAGGTTGACTCTCTGTGCTGCAACCCCGCACCAACATATCATAGAAATTTAGTTGAAATTAAATCACAATTTTTTTTTTACGAGGATTTTTAACATTAAATTGTTCAAATTTGTAGAATTAGCAGTCTAGCAGGATTAAAAATGACGAAAAGTATAGTTTTTTTCCCCTAAAATTGAATTAAAAAAACAAGAATTCCTGTGCCATTTTGATTAATCTTCATTTATCTTATAAGTACAAGCCTAATGCTTCAAATGTGTGTGTTAAATTTCCCTTCATGCACTCACACTATGTCCGGAGGTGTAGTTGCTGTATAGGAGGAACCTCGGTGAGGCCAGAGGCCACTGGTCATTAGCGATCCAGCTTCCCTTCATAGTGTTAATATGGGGTCAGGCTGTGGACTAGAAATCCACAACCACAGCTGGCACATTCACCATCTCCACGGTTGCTGTTTTCACTAGTGGAGTGAAAACAATCCGGCTGCTGTTCCCCCCGGTCCACGGGGCTGACCTTGCCCTTGGGCCACACCACCGTACACCGATCCAGCTGTTGTCACACTGCAGCCAGGGAAAAAGCCCTGCTGCTTCGGCCGCCCCTCTTGCTGGGACCTTTTTCTTTGCTATGGGCCCTTCCTGCAGGTGTGCTAAGGTCCAAGCTCCCCCTGTTTGATTACAGCACAGGCCAAACATCAGGGCTCGCCTCCACCCCGGTCCTGCGGGTTTGATTCAGGGCCTCCAAATGCCTTTTAGATCCCTAATCCTAAACACTTAAGCCCTTCCTGATGGGTTCAGCTCCAGGTCCCAGCGATTTAACCAATCCAAAATGTGAGAGCACTGAGGGGTCGAATTCAACAGGGTTGCCTTTTGGCCTTTTTTCTTTAAATTCAGCGTATTAACCCGTCTCCAGTGAGTGAGGATCTATACGTGCAGTTGTAAAAACATAGGTTTAATTCAATTTTGATGAATTTCATACTTCACACATTGCATTTAATGGCTCTTGTGTCCTCACATCTATCAGAATTGTCCAAATAATTGCCACTTAGTCAACATTGTACGGACATTATATGGAGATAAACTGTCTGTTGTACAAAGGTTTCTGAGTCCCCGATGGAAGTGACTAAATAAGATTACATAAATATGTGCAATAGAAATGGATTATGTACAAAATATCCAAAAGTGTACAATATAAATGGACGATTCCCAATAAAAACAGATCATGTGCATTAAGAACAGACTTTGAACAATAATAAACAATGTGCTGTTCTCAGTGGCATTTTATTTTACTGCCATTGTTACATATTTTATGTCTATGTGTGGTTGTACTTAATATATATTTACTGTTTTATGTGTGTACAGTACTTTCACCTGCCAAAAAGGACTATAGATGGAAACTAGCCAATGGCAACAATCTGGCACATTTACATGACAATGTACTGTTACTTTTTCTTCTAATAAAGTAAACAAATAAATACATAAATAAATTAAATTATATTCTCAAGATGCTTCTTTTTTTTTTTCTTTTTTTTTTTAAACAAAACACTACAATTGTTTTTACTGAGGTTATTCGTTCGCCTAATCTTTTCCATTTAGCCTGTGCTTTTTGAGTAAACAGGGCCGTGCAGGACTCCACCTGTTTCAGAGCGCCTGAGAAATGGACTTTTCCTGAAAAGTCTGTGACCTCTGACCCTCGCGAAACAGGAAGGCGCTGCCAGCAGGCAAATGCCCTCCTGTGTGGCCAACTGCCATTTAACCCCGTAATTGTTACAAGGCAGCTCCTGCCCATCCAAAAAAACTTGGTTTCCGGAAATCGCTCTTAAACAATCAAATAAACGCACATGCGGGGGAATTCGCCGTGCCCTAGGCACTGAGATGGTGAGGAGGTGATTACAGAGTCGCTGGTTGGATCTGACACCTTTGAAAACATAGAAAACCAGGAAGAAATACATCTGTGCTAATTATGCAAGATTTAAAAAAATATATATATTTTAAAGGCACATTTAGCAACATTTATTTGTGAAGTTACATGCTGCAGATGAATAATCTTCACCTCTCCCTTCCCCTCCGAGTATGTTGAAGAACTCTGTTAGCACCGAAAGATGTTTAGATATTGTAAAACTCTGTAGAGCTCCTAATATAAAAATAAAAGCCTCATTCTCTTGTAATGAATTCATACAAATGTAAATAATCCCAATTTCTAAATTTCACACATTGGACATTTAAAATGCAACATACATTATAAACTTTTACAAAAATACAAACAAGTCCCATATTTTTTTTATCATTTAGAGTTTACAAACTCATACAGTAATATAGTTTGTAATTGAAATAGGTGGAGAAATAATTTTCTTCCTTTAGCCAGTATTTCAGCAGTTAAGATTGTTCCATTTTTTGTGCAGTGTTGATACACAGCTGGCCTCAGGCTGTGTTGTAGATATAGTATCCTCTTTACCTTTATCGTGCGGCGCTCTGGCCCATCAGGCTTTCTGTGTGGTTGGCTGCACTTGGTTATTTTTTCCATCCCTGCACATTTGCTTTTTGCTCGGCACTCACCTCCAGACTCGGGCTTAGAGTGTTTCCACAGCAGCCTTCCTGATAGCAGTGCGCGCGGTGATTGCTTCCTAGGATCAGAGTGGCATGCACCGCGAGCAGGCGGCTCAGCATACCACACATGCTGCAAGATCAAAGGTCATTCTTGGAAGCCTGGGATTATAGGGGAGGTAAAATTATATTTTCTATCCTCTTTTTTGCGCTTTGTTTTTGATCACCTTATCTGACCCACCTCTACCTGCTCTCCCACGCCACCTCTTTCTGCTACATCCCTTACACTCAGGTGTTAGTGTTCTAAAGGGCCAACGGGGCACAGGGGGAGTGAGGGCTGTTAACGTAGAAGAACAACACCACAGATTGGACGCAACCTTGAATAGCGTGTGTTTAAAAAAAAAAAAAAAAAAGGGCTCTTAAGAGACTCCAAGGTCAGTGGATGTGGGAACTGCCGCTGTCTCCTGGGTCTGACGGAAATAGTGACCAAATCAAAGAGTGCTCATGAGTGATACGTCCACTGAGGTCACGTCTATTTATGAGCGTGAGGGGGGGAGGGGGGGGGGTATCACATATACAGCAGGTCTATAATGGAGGGGACAGTAATGATGCTTGATGCGTGTCATCAGCAGGTGTGAATGACTTGTCATCCTGGAAGTTATTATCAAAGTGACTACAGTTTAAACAACTGATTTAAAGCTGCGTGTGTTGAATCTGCAGTGTGTGTGTGTGTGTGTGTGTGTGTGTGTGTGTGTGTAATTTGAACTATTGACAGACTCCTTTTATTGCCGGCGAGAGCAAACAGGACAGGAGACGCTCTCCACTAACTTTTAACAACAGAGAGGCTTTCGCCTCATTTGCATGTTGCAGAGTGTGAAATTAGCACACAAGGCACCGCGTTGTATTAATGTTGAAATTGTTCAAATTTGTAAACAAATAAAGCAAATACACAGTGAGGGTGTGTCATTGACTTAGTCTTGTAATTTCAAGGCTATTGTAATAAATGTCATGGTGTTTCCCCACCATTGTAAGTTCAGCCGACATCAAACACTTGCATGAAAAGTGTGTATTGTAATTATTACTTCACAAAAACATTACCCTGTGTCATATTATGTCTCTGGGGTATATTTGTTTTGTAAGTATTTTTTAAATGTGTCTGCTGCCCTGCATGTATTCATTCATCTAACAGAATTAACTGTGATGTTTAGCAAATGCTGCATCATTTTAATGTTGAGACGCAGGTTGTTGGACTCTTTTTATTATTATTATTATTGTGTAAAACAAAGAAAAGTAATGAGGCAAAGAAGTTGTGAAAAATGTTTTTTTTTTTTTTTCTGGCAGTGGTTAGCATTTATGTTTGAAATGAATTCTGCATAATATGGAAATGAGGAGACATGGTAATTATTAAAGTTGAATGAAAGTTGTACAAGTTTGCTTTTAAAGTACGAAAAGAATTCTTCTAAATTCAACGCACCAGTACTTTTTCTGTATATTAATGTGGTAAAGATTGATATTTTTTTCATATATTTTAATGTGTACACACATATAAATGAGAGGAACATATATAAAAAAGAGTGTGTCAATGTGGTTTTATCTGTAAAGACAACATTATGAAGGATTTTGCTTCCATCCCACTAAAAAAAATAAACAACCATATGTACTATTTTCTAGTTATTCTCATAAACTCACATAGTTTTCTTTAAAAAAACATGTGGATGTACTGCAGTGAGAGTCTCTGCAGTTGATCTAATATTCCGGATGAAAGAGGCGAGGTGGATGAATAGTGGATGACGAGACCCTGTGGAGAGGGAGACACTGCCCTCCATGTGATTCAAAAATGCTCTGACAGAGTGGGAGAGGAGCATTAAGTGGTGTGTTATTTACACATCATAAGCCAGTCTATTATATTGACATCCAGACGACCCAGTCCACCACTGTTCTGTGCGTGCGGCGGGCCTCGCTCTCTGTTTGCTCTCAACACCAGCATGCTGATTGGGTGATTTTCTGATATGGCATTCCAACGCTCGGGACGATGTGCAAGACCTTTTTTTTTTTTTTTCTTTTTGGTCTGAAATCGTCCGAAAAAGCATTCATTACCCGCCGAGAAATGAGACAAAAGGTCAAGGAAAGTGGTGTGACAGGGTGGAGCCACGTGAAGTGGAGGTGGGCTTTACAATCCAATTGGGGATTAAGTTATCTCTTATATCTCTTACTTACAATAAATCCACACGTCTCCATCAGAAATGTCTTGTTTAAACTGTGGAGGAGCATGAAGCAAATGTTTGACTTTATTTAAAATTCATTGTTCAGTATTACACTGCTGGCTGGGGTGAGCCCTGAGATTGCAGAGGTGAGCAGACAGGCTGTATATTTTTTATTCTGATCCAGAAATTGCAAAATTGCCATCCAGTTGTTGTCCTCCACGCCGTTCTGCCATTTACCAATAGCATCAAAATATTTGACATCCTATAATGGGATCGCATCCAGAGTAATTCCTATAACTACTGTTGACATAGGTGCCCCAAGTAAAATAAATCTATTTTGGCCATTGATGTGCATGAACTCTCTGTGAACCATTAAAGCATTAATGCAGATAAAGCAGAATACATTTACCGTTACCCTGATCATAATACGACCAGCACAAAGTTATTACTGAAGGCTCTGCTGTGAGGACTCTTCAATTTCAATAACATCTCAGTAAAAGTGAGGCAACGTGAAACAACAATCTGTCCAGGAATAAACCGGACAATTCAAACTATATTCTTTGAGAAGATGAGGTTTCAGCAAGCCAGCAAAGACAAATTACACTTTGGGTTTAGTCTTCATTGATTTACCGATCATGTTGTTTATATTTTTTTTCCAAACATCTCTTTCTCTGACACACACACAGTCTCTCTCTCTCTCTCTCTCTCTCTCTCACACACACACAGAATTAGAATACAGTAGTCCCCAGAAACAGGAGCTAAATGCAATTACAGAAGGTCAGTTTTTACCCTAAATAATTTGTTTAAACACTCCAGGACAGCAGGCACGAATAAACCATACGTGTTATGAATATTATTCTGATTTTGACCAATCACACGCTCTTTATCAAAATATTCATGGTATCAGTTTATCATCACAGGGAATCCAGCTGTGATTTAAAAGTGAAATAGATTCAACAGAGAAAATGAAGATTTCTCTCTGCATCTGCTGCTTTTTCTTCTTTCTATTTTTTTTTTTTTTTACACCAATGCATTATTGTTTAAATTGTTAGTATAAAGCCTCTCGGAGATCCTGAGCTGCAGTTTGGTCACCACAGAAAAAAAAAAGTATAAACTCAGAACATAATAACATGAAACATAATTTATTATTTTTGGTCTTTTTAACCAGAACTTCTTCATAATTCTTGGTTTAGATCCACATGTTTCCCAGTGTTTTATAGCCATTACAGTGAAAATTAGACCTCAGATATTTGGAGGCGAGGTACGAGGGGAAAATGGCACATTTTAATGATTATTTCCCTGCTCCTCAGCTCAGCGAACACAAGTCAGGTCATGAGCCGAGCATGAGAGAGGGAGAGAGAGACTGTCGCTGTGACTCCACCGTGTCACATCGACACTTCTGTGCTTGTTTTCACTCCATGTGTTTCGGGACTTTAAGTGTGGGAGCTGACTCAAACTGAACAAATGACTACATTTTATAATTTATAATAATAGATAATTAAGTTTTACATTTAAGTGTAATTTAGTTTTATATTTTTTTTTCCACCAACAGGAAAACAAACTACGCCGTTCCTGTGCTTTAAAGTGATGAATTGAAATGCAAAAGCAATTAAATGAACAAAATATTCATGATGGTGAACTTCTGTACTGTACAAGTGTACTCTCTGCTGTTATTTAAATACACTATTTTAATACCTCTAACATGCCTTTCAAAATAAAAGGTGTCTGCAGTTGCAACATGAATTGCTCAGTGAAAATAGAGCTGTGAATTAATGATCATTCTTGCACATTCTTACAAAAATACATAATTCCACAATGTAGGAACACCAGTGGAGGACCCCACGTGTGACAAACACTTATTTATTTTACACCAGCGTATAATTTAAATCAGTTTATGAATTATCTGTACAGGAAAAACACAATAATAATATATATAAAAAAAAAAACCAGCAAATGAGAGGCTGATAGGGATCTGTAGTCAACTTGGCTGTCACTTTCCTCTCCTCACCTCTCTCTCTCTCTCTCTCTCTCTCTCTCTCTCTCTCTCTCTCTCTCTCTCTCTCTCTCTCTCTCTCTCTCTCTCTCTCTCTTTCTCAGGAGTGGCAGAACCCACCACAGCTGTGAGCACACTGTCCCACTGGGAGAGCTGCTCTGTGGTTATCATACTCCATCTAGTGGCTGCAGTGGGTTAGAGGACAGAGCAGAGGAGGAGAAGGAAGAGGACAAGGAGGAGGAGGAGGAGGAGGAGGAGGACAACTGGACGCCACATAACATCTATCTATCTATCTATCTATCTATCTATCTATCTATCTATCTATCTATCTATCTATCTATCTATCTATCTATCTATCTATGCAGAAACGTGGTTGTCTCTCTTTGATTGCAGTATATATTACATAAATATCGTGCTATAAGCTCTAACCGTCCTGTGGGTTTGTATTAAGTTCACTTTAGGAGGGAAACGGCGCTGAGGCTGAAGCGAACGCGGTTCATGTTACAGAGATATGACGAGCCATAAGTATGTGCAAAAGCAGTGCCCTCTAGATCCCCTCTTTTCACGAGCCCATTATCCAATTGAAAGCTGATCTTCAGCAAACTCCCATTGTGTGCCTCTCTCGGAGAATAAATGCGCCAAAATTGATCTTGAGTCTCTGAAGTGGGCCCGTCGAGCTGCAGTTTACAGATGGGACCATTTAATTCTCTTCTGGTGGCAATTTACAAACATGCAAAACTGAGAGCTCCTCCACCACAACCTGTGAGCCAAATGCAGGAGTTCCACCTGTCTCCTAACCTCGCCAGAGCACAATTTTCTTACACACACAGAGAGAGAGAGAGAGAGAGAGAAGAAATATCGTCGTGACATTGTCAAACAATGTGTGTTAGCAATTCAACTCTGTGCTGTGGGATTGTCATGCAGAAAGAGCAGCCAGTTGGAGGATGTGCTAATGCATTGTGACTCCTGCTGTCAGCAGTTCAGCTCTACACGCTCTTCCTGTAATTTTCAGCCATCTCCACAGGACTGATACGGCTTCAAAAGCCTGCTCACTATCACTCATACTGAAGCTGCAGGGGCTATTAAGTGTTTGCTCTGGTTTTAATGTTTTACATTTCACAAGGGCAGGGGGAAGAAAAAAAGAAGAAGAAAAAATAGATGCTTTCAGAACATCCGTGTGGCCCAGCTGAATTAAAGATGTTACTGTTGAAAGCGTTGTGCCACACTTAAGGTCTCCTTCTAAGTTTAAGCCTCCAGTCTCCAGATTTAAAGACTATAATAACAGGTAATGTTAAGAATTAGACAATGGCAGCCACAGGTTTTATTTTAGAAATCAAGCAGCACTGAACTTTCTTTTTACTTTTCCTATTTTTAAAAATCATCATCAGTGTTTTATAGGTTCATGTATTGCTCTGTTTACTTGCTTGGTAAATGATGGAAATGTCAAACGTCAACAAAACAAATAATAAAGCAGATGTAAACAAAGAATGAATGTATCATCATAACATTTATATATTGCATTGTTAAACTCATTAAAATATACGCAGCTTTATCTGAAAATGACCTGAAGCATCTCCAACACAAAACTGAAGAATGACATTGAATAAAAGCACAATTTAAAAAATTAAATCAATGTTTTAAAAGTATTTAGCTCAAGTAATAATGAAAATGTCCCTTCTACAACTTGTATATAACTCCATTGTTCATTATAGTGTACCACAAGGAGCTGTTTTAGGGCCTTTAGTACTTTTTATCCACCAATAGTATTTTGGTTAACTGATTAAACCAAAGTAATATGATCACGTACAGATACTACAGACAAATAGTTTGTTTCTAAGATATATATATATATATATATATATTTTATATTTAAATATTAGAGAATGTCAGTAGATGAGGTTTAATTTTTGAATCCAAGCATTATCCCAGTTTGATGACCTAAAGATGTAAATTAAAAATGTACAAATAATATTATCAGGCAATAATACTGTTAATATGCTTTCCATAGATGTTTAGCAGGGTTTGTAATTGTTATAATAAGTTATACTTTATTGATAAATACATTATTTGCCACACGCTTTGAATTCTGACAGCACTTGAAACAATGTTCAGTGTTAAACTAAATGATTTGGAACAAACCAACAGAATCACCAGGAGTAAGTTCTGGTAGGTAAACCCGCTGTCTCCAACCCTATTATATGGTTTATAATTATAGAGCCCTCAGCTGTTTAAACCTATTTCCTGAGCATCCTTTTAATCAGCCCATAACCACCATTTCATTTGTTCATCCAGTGGGTGCTGCAGTCCCTGCAGCCAAAGCTCTCTATTCATTAGATTGTTTTAATGTGCCTGAAAGCAGTTGTGCAAATAAACAAGCAGTTACAGTGAAAGGGAGAGGAATCCCTCAGTTTGTAAACGAACCCGGGGAGGAAACGACAGTTCCAACTTGTGTCTTTTATCTTATTAATTCCGCACGTCGTCATCTCGCAGGTCCCCTGTAAAAAAAAAAAAAAAAAAAAAGGACTCACAAATTGCATCTAATAGGCTTCAAATCAAGCAGTAATTAAAACTGCATTAACCGTTAATGAATCAGAAAAATTGAGACCCCAATTTATTGGAGCAGTGTTTACACAGGGGCTGGTTTCAATAATACATGACGCAACTGGCTGTGTGGGATGAGCCCATCTTCCTAATGCGAACCGCCTGTGTGTGTGTGTGAGAGTGTGTGTGTGTGTGTGTGTGTGTGTGTGTGTGTGTGTGTGTGTGTGTGTGTGTGTATGTGTGTGTGTGTGTGTGTGTGTGTGTGTGTGTGTATGTGTGTGTGTGTGTGTGTGTGTGTGTGTGTGTGTGTGTGTGTGTGTGTGTGTGTGTGTGTGTGTGTGTGAGAGAGAGTGTAGGCTGAGCGTGCATCAGTGTGAGGCGTGTTTGGGCCCTCGTCGTCATTACAGGCCTCGTTAGAGGTTAACTTTAGCAACATTCGGGGCATCTTTAGCGCCGCGGAAAGAGCTGGAGCCGCACGGTGCCAATCAGGACCACAGGTGTTCATAATTGTCTGTCTAATTGCTTCATTACCGGCGAGGAGGCCTGAGCCTCGTCTGCACTCTCAACCACATCTGGATTTTTTGGGAAGCCCTCTCCAGCTCAAATGAGAAGGCTCTCCTGAGTTTTAACATGTATCTGCTTGTTGCTGTGATTTCCCAGGAGCACGCCATTTATTTGTGCGCCGATTCCGACTCAGACCATCTTTAATGGAAATTCCCATGGTGAGGGTGTGTGTGTGTGTGTGTGGAGCGCTTATGGCAATTTGTTGACAAGGAGAACTCCTTTTGTTTTGTCATGAATGAATGGGAGGAGATGCTTAAAAAAGATAAATAAATAAATAATGGCGAATTACGTCAATGTAGTCTTGTGCTCCGGCTCAGACAGGGAGGGTTTTTTTTTTACTTCATTTTGGAGTGTTTTTGTATGTTATCACAGTCAATTTTATGGTTTGGAGGCTCTTGAGATCTCTCCCAACAGACCTGCTGTCCTAATGAATCAAGTCTCTCCAATGAGGGAAAGACCTGAGGGGTAAAAAAAACCCCCAAAACGTGAATCTTTATTACTGCAGCTTCCAAACTCAACAGAGATTCCTCACGGCTCTTGTTAAGTGTGATCACACACTGAAATTACAACATCGCACATCAAAAACCCAACACGGAAAAACTTCTAAATCTTTCAAATCACTTTGTGTCATTGTGATTAGTCAACTTCTAATGGACTGAATGCTTCTCCCCATAAGGAAATGGGCGATAGATAAAGCTGAGGTCACTGGTGTTAATGAGACATTTAACATGTCATTTGCAGGAAGTGCTGTAAGATTTCCCCTCCTTGCCTGATAAGCTCCAGGACGCTCGTGTCGAGGGGACTGAGACTCGACCTCAAATCTCCAGCCACCTCTGCCCACCCACACAGGCTGTTATGTATCCATGCTCACGTCAAGCCCGGGCCTGTGTGCGCGCCAATTAACTCTCAGCCATATGGATTTCAACTGTGGCAGATGTTTGTCCAACCAATCGCTCAATTTGGCTCTCGGGGGACTTGATTTCACCTTTTGGGAGTTTTGGGAGATCTCTGTCAGATTTTGATTATCAGTCTTCATCAGGTTGATAGGTGTTTTCCCACAGGGGAAATTATGGCCCAGCATGGCTGTTATTAATACATGAAAGTGATCTCAGGCAGCGACCAGCCGTCACACATGGGAGTCTCCATCGTTGTGTTCACCTCTTAAAACTTAAACTAAAGGAGCGCCGTGCGTTATGATTCCTGTCCGGCGACTAAAGTTCTCGCCTTAAATGTACACGTTTTAATTCAATTATGTAAATATCCGAGAGACAGTTTCTTTATCTGCCTGCTGTCAGGTGTCGATGGGCATGTCCTGACTTGATTCTCCCTGACAACAGAGCCACATTCGGCTGTGTCGTCAGGAGGAAGTCCTCACGGGGGATCACTGCTTGTTTCCTGCAGTGTCAACGCTCTAAACACAACATGCTAGTCTCGATTTGTGTCATGGCGCAGATATTTACACCTCTTTCTGATTGCTTGGTGATTACACACAGCTGTTATTGTATAATTACACACATGACATAATGGCTCACAATGACCACCTCGTGCACAATAGTGTCGCTCGGCTTCCTGTGGCGCTCGTAAATTCTCCAGTAAGTATAACATATTTGATTTAGTTGGCCATCCATCTCCACACCAACCACAAAACTGGAGGCAACATTTTTCCCCCCGCCGCGTGGCCAAATTCGACTCGACGGTGCGTATTTCAAATACAAGTGGTGAAATATTTCATGTTCTTTGCAGCTTATGTGCAATAGGCTTGGCAGCAACACAATGGCTGTGGGAAGTGATTTATTTTCTTAAAGTAATTAAATGCCTACTTGATCTTTTTTTTTTTTCCTGGGAAATTGTGAGAATGTGGCAAAAAAAAAGAGAAAAGAATTAAAAGAGCACTCCATGACTAAACCTATCCCTAGGATTGGTGGAAACATCACAAGTGAAAGAGAAGCCAAACATCTTAATCTACACGGCTTCATTTGGAAGTTTGTGGAGAAACAATGAAACATGCCTCCTATTTCTGTTTGCGACCGATTATTAATTTCAATTGATGTAACTCCACTTTACTCCTACAGTTTAATTAATGATGCTTGTTATCAGCTGTGTTTAAGAGGTAATGGACAATGCTGAATTCTGAGTGTTTACAGCGCTAGAGAAAAATCCTGCTTTACCCCTTTGTAATGGACTGCCAGTAAACAAGAGATTAACAGTGTTTGTCACTCTTCCTGCAGCTGTGTTATAATGCAAAGCGGGGGGGGGGGGGGGGGGGGCGGCATTAACACATAACTTTGAGACGGTGACTTGAAACAGCTACCATGGTCAGAAGAACTGGCATGCCCCTTCATCAACTAATCCATACCATAATTCCTGATCTAATTAGAGGAAGGCTCAGTGTTAGGCCTGCCATGAAAGAATAACGTGCAGGCAGGCGTGTGTGCCCAGAAAAAGACAGTGGAAAAGAAAAGAGAGAGAAAGGTGGTCGAAGAAACAAGAGGCCAGAGGAAGAAACAGTGGCAAAGTGAAACTTTCAAGGTAAACATGACATGAATTGTTCACTCATAAAATGACTGAAAATAAAGTTTAGGAAACAGAAAGAACAAGAAACATTTAAAATATATATATATATATATATATATATATATATATATATTATGTGGTTACAACAAACTCTGAACAACAGAGGAGAGGAGAGTAAGGCCTGGGTCATACGCTCCACTTTCTGTGTTCATGGACAGCAGCTTCGCATTTCTGCATGCATGTGCATGACTGTGGTTGCGTTCACACTGAAAGTAGGGTCTGCGTAAGTGTGCCGTTCTAAGCATGTGTACTCAATCTCATATTTCACTGCAGCAGTTTGCCCTAATTTGTATTTCCTTGTGTTCTTTGGGCGCTGAGATGTACAGTACTTAACACGTTTATTAGACTGAATCCATTTATTGTGTTTGGGAATGCAAATAAATAACTATAATTTGAACTTAATCAAGAAATAATAATGTGCTTTACTATTTTTCCTGGTTTTTTTTGTAAAAAAATCAATGGATAACCATAATAATTATTGTGCTTGCCGAAAGGCAGCACACTAATATCCTTCTTAAAGCGGACCTAGACCGGAAGTTCCAATTAACACTGTTTTTCAGTGTGTGTCTGCGTCATTACCTCGTTTACGAAGCCCTGAAGTTTCGAAACAAACAGTTCAGCCATTGCTGAGAACTCTGTGTTTTATCGTGGTTCTCCTGAACAGCAGATCCTACTGGTCCGGTCACCAGTCCGGGTACATCCGGTTGCGTACATTGAACCGCAGAAGAAGAATAACTTCCGTTGTGGAGGTGTTTCACGAGCGACAGTGTCTTCTGACTCTGGGTCAAAGCCATTAAAGGGACTGTGGTGGAGAGTCGTGAAGAAGCTATTTTTAAATAGTGTTAAAACAATGTTTTGATAATGAGTAGCAGTGCATCCACCGTTCCAGAGGGGGGAGCTGCGCTTCTGAGAGCTGGTGTGCTGATTATGTCACTCCCGGGTACTGGCCAATCACAAGACAGTTGGGAAGGCTCTACGCTGGCTGGTCAATCACAACACAGTCTGTCTTCTGGGGGTGAGAGTTCAGTCTGAAACACTGCGGCTGAGGAGAGCGTCAGTAAGGAGAGATTTCTATCGGCTCGTTTACAGCAACTAGGAGGTTTTTGACCATAAAATCAAGTTAATGTATGTAAGTAGACCTCCATAACTAACATATATGTGCAACAGGACCACTCTATGTGAGCTTTAAGTTTTCTTATTTCTGTCAGCCAGATTTATGGTCAGCTCCTGCTCCTAGACCTTTTGAGATATCTCCACCAGTCCAACTCTGGAACGTTCGGCCAGAACCAGTGTGGAAATTGAAGATAGTGTTACTGACCCTTGTCGTTCTTCCACCATATTGGATTGAAACTAAACACAGGTCACACATTTTGTCCCATCTCCACGAAACTTGACCTACATGATCCTTGGACCAAGCCTCACAAAAGTTACCAAAAGGATTTTTGATTTTCAGAAGCATTTGCCCGTCACAGCCAGACGAAATCGACAGCATAGCCGCCAAACAGGAAATTAGCCCATATATCAGGAACACTTTCACGTATCGAAACAAAACTTTGTACATAAACTCGGGACTCCAATATGAGGAAGCACAAGATCTGAAAAATGTAGTATTGATGAAATTCTCAGCTGCAGCATCAACACACCCTATTAATGCCTCATTTCTGACTTTGTTTCAAAGCATTATGGAGATTATGTAGACTTTAACTCACGAGGCAGTCACTCACAACACAAAGACAGTTGACGCAGGAACATTTCCTCTTCATCTGGACCAGATCCGACCTCGCTCGGCTTCAAAGCATCAGTTTGAGTCTGGACACATGCTGCAGGAGCTGAAAACACTGATGCAACACCAGAAAATGGTCGACACCTTCTAATACAGGGCAGGTGGGGGGTGGCTGTGAAGTCGTCACGTGTCTGTCGAGTGAGACTCACATTTCTACATTTAAATACCTATAAGTGCAGAAAGTGTGGAGACGAGCTACATCCCTCTGTAATAACAAGCGCAGTAGAGCCCAGTGCAGTGCGTTAGCCGAGGATTACGCTGTTAAATTAGCCGGAGGCTGTGCGTTTACCATTAGCCTGAATAACTGCACTATTGCAGACTATAGCTACACATTGCACAGCGGCAGTAACGTGGTCTGTAGTCTGAATTACATTCAGGGGGATGTCGGTAAACTCCCCAGTGATGTATCTCTGTGGTTGCAGAAATGAAATACGCTGATCCACAACTAAGATAGATGTGCTTACCAAGGTCAAAAAGGCTCCCCAGCGTGATTACCGCCTCCCAAACACAAAGGGCATTGTTATTGGACAAGTATAATGCCACACATTACCAGAGCAACACAGCTGTTTCTATGAGCGAACACGAGCTCGGGAAGACATAGGGCGGGCATCAATTTAGCCTACTTATCTAAAGTCTCTAATTACTTGGTTTATTTGATAAACAGAACAAGGAGAATACTTAAATGATTCTGCAAGATCCAAAGGGGATTAATTTCTCACTCCTTGGAAGAGAAAAAACAAATCACTGGTAGAATCCCTTATTTCACTCTTTAATCATGCATTAATTAGGAGCAAAAAGGGCAGCAGTTACACTTGGCATTTGGTGGAGATTGCAAAAGGAAAAAAAGAAAGGAAAAAAAGGGCCAGCATTGTTCTCAGCAGAGGAGGAGACGAGTACATCAGGCTAAGACAGAGGCAACACATAAGCACAGAGAATGGCAGGAAGTGTGAGGTAGAAGAGAGAGGATCTGAGCTTCTCAAGACCTTAACTCACACAATGTGCACTTTTTCTTTTCACACTTTTTCTTTTTACAACATAGATGATACATACGCCCACACTGATGTTACAAGTCATCTTGCCATCCAATCTACACTCTTAGAAATAAGTGTACCAAAATGGTCCTTCTCCAAGGGCTGAGTTTCTACCTGGAACCATTTGCTTCTGAGAACCCTTTCCTGTAGAAAGGGTTTTCAAGGGTTCTTGGTAACACTGATGGTTCCAGTCAGAACCATTTTGATCCAGAGAACCCTTTAAAAGCCCTTTCCTGAATAAAGGGTTTTAAAAGGGTTCTTGGTGGAACTCTCCAAAAGGGTACTTTCTCCACCTTTATGAAAAGGTTCTAGCTGGAGCCAAAAAGGGTTCCTGTGTTTGAGTATGGAGAAATTTTTCACATCCTTACCCTAACCCTTTAACACCTAAGCCTCAAAATGTCCGTCTGAACTATTTATTTCCTTATTTGAACAATAAAAGGGCCAGAAAATGTCCCGGGACACACCGGGACACACATCCTGGTCATGGGCAGACTCTTGTGAAGCACTCGGCATATTTACGAACGTCGTCAAATAACGATTTTCAAACTATAACTTAACAGTCCATTGCATATACATCTAACTAACTCATTTTTTTTACAGGCGTATTTGCGAATATATTCCGTTTGCATATAGTCGTTTGCACCGGTAGCCGTCATATTGTTCCAGAAAATCGCCGCTGGCTGAGTGTGCAAGGCATCATGGGATACTCCCTTGCCCGCAAGCCTGGTCCAGAGCTGACTTGGTGGCGAGGGGCATTTTTAGGGGAGGATAGGCACTTCCCCTTGCTCCCTAAAGTATTGGGACAGGGTGTAGGGGTAGGGTACCTCCAGGGCAAGGGTTTGAATTGGGACAGGCCCAAAGTCAGCATCTTATATAGCCAAATCCCATTATTCATTTTTACCTCTACCCCTTGTACTGTAACTGAGTATCAAGGAGTAGTGGTTAAAATCCTTTTCTGATGAAATGGGACTTCCCTTCAACATAATTATATGTCATCAGTATATGGTCTCCAATTACTTTTATGTGAGCAGATGTGACTTGTTTTTGCTGAATCAAGGTGTTGAAGTGTGGCCGGTCGTGTAATACTAATTTATTAAACACTAAATTATGAGCATTTCCAGTAAATAAAAGATACCAGAAGATGTATTTATTTAAATATTTAGCCCATATGAACAAAGCAATTTTTTTTGGCTTATGTTACGCATTTTGTCCAACTAGATTATCCTCAACAATGATTTAAATGTCATGCGCACAGCTGTCCTGTTAATAATATACTGTCCTCCAGGACACCCATGTGGCAAGAAGTCAGTGAATATAACTAAACATTAGTGAACATATTGAACAATTCCAAAAAGAAATGAAAAAATAAAAACTCTAGACACGAAACAAATGCTGAATGAACAAAAAAGATTAATCTGGGCCATAATAATGACTTGGACAGATAACCTAAACAAATCTACAGGCCAGTACTAAAATAAAACTCAAAACAGTCAAATTACCAGCTCACTACAAACAGTTTTCCCCCTGAAAAATCTCCTTTTAAGGACCAGTTAACTCTTCTACTTCACTCAACAAGAATCAGGACGCTCTACATCTCAACTTGAACACACACAATGAAGGAGTCGGGCCAATCTGAAGGGGCAAAGAGGTGAAATGGGACGCAGCCTTCAGAGCTGACCCCCTACACCTCGAACATGCCTGAGCCATAGTAGACACAGTGAAAACATGGCTGCCAGCCAGGGAACCAGGAAAAACTGATTTCAACCACTTAACTTCACTAAAGTACAGTCTATTTAAAGATTATGCTTTGACAGGATTTTCTGGCAGACGCAGTGGAAACAAGTTTCCCTGCAACAAAGTCCACAGAGAGAAAAGCACCAATTTTACTGTACATCATGGTTCACAAACGATGTTGCCGACTAATTTACCTGACACGTGCTGAATCATGGACACACGTATGGAGCAGTTATGAAACAGCAATATTTGAATGTATTATATTATTATTAGTTCATTAAAATTCATTCATTTAAATTTGCAGAAGAAAATGCTAATAGGTGTTTGCTGCTTTGCTGAATTGCTGATATTTGAGATTTGGACTGGGTTTTTACACGATGAATCGATTATTAATCGTCAACCAAATTTATCGGCAACTATTTTGATAATCAATTAATCAGATTGAGTATATATATATATTTATATTAATTAAAACAGGTTTCTCTGATTTTTCAGCTTCTTAAATGTGAATATGTTCTGGTTTCTTTGCTCCACGTAACAAAGAAATCATTAAAACGAAATCATTTCAAAACAAGACATTTGAGAACATCATCATTTCCAACATTGAGAAACACTGATGAATATTTTATGGACCAAACAAGTACTCGAATAATTAACATCAATTATGAAAAATAATCGTTAGTTGCAGCCCTGGCATTTACTGATAGAACCTTGAGCTTATGCTTCATAATACCGGACAAGTAATCAACTGATTCATTTGTTGTGTATTTGTTGTATTTCTATTATTATTATTATTATGATTGGTTAAAATATAATGGTTCGTTACGTTTTTGATTTCAAGTGGTTTGTCAGACTCTAATCCCAACAAAGATGGTTAAAGGTGCATTATGTAATAAATCTAAAGCAACTGGCCATAAAATCCTCCTAATATGTCACAGAGACTCAGGAATAATGTTCATATAACAAACTGAACTCACCAACAACAACAGTACAGCCAAAATATCTGCATTAAAAAAAATATTTTGCAGACTGCAAATCATGTTTATGTTTTGAAATCATGTTTTGGCATGTGGCGCCACCTACCGCCATCTACCAATCATTGCAGTCAGTAGAGTCTCAGCTGCCGAGCAACCACGGGTTGCCAGTTACGTCAGAAAACGAAACCTAAAAGACCTTGGTATTTTGAATTTGAATGTAGTAACTGTTTTTGGCCACATTCTTACATATGGCACCTTTAACAGTAGAATTTAACTTATCATATCTTACTGGTATTTTATAATGTTCAAGTAGTAGAAGAATGAATTAGAAGAATAGTGTATATATGATCTATTAAGACATATATAGGACTGACTTGTTCATGCCACAGAGATTTGATCTAAAGCAGCATCTACATTTCGAGAAAGAACTGATGATTATTACTCATGTGTGTGACAACAGTTACTTTGCACATGCACCATATTCCTACAGTGAAATATTTAATGTTAATTACACGACATGACATGATGGCACCTGAAGCAAACACCTTTCATGTCTTTGCTTTACAGTTTTTTTTGCTTGCCTCCTTGCCCCCCATTTTATCCAAAGAAAGTGAATAAAAAGGCCCGTACGCAGAATGTATTTTGAAACCATTATGCTCTCAGTCTGTTTTCGTATTTCGCGAGCTTGAATAAAGAGGTAGCTTCTCAAGCAATCTCGGCCTTGTTTGTTTAAGGTAATTACTACTTGCCCTACCATCCTGCCGGCCCAGATGATGCATGAAAATTACCATTCCCCTACTTCAATCAAAGCGGGAAAAAAGAAAAAGGGAGAACGGAGGGAGGAGGGGGGGAACAGAGGCGAGCAGATGGGAGGGGGAGGTGGTGAGAGACGAACTCTGTGAGACACACACGGCTCCCTCCCTGCATGACAAGAAAGGGCACTGTCTCTGATTAATTAGCTGGAGTTGGTAATCAGTTTAATAAGACTGAAGTTGATGGTGAGAGGTCCCCTTTGGCAGAGCCACGCTAAGCTTAGCACTCCGTTCAGGGCCCTCGCTTTCTTCCACCAAGTAAACACGCAGTGTCTATTTACATAAACAGTTGTTTCATTTTTGTGGAGGCTATTTTCCCCTCCACGCCGCCTCAAAGCCTGACACCATTGCTTAAGTCACTCGCCGACAATGGCGGTGGGATTTGCTCGCAAATTCATGAATTTTTCAACATATGAGAACTAATTAAATCGAGGCCTTTTTTTGAAATGAATACAGTGCGTGGTACTCACTGGCCCCCACGCACACAAAGAGGGGATAATTCGCCGATTGAATTTTGGCTTGATAGCATTCCGCCTTTTTACTAAGGCGGGTCATACAGATGGTCCGAGGTCCTTTTCATTCCCTTCTCTCTTAATGGCAAATCTCACTGTGGCACTTATCAGTGTATCAGAGAACAAGACGGCAGCGATGGGACACAAAGACACGTGACACAGGAATTTGGTACCTGTCTGACACTGCTGAGGAGGGCAGAGTAGATGACGATTTAAAGATAAACTTCTATAAATGGTGATGCGATACGTTCAGTATTTTAAACATCTCATTTCCCACATACCATTCTACACTAATAACATGCTAATATTCATAACTATTTAATACTCGTGTAAAATCTGATGACAGAGGCATGTAACCTCCTCCGATTGTCACTCTAAACCAGTTTATTAGGATAGTAACGGGGTTTGAACTCTTATTTAGGCATCAAGGTCATAAAAGTGTTTAAAAAACATGCGTCACATCCTATTTCTACGTCTACAATATTTAAAAACCATCTCTAACTCAACAGAGTTGTTTTTTGAAATATGGAAAGCCAATTCCCAACACTTAAATCAAATTATATGTACATGGAGAAGTACACATTTGGAGTCCTGTCCATCTTTGCGTTATTTCCTGTCCATACTTATGCCAGCAGATTTTCACAAGCATGAAGTAGATAAAATCCAAACACTGTTTTGTTTATTTTCAAAGCAGGTTACTTTTTATTAAATGTTTTATAAATTTTCCACAAATAATGGAAGGACTCAAATGTATCTTCAAAGTTCTGTGGTTTATTTCAACGTAGGCCTACATGGCCAGTGTTTGTTTGTTTTTTGCATGTTTTCCTTTGTTAACAGGTAAAAACAGCAGTTTTCTTCTTCTTGAATTTTATAAATGAAACAAACTGTGCATGTGATAACAGTGACAGTTGTGTTCTTACTGATATGTATGGACAACATCTTAAGAAACAATATAGAGCACGCAATTTAAAGAGCTTTAGGTTTTATTTCCAGTCAAACAAAGCCAGACTGATCCATTTGTGGTCTTAGGATATATACAGTATAGCAATGTGCAAAAGTCTTATTTCTTAGTCACTTTATCACTTAAACATAGCCAGAAAATATGGGAGTCACGTGGAGTAAAAGTAAAAGTTGCTAGAAATACAAATAACAAAGTAAAGTTAAGTTAAGTTAAACTTAAGCACAACAAAGTATTTGCATTTTGTTACAACACTGAGTACCATATATTGCTCATACTCTGCAGACTCTGTCACTTCAACCATCTCCTTTAGTTCTGAATTTCATATATGTACTGTATGTGTTATGACCTCATGGTTGTGCTTTCCCTTTCCTTGTGTGGGTCTGCGTGTGAGTGTGTGACGCCTGCAACAGGTGTACATGCCTTTGGTGTGATGTGATGTGGTTGTCGAGGTGGATCCTGGGAGCTGATTGGTTCAGTATAAGAGTCCTGATCTTCATACATAAAACTGTTTGTTTAATGTATTGCTGGTGCTTTATTGGAGATGTCACTATATTCTTTTTTCTCTTAGAACCTCCATCACAGCTTAGGCTTCCAGAAACATTTGATGTCAAAGAACTGTGATGCCTGGATTTGAGTCCTGTGCAGCAGTGACTTTCTACACCTGCTTGAGTCTGCCACAGTTCAACATGACAGTCATTATTATTAAACAAGTCTCTCCCTCCATTTTAAGTTTTCTCCCTTGACAAAATCTCTATTTAACTATAACTTTACTTTCTGCATTGTTCTCTTACACTTCAATCTAATCAGTCATGACTCGCACCAGCCTGGCAGTGAAAGAAAACAAGCTGTTGCTGTCGAGGCCGAAACACTTTCTATCTAAAGTAAACTCTGAGGACCCGGTCTGAGATAAGAGACTGCCACATCGTCCCCGTGGCGTTAATGATCGCCCGCTGTTACAACACAAACACAGTGAAGTAGCAGATAGAGCACAGACATAATTTAGGCAGCACTAAGTGGTCCATTGTCATTCAAATGATAAATTATGCTTGGCAGAGGTTTTAGAGTCACTTTTACAAAGCGTTGCTATTGTTTGTGTTGAGACAAGGTTTTAAGGAGTTGGAATGGAGGGAATTAGTTGAGAGTGCTCGGAGTTCCTTGGGGTTTGGGCACAAATTAGTTCCCTGCTCACTGGGCCTGCTGACACACTGTTAGACAAGAATCCTACAAGGCAGCATTAACATTAACATTAGCATTAACAAGAAGAAATACAATCCTTAATGTTTATTGTTTATAGATGCATATGTTTAAAGGCAGTGTTGTAATGTAACAAAGTTCAAATACTTCATTACTGTACTGGAACACAAAATGAATATATCTGTACTTTACTTTGTTATATTTCTGGCAACTTTTACTTTTACTCCACTAGATTTCCTCTAACTATCTTTGTTACTCGTTACTACCAAATAAAATCAGAAGAAGAAGAGTTGGTAACAGTCTGTATTTATATAGAGCTTTTCTAGTCTTAACATTCACACATCTTTCATGCACATTCAACATGGGGTTAAGTGTCTTACACAAGGGTACCTATAGATTAGCATGGCCTGGAATTGAGCCCACAACCTTCCAGTTGAAAGACAACTCACCCTACCACTGAGCTACCATGGCTCAATCCTAACTCCTCACTTTTTACATACTGCTTACACATCGACAAGTATTTTCAGTGACAGACCCGTTAGCCAAGTTTACAGCAAGGTCAATAAAACAATCAATAAAACAAAGTAAAATCATTATTATTGTGTAGTATATTGTTCATCCATCCATCTTCTACCGCTTTATCCAATGGTGTCTTATTCTTCTTCCCAAAGGATCACACACAATTTGTGAGGCCCTAAACGTACGTCAAAATGGACCAAAATTGGTGCGCTAATCAGGACACATTTTCTAAAATGAGGGGAATACGTAAAAGTGGTGCAAAGTGGCTCAGTAGCACTCCCGAAGCGTGAAACCTGATAGGATAAAGATGAAACTAAGTTGCACCAAACTTGGTAGAACCATGTCACAGCCCCAGAACAAAAAAGTCTATTGGGACCAGGGCCTCAACACAACAGGAAGTCAGCCATTTTTTGAATTTCGTAAATGAACAAACTCGTTTGAGCACGATAATCGTTCCAAAAAAGGGTGTAAATTTGTACTAGACACATCAAATATGAAAAGTTATCAAAAGGTCTTGCAGATTGAAAAGGGCGTGGCCACAGCAACCATTGGAATTTGGGTGAATTTCGACCATTCGCCACAAAACAGAAAGTACCCTGTAACTTCGCCATTCATTGACCGACCGGCTTAAAACTTCCTATGTGACACATGAGACCGAACCTGAACACGTCTACGAACATTAACCTGAAAGTCAGTCATTTTGAATTTAGCCGGCGTTTTGCCACGAAACAGGAAGTGCCCTGTAACTTTGCTGTGCACTCACTGATCTGCACAAAACTTCACACGAGATGAGAGAAACATCAGCACATTTAAACTGAGAATAGCGCCACCTGCTGGCAGCGAGGGCATGCACAGAGTTGATATTGATGTCAACATGTAGCTGGAATTGTCTAAAAGACTCGAGGTGCAATTAAATTACAATCAGAGGGACATAATTGTAGGTTAATTTACCACAAAAAGTCAATGAATCTGCCTGTCGTGCAGTTGCAGTTCATCACCAGTACGACTTTATCACTGACGAGCCAGGAGAAGCTTGTCCCCTCTTGTAATCAAGTCAGTGTTTGTAATTACCTGCTCTACAGTAGGTGAGTGTTCTTCATGGGAACTCGCTAATAAATTACCACACAAGCTGCTGGACCTTCTGAGGTCTTTCCTGGTACAAATCAAGGTAATGTTAATTACACCATTACATTCATTTGCTCTGCAGTGTAAATCCACACCAGCTGCTTCACGTCATGCTGTGTCCATTCATAAGACACAAAGGGCTTTCAGGTCAGAGTAAGTTTTACTGTAAATGTGCGTTTATACACTGTGGTGAAATGTAAAGTTTAAATTCCACTTTTAGTGTTAAATACAAACTATATATATCAATATGCCCATGAGTTAACTTGTGCACGACTTAACCTGGTTTTTCCCCCCAGGTTCTGGCATGGCACTGCTCAAGATGTCATTACCTCTGTTGGGACTGTTAAATGGTTCCATAAAGAAAAATGAAATATTCATTAACTTGGTTAATAATTCATTCAGATAAAATGCAGCATGTGGTTGGCAGAGTGAAGATGAATGCATAATGAGTGCGTGCTCAGCATATTTGTGCACGGGAATGTTTTTTTTATTTTTTTATTTCACGATAGCAAAGAAAGAAAATTAATTGAAAGTTCGTTTTCATTTTTTTTTTCGTTCTTTAAGTTATGCTAAATGATAAAATAGATGCTTTCCAAGCACTTTCTGACTATGAAACAATTAGGAGGGTGTATATGTAACCCACATAAAGTGTGGTTTTTAATTATGGAGGGAGTGCATTTATCAAATAGTAAATGTTAGCTTGACCCAATTCCCACAATTTGAGGAAACTATGCAAAGCACTTTGTATTTTGCTCCGTGAAACCTTCACCGCAACTTACTATGTGACAAGGGCCTGCAGAATGAGGCAGTATACTCATAATTTCATACGAAGTTTTGTCATTATTGAAAATATCCTGTTGCTGCTCCAGATGTCACATCAAAAGCCTCTCCGAGCTCTGCCATGGAGGGACGGCAGTGTGTGCTCATGCTGCTTCGGTTAACACTTGAGTGGTAAAGTGTTCCCACACAGCACAGTGTAAACACCGCTCATCCAAACACTGTCAAACTAATTTCCTCACACCATGGAGGTTCATTTTGGCTTTCAGATGAATCAATTCTTTCTCTAATTATCAATTGCGACACCCATAATCACCCGAAGACTGTTGCGCTGAGTAAATGGCGCGTCTTTTGTGTTATAATTCTGTGCATCTTGACAAACACGACCCATTAAACAACCCTGTGGCCTTTTTCAAGAGCGGTGATTATACTAATTAAAACTGCAAAACATCTGAGAGGGCTGCAGACGTGACAGAATTAAACAGGTCATTAAATCAGCCAGGGAATATGTCAACATCCACACAGTGTATGTGTGTGTGTGAGTGTGTGTGTTGTGTCCTTCCTGATGTATATTACTTTGCAGGAGGGGGGGGGGGTCAATAATATTCATGTACACAGTATATTGGTGCTCATAATTTACACAACATTTT
Source organism: Microchirus variegatus (assembly GCF_963457635.1). Taxonomy (NCBI): domain Eukaryota; kingdom Metazoa; phylum Chordata; class Actinopteri; order Pleuronectiformes; family Soleidae; genus Microchirus; species Microchirus variegatus. The sequence goes on from NC_139812.1 coordinate 13,367,196, forward strand.
GGGGGTTTTTACTGAATGATTTTGAATAGCTAACTGCGATTATTTTTGACAGGAATTGCGATATGATTTGAAAAACTTAATTAAAATGATAACAGTGTGACATTTGTGCAGATATGTGTTCTCTTCAGTCCGTAGAATAAGATGTGCATGGATCAAGTGTGTATGGCCTCCTGTGTTGCGATTTCGATAACATTTCGATTAATTGCTTAGCCTTAATCACGTTAAGACATTTTCAATATGGTCAGAGGCGCAGTTTGTGAACAGGCAAGACAGGCGACTGTTTGGGGCCCCGAGCTGATAGGGGGCCCCTGACAATCGGAGCCTGAGGGCTGTTTTTACTGAAATGTGCAGTGAGCAGCCGTCTCCCTGTCCCCCTAAAAAAACAATGGGCGATTTGCAATGACATCTCAGTAGGAAGCCTCTCTAAAGGGGCCCCACCTCACGTTAACCTGTGTGAAGTTATCCTTCTGCAAGTTGGAAAATTAAGAGGATTATTTACAGTGTAATGCATTTGTTTTTACTGAATTTATGTTTTTTTCAGCTATTTACGGTATTTTATTGTTCTATATATTTATATTGTTTTATAATGTTTTTTTTACTAAGTTTATATAGTTTTTTAAAAGCTATTTACAGTATTTCATTGTTCTTTACATTTATATTTTTACTTTTTAATTACAAGGTTTTCCATGTTATTTCATTCATTTCGGGAAAAAAATTATATTTAGAACTCATACATTTTTCATTTTCGGTGTCAGATTGTAACATAATGGTGACGAACACTGGTTGGAAGGGCCTCCTGGGAATTTTTGCTTAGGGCCCCTACAGACTCTAGAATCGCCTCTGAATATGGTCAATATTGATAATAATTGCATTAGAATATCAGATATTGACAGGTGTCGAAACACTCCTGCCGACCTAACCCATATGTTTTGGTCATGCTCAGCCCTAGTATCCTATTGGTCTGTAATCTTTAAAACATTGTCAGAAGCTCTTAATATCGACCTACAACCCAACGCAGTAATGGACATGTTTGGTACTACTGACAGAAGATATTCTACAATAAGGAAAAGATATAAAAACACCGTTGCTTTTACAACACTGCTTGCACGCAGAAGAATGTTATTACATTGGAAATCTAAAAATCCACCAAATGTGTCTTTGTGGATTAATGACCTAATGCAGTTCATACAGTTAAAGAAACGAAAATACACTCTCAGGGGGTCCAGGGACAAATGTTTTTCTGTCTGGGATGCAGTGCTGAAATACTAGGGTAAACTTAAGACTGTGCCCACTTAGCAGCCTTCTAGCACTTACAGTTGGGTTATTCATCCATCAGAATTATAGTGTGTAGTACACACATTTTGTGAATGTTGTATATATGTACATATCCTGCACAAAGTAAAAAAAAAAATACGATAGAATATCAGATATTGTGATATTGTACTCCTGAGGAAAAGTGGAAGAAAGCACTTAATTGTGGTTTTATTGAGGCAAATTAACAGCAATTATGTGTTGTGTCTCAAATTTCATCTGTATCTTTGCATAATAAACCTTTGCTATATTGATATTGAAGAAAATTATAACCGAGAATGTCTTATTATTGAACTATTGCCGAGCCCTATTCAGGATTTGCGACTTTGCCTTTTAGCACGTTGCATTTTTGCTCCTGAGGGCCACTGTATCACAATCAAGGCAAATCTCTCATATAAAACAATACCAACTCTTTCATATTCGTGTACTTACAAAAACAACAGTTTCAACTAAAACATTATTAGAAAGCCAGAATATCAAAGGCACATTCCTCTGAGCTGCACTTGGTGTTATAGGTGGAAGGTGTTTTTCAACACCGCTCGCCTTTATCAGCTTCATCTCGAAGATCTCTCCTTCGAGTTAATCCTCCTCTAGCGGGTGATAGCAGCAAGTGATAGTGTTCATGTCTTGTTACCAGCAACATATGTTCCCTTTCATACAATAGCAGCTTTCCAACCATTTAATAGGATTGCTGCTGTTGTTGTTGTTGTTGCTTTTTTTAATTCCCCTGCTCAACACACAACAAACACTTCCTCGAAGTGGTGCGACATGCGCCGAGGGAATCTGCGTCCACATTTCACAACAAATCAGCCCAGGTCAGAAGCTAAAATTGGCCTCCAGTGATAGACTGGATATTGAAAAACAGCTCGTCAACACGACGAGAGGCGAAAGTGGATTTTCCAGTTTGAAAGCAGAATCGTCTCTGCTCAGGGCCATTACCCCGTGTTCAAAGAGATTAATTATGTGAGATGCAATTGATACAGCGCTGTGCTGCTCCTCGATCAGTACTGGTCATGTTCACTGACAATAACGATTAGTTTTATAAAGTGGCTGCTCCACCGATGATAAACTGAATCGGAGAGCAGCTCGACTATAATGCAGCTTTTTGAAATGAACCGTGTTTAAAATTAATTTCTCATTATTTATTTATTGGTGAAATTTCCTTCCAAATGTGTTGGATAACCTAGTATTAAGTAGGTTTAATTTGTCCATTGTGGGCTATTATTAAATACATGATGGTCCAAAATGCCAGAAGAGATGACCCAGCTCCTGATATACATAGGGTTAGTAATCACAGGGTACCTCACGATACAATACGCGGCCCATGATACCAATACTATCACGATACAACGATTCTGTGATAATCAATAGATTGCAAGACAATCATATAGCGATACATCACGATATCTGTCTAAATGAAGAAAACAAAACGTGTTTAAAAAGTGCAGGATTTCTCTTCACATATAGACAAAAAAGTGCATAAAGTCTCTGTATTGAACGTGAGGCCATCTCTTAACGTAGCTTTCTCCGACAGTATCCCGCTGTAAACCTTTACACACTTAAAAAGAAACATCATCTCTGAGAGGTTGACATCAGCAAACCAGGCATCCGTGCAGCTCTGTAAATAAAGGAGAATCTGAAACCACGAGGATGTTCATAAGCAGTTATACCAAAACTTTTAAATGCCCTCAAATTCCGCTTCCTCTCGTCCCCATTAATGAAGCATCTCTGATGTTTCCTCGCACAAGATATACTTTTCGTGGCACTCATCAAAGTGAGCAAATCCCACGTCGTACTTTGATGTGCTTAACGCAGTTTTGACTCGCATCTCATTACAGAGATAATTAATAGTTTAATTAGCAGCAATTCTCGACATCTGACAGCTTCTCAGGCTCACTTTAATGAGAAACGATACAAAAAGCTCACTTTTTCGGAAATTCAATTTTCAGACCTCGCGTCATATCTGTGTTTCCGCTCCGCTCAGGTGTTTTGTGGCGTAATTGCCACCAAACTTTTAATGCTGATGTTTTGTTAATTCCCCCCCCTCGCACTGATTCAGCCTATATACCACAAAGCCACGGAAACACCGCTCTTCACCAGGGGGACAAAGTGCCCAAATATGTGCAATGCAAACAACTTAGGTGTATTAATTTTAACTCTCATTACCTTGAAGCAAAGCAATCATTTTCTATGATTGAAAATAATATAAGCACGCATTATGAATAAAAAGCAATCATCATTTTTGTGCTTTTTTTTTTTTTTTGCACAATGTTTGCAATTAACACTTGAATCTAAATTAAACTAAACATTTTCAGAAGTGCCGAGACACTGCGGAGGCAAAACGCTGCAGATCAAAAAAGATCAAAGTAACAGTGAGAGGAGAGACAATCTCACACGAGTTTACAGATGCTGAAGAGAGCTAAACACAGCAAGAAACAGCGTGTGCCTCTTGTTCGGGCAGAGAAACAATAGCATGGGCGACGGCCAAGAGAAAAGCTCCTCCCCACCCCCAACTGTTCACACAACTTCCAGTTTACGACCGCTCACAGCAGTTTACAGCAGCTAAATTTCATTTTCTACTCCCAAATCCTATCGCACATTATCCTGTACATTGCATTAAGGCCCTAATCTTCCCTTTCTCTTCCTCAGAAGAAGAAAGGAGCGCCTTCATGATTAACCCACTTTACAGCAATAAATAAACGCATCATCCAGTAATGTACACCAGATTTAATTTGGAGGGGAAAAAGGGGCCAGAACGCTCAAATCGCTGAAATGTAATGAAAAATATTACAATGCAGACACCAATGAGCGCCTTAGGAATTAATTTGAATGCTCCATCATTTTCTCTCTCACTCTCTGGATTGTTTTTTTCCCCTCAGCCAACTCTGCGACTTTTGCCCTTCCACACTCTGCTGGTGTGAAGTCTTCAAAACATACGGGGGGGAAGAAACACGATCAATCCACCATTAAAAAAACAACTATTTTATTAAATGAACTGAAGAAAAAGCGTTCAGTCTGCCATGTTCCTCACATGTAGCCCATGTTGCTCTTGCTTTCCCAACGCTGTTTCGCCTCAAAGCTGCAACAGACAAAAAAAATACATAAAATAACTGAATTAATTAATACCATCAAGTGATCGAAGACTTATGCAGGCTTCACACATGAACCCAAATGACAGAGGTGATGGAAAAACGTAAACACCAGGACATAAAGAATCATCATACCCCCAGATTATTTCCTCCTTTCTCTTCTGCGCCGTCCTCACAGCTTCCTCTTCCTGTTTGTGTTGCACAAAGTCGCGGCAATCTGCCGCTTGAGCAATTTTCACAGCCAGCTATTCAGAGGCAGACAGAGGAGAGAGGCTCATTAGGGGAAAAAAAAAAGAAATCGGTCTGTGGCAAGCACGCGCTTTTCAAACTGATTATGTCACGATGGCTTCACTTCAGTGTCTCCTCTGCCTCCTCCATCCACGCCACAGCAAAGACATCACTGGACAACACATGACTCCTCCTCACAATATCATAACATTTAACGTCATTTAACATGCAGAAATAAACGCATCTTGCACAATGAGAGAAATGTGCATGATATAGATAAAGCGTATTAAAGAGTAATAACCATACTAGGACTGCAACTAAGGATTATTTGCATAATCCATTAATCTGTCGCCTATTCTCTCGATTAGTCGAGTAATCACTTGGTTCATAAAATGTTGGTCAGTGTTTGTCAAACCGGGAAATTATGAAGCTCTCAAATGTCTTGTTTTTGTCCACAAACCAGAATTCATCAGTTTCAGATTTCTTTGTTATGTGGAGTAAAATAAACCAGAACATATTCACATTTAAGGAGCTGAAAAACCACACAAACTCAAAATAGATTAATAATCGAGTAGTAGATTCAGCACTAAACAATACAACTTAACAACAGTTTTCCTATGTTTTAATTATACACACGTGATACACTTTAAAATGTATCCTGGTCATGATCAAGTTCTGGAGCACAAAGAACAGAAAACTGTTAAAATTAGCCAGGGAAAACTGTAAAAAAAAAAGAGAAAGAAAATCACTGTCTTAATTTTCTAAGCCAAGTCATTCAAACATCTGTGACTGAAAACAATAACAAAGCAATTAATCAGTAACATAATGTGCAGATTAATGAGTCATGATGAGCATCATTACTTGATGAGCAACTCTACTGATTTTGCTTCAGTGCCCTTTGTTTTCTTTAAAAATACAACCTTTCACTGTCTTTATGATCTACAACTACTAACAAAAACACTGTATCTGCAGTGTAAAAGTAACAATAACACAGTGGCGACATACTCTATGTGTGCATTGGTGTTCAAAAATGTTAGTAGAGGTGTTTTTTTTATGCAAGGGTGTAATTCCTCAAAGCTGTAGAAATTACAGCAGCATTGTTTCATTAGTATCGTTCTAATCTATTTTGCCTTTTGTTTATTGTGTTTCAGAGGGAATTGTATTTTTACGCTCCTGGCTCACAGTCTCTCCTGCACATCGTCTCTTCTTCATGGCGTCTTTCTTCTTGTTTAACGTGCAAATGAAATTAGCACAGAAACAATGTTCCCTGAGAGACAATGTTCAGCATTTTGCTGTTTTTTTTCTCTCTCCCTTCCTCTCTCTCTCCCTCCATCTCAAAAATGTTGTAATGGCATTTTTTTTCCCAACTCATCACCAGTGTCTAAAAGTACTGCAGGCAGTCCCAGGGAAAAAAAAAAATCAGAAGTGAAGAGAATGACCGTGACTGCAAGAGGCAAACATTCAAATCCCAGGAAAGACATGTGTGTATTGTGAAGCAGAATAATCCCAATAACCCCAGTCACACAGAAGCACAGGAAACAAAGGGAAAAATCCTGCCTCCTCCGTCACTCCTGAGATAGGTTTATTATTCAAGCAAAGGCAAAGTTTGATAAACAACTTGGAACAATTTCACCAAACCTTTGGGTAATTCTCTGTAATATTCAGAGTACAATCAGGGAGGAGGGGGGGGGTCTTAAGGTAATGAGGAAATGTGCCACCACTGTGCCACTTACAAAAAAAAAAAAAAAAAAAAAGGACCTGCTGGAAAAAAAATGTTTCAATTATAATTAAGTGGGATAAACTTTATTAGAAAGACTGAAACTAAAATATCTCCTAATGCATGCTGGGATTAAGCAGGTCAGAGCGAGCAGGCAGGAAAAATTAAACTCTAAAGGCTTTTTATCACCATATTTCAGGAACCAAGGGTGTAAAATGTTCTAATTTGGGATACATTAAAAGCCATAAAGGTCTTTCAAAAAAGATTAATGGTACTTTGCTTGGATTTAAGATAAGGGCTCCGGCTGGCTGCAAAGTACTGGGCTCCACCAGGCCCTCGAGGCATTCATCTATACAGTCACTGGAAGATTTGTGAAAGCGTCTGAATAACCTGAAGCGTACATACGATGACAGTTCTCCAGTTCTTTGCCATTTCATAGGTTTTAAATCATGTTTTCTCCTGTTAAAGACAGTTCTAACAGGCGATTGCTCTTTCCTTTTTTTTTTTTTTTTTTACATTTGCAGTAGATTTAGCGAGCAGATAAAAACCACACCAGGGTTTCTCTGCTCCTTGTTAGATGGGTGTAGGTGCTAGATGCTTTTGAGTGGCTCCGATACAGCAATGAGATTATAAATCAGACGTTTATTCAATTGTTGATGGATCCGGGAGAAGCTCCTGCTCTATGTTTGTGCAAAAAAAAAAAAAAAAAAAATCATTGGCTTATTGGCTTAAATCAAATGATGCTGAATGGTTTCATTTAGAGATTTACAAACACAGACTTTTTATTTTTTACCATAGCCTTCACTATATTTAAAACATTAAAAGGTTTTTAATTTTTACCCCCCTCCTTTTTTTTTTTTTTTCATCAGTTTAGGCTACAATCCCTGATGGTCTTTACTGGGGCTCAACATTAATGTCAACCAAGTTACCTAGGAGACAGAACAGATCAAAGAGACAACAAACCCTCCAATGTCTGATTAATCAAGCCTGCAAACAGCTTATTTCTTTTAGCCTGCATGCAAGTATGAAAATGAGATTCCGAGAGCAGTACATTGTGCAGATTTGTTCATTCTTATCTGAACAAAGCCAGCGGCAGCTTATTTCATGGATCACTGGCACTGTCAGCGCTGTGGCGCTGAGCAGGTGACGGCTCCTCTTTCTGTGGCGAGAACAAAATTAGCAAAAAGTCGGCACAAATTAGCCTCTCATATTTTCAGTAATATGACATTATTTTTCATTTACTTTTTTGATCCACTTTTCAGGATTTTTTTCACCCCCCCCCCCTAACCCTCCCTTCCCCTTGTGTGCTTCACACTGCCAAATCCTAACACATCAGAGGCTGGGGGGAAAAATAAGAATGAAGCGACAAAGCAGGAATAAAAGGCAGGAGACGGGAAAACCTCCTGCTCTCTTTGTTTATGCCGTTCCTAAAAGGCAATTCTTCCCACTCTGTCACATACTAACATATAATTAAGTGTCCATCACGAGCATATTTCTGTGCCTCTCTCTCTCTTGTGTGGCCTGTGCACAGTTCTCTTAAAAAACTAGGTTTATTCAGAGGATTAATACTCTGACCTTTGGAAGATTTGAAGGCAAAAAAACATTCATTGTGCACAATGTTGGCACTGCAGCTGCAGCAGCAGCAGCAGCAGCAGCAGCAGCTTAAGGCCGTGAGGAAGGTTAAGTCAATAGCACCGTTTTCTGTTCATTCATGTTTGGGTCGTCATGGAGATCCAAAAGGAGAGCCAAACATGGGGCCTCAATACAAAAAAAATCTATTGCTGCTGTGTAAGACATACAGAAGATGAACCAAGTCCATCTTTATGAAGAGTGAGTTTTACACCGCTGTTTGGGTTAGGGTTAGGGTTACCGTCTGTTTTCCTGCATTATTTTGAAGGCGTGTGATGAACGGAGCGGAAGCGTCGGGACGTTTTTCTGAGCAGCTCAAGGGTCACAAAAGGAGTGTGGCAATTAAACAGCAATTGGAAAAAAGACAATAGCTGAATAAAAAATGAGGAAAAAAATTAGTTTCCATGTGGATAAAAACGTTAAAGCTCCCATTAACAATGTGAAATAAATGATGGCTTCAAGGAAGAAATGGCCTTAAACCCATTCATAAATTTCCAATCCAGGAAGCCTCTTCCAATTAAAACGTGTGAGAGGTGGATTAACAAGGGCTATATGACTTTGCCTCACTAAATCACCTCCCCAAGCTGCTCTGCTGCATTTGACGTGTAAACGATTAATGACCAGCCTAATGCTCTTATCACACTACCTTAATGCCTAAATAATGTGGCCTTAGTCAACTTTGGAAAGCAGGGCTATATAAGAAAGGAATGAATATCAGATTAAGCAGCGTGTGTGTGTGTTATTTCAGCATAATTTCGGAGAGCTGAGGCAGAGGGTGGGGGGGTGGGGGGAGGAAGAAAAAACGAGGTTTGGCTACAAAGGAAGGGCCAAAAGATCAAGAGGTCAATCAGTACCACCCGTATCACTTTAAAAAGCAGGAATGTTTCAATTAGCTAGCCTATTTTTTAAATCTATGAACTAAGGTAACATGAAGCGAGGTTACCTTCTAGAATGTCATGTCAACACACATAGGAACAACACAATCATGTCTGAAGAGTGCAAAATATTTTAAATATTCCACTTGACATCACAGATCAAGAAAAAGAAGAAGGAACCAACAAAAATGAATCATAATCAAATGATGTTCTCAATTCTAAATTGGACCATAGGTGTGAGTGTGAGAGTAAATGGTTGTTCGTCTCTATACATGTGATCCCTGTGATGGACTGGTGACCTGACCAGGGTGTGACTCCGCCTTTCGCCCTATGTCAGCTGGCTCCGGCCCCTGCTACCCTCATATGGAGGATAAAGCAGTAGACAATGAATGAATGAATGAATGAATGAATGAATGCCAGTAAAGGGACAGCTCCAATTTGATTTAAATTCAACTTAAAAGTAGAAGATGTACCCAAATAATCAACTGATTGCTTTCTCAATTGAATTTATGTATGAGGATAACCTTTGAGATGTATCATCTTGTTCTATTTTCGAGTTGTTCAACGTAATATAAAACAATGTACATTTCTGAGTTGCATTTTAGCTGAGATTGGCGACCCTCATGAGGATAGAGCGGTATAAGACGGATGGATGGTAAATAAAGCTCTCAAATAATTGTAGCAACATTTCAGTAAAAACACTATTACAATAGTAGTATAAATTGAAGTGAAAATAATAAGTCCAAATATATTTCAAAATCTGTGCGTCCAGGACATTCAATTCCACTATTGATCATCTCAAAAGTATCATCGTTGCTTGGGAGTTTGAGGAACAATGTATTATTAATTACCATGGCATGGCTTATTTTACTCGCACTGTTCCGACCAAAGTTTATCAGACTTTCATGGGGCATCCTCACAAGAGCTTGTTGTAATCTTTCCTACACTTTGACAAACAGAATTACACGACGAGCTAAACAAAAAAAAGAGAGTCACTCCAGGGAAACAGCACAGTAGAACAGCCATGTCACAATTTTCTCTTCTAGTAATCTGATGCTAGATACACATGACATGTCATCTATAGGGAGTCGGCGAGGAAAAAAAAGAAAAAAAATCATCTCTGAAAGTTCACTTGCTTTGTGTGCTTTCCATTATCTCTCCTCTTCTGAGTAGGGTAGGCTAATTAGCCAGCTTTGAACTCGCACTTAGAATAATATGCCATCAACAGTTTTATAAGCTAATTAGAAAAAACAGTTTAATTAATGAGTGACTGGCAATAAAATGGCAATCATGAAAAAAGAAACTGATGGTGCTAAGCTTCCACTACCACCAATTAAGGCCTAATTACAAACAAATTATATATGTGTTTTGCTGTGGGCATGAATTTAAAAAAAAAAAAAAAATGGCTTTAATTAAAAGAGAAAACATGCTAATTAATTAAACAGCACACACATCTACATTGAAAAGTATGCTTTGTCTATCGAGTAATTAATGAAATACAATAATCCAAATGAGATTCCAAGGCATTTGATAAAAGCTTAGTACCCATTTCAAAATCCATTTCAAAATTAATGGGCGAAAAATTTAATGTGAGTCATGCAGAGATACAATAAAAGTTCATTCAGTGATAAATTGCTTATGCGGAGGGGAAATGAACAAAGAGGAGAGTTTCCCTAAACTCAGTCAAGTGGCCTGGGGTGTGGGGGGGGGAGGTCGTCGAGGAGAGAGTGAGACTCCTCTGATGTGGGCTGGGGAAAGTCAGAATCTGATAACACCTACATTTCACAAAAAGCGCTGCTCATGAATTTATTTTGATTACCAACAGGGCACGGGGGGAAAAGTGCTGAGAGGGAAAACTGTGTTGTGTTAAATAACATAAATATCATGAAACACTCTTAGTTCAGCTCTTTGTTTTAACTAAGCCACCATGTCTCCTCCGACAAAGTGCTGCAACACCTTTGTTTCACAGCATTTAAGCGAGGCTTTCCAAAGGGTAGATTTCAAGGACAGTGGGGCTTTTCCTTTCAGCTGCTGCTTCTATTGAAATATGAGCTGGAACATAATGAGCGATATCATAACCATCCCAGTATGTTCAAATGCTAAACCATGAATGGAGCCAATTAATACATATTCATATGGTTAATTATTGCATAATAAGTGGTCTAACTATTAAATGGCCACACAGTTTTATGAAAATATAGTGATTAGGTTAATCGTGCCCATGAGGCTAAAAAGAAATGTTTACGAAGTAAAGGGCACCCATCAAGAATGGACTACAGGGTGATATAAACTTCGCTTTATTTCAAAGATTAGAACAAATAAATAAATAGATTTTCTGGAAGGATGTGGCAAAAATCATTTCAAAGGTTATTTGTTTCAGTATCAGTGTATATTTCACAACACTTTACCTTGGCAACATCCCAGATGGATTGGGTAAAACCAATATTTATCTCTTAAAAAGTAAAAAGTCCATCAGAGAATACTGGCAGCCCCACTATACATACTTTATATGTCATATTGTAAATACATGCCCTAATGACTTATTCAATACGGCTCCAAAAAGATATAGGGGTGAAAAACGATGGCAAAAATGGCGAGTTTATTTAACTAATGAGACAGACAGTTAATGTCGACTATCTGTATTGTGTATGGTATTGCGTCTTGCTTTTGTACTAAAATGTAAAAACTTGCAAATGAAAAGTATATAAAAAAAGAAAATGAATAAACAGTTTGCGGGTAATATAAAAAACTGAATATCATAAACTCTGAGTATGTGGGGAACACACATTATGATGAGTTCAAAAAGTATTAACTGGGTTAGAGGTTCTAATCTTTAAAGGTGCCATATGTAAGAATGTGGCCAAAAACGGTTACTACATTCAAATTCAAAATACCGAGGTCTTTTAGGTTTCGTTTTTTGACGTAACTGGCAACCCGTGGTTGCTCGGCAGCTGAGACTCTACTGACTGCAATGATTGGTACACGGTGGTAGGTGGCGCCACATGCCAAAACATGATTTCAAAACATAAACATGATTTGCAGTCTGCAAAAAAAATGTTTTAATGCAAATATTTTGGCTGTACTGTTGTTGTTGGTGAGTTCAGTTTGTTATATGAATATTATTCCTGAGTCTCTGACATATTAGGATTTTATGGCCAGTTGCTTTAGATTTATTACATAATGCATCTTTAAGAAATCTGGCAATGATTTCAGTTTTCTTTTTACCATATGTGCAAACAATTATCTGCACTGCATTATGTAATGACAACAAAATCATACAATACAAAAGTGCAAGGGCAACTGCAAAAGTCCTGCTCTAAAAAGGTCAATATAATCTGTTACTCTCTTTTTTAACAATTTGTCATCACTTAAGTCAATCGTCTGAACAAACTGGCCTCGTTGACACTTCAACATTCTGTGAAACAGAACTCTATCTAAATGAAACAGTGATAATACTGACCCTCCACAGCACCAGTGTGCGTTGCCATTTCCATGCAGTTCAGATCAAGGCAGCAGCCACACAACTACTTTCCATGTTTCCTATTCTTTAGCTCCGGTAAGTCATGAGATGGACTCACTGTTGTAACAGACTACAGAGACTTTCTGTTTTGAAGTGGTAATGCTGCTCTAATAGTGGGTGATGAGTGCTGTGGAGAAACTGTAAGCTTTAACACGCCATGACCGTCTTTTGTGGTGAAATATACCCACTTACTCTATATAAAGTACACCTCCTGTTCATTTCATAATACCTTAGTGGCTCTGTTTTATAAAGGGGGAAAAAAAGAGCATGGCTGTAATTATTTATTGTAAGGCTAATGTTGAACGAAATAGTAGAGGGTGGATTAGTGCGACAAAGAAAAAACTGTACAGTCGTGCTGGGGATCACAGAATGTTTTATAGTAACTTTTTAATACCAATCTAGTTTAATAAAGCTTAAACATTTAAAATCTAAAACAGTGACTCTTCGGTTGGAAACTCAGTATTTGATTAATTTAAATCATACCTATGTAAAAGAATTGTTGCAAATAATGGGACTATATCACATTGAGTGAGGGAAGGAGTTCCACAGGGATCAACCTTAAAACCCTTAGTTTGCTTTGTGTTTGTAAATCAGATATAATTGAGAGCTTGTCTGTATGCAGACTTTGAACCTTTGTTAATTCAAAGGATATTTTTTTTGTCAGTTCAGAATTCTGCAATTTTACTATATTTAAGTAAAACGTAAACTCTTTGCCTGAGACAAACACTTTACTTAAACCAGATTTGTTAATAACTGGAACACTTCTAAAGGACATATGTTGGTCACTGACTTATGAGGTTTATGTTAACCCACACGTTATTATGATTATCCTGAATAGCATGGGTGTCAAAGGGAATTGTGTATGGCATGATATACTCAAGTTACAATAGGTCTACTTAAAGATAGTAGAAAATCATGCAATACATTTTTCAATAAAATAAATTAAAGAACAAGGCTTTTAAAATAGTAAGACAATTAGATGGCATTGTTCAAATTCAAACATGAACTGTTTCCTTTAGGTTTTCATTGTTACATACTGTATTAAAGCTTAAAAAATAGATGAATAGGAAGATGGGATATGGACACCAAGCCACAAGTCAGCCATAGAGGACGTTCCAAACATGGCAGACAAATGTCATATGCTCTGTCAAGACAATTGATGAGCTTTGTGTCCTTTATACATTTTGTCTCTCACTCAATATCTTGTCAACTTACACCAGTTTAAAATAGGCACTAATCTACACTGGAGGCTGGTGATCCAGTCCTCTTAATTGGATGAGTTGTAAGGCTTTATCCTCTCTAAACTACTAGGTCTTCTATGAGACAATAAGCATTTGACTTTACTTTGTGTCTTCCAAGACTTGCTCAGCGGAACATACGGACATCTGTATGAAAAATAAACCCTATCTGCACAGTTGTCTGTGCAATGTAGACATTAATAATATTGTGTTACCTAAAAATGGTTTCTGAGCTATCTTTGGAGGCGGTGAAACCTCCGATCAAACAAAAAAAAAAAGAAGTTGGATGTCTTAATTAAATTATCTAAAACAAAGACTTAAAGCCTTGGGAATTATTAAGAAACTGTAATGAGAATTAAAAAAGGAAAAAATAAACTTAACCTGCGATATCCGAGCAACACGTCTCAGAAGTTTGACAGATGAAAGAGCCAATTTGTGAGAAGCCTTCAAAACAGCGTTTTACCTCATTGTTTTAATGTACAGATTAAAAAGAAGAAAGTAGAGCAAATGGAAATCATTAATTGATTTGAGGGAGCTCAAAACAGCAGAAACAAACATTTTTGTTTCACAAAAAGGATTCTGACAGCAAGCACTCTATCTTCCTTCCATTTCCCTTTGCTTTGAGGAGATAAGTGGTACAACATTAGATTGAGGAATGGAAAATGCATTGAAACGCCGTCATCCTACATATACCGGCATTTTCTTTACAAAACAATGCCTGGAGGGACAAACGGGGCCTATTTAGTCCTTCACAGCTGTCGCAATGCTTTTGCATTTTTTTAAGCAAAGAAAACCTGCTCCTATTCTTACAGTGAAAAGCCTGGTGCAATCATGTCTTAGTGTTATGACCGTAAACAAATTAAACATCTACGCCATTCTGCGCCAAATGAGCCACTCAATTATAACCTTGAAGATGATTCAGGCCACAGTGGAGATTATTGATCCTCTAAATGTCTGTCACTGTGCTCCTGTCAAAAGGGAACACAAAAGCTGAAATGCTAGAGATGGCGTCATCAAATATGTATCATAAGGTTTTCTAAAATGTATTTTCACAACTGCTTTATTCAGAAACTAATAGTGCACGTTTTTACTTTCAGGGATTTAACAATGGTCAATTCACTACCCTCGTAAAATGAAGTTATCACTGCTGAACAATGACTTGCGGCTGCCAGACCGCTGTCACGTCCCATCACGGTTTTGGCAAGACTCAAGGCAGATGTCAGAGAGGGTAGAACCTGGGCTCAGGCTAAAACCAATCCACCAGCACTCTAAGAGGCTTTCTCAAAGCACAGCACAGGTGCCACTCACAGAAGCTTTCATTTAACTCCTCCGTATCTGACCACGCTGCTGACGGGGGGGGGGGGGGGGGGGGGGGTTGTGATGCTGCACAGTACCATCTATTACACAGGGAGAAACCACGGCCACACATGTAATGACAATTCAATCAACATTACAACTGATTGTTTCAATTGGAACCATGATTGTTTTTTTTCAACTATTCTTCCACAGTCCAGTGTGTGAAATTTAAGTGAAATGATTTTCATTTGGCAGAAATTTAAGATAAAATAATTATGCTTATTATTATATATGTATATTTTTTTACAACCATACTATCACCTGATTTTATTAATTGTTGTTTTTCATTAACCCAGAATGAGCCTTTGGAGGTCAGCTCTATGGAGGCCGCCATTCTGGACCACCAGGGTTTTACCCACAATGGACAAAAGACAACATCTTTTCAGTTTTCATGCTAAATAAATACTGCAAAGTTACTCCAACACCCGTGAAAGGGATGGGTAAGGTGAGGAATGCCAAATACACCAGTGATCCAGATGGATCCTGACATTTAAAGCATTTTACTCTCTATATTTTGTAATTGTGTATTGTATGTTTTGGGTAACATCTACTGTACGTCTTTCCGTCCAGGGAGTGGATCCCTCACCTGTGGTTCTACCTAAGGTTTCTACCTCTTTCTTTTTTTGTTATAAGTTTTTTTCCCCTGGTAGTTTTTCCTTACCCAGGTCGAGGGTCTAAGGACAGGGGTTGTTACCAACCCTGTGAAAGCCCTGTGAGACAAACTGTGTTTTGTAATTGTGGGCTATATAAATAAAACAAATAAATAAAAAATACATTTGATTTGATTTCACGAATTACCAATAAATGTTGGAAACACTGGCAGACAAGATTCTTTTGAAAACATCAAATATGATTTAGAACAATCACATATTCTGTAGTACAATTTAATTCTCAATACACTACTTTTGGGCAATGATTTATTGTCTGACATTCAGAATATCACTGTATCATGTGATTCTTGACAGCTAGGATGTGATATTTGAATATTTGCAACGATTTTTCTGCTTGGATGTGCTTGAAATATAGCCAACCAGAGACCAATCATTGCCAGAAATATTATTACATTTGATTCAAATTAAAAAGGTTCAAACTTATGGACACAACTACACAAAAATTAAAAACAAATTAAGAGTAAAGGGTGAATTTCGGCCCGAACCCAAGAAACATCCATTGGCATCACTGATATTTCTCTATATGTATAACGTAATGTACTACACCAGTTAAACTAAGCTAACTAATGGCTGTAGTTCTATAGCCAGCTTTATTGTATAGACACGAGATATATATTAAAGACGACATTCATGTTTCCAAGAACAGCTAAAATATTGAAATCAGTTTCGCTAAAATAAAAATAATTTCAAAACCTTATTTATGCAACTCTCCTGCAATACACACAGCGCTGAAATCCATGGCCACACAGTATGTTACATGTTTGTGCTGCTACTATTAATAAATACAAATATCTTATGGGATGCTGTAAGCAATACTCATCATGAAACAAAGAAGTTAAACTTTGATGCTCAAAGAAGAGCAATTCTCCCGGTAGAGAAGTAACACTGCAGCTGGGCGTCTTTTTAACCACAATTATATGTGTGTGTGGGGGCTACATTTTATGCTAAATTAGTTTCAAACCACTGCCAAGGCGGTTAGTTACAAAACTTCAGGCACTGCATTTAGGGACATGTACACTTCAAAGGTATGAAACTCTTACCTGCAGAATGATTTAACAGTTGGCTTGAAAGCAATGTACCCTTCATTAAAAAGCAGAGCCAAAAGTCCTTTAGACACTGCAGCACTTCAAAACTAAGGGGAGGGCTTTCCATTAACTCAATGGAAAAAGGCTGCAGGACTGAATAGTGGCTGTCTGCGTGTGTTTTTGTTCCTCTATGTCTTTGCTGCGGAAATGGCTATGGATCCATTAGTCTGATTTGTCACAGTGGGAGCACCCCAAAGATCTCTTATCAGCACAACGTACCTCTCGAGTGGCGAGTCTGTCGCTCATCTCCTCTGCTTTTCCAATGTCCCCTTCAGCTATGGCCCTCTCTATGCTCTTTTCTAGGCCGGACTGCAGAAGAGGGGGGGGGGAGAAAAAAAAATCAGACTTCTTCGTATTTTTGAAATAGGGGTAGAGAGAGAGAGAGAAATCAAAGAGTAACTTCAAAAGTCCCCAGGGTCTTATTTTTAATATGATTGCCATTACTACAAATATGTAGATTTCCCTTCACAAATGAAAACCTTTTTGATTGGATATTAGTGGGCAAATCTCAGAAATGCTACAGGAGATTACCAAACATAAATGTGACTCTTTAATTACACATTTCCATTACAGGCCTAAGCAGAGGGGGGAGCGGAGAAGCCCCCGGTCACTGATGGTGAGGCAGTTCTGAGCCTATCTGGGGAAGCAAAGCACCAGATTTCTTCAGCCCCCCAAAACTTCATCATGCTAAAAAATGTACTGGTAAGAGCCTGTAATTATTAAAGGGTCTTCTCGGATGTATTGTTTGAGTACCTTTACTCCACAGTTAATGTTCAAGGACAAAACAACCAGACGTAAAAAACACTAAATTAAGAACATTATTTATTATTATGCTATGACTTTGAACCTGACACTGAAGAAACCCAACCAGTGATCCCAATTATCACATATTGTATCTTATTATCAGCCTTTGCATGATGAAATGTATTTTGAGGTCACTAAAGAAACTCTGTGAGCAGATCAATGCACTGCATCTCATCTCAGAAATTGCTATATAAAAAAATAAGAAACAGTCATATTAATTACAAGGATCTGCATCTGAGGGTTCATTATGTTGATGTGATATAATGGCTGCATTCGCAGAGGCAGTGTCATGGAGCCGAAAAACTCCCTTTAGATTTTCATATTTTTCTGGCAGAGAAAGGCCCACATCTCACTTTAATCTCAACCCTACAAGAGAGTGAAATCACCCTAATCTTATCACAAAATGTAGCCAAAACATAATCCTTTTTATTCTTCTTAGTGTCAGACTGAGCGACCATAAGGATTTTTCTAATCCACGTGTCATGTCACATAAAACAATGAGAGCATACAGTGGCACAGAAACACAAAGGACGTGAAGCTGTTACTAACAGCTATGACAGATACAGTATTAAAACCTTTGCAGATAAGTTGGAAGGCAGGAGTCTTTGTTACCTTCAGAGGGGGTTTGGAACATGCAGGGGGATCAAATCGATCATTTACACCAAAATACTGCTTAAGCTCATCCCAGTGCTTCTCCTGTTCCCCCTGACACACTCTGCTGACAGAGAGAATGTGTGTTAATGTTCAGTTCATGTAGACCAGCATGGAGATAAAGCACATTACTGTACATTCACTTTAGTTCAACACTGTGTCCATCCTGTGGCTAGATGCTATTTTTATCTCAAAGACATTAGATGTGTTCCATTAGATATGTTCCTCCTTACACTTCAGGGTGAGATTTTGGGAAAATGCTTGGTTGCAACATTTCTTAATCAATACAACACATCTGTGACGTTACACTGATTGGTTTACAGAGCCTGCTGGCATATAGCTGGTTTAACAAATCATTTCTAAGGATTTATTTTGCATGTTAGCTACAATTCACATATGCTCTGCTTTGCAAAACAATTATTTACCACATCCTTAACGAGGCAGACATTGCTGTCAACTGCATAATCTATTAAAGTTTGATAGTGCAGATGGACATCTTGACTGATTTTGACCATTTGAAGCATGCAATGTGTGAATGTGGAGCTTCAAAACAGTGTTTTGCATTTACAAGCTTTTGTCTCATACTTGCTGATTTACAGACAGCTATTAAACTTTCCAGTGTGACCAATGTAACATGTTGATACCTGGTCTTTGAAGGTTCCCCACTTTCTGTTCCACCTGAAACATATACAGTAAGAGAGATATTTAAAGGTGTATATAATTGTTTCAATTCATTTACATTAGATAAAAAGTCTTCAAGTACCTACGTTGGCTCAAGAACATTTAGACTGAATATTTGTCTGCTGGACAATGTAAAAACACTGCAAATACTAACAAGGGGTGACACATTTCACTGACACCTTTTCTGTGTCGTCTTCTCTTTCTTTTTCTGGGAACCTTCATTGTCTTCGATTCATCTTTCTTCTTCCGCAGATCCTGGAATTTCTTTAAAACACACATTCAAATTCAAGTTCAATCATTATTATAGAGTAAGTATATTTTATTTCTCTAGTACTGTATCTCTAAAGATCCAGTGTGACAAGATCTAGACTTAATGACATCTTATGATGAGACTGCTGCACACTATTAAACAAAGAGTGCAGCACTCCCTTTCCCTCATTAGGGAACTACAGTGGCCTTCTTTATATGTTCAGGCCGCTTTAAAAAACATGGCTACACAACATGGCAGCCTTTGCAAATCATGATCCTAACCTAAAGTACATTTATACGGCTAATTCGAAATGTTACATAAACCAAATGATTTTAATAATAAAGCAAGTACATTTAAACTTATATAGACATATTTATATTAATCATTACATTTCTTATAATAAATAGAAATAGAATGTGTTATTTTGCACACACACCAATTAGTTACAGTGAATTTGACCTTCGCATTTAACCCATCCTTATAACACACCACGAGTGAACACACAACAGGCGCAGGAGCAATGGGCAGATTGGGTGCCTTGCTTAGGGGCACCCAAGGCAGAGTTTGAACCAACAACCTTCTGGTTACAAGCCTGATTTCTTTCCTCTTGGCCACTGTAGTTCAGTAGGGCTTAAAAAACCTAATGTTTGTGCATTGCACAGAAATGTTAACCGTCAACAATGTGTCTGTCCTCCCCTTAGCTTATAACACAATCATTTCACAGCTCACTGCACAACATACTTGCCACATTTCCTGGGAAATACCGGGCATGCTGCATGTCGGTGAATCACTGTGTGACTCGCTGGCAGCGTGGGTCGCTAGTGGATCGAGCAGTGATGTGCTGTTTGTCCGTGAAGAGCTCTCACACTGCTCATCCTCTGACTTCTTCTTCTCTTCAACACCAACCTCCTGTTCATCTTCCTCGTCACCTGAACTGAGGTCGTTTTCGGTCAGACCTTTAGGCAGAAGTCCGCTGTACATTTCGAATCAGCGGTATGAGGTCACATTAAACGTTGGAATTTAACATTTATTTTGCACAATCAAAGAAACGTCTCGAAATCGGTACATTTCTGGCATTTTCTGGCAGCAGTAAGAGCGGACCTTCATTTCCGGGTAAACAAAGTGACGTCAGCTACAGGAACGCACCGATTGGCTTAGAGCTCGGCAAGTGAATCATCTCTGTCCAATGAGAACTGTGATAACAAATTGAGCACGATGTCAAGACAAAGGCTCTTATTGGCTGGTTGTGGTAAGAGGAAGGAACGTTTACGTTGTTATATTTTTGTTGCTAACAAAGCTAACAAAGTGTACGGCCACATTGCAAATGTTGGCTAAGAATGACCATGAGGGAGGGACAAATATAAAGACTTTCAGCATTCTTTGCTGGTCTTTGCGGTGAAGTAAAGTCAAGAGCAAGCTGTTGTGGAGCATTTCTAATGGAGGTGAGCCGGGCAACTGACAGTCCCATGAATTACCAGAATCATTCAAATGTGAACCTATATTTGTGGTGAGATAAGCTCCCTTCTATGACCAATGGCTCGCAATTTGCTCAAAGTGCTGTGGGCATTACATTATTATCAGAATGATTAGCATGCAAATCTTGTATAGCCCCTGGCACTGGCACAGGAACATCTACCCTTTTACACTCATTCAAAATCAGGCATTCATTCATTTGCATCTTATTGCGAAGCCAACAATTTAACTACATTATAACCCTGTATTTTGTTTGCTGTATGAATGTGGACTGAGACCTGTAACACCAAGCTATACATTAAGAGGTCAGTGCAAGTTCAGGCAGGCTGGAGAATGTATAGGAAAAGGACAGTTTTTCAGGAAACCATTGTAAAAAAAAAAAAAACACTGGAAATTATGTCCAGCTATACTATATATGCAGTACTATACATTATGTATGTGTATGTATTGTTCCTTGTTCTATGCCAATTCCAAACATTTAATTCATATTGGAAACAATATCATTAGGTTATTATCCTTGCATTGTAATATACCATTATTTGTATATGTTATCATCCTGATGTCACATGGTAATATAATACTCTTTTTGATAGTTTGTCCTCCCTTTGTTTCATAATAGCTGTCCACATCAGAAGTTCAATAAAATATAATCAAATACTATGTTAGTCTTGAAACCAGTGATTATTCCTATACTTCTGTAATTCATTTTATGTTTTGAGTATATTACATGAGTTGCTGTATTCCTTATGCTTTCGTTGTAAATGAGAAAAAACTGACTTATTTCAAACCAAATCTATGTGTTTTTGACTGTGTGGGCATGAACAATAATATTGTTAGATTTGGTATATTTAAAGGTTGTGTGTGTAGAAATGAGTGACATCTAACTGTAGATGTAATTCTGCAGAATCTAACAAACCTTTGCATTCTAGGTGCATTCTTCTTCCTTTGTGGACTAAGCTTCTGCTTCAATACGAGGAATGCAGGTGTTTCCATACAGACAGCTGCAGAAACATGGAAGCATGTTTTTTTTTATTGAAAAGTGAGTACACACTTATACAAACATACATATAGATGTAGTATATTCAATATCTGCTTGTAACCCATCTTAAATTAAATAAACATGTCAATCGTACAGAACTTGTGATTACACACTCCATCAAAAGTTGTTTTTGTATTTTTTATACACTATATGAGTGTTTTTATTACAAAAAAAAGCATAAACCATAAAAAAACCCATAAAAAAAAATAAAACATAAAAATCAGTTGATCAAAGAAGAATAATATGAGCATGTTCGATACTCAACACAGTTAACTAACAAAGTGAGATATGATACCCTGTCTTGTGGTGCAAATGTAAAACAAATGGAGACCTGGAGACCTTGCACTCCCCTTGACCTTCCTGAACTCTAGAAAGGGATTTACTCTGCCCAGCTTTAAATGCAGTGCATATTAAAGTGGGCTGATAAGGCTTATGCTATATTGAATGTCATCTGGAACATGTAAAATCTCTATCTCATCCTCTAAAATATGCAACCATTAACTTGTATCACTCACTCAGCATTATCGTGACCTTAATTACATGTGTGTGACAAGTTGAGCACGACAGCTTCTGAAGGTAAATGAGAGTCATAAAGTCTTGTTAATACTAAACAATTTTGGCATTGCAGGTCTGAATTATTTCCTTATTGATTACCAGACTTTGTGTTCTATTTCACACTTGAATTAATGTGTTTCAGCTCCCCCACCGTCAATCTCTCTGTCTCTCCCTCTCTCTCTCTGGCATGCATTCCAGTTCATTATTTCCATCATTTCTTGGTAATTTGGAGTTGGCTGGTTAAAACTTAGAGCCTCTTATTAAGTTTTGGCCATGGTGGATAACAGGCAGGGCTGTAAGAGCACAGAGATAAACTAATCATCTTAAAACCCTAATTATTAGTATCTTACTGTGACAGACTGTTTTTGCGAGCCGACCAAATTGAGCTTCAAATGAGGAAAGGCATATCTGTGGAAGTGGTAATAATTTTAAGCCATCTCGATCTGGCTTGGTGTGGCAGAATTCATTAGTGCAGATTAGCACTGTGTGTACAAAGTAAATGAGATATCTAATAGCAAACGTGGAGGTCCGGGGACACTTAATTTCCTCCCCCGTATGAGGGATGATGTTAAGAGGTGATTATATATATTTTAACATTGTGACTTCTGCTGTGTAGCTGTATCTATACCTTTACCAAACAGCGACATTAACAGCACCACTAAACTGTTGAACTCTCACCTTCCTCTGGATTTAAGCTGCAGAAAGGTGACAAGAATGAACAACTAAATCAGATTAAACTGTGCCGCTCAGATACAGACGCAAGCTTCTTCTTCTTCTTTTTTAACGAGGATATGAAAGAAGTTAATTGTGTGTGTAAGGAGAAGGTTGAGGGAGAAAAAAATAAGATTACAAAGAATAATTTGCTGATATAATTACACCAAAATTGGGTACACACAATCGTAAAATACATGTATTGCTTGACCTGGGTTAGCCAGTGAAATAAATCCTCCTTCTATAGCCTTTGTTAATTTGTTTTTATCATCTCCAAGTGGTGTTTGTGCAGGCAGTTCAATTTGCATGTGTAATTCCACTGTGCAAATTGACAACAAGTAGATAATTCGAGGAAATAGGCTGGTTGCAGGCCCCTGCTATCTTCCCAAGCCTATTCATTTTGAGGAACCGCTGAGGCATGAAGCTCATACATCAACTATTTCCTGACAACGCTTAGGCTTATTGTCCCCTAAAATGTCATTACAGCCATTATTTATGAGGCTAATTCATTTATTAAACTATATTTACTCTGACAGAATTTGTCACATTTTATCCATATCCTGAGCATTGCTTTTGAACAATACCTTTAAATGAGTATGTGTGAATACGTACAGCCGCGACCAAAGTTTTGAATCAACCCATTTGTTGCGCACAATAGTTTGAATATGGTGCAAAATGTCAGTAGCTCTCAGTTTTATTTACTTTGTTCAGGGAAACTTCACGGCAAATTCCTACACCTTAGTTAATCTAAAGCTGTTTGGTAATAATCTGCAGCCTTTTTTTGCGTTTGCCGAGCAGAGTGAACAAGAACATAATTAGATGGATTGCAGCAATTTTATTTTAACTGATAAATTCACCCTCTGAGAGCCCCTCTCCCAAATGAAAGTGTATTAGTCACTTTTAAGGCATTGCAGTCAAACATCCAAAGCTAAAGAGTTCTCACGTCATACCTCCTGGCCTGTTGCTGCTGACTTATGGATCTGTCAGTTTAGCGCAGCACACTTCATGACACTGTGGATAATTTGCAATTGTAAGCGATGAAGTAACACATGGAGGGGGGTCATAAATTTGAATGTTACATGTTCTCTCTGGATAATTCTGTCATACCATTCTTCTGCATCACTTTCTTTGGACTTACCTGTCACCCAAAAGCACTTATCACAGCAGTGGCGATGAGTTGTGTTTGAACTGTTTTACAATATTGATTTGAAGGCATGACATTTTAATTAATACTGGGTGTTAGCTGTCATACAGGCAGGCAGCGTCATTGGTTAGAATATAAGACAGGCAAGGTGGGGGCAGTGAAGATAAGACTAAAGCACTTACTGTGAAAAGTCTGTAAAAAAGGGATCAATGTGGAAGGAGACAGACAGTCATGGGTTGCATTTAAGGTGGGGAAAAAAAGTAATATCTGCTCTCACTGTATATTTGTCAAGGTCTTTTCTCCGCCCGATAACACAAATCATTGAGACACAGCGTGCCTGCTGGCTTCCACAGGTTGCAGAGAAACATCGTGTTATTGGAAGTCTTGTGTTGCCAGTAAAGCCAGAGAGAAGCCGCGTGTGGAGACAACCAGGGGGGAAATTAGGTAACTTTGTAGCACTCCATTGAACAGCAATAAGCTTTCAGGGCTTAGCAAGCATAAACACATTAAACTGATGAGATTCATCAGCACTCTTGTGTCAAATCTGTTGTGCCCACAGGCAGAGCTCAGCAGCAGCAAAGTGCAGAGCAACAGAAGTGTTGGACACAAACCAGTGCTGTGACTTCTGGGTGTTTCTTGGCTTACACAGACTGTGAGTCAGGTAATGTTTTACGTGAAGTAAGAACTTAATGGCAAACCATTTTACCTTTAAGGGAGCAGATATTCCTAACCGTGTGAACTATGGTCAAAACTGGCTTTAATTTTCACCAAAAATGTTTAATCAAACTCAAAGATGGACTGTGTTAAATGTTAGCATTTTCTAAAATTGTGTTTTGAATTTGCTTTGTTAAAGAAAATCTGTTTGAGAATCTGTTTGAATGGTACATTGACACATCCTGAGAAATTGACTAGGGATGGGATTTGGTATCGGTATTGGTCCGATACTGGTCAAACTCACTGGATCGGATATCAGACAGATAAAAATTTAAAATCCAACACAATCCAAAAAGCTTATATATCGCCTATTGACTGTAAAAATGTAAACAAAAACCATAGAGTCATGTTTGGGCAGCTTATTTCTTCTTTTTGGGAGAACAATATGTGTTACACAGTTGGAGAATTACCTCTTTGAAATGACTCAGTACAAATGTGTTGTTTACATCTTCATAGTTCATAAATGGTCTAAGATTACTGTATGGAACAAATATTGCTATCATTGGATACTCGAGTTTGTGATACCACTATTGGACGCAAAAAGTGGACTCATCCCATCCCTAAAATTGAATCAATCTGTCCACAGATAACATACAGCAAAGTCGACAAACAAGCTGACATATAGTGGTTATACACATTAAATTCTGTATATACAGCTAGCAATTTGTGATGTACGTAACAAGGAATATGGAAAGAAATGTTAGTCTGCATACATCACAGATGTGCGTTTTTGTGCATATATTGAGAGTTATCACAGAATCTCCTCTGGTTTTCTTCCATTCCTTGACTCTGAAAGGATTATTATTACGATTGAAAAGTATCTGTAAGCAGATTAAGCTTACTCCAGCATAGGTATCGCTGAATTATAGCAGAATGCCTGCTTTTAAATGAGGGCACATGAGGCATTTGTTCATTTGCAGTTCATCATATTTGATGTTTAATTGGTGTAAACTCAGAGTTTTGAAGCTCAAGGACCTCATAATGTTGACAAAGTAATACATTTAAATTGAAATATTTCTCAAGGTAAGAAGGCCCTTCAACTTCATTTCACCATTTATCTGTTGTCTCCTTCTTTTCCACATCAGCGTAGTAGCCTCCTGCCTTTCGGAGAGTTTCACTGGAGGCAACCAGATCAGCATGAAATTAGCTCAGTTTGAATCTTATATGTGGTCCAATCAGATGAGCTGAGATTTAATCTTCGCTGGCCTGCCCTACCAGAGTCCGACCCCTCAGATGAAATGGACTGCATATTCATAGGTTCACTTGCACGCTCGATTATAACAGCATAGATAGAAGGTACAGCCTTTCTTCTGTTTATCTTCATTCCAGTTTCTCTGTGTGAAAATGAAGAACGAGTGTTGAATACGAACCCCCCTCCCCGTCCACCCAGTGATTGGCTCAAAATCTTAAAAAAACACAATGATGTGGTGCTCATCTTTCACGAGTCCAACTGAAACTATTAAGAATTCAAATATGCTGTTACACTCCCATTTCACAGCTGATTTTTTATTTTAATTATTCTCTTTCAATAATTTCCAGCAGACTGCTTAAAATTAACACCGAAGACTGTGCTGTATTGTGTAGCTGTATAGCGTGTGCCCTCGTGGCTATTCATTAGCGCATGACATAAAATCATGCCATCGAATAATAGGAAATATTACCTGATGAATTAATTATGGTGATAGTATCTATGGAAGGAGGCTTAAATGCCATCTTAAATTACATGCAGAAACTTTCAACTTGTCTTATTTGCATAAAGGGAGATGTGTGTGTGCTTGTGTGTTTACAACATCCACAATGCAACTTTATGTATTAGTAAAAGAAATTCTTCAGGAATTTAACAGAAGGGAAAGAGAACTATGGAGCATCACTATTGTTTATCTGTGCTCGGGAAGAGAGAGTGCAGAACTGTAGAGATGTGTCCATATTTTTAATGCATATCCAGTGTGAACAGGCACATAATTATGTGTTGCTCATCCAGTATCCCAGTCTTATGTTGTTCAGGTGGTGTACACTTCCACCTTCTCATCTCCACCCTTAGTCTATGACAAGATAACAGAAACAGGTAAAAGTGATCCTCAGATAGTCTTCGACGTGTATTGTATTTGGTGCTATACAGTGGATGCCATACGTATATTTCACAATGAACCTGTGAAGCTCTGGCAAGTTTCCCTTTGTTCCTTTGAATGTCAGGAGTGATTGTCACCTGCAATCACCACAACATTTTCAACAGACTTAAGGCACACGGTGCCAATTTAAAAAAAAAAAAACCACATTGAATTATATTAAATTAATGCGGTCAATTCCCAGATAACAAATACCCAGTTGTGCTGAATTAAAAGCACTGATTTAATTCATTGTATTGTTTTTCGTTTGTGCGTAATAAACCGAGGCTGAACATTACAACACGTGAAAGAGGTTTAGGCGAATAAATTGGGAACAGGATGCCTATCTTTCATTAAAAGTCTGCTGATGGCCAATCCACTATTATGAAGATATAGTTATTGGCCAGGTAATGAAAAATTCTGACCAACTGCTTTATTTTGCTGAATTATATCATAGCAATAATATGCAAAAAAGGCAAAAACATTTGGTCCCTTTAACAAATATATAAACATGCAATGTGATTTCCATGCCATAACAAAAGGATGTTTTTGTTGACACTGGTAGTTTCAGTGTTGATCCTCTTTAGTATCAAGATAGATAGAACACAATGTTCAATTTTAAAATTCTACCCATGTGCTTTACTTTGATTGTTTTCTCTGCTTTTTTAAAAAAATGCCATGTATTTATTTGCAGTGGTTTAAAAAAAAAAACCTCCTAAAAACACCCACTGCTAATTGGGCTCATGTGGCACCTACAGCACAGGTAAGCTCTCCATCATGGCATCATGGCACAGGAGGAGTGGAAAAAACACACCCCGTATAGTGGAAATCTCCTTCTCCTTAGAGAAAGAGAGAGAGAGAGAGTGGGAGAAGGAATGGCTTGCCTTCCTCATTACACTGCTGTCATTTACTCTTCATCCCCCGTACTCTTTAGTGGCATTAAGACGGGATGTAAATTTGACAGTTAACGCTGTTAGAAAATGGCTAGTTCAAGAAGGGCAGGAATTAGAGATGGGCATTAGGCGCTGATAAGCTCCTTTCCTCTGCCGCGGCGGCTGCTTAACATTCATGGGAAAGTCATCATCAAACAACGTTATCACAGCTCTGTTGACGGCTGAGGAACATCGTCACTATGATAATTTTTTATAGCTGTGAGCCAAAAAAGCACTCTTTTATTTCAGCGGTTTGTTAATGAGATAGGAGCTTGTTGGTATGTGCAAATGCAAACTTGCCACTCTCCAGCATTTGTTTGAGTCCCTGAGCCACCATAGCCCCCCCCTTCACCCCCCCCCCCCACACACACACACACATATATATATATACACATACACCAGCAATTGCCCCCCAACCCCCACATACTGTTTAATGTTGCAGAGAGAGAGGAGATGCGTTTTTATGCACTCCTCTCCAAGTGCTCTGTGTACATTGTTGAAGGAGGGCCTTCATGTGTACCTTTGCAGATCAGTCGCTCAAAGAGAGGAAAACATGGTTATATCAACAAACGCTCTCTCCTAACAGCCCTGTAGCTGGCACCTGTCACTCACCTGGGATTTAGCCATAGATCTGAATAGCGGGGAGAGTGTTGATGGTTATTGAGGCTGGGTAAACTCCCACCAGCATTTGCATGTGATTAACGCTTCTTTTAATGTTGAAAAGCACACTAATTGTTTTTTATGGGCATCATTCAATTATTTGCATTGTTTTTTATTAATTGAATCACTTGACTGCTTGGTTCATGTGTTTCTTGCACTCTGTCATCACGGGGTCAGATCTCTTGTGTTAGCTGCCATGGCTAAGCAGCTTTCTTGAGGATTGGGATGCAAATTGTCGACTGGTGATACCATAATCAGATTTTGGCTTTGTCACTAGTTGTGGAGTGGATTTAGAGAGATTTAATCTAAGGAAATCCTTACCAGGGGAGATGATAAACCATTTCTGACTTGTTCTTATTACTTCTAAAACTTTTAGTTTGAGCCACTGATGGCAAAAGGTAAGATGATGGAGTTGGAGTTATTGACAGTAAGTTAAAGCCATGGAAGTTGGACATGTACAGTAATTAATATGTATGTTTTGGATTAGATCAAATGTTATGGATGCAATTCTCAAATTGTAGGAGGCGCAGTATTTGTTAAAGCCAAAAGGTGGTCTATACACATCTTATTCCTTAATCTTTATATTGTCATCCACTTCTAGCTCAACTCACAGTATTGTTCACTTCAGTGGTTTTACATAGTTGTGCTTTATTCCAGCATACAAATAACTGTTACAAATTATTATTATTATAACAATAATAATAATAATAACAATAAGTGCATTTTCCTAGCAACACAATTTTATGCATATCGTACAGATGTTTTCCATTTCAGTGCATGTCCCACATGTTTTACTCATAACAGAAAACGAGTTTGTACACAGATTGTGATTGAAAGACTAAATTCCACCATTATGACAGAAGAAGCAGCAACTGTTTACAATAGAGAGGTCCTTGTGTGGTCTATGGATTTAAGAATTTGACATTTATAAACAATATGCTACTCAGTTGTTAGTGGCTTATATTTGCATTTTTTTTTTCTTTCAGAATGTCAGCACCTGCTACAGGATGAAGTGGCGCTTACAAAACACCGGGCGTGATGCTCCTCTGAAGGTGTTTAGATGTTTCAGGCCAGTGAGAAGAAAGTGGGCTTTTGACGTTTGATCTGATTCTGTCTTTTACAGTCATCTACAGAGCTGTTTGTGGTAAGTAATTACTTTTTATGAACTGTGTATCACTGCTCATATGGAGTCCTAGAATAAAATATACATTTAAAATATTGTGTATAATATGTGTAGTATAATAATAGATGTACTGCTCTGTTCTCTTGTCACCGTACTTGTGGTTTTAAATTGAGCGCTGAATCGGTTTCATATTTCCATTTTAGATTGCAGTGAAAATGATTGCAAATTATAAACCATTTAACCAAAGAAGTATAGGACAAAATCCTTGTCCTGTTTGAATATGAAGTGAATGTATTATTATTAATGTCTGTGATGTCAGGGATGGCACCTCGGTATACCTATGTACGTTTTCCTTTTTAATTCTTATGGCACACTGCATCCTCTCAAAACCAGACACACACAGCAGCAATCTGCCCGTCTCCACAATGCACTGAGGCAGTTGGTAATTATCATGGCAGTTGTGAAAGCAGCGAAAGTCAACACGTTCTGACATAGGACTAAGACTCCTGCATGAAATGCCATCATGTTGATTCAGATTCTGTGCTGCCAGGTGCTTTAGTAACATGGAGAAGTATACATCAGAGGTTTCTGACACGGAGTTTTAGGGCAATTAAGCAAATTAAAAGATATTTCAAATTAAAAACTGAAAGACAAAGCAAGACAAGTAAACTAGATGCTTTTCAGCCATGAATCAAAATGAAAAAGTAGTCTTCAAATTAAGTGAACATGGTGAATTTACCCATGTTTAAGAATGAAAAAAGCAAGTTATGAAACCCCAGTGAGAGCCAATTGTGCAAGAAAATGAAGTTATTTAAAGTCCAATCTAGGAAGAAATGTTTTGTTGACGTCAGATTGAAGATTGTTTTATATTCATTGACCAACTGACAAAGACGCGGTGTGTTATTTTGTAAGTCAGCTTGAAGTGTTGAGTTGTCTCAGTCCTTGGAAAAATGAATACAGTGCAAATGAATTGCAGATGTGCTGCAATCCTTTTGGATCCTCAGTAATTCTGTCTTTTAAAGTCGATCCCACAACATTATCTCCACTTTGTAGTGGTGTCTGAGCCCTTTGTCACATTAGTTCAATAGACCACCATTGCTCTGTGTGCACCTCTGTTATTTAGTGCCACTTTGGGAATGGGGGAATGCATTTGTGTGTTCCCTTCACAGGTTTGGATTCCATTAAATATGTCATATTCTTTCTTCCAGTCTAGATATATGACAACGCAATCAATAAAATCAAGGGTTATTTGATATTTGTAAATGTTTATTAAATAGAGTATGTTAAATTATTCACTGTGACTGACAGAAATCTCCACATCCAATGAAGACAAGAAAGTCTGGAGTACACATTTAAAGCTGTGTTGGAGTGTCTTGAGTCTTTGGCTCAGCAGCTTCTAAACTCCTCGCAACTAAGCCACGGTTTGGTTTTCCTTATTTATGATAATGAAATGTAATTCCGCCCTTCACTGACATGCAGTGCTCTTACATTTGAGTAAATTATTCCCTTTTTGCCATTGCTTCTATATTTTGAGACCATTACTTAATCACATTGTCAAAATCCCCATTTCCTCTCATCATGAGCTTTATTTGTGATCCTCTCTTTCTTCTGCCCTCACCAGTTTTATTCACTCCGTTTCTCTCGTTCAGTTTCGCTCCACATTGGTGTTTATTTTATTTTAGGTTGACTGGATTACCGCCTCTGAAATAGCTGTTAACTTATCTACCAAATCCATTAGGGACAAATATACAAATCACCCCACTTTCTTCTGCCATTCACAGTGGTCTGCTCATCGTACACTCTATTAATATTAGCTAATCTGCAACAATGTTGTTTCTTAATGTATCAATGGCTATTGTGTTATACTGTATTATGAAAACTGGATTAAGACTATGGTCTAACTACCTCTCACTCATTCTTCAGCTTCACTACTACTTTCCCGACTGATACCGAACATTAAAGTGTCACATTACTTTTAATACTGTAAGAAACAGCTGTAGCAGCGCTCATAATTCATATTGTACTCATTTGTAATTAGTGGTTTAATGAAACTGATACTGCAATATTAGTTATTAGGTGTACAGTTTCAAGAGAAACAAATCCGCTCATTCAGTGCAATAAAAGTGGCCACATGAAAGAAATAAAGTGAAGAAGCAAAAGGCATTGAAGCTAACGAAGTTTATTACACACTTATTAAAGTAATTTTCACTTTGCCTCCAAGACCTGGACAAAAAAAAACCCACTTTCAATTGCTCATTGTACTCCAAGGTAGACGACATGTAGTTTTTTCCCCCCTGTTAACTTTGAAGTAAGCTAAAAAATGTATAGGTAGGCAGGGGTGGCATCAAATAATCAGCAACTTCAAAAAGCATGCTGCCACTTAGCACTCCTAAAGCTAATGTCCCCGAGACATTCGGAATGGAAATTATTCAAACTCATTTAGTGGCAGTAAATTGGTCTAAGTTCAATCAGAAAACAGACTGACACTGAACAAGAAGTGCAGCCTAATTATACTTGTTTGTCAAATGAAAATTTCATTTGGGCAGAAATGAAACCTTCGAGCAACTTCTTTTAAGGTGAGCTCCCAGTTGTATTATCAGCTAAATGCAGTAAAATCCATAATCATATGATGATAATGAAAATGGAGCCAATGTTAACATTCAGGCTTCCAATGCCCCGGGCACATGGCGATAAAAATTAAGTACCATAGTCCTCTGCCAGGCACGCTGACACCCGGGCTGGTCTTTAGCCTCTTAGATGCGTTTTTGCATTTTAAAAACTTTATCAAAGCACTGTTGCAATGTGGAAAATGTCAACGTGAAATGCACTGAAGGCAAATTGGAATTTCATTAATGGTAAAATTATTGCTTTTGACTGATGTATTACTATGCTTGTTAAGAGCTGGAGAGTGGAACGCTCGTCTGTCTGGTCGGCAGTCTTGCCTCTTCTTGTCCCATGCTATTTGCTGAAAGTTAGAGATCTACTTCCCAACTCAAAATGGAAATGTGAAGTTGCTATGGTTGCAGAATGTGAGGAATATCTAGTGGAAGAAATTCATTTATTGTGTATTATGAGCAGCACCACATGTCTCCCAAGTAAGACACACATGCAGATACGGAGCTTATAATGAAGAGGGAAGGGGAAAAGATAACAAAGACTTTTTTAGTGCATGTGTTGGTGGTTTCATGTATTTTCCCATCTACTTTAACGTGAAGCTGATGTTCACCTCACGATTGACCAACACAATGTGGATTTTTTGCTGTCGAGCAGTGAGGCATCTTCTCATTGTTAAGCACGGTCGTATCTTATCTTAACTACAGAGAAGAAGCACTCAAGATGCCACTGTGGATTGGTATCGCAGGTCCACAGACCTAAAGTGAAGGTATCAGTTCACTGAGACTTCATGGAGCCGGCGATGTTTATTGATTTACCTCGTAATCCTCTCATTGTCAGTGTTGTCAATGATGGAGGAGGGAATGGGAACGGTGTGTCAGATGGAGGACATTTTCTGACGGGGAAACGAGGAAACAGATTAGCTTTAATAGGATACTGGTATTCATGTTCTCCTGTGGGGTTTGAGTATATGGGGCTGTCTACAGACGGCGGAGATATTTGTACAGGTTTAAAGGATTGTATATGGTACTTTGGTATTTGTCATGGACACATCTTCAGTTAGGGTTAGGGGTTAACAAAATGGTTAAAATATTAATCAGCATTGCTATTTTTAAAATAGTGTTATTGACGCAAAATCTATTCTTTTGTTTTAATATACATGGACAGAAAGGAGTCACACAGATAGAACAACAGAACATAGCATGAGATGAGTTTTATACTTTTGGAAGTTTTCATGACCCAGGAACTGCAATTCTTCAAGACTCAGCGCTGTCTCACAGCTTTATTGCTTTTTATGCTTTTAATTTTTTTATTCTATCAGTGTCACAGAGAAAAAAAAACTAATAATTGTTTCAAATGACTTTACAGACGACAGATGAAATGTACACCGGATAAAATATTTGACGTGAAATGAATGAATTAATGAATCAATGATAAACAAAATAAGCCTCACTTAGGTAAAGCCTGTGTATTATAATAGACTGACAGAAACATTTACAGGAGTCTTTCACAAACAAGACCTGATTTTCATGATCAGCCAGTTAAGTCCATTAAGCCAGTAAGTTTGGCATTGTTGATCCTCTCATCACATGGATGATGGTGTTATCTTGTGCTGGTAGTGGGATGCTTGTAGAAAATAGGCTTGGTTACATATCAGGTAGATGACGTGAGCTGTGGCAAAATAGTTTCATATATATATAATAGAATGATTGATTTATTATTGTCTCTCTCTTCCTCTCTAAATATAGTAATCATCATGTTTAATCGTAATTCTATTCAGTAAACCTTGTACCACCTTCAATAACATCTACATTCAAACATCACTGACAACTTAGATTACTACCTGGTGAGCAGCTCAAGGCTTTCTGTATCTTAAAGACATTCAAACCCCACTATATTGTCACTCTTTCCCATCTAGTCTAATGGCACTATGAAATGGATTTATAATGATTATTTAAGCAAAGTTATTTCAGTAGACACATTTCAGGCATTGTCCTTAATGATAATGAGGAACACAGTGCTCATCTGCCATAAACTAGCTGTGTGGACCCAGATGCTAAGGGTGTCATAGCATTTGCTGTGAAGCTCTGACCTCTTGTGCCTTATTGTGGAAGTGCAACATTCTCATGCCACACTGACAGTGGCTGTTAGAAACTCTGGTTTATTATTGTTCTAAGCACGCCTTTTAATTAAAAAAATAAGATAATATATATATATAAACTTTTATAAAGTTACTTAATTTTTACAATTATTTATTCATTCTTATGGTGACACAAATAGATATTGCACAAGGATCCATGTAGGCTGAGGCTGCATCACGCTTTGCTCTCTAACATTCCTGCTTTCCTACGCCCATGTTAAAATGGAAAGGCCATTGCATAAGTCTTAATCCTTCAGCAGAACTGCTTTAAAGATATAGTATGCAACATTTCTAAAATTTTGAGTGGTATACTAGTAAAGTGTACTACTTTAAATCCATAAAAATCCATATTTATATTCAAGGTAACAAACCGCTATTTTAAAATGACCATGAAGAATTTACAGAACCTTAACTGAATTTACCCTCGTATGACCATGATAATCAGGCCGCTTGGATTTATTTGTATTTTATGGCTGTAGTAAACATGTTCAATGAGTGAGTGCTTCTGCCCCTTTCTGCTCTTTTTTCCAAGATAACTTTCATTTTCGATATCACAACCGTTTTGGAATTACGGTACTGGGAAGCTGATGTCACAGACATGTGACACGCTGGTGGTCATTGGACCTGCCAAAATGGTGAGGGCTACCGTAATGACAAGTATATGGGTGCAAAGCTCTATTTCTCTGCTTCCCGGTATCCATCCATCCATCTATCCATCCATCTTCTACCAGTTTTTGTCTAGGAGTTACGGTCGGGCGACAACAGGATTGGTAACAGAAGGGTTAATGAGCTATGGTACAACATAAACGCACTCGACTCGCCTACATATTCTGCTATGTTAGCTCTTCTGCTCTGTGTCTACGGTAAAGCTCATTATTTATCATTCGTATACTATTATACATGACAGCCATCATTTCCAGGGCAAAGTATTAGCCAGTGTGTCACTGCTGGATCACTACTACTAACTCTATGTTCTGCCATCGACCGTCCTCCCCAGTCTACAGTTCCCATGATTCCACGCTGCTTCGCGACGCCATCAAACCACGTCGTCTGTTATTGTTTTGATCGAGAGACCACCAGCAGCAGAAATGACATACTGTGCATTTAACTGGTGTTATGCAGCAGGATAAGTGACCATTTGTTAGGGTTCACTTCTCAGGTTGGCCGTTGCTAACATAGACAAGCAATCCCTCTTGGCACTGTGCCGACTTGCAAAATAATGGGAGTCTGTCACTGATAGTCTCTCGGAGGCCATATAGATAACTCTGGGAAACACACCATTTCATCAAAAATCCACCTCTGCATGCTTCAAGATTACAAATGTACCTGAAGATAAGCTGAAATACTAATGCACAGGCGTGTTACTCCCAGACCAAAAGGAGACTGTCAGCTGACCTTATGCCATCTGTTGTCTGATAGTAAGTAACTCAAGAAACCACTTTAATGGAGCTTCATTTCATTTAAAGCTAATGTAGATAATGGAGGTGGTACTTTGGATCACATTGACCACCAACTTCTGACCTCACTTAGTGATACTTTATGTTCTTTTTTTATTCCTGGTTTCCTGTTTGCAATCATAATATTGCCATAAAATACAAAGTGCACTGTATACTTTCTCGGTTCTTTCTTGAATTTGATTATGAACTTGTTTACGCATTGAAATAAATGCATTCCTCTTTAGTCTCTTGCTGTCACCTGCGATCTGTACATCTCCCACATTAAAACCAGCGCTCAGTAAATAGAGCGATTTATGGAGTCCTTCACGTTGCTTGTTGCTGTTCTTCATTCATCTCATGGATTCGTTTTTGTCTGCCCACTGAATCCTAAAGAAGCAGCAATCTTTCACATTTACTCCACAATGAGTGTAGCTGGCAAACTTTCTCTGGAAAATGAAACCATTATCTTCAACTAGACACGCACGGGGCTCAATATGAATAAATAAAGTCACACTTATCTAGCGGCCAGCGTGATTACTGTAGCCAAAGCTGACATCCAAATTGACTGTCTTATCATGTCAAAGTGATTTCGACTGAGCGAAGACGGTAGATGAAAGTAAAATGATCTTTAAATAGTAGTTAAAGATGACTGCTTGATAAGTTGTTCCACAACAGTTTTGATCAATGAAGCATGCATTCAATATATTGCCTATTTAGATATGTGAGATAAATTTAACTGGTCTTCCAAATGATTCATAAATTATATTTCCTTCAGTTCAAGGTAATGACTTCATGGCCTCGTTGAATTCTTATTATACTTCAGGAAACGTATTAAAACATAGGGCATCGTATTGCTTAATACCACTTGTAGTCGATTCAGTTTTTAATCCATCACAAAGTGTTTTAAATTAATTCTTCTCTCCACATATTACACTTGTTTGATCAAATTTTCAAAGATTTTTGAATTATAATGCAATAAGTGTCTTTTCATGAACCACACACAGAAATCCATAAGACGAATAATTGAAAAGGGGCTTTGTTAGCATCCTTTTCAGGAGAATGCTTTGCCTCATGTATAAAAGTCTGTTAATTGATTTTGGTGTGTAAAGTCAGGATTGAGCTCAATCTGGGGAAAATGTCAATTTTCCTCTTTACCAGTAAATGCAATGCTTGTTTAATAGTAATTTGAATCGTATCCTGATGTTTGCTGATCATTTCCTTTGTCTGGCTTTTCTATACCTAAACTGCATTTAGGTGTAGAGTTTTTTAAAATAACATTTTAGGATTCATGTAAACATAATCTGATTACCTTGATGGAGAGAAAATGTATGTTTGATGGTTGTTTATTTGGTTTTTCTGTTCAATTGTGCTGAAATTGAGGCACTTTAACCACAGCAAATAAATGGCTGCCACCTATTTTTTTTAACAACAGCACATTGTTTTTTTGCAAACTCTGAGATTGTATATAGTTTTAGTCTTTCTCTGCTCCAGTCTGGAGAGACGCTAGGGAAAAAAAAGTTTTTTGTTGTAAAGCACAATGCTTTGATATGGCATTCCACAATCCACCTGCTCAGGAGTCAATACTGCCAGGATTCATTTGTGTGACTTCAGATATTTCTAAAAACAAAAAAACGCATACATACACTGATTGCCAGAGGGCAGTGAGTGGGAGTCTAAAACTATTCTGTGATAGTTTAGGATTTCCCACTCCCCATAAGCCTCTCATTGTGTTAGAGGACCTGCTTTGTACAACTACTTGCCAGCTGCTTACCAAATGAGGTTATAGTGTTTCCCTATCAACTGTAAATTTCAATAATTTGTTGGAGGGGCCTCTCACTGTCACTTTTTATCATATTATCAACGACGACTCAATTTTCCTCTGCTACTCCATCTCAAGCACTGACCCCCCGGCCCTATTACAGTCCTGTAATGAAGTGCAATGGAGTGGTAATTGGTCCACATTATACCAGATCAGGTAACATTAGACTTATTTTCTTATCACAATGAGCCCTGCTGGTGACTCTCAATGAGAAACCAAACACAGTTCTTTTCTTATGCAGGCTATCATCCAAATAACATTTCAGTGAGAGACCATTTCCCCCATTTCAGTTTTCCATTTCAAGATTGCGCTCCATGTCCTTGGACTGTGCTTTGTTTAAGTCTTTTAGTCTCCAAAAACAGCCTCAGAGGCAGTGCAGATATACGGTAGAAGTTTCCCCGGGGCGGAGGAAGTACAGTAAAGGAGACAGTAACATGACCATTATGTCGGCCATATTAGATGTAGCAGAATCTGACTGTGTTACAGTCCTGGGTTGCTTGGTGCTTAGTAACTCCAGTTTTGATGGTTTCCACCTTTATCTGTCATTGTAGAATTACATGCAGCGACAGTGGCTCAGAAGTAGATCGAATAGAAGAAGTCACCTTTTATTCGGAAGGTTTGAGTCAAGGCTCTGCTTGTCTACATGCCGACTTTGGCTTTACCAGCAGCGTGTGAAAGAGTGTGAAAGATGTACTGTATGATTAAAAAGTGTGCCACACATAGATGAATATGGGCGTGAATGGCTGAAAGGCAAAACTGTAGTGTGAAGCAGTTTCATGACTAGAAATGTACTGTATAAATACAGACCGTTTTATAATGTACTCCTAAAATTTAATGAGCTGAATGTTCGGAAAGTAATTCAACGCGCAAAAATCCACTACTGTCAATAATAAAAAAAAAATAATAATAATAAAATACCTTTGTTGAAACACAAGTTTGTCACCCAAGAGGCACATTATGTAGATAAATGCACTTCCTGTTACAGTGATTGTGTTTCTCTGCCACAAAAGAGATATATACGACTCTGAGTTAGTATGAGTTTACTTAGAGAAATGTAAGAATAATTGCTGCAAAGGTTCAATAATTACACTTGAGCCATTAATTGTGGAGTTTCCAGTGATATATACAGTATAATATAATTAAATGACCTGTAATGTCATACGAAATAACACAACTCTATCTAGCTAGTTATTCCAAAATAAATAAATCAGGGTTTGCTGGAGTGTTAAACTGTTAAACTTATGTTTGTAATGTCAGTGCAGCAGAATCCCACAAAGCTGTTGGTCCACATGTGAACTTTTGTGCTCTGAATGTCAGGTCTGTGTTGTGAACTGACGCACGCTCTCTGGCTCTGTTGCTCAGTGCGCTGAAAACACACCGAGCACTAAAAAGACAGGATATTGGATAACAAGGTTAAAATATAGGGCCAAAAATATTCTCTTATTAAACTCAGGCTGCAGGGATTTGGTTTGAGCCACCTAAAAGATAGTGGTTTCAAGGGATCCCAAACAAAAGGTAACCGGCCGGTCATGCTTATGGTAGCTAATGGCAGAGTTAGATGAAATTAGGGGATTCTTTTTCTACAGGAAATTGTACTTAAAGACAGGTCATGGATCACCCTGCTCTTCAGAAGTCAGAGAGTGAACTTTTGCTGCGGCCATTTAAAAGGTCTACGTTGTAGAAAGGAGGTCAAAGCAGAAACAAAACTAATTGTATTATTGAAGAAAAGCAAAGCTGTGCAAATTGATTTTGTGGCAGAAATTCATGGTTAGACAAGCAAGGAAATGCTTTTGTAGAACCTGAAGAGAAAGGGCAAAGGGAAACTATACATGTCGTTGCCAAAGTAAATCAAATCATAACACAAAAAGTTTTGAATCATGTGCCACCAAGACTTTATTAGACATGGGCTGGAAGTTTGCTCTTCTACAATAGAACACATGGTTTTTGTGATTTGTTAATGGAAGTTTGGGAAATTGCCACACACTGTGCTGTGATCAGTCAATTCACATCAATGAATGATCCTGATCTTCAATTTCTAATTGGTTCAGTTGAGTTTAGCCATTGAAATTCAATACTTTTTCAGTGCAGCTGGATTACATGTGAAATATTTTATGCTCCATAACTCTAAGAACAAGTTGTTGTTGTAGCCCAGTACTCTTATTTTGGATTAAGGCTTCAGTCAATTGATTTAGAGCTTCTGACATAATTTTAATATGGGGGGAAAAAAAGATTTGTTTTTGATTCATCTTGTACATTTAAGGGGGAACTGCATAATTCATAAATTCAAAATAGTTTCCAATCCATTATATCAGTTTTTGGTGTATTGCAGGGGTCGGCAACCTTTTTGTCCCTTCTCCACCCAAATAAATGTAATCTGAAGCCGAAAAACCAATTTGATCCATAACACATCATGTAGCTACACTACGTATATAAAGAAATACATAGTTTATTGCATTTATGAAATCTAAAAAGTAGAAAAAGAAAACCTGCTGGCATAACCATGTACAAATGACTCCATTTAAGTGCTAGGAATGTCTCCTCTGGTTCCAGAATGTTTTCAATATCGCATTTGACGTAGACATAGAATGTGACGCATATTTTAGTGGCCAAAATATTAAACCACTTTCGTTTTTTGCCTTGGTCCCTAAAAGGTAAGTGTTCACTTTGAAAGAAATAATGAATGAATTAAATACAATAAAAATTAGCATTATTTTTTAAAAGCTACAGGGACCCACTGCAGAGATGTTGAAGTGCCGCAAACATGCGGTCGGAACAAGGGTCTTTCTGCATGGAGTTTGCATGTTCTCCCCAAGTGTATGTGGGTTTTCTCTAGGTTCTCTGATTTCCTTGTCCAAAAACATGCAGATTTTGGGATTAGGTAAATTAGACACTCTAAATTGACCTTAGTGTGAAAGTGAATGGTTATTTGTTTCTATGTGTCCCTGTGATGGACTGGTGACCTGTCCAGGGTGTACTCCGTATTTCGTCCGCTGGGTTTGGCTGCAGTGGCTCTGCGACCCTCATGTAGAGGATAAAGCAGCAGACAAGGAATTTAACTTATTTGTTTAATTGATTGTATCTGGTGAGGACTGAAAGTGAAAGTAACAGCAGTAGAAAAATGTCACATGATGAGAGGGAAATGACTAGGTGACAAAAATGCTGTAAAAACATTGTATATGGGCGATAAAAAAATATCCACATAGCACATCTGTCTTTAACTTCCTCTCTGTTTTCAGCAGTCTATACATTTTTTATCACATCTCCAGTGGAGAACCTCGTCTTGCTTCTCCTCTAGATGTATTTGAGAGGTCGTAGTGAAGCTGTTTTGCAATGTAAAGTTGATGCAGAGTTGCTTGCTCCTCATCATGTTAACCTCTTACCAATACAGATGCACAAGCCAGTGTCTTTGTTAGTACTTCTCACCAAAATAGCATTTAAACAATATGCCAAGTAAATACAGTATTTCCTGTTTTAGTTGCTTACCACACCTGTGTCAGTGCACCTGGATCCCTCATCCATATGTTGTACTGACTGTTTTTTCTCTAATTGTTGTTTTCACAGTGACCAGTGATGAGGGCCTGTTTCTTGTTCAACATACTGTAAGTGATTGTCTGCTGCCCTCTAGTGGATATTAAAGTATGGTGCCTGGTGGGGGTAATCAGGGGTGTAGTTATGGGGAATTTAGAAGTTAAAGCAACAAGAAAATAATTACAACATACATGTGAGTCATTTACTTATCCATCTCATACATTTCATTCATAAATTTTTCTCTGAATTTCATTGTGTGTTGATATGAGGCGTGTCTGTTTGCTATACTTTACAAGATGTCAACAAAATATTAAAATTGATGTAATCACATTAAAATGTAAATAAGTAATAATAATAAAACAGAGTGCAGAAATAATGAAAAAGAGAGAAATAAAACAAATGTTGGACTTTAATGGAGCATAAAATCTAAATATTGACATTTGCTGGTGATTTCAGTTCCTCTGGTTGCTATAATTAGAATAAAACCCCAAAACCCTCCCTCAGAGAATCACCTTTCACTGTCGCTTTCAATATTTGAGTATAGCTGTACAATGATAGACATCTCATTTTATATGTTATATTGCATTAAATGCCATCATAACCTAATCAAAAGTTTATTGGCAGACTTAAAATAATGGTTACTATCTTTAAAAGTATAGATGTAAGTATAGCCTGAACTTTTATTTTCAGTACGTCAGCATTTGTCTCAGGATATTCCATGTCTTGCAATCTTAGAGTGTTTGTCCAGTTGAAATACAGTGACACAGTTTCAGCGTTTACTGTGAAACACCTTGTTAGGGAAGTCAAAATAAAAGAAGAAGCATGTAACTCAGACTACAGGTGAGTTGGCGTCTATTGGTCTATGG
Source organism: Microchirus variegatus (assembly GCF_963457635.1). Taxonomy (NCBI): domain Eukaryota; kingdom Metazoa; phylum Chordata; class Actinopteri; order Pleuronectiformes; family Soleidae; genus Microchirus; species Microchirus variegatus. Next base: position 13,409,159 of record NC_139812.1, read on the forward strand.
TCTATTTTTGAGAACAGAGAGCAAAAGTATTTCCTACGTCAAAGATTAGATGCTGTTTATTAATCTGGTTTGTGTGTGTGTGGGTGTGTGGGTGGGTATGTGTGCGTTGAGAGACACGTACACAGACCTCGACTCAGAAAACACATTGGGGTTTAGTCCCTCTGAACTAAACCCCCCTTTTTTATGTATAGATGCTTTTATTTCATCTATTTTATCTCCTTTGCCTGAATAATCAACAGATTAAAACTATAACGCTCTGACAGCAAGTGCAACTGTAGGCATGTTGCACGTTCTGGTGCGACAGTGGTGCATTTTCTCACTTCTTCAACAGTTTCAGGAAGTGGGGCAGTGTCACCAAAATCAGGAAACTAAGTGCTGCTATTAATACGACAGAGCAAAAAGGGTAGAGCTGGAGAAAGTGCATGTCGTCTCAGTTGGACCAGGAGCGAGGGAGTTTCGGTAAACTTAAGCACGTAAAGGGACATATTTGAACAAACGATGCTCTTTGTGGGCTGATTTTTGACAAATTCGAGGCCTCGCAATCATGGAAGAATCTGCAAGTACTGAATCAGGTAACCATGTATATGATTTTTTGAAAACTGACTGCCAGCTTAGTTTGAGGCGACATATGAGGCCACAATTTTATTTACTTAAAGACACTTTTCTTTTTATTCTCATCTTATCTCACTTTTTTTTTCTTTCTTCATTTTTTTTTAATTAGGATGTTTATAAGAAACTGAACTTTCATAATTTTTCTCTGAAACACTTTACATTACAGTACATAAATAGTTTGGTGTCAGTATGATAATTATCTTATTCGAGGGGGAAGTCATATTATGGTAAAACACTCTTATTTCTAATGCATTTTGCAGCTTGGTTTTAATAGTGTGGTAACAAAGAGATAGTGTTAAAGTATTACTATGTTATTTCCAAAATAATATCTGGGTAATAACTTGGGAATGGGAATAACTGTTGGCTATCCTATCCATTATTGAATTAATAAATAAATATTATTACCAAGCTATTACTAAGTGATCACTATAGAAATAATACAGTATTATCATAATTGACTCTCTGCTACAGGATTGTTTTCATATATTAATACTATATTTTTTACCGTCTTATAAAAACAAAGCACAAGCTGCTTAGTTTTCCTATAAAGTTGTATTGATAGGTGATTGATTTAATTTGGTCATGTTATTAGTCCATTAATTAACAAATGGTATGTTCCTGTGCTCTGCTGTCAGTGGGAACTATGATGAAGGTTAGTATCCGTGTTGGGGTTCTTTCCCAGTTAGTGTGTACAGAGGTGAGCGTGACCTGATTAAACACTGTAATTAGTCAAACAGAATTACTCTGACCAGTGTTGACACAAAGTGCTGTTTGCACAACGTCTTGTTGACTCTGCGCTGGAATACCCAAACAAATTGGACATTCATTCTCTGACCACAGTCACCTTGACATTCCACAGCCAGACAGCTGATGCGTTGTGGAGCCTTTCCACAGACATGCACAAGTTGCTGCAACATGGAAACCAACACATAATATCGCCAGTGCCATTAGTGTCACGTCTGAGCTGATTACAAGATTGTGATTAATGTTTCATAATGACGCCAAATCGGCAAAGTTTAAGAGTATTTATGTTTTGGCAAGCGAGTCATGTGACTGTTTGAGTCGATGCACTGTACACACTAATGATATTAGTGATATTATATATTCTGTTTTTGCAGCGGATTCCAAATGTCTTTCAGAACATGAACTATTAATCCTGCACACGGCAGAGGCAGAGGAATGGGCGAAATATTTGCAGCAGATCTTGAAATCTTCTCGAAAATTCCGGAAAAGGTCTATTTTGCCATACGCGCTGGGCCCAGATCATCAGCTCCATGGATACGATTTTGAAAACTTCCGAAGTTGCAAGTGCATCGTGCTGCTGCTCACGGGAGGGTTCCTGGACATGCTCTACGAACCTGACCTGCAGGGGGCGCTGCACACGTTCCTTTTCCCTCCGCACAGAGTGGTGGCGCTGCTGTGCGGCATCTCGGAGGACGACGTACCCACAGAGAGTTTCAACGGTTGGCAGAGCTGGAGAAAAGTCTGTGCTGATGATGAGCCTGCCGTCTACGTCACCACCATTATGGAGTCTATTGCTGACAGTACGCAAAACATCGATTTTTTTTTATTATTTGTTTGAGGCCCAAAGAGCAAACATAGCAGACTAAAGGCACAGTTCACACAAGTAAAAGGCATATAACCTATCTACCTGAAACAGACAAACATAGAAAATGGTATTATTGTGAAAATATCAGTTTTTGATGGCTTAAATGTAAATTACAATGAAATGTATCAGTATTTTTTTTTTCTTTTAACTACTCTAATTTTGCCTCTTTAGAATCCTGTCAATTTGTTTAATCCACGACTAAATGACTTCACTTAACTAAAGAAATGAATCATAAATTGTAATTAAATCTGGGTAAAAAAGGGTCTGTCAAGTACCTTATTATTAACTTCCTTTGGGGATATGCAATAAATAATTTGCTGTAGCTCTTACCAAATAATTAAAAACTCATTTAAAGAATATGTAGGTGCTTCTAAAACATTTTTTTTGATATCTTCTTTTTCTCTTTCTTTACAGGCAAACGACTCGAGGCTGAACATAAAAGCAAAGTTGCACCAGAGCTGAACATCCCAGCCCCGACTGAAAATCCCACCAATGATAAAACAGAGGAAGTGGTGACAGAGCTGCAAAAACAAACTGTCCAAAATGATGAAGACCCTGCGAGTTCGGGGAATTCAGCGAGTGAAGAATCTTCTCCCCTCACCTGTCTCACTGTTCAACCAAACAAAGTTCTCTGCGGGGTAAGACTAAAGGAAGCATAATAATAATATTATGAGAGGTGTAGTTTCAGGGAGCTTCTATGTGTGAGAATTCTCATTTTCTCCTAATTAAATACTATAAGAGAGACAATGAAGTTCTGACATGTTTCACACATGTATGGTCTTTTGTTGACTCTTATCTCTTTCTCTTTTGTTCCAGGAACAGGAGAAACTGTTCATCATTTTCAAACAGAAAGTAGATCATCAGTTGATACCAGAGGTGGAGTTTACATCTGAAAGTGGAACTACAAAACGGTTCCCAGGCACCGTTGAGAATGATTACACTTTAAGTGTTGCTGCACCTGGCAAGTACAGTACTGTTGTAGTGCATGAGACGTATATGATTTCAAGACAAGACATTAAAAAAATGTTTAAAAGGTATTTTAGTTGATCTTGTTTTGGTCTATATATAAATCTAAGTAGAGTTTAAAAGGGGGTACTGTTGGCTTGCAGTACCCCCTTTTAAACTCTACTTAGATTTCTATATTTTAGAATTTAGATTTGGATGTAAATCCCCTCAAATTAAAGCTGAAAGTTTGCAGTTAAAGCATCTTGTTCGTTTCATTTCAAATCCATTGTAGTGGTGCATAGAGCCAAAATAAAGAGAACTGTGCCGATGTCCAAATATTTATGGGCCTAACTGTAGTTAGAGGATCCAGTCCAGCACAAACTAAAAAAGGGATCTACATCAAGCCAACTTATACCTCTTTTCCATAACATAAACAGACATTGCAGGCTGTAAAATACATTTTAAATTGTGAATACATTTGCTATACCATTAATATATATATTTATTAATATGAAATAGTATTTCAGTATTTCATGTTTTCTTAAGCCTTAGTGCTACTCATACTGCATGATCTGTGCTGCAGGCGCACCCTTGGTAAATAGCTGTGGAAATAATATAGGTCTAGTGTATATAGACCTAGGTTTATAGGTCACATCTTCAATCTTTTTTGCAAGATTGAATCTTTCTTTACATTTTTGTTAGTCTTCCTATGTTTTGCTGATTCAAAGTGGTGATTCATTTTATATCACATATAACAATGAGAGTCGCGATAATTGTGCAGAAGTCACAAAATAGACCGTATTCATTTTATTTTTGTTCGGAAAATACAGCCAAGCGACCTTTGAACTGTGATGTATTTCCAAATTCCATAAATTCAATCCTATTTTTAAAATTTGGAGCACTCTTTACTCTTCTTCCCAGAGGCTGTAACACGGCTGAACAATCCCCCACCTCTCGTGTAACATTTGCACTGTAGCTGTTTACTTGTTTACCTCTTTACTTTAACCTATGCACTGTTTACCTGTTAACATTCACTTAAGTGCACTATTCACCTGTTTACATTTACTTCTGCACTGTTTCATCTTGCATTTATATTTATTTTTCATTCCTTAATCTGCCCATAAACCTGTGCAATATACAACATATATATGTACATATATATTTATAGAATGTCTATTTATAGTCTCTGTACACAACCATTCATACCCCTATGCCCATAAACCTGTGCAATATACACATAAATCTTACATGCAAATAATACTTAATAATACTATCTAACCACACATTGTTGTACATAATTTTACAGCCTGCACTGTGGTATTTATCTTTGCTTCTCTTTGCACTGCTGGTTAGATGCCAACTGCATTTCATTGGTTCTGTACTTATACTCTGCTAAATGACAATACAGTTGAATCTAATCTAATATAGTTGGTGAAAAATAAATGCCTAGGTTGTGCTGTAGGATGTAACACACTATATATTGCACATTATTATAGCCTCTGTATATACGTTTTAACATAGTAATGGAGAAAAGCAGCCTAAATGTTCTTTGTTCTAAGGGTTAATCGCTGATGACACATCATGGTCATTAAATTAATGCATTCAACACACCTTTAGATGATGACTGCTCAAAAGCACAACTGATTTCTTTGACTGGATGAAGAGAATTTTCAGATATGTCATTTGTAGTTACAATGTTTTATAACAGCTGCCTAGCATGACATGGAGTAAAGTTAGCCTCATAAATGCAGGAGATTATGAACTAAAATTTGAAAAATAATGTTTTTTTTCATGTAGACATGCCTGCTGGAGTGGTCTCACTCACGATGTACACTGACCGTTCTTGTGTCAGCTTGAAGCCTGTTCGATATTACACCAGTATGGTTGAAGTCAGTCGGTTAATTGAGAATGCCACTGATCCTGTTAACTTCATCTGTCAGGTGAGCCATCACGTCATAATGTTATACAGCATTTCTGGCTAGTTCTGTGCCTGTTATAGTTATCTCACTCTCTTTTTTTCTGTACTTTCAGGCCTTCAACTTCACAAGCAATATGACAGAATCGATAGACAACATATTAACTGACTCATTCAAATCCAGAATGCCTGAAACTGGTCTTCACTTGTTTGGAATCAGACAGCTTGAAGAAAACGATATGGCGGCATGTGAGTACAATACTCAGTACTACTGATCTGCTGCTCTTGCACTTCCACCACTAGATCATCAACAATATATATCTTATGAATGGTTGTATTTGGTCGATTTTCTTTTTTGTGCAGATCAGCGTGATGTGGAGCTTCCCACACTGCTACACTTTGCTGCCAAGTACGGCCTGAAAAAGCTGACCACCATTCTCCTCAGATGTCCCGGAGCTCTGCAGGCTTACAGTGTGATGAATAAGTATGGAGACTACCCAAACAAGCTGGCAGAAAAGAGTGGCTTCTTGGATCTCAGACAGTACATGGACGAATTTGTTGTAAGTCTCTTGTTTTTTTATGAGGTATCTAATAGTGTGTTGGATATTTTTCTCTCGCAGTCCTGCATCGGCTAGACTTAACACTAATCCAGAGGTGACATGACAGTTTAATGTGATACCTGTAAGTCAGAAACACACACTACACGCTGCAGTGTAGAATAATCAAATGTTGAGAGGAGACAACAGTGCAACCATAACAGAGAGTAAAAACATTGTATTAGTCAAATATCCACCAATAAAGTGGAGTGACAGAACGGCAGAGGGACATTTTCTCACCTGGTGGATGTTATCCTCATGTCAGCAACTTCTATAAGTCTATATTGTATAGCATCTCCTCATGTTTTTTTTCCTAGTTGATACATTTTTGAGAGTGGTAGTGAGGCTTTTTTGTTGTTCAGTAACATTCAGCATTTCCAGCGCTTATTCAGATTTAGCTGCTCTCCTTCCTCTGCTGGCAATCTGTGGGGTTATGAGTGCTATGAGCTACATTACTGGGTATCAAGTGAAAGTATTTCAATTTAACATGTTTTCCTAATCTCTAATAGTGCATTCCCAAATATTCTGTGATGTTTTCAAATCTAGGAGACGGCCGACATGCTCCAGTCTCACTTTGAGGACACTGAGAATGGTGAAGAGGTGTATGAACCCATGTCAACTGTGTCTCAAGACATCATGTTGAAGTATTCAGGTTGTTCTGAGGACATCTATGAGTCAATGCTGGCAATGAACCCTGAATGTGCAGAAGACCTCTGTAAGATTAACATGGTTTTGTTTGAAGCTACAATGCTAATGAAAAGACTATTACTGATGACCACTGTGTTGTTTTTTATCAGATGAGGTGATGAATGCGGTTGACGAGAATCCAGAGGAAGCGCTTCTTAGGAGATTTTTCAAAGGTAAACATTCAAACATATTTTAGAGTCACAACATTTAATAGAGATATTATATTCAGTTTATAATAAATGTGGTGGTACTTTATTCCCCAGCAAAACCTCACTGCAGTGAAGTCCAGGACAACAGTGAGCAGCCAAAAAGTCAAGAAGAAGAAAAGGATGAGCATGAAGAGGAGGATCCTTACCACATCTCCCTAGAGGATATCTATGATATTGTGGATACAAATAGTACATATAACCCAATCATTCAGAATCGTCCACCAGCTCCAATCCCCAGACATGAAGACGGGCCTGACCCTGACCCTGAACCTGAGCCAGAGCCTGAAAGGTCTTTGACCTACATCTCTAGAGGTATGTCTGTGAAGATTCTCAGTCATTCAAGTCATTGTAATCGGGTGGACTGGTTTACTAATGTTGAAGACATCTCTAGACATATTTTGCAATGTGTTATTTGACCCAAAATGTTCTCTTTACACATCTAAACACTGCTCTCCATTTTTGTTTTACAGTATTTTCAGATAAAGGTACATCCCAGCATGAAACAATGGCAACTGGATATGCTGCAGGTAAAGCACAGTTTTCAGCAAAATTGTTCATCTTTTTTTCTTAATAAAGGCAGGGTGATTTTTGGATTGAATATAGAAAAACATGTGTTTGAGCACAATAGACAGTAGATTGTCATAATTAGTTAAGATTATCTTTTACAGTTCCTCATTCATCTGACACTGAGGCAGAGTACATGCTGGACCAGTTATCAGTCTATCACAGCCATAGAGACATGTCTTTGGACTGTCTGACAGTCTTTTAATTGTTATTTTTATTCTGTTTTTTTAAATTAGGTAAACCTAAAAATCAAAAGAAAAGAAAAACAAAGTAAAAATATAAAAATAAATATTGTCTTGTCTATACAGGTCTGTTTTATATGTAGTGTCCTCATTTCTGGATTTCGTCCATAGAAACTACCCAATTAAAACCAGATTGTGGTTATGTCCCAGAGATTTTCTTTTTTTGCAATATAATCCCTGTTTTTTTGCTGAGTCACCTCTTCAAATATCAAAGATAGGAAGATCATCCTTGACCCATGCACTATGTGGTCTTCCTTGCCAGCATTAGGCATCCTTAAAACAGGACATACTACTACTACTAATTCTACTAATATTTGTGCATATCGCCTTCCAGGATAACTGAATTTTGTTGAATTTGATTTCAATTTCAATTTGAATTTCATCCTTGTGCCTACATGAGTTTCACCCGTGCAGACTGACATCTTTTCGACCTATTCAGCACGGCCTATCATGGACATCTCAGCACCTGTTTACGACCCCTATGCTGGGATGAAGACCCCTGGACAGAGGCAGCTCATATCCCTTCAGGAGAGGGTGAAAGTGGGGGAAATAACTGTGGATGAAGCCGTCCAAGAGTTCAAGGCATGGCAGTTTGACCATGATGGGAGGGCACATTCTATACGCTATCAGCAGGTAGATGTGCTGTACCGACACCATGGTCTGCTCGGTGTGGATTAATGGTCAAGGAGTTAATCTGTGTTCATGTGTGCTTCTTTTTTGCCTCAGGAAAATCTGAAGAAATTACGAGACAGCATCACAAGGCGCCACAAAGAGCGAGAGAAGACAGGAAAGGAGCTTGGTAGATGATTTATCATTAAATAAATTATCTAATATCTTAAATATTTATTATACCTGTAGAATATCTCCACGATGGACTTGAATATCTCACTGTTATAAAATGATTAATGTAAAAGCAGAACACAGCATTGTTTTCAAAACTCATATTTATCTTTGTCTATTCACTCACAGAGTATGAGATAAGTGCTCCACTGCAGAGGAACTCCAATGCCACTTTCGAGTGTGCAGTGTATGAGTCAACACCCAGAGTGGTGGCTCTTCCTCCTCCTGTCACTCATACTATTCAGAGGGGAGCCTGGAAGACAGGTAGCACATCCAGCACATCCAGTAAGTTGAAGATTGCTTCCTTTCCCTTTACCTTTACCATGGATTTAAATTGTAATTAATGGGAGAAAGAACATGGAAAATGCATCTCTTGGGAGCTTTGGATGATTGATTTTTGATTCATATATGTCGTGTTTATTCTGGACATTGTGTCAGATTAAGTCCTTTATGCACTCACTTATTTAAAGGAAGGCAAAACTCCACATGAGACTTCAGTGAAAATAGGTATCTCTATGCCCTCAGAAAAAAGGTGTAAAATATTACAATTTGTCTATTTTACGGCTTATAGTTCATCTTAAAAAATATCATAATTTATCAGAAGAAGCAGGACTTCCCCACGATCAGGTTACATTACAAAAATAGTTTTAGATGAACTAGCAGGGTCTCATCAAAGACAATACACTACTTAACACCCATTTTATGTCACCATATTCATTTTCATTATTATTATTTAATAGAGCTGTCACTTTGTACCTTTTTTAACAAAAGTGTTCTTAGAAATTAAAGAAAAATATATGCATTTCAACTTAACAAGCCTTGTGTTTTTTCAGGTTTTGCCTGACTCTTGTCTACAGCCTTCTCGTCTGCTTAATACAAACTCAAACGTTGTGACAGCTCTGCTGTGGGTCTTCGAAAGCTATTTTTTAATTGGGTTTTTTGGTGGTCTTGTGACATAATTAATCACACGTACTAACCACAGAGAGTCTGAAATGGCTTGCCTTCTTGCCACATGAACCTATTTTGTCTTTACTGCAGGTACTGAAAGCAACAGACTTAGCACTCACAGTGCCTTCAGCTACAGCAGTGGGACAGAGCCTGATCTAGAGGTGAGTCCAAAGTGAAATGAAACGTTCTTGCAGCTTTATTTCACATAATTAGTAACAAGTCTTTGCATAATTAGAAACTAGACAAAATGTTGCAGCCTGAAATACTCTGTTCTAGTTTACAGTCTCATCTGGAAAAGACTCAAACTGCAAGACCCACATTTTGCCCTGTTGTGAAATCTTTGAATGTTGGCTCACATTGCTCATAACTTCCTCAGAATTCACTGTCATTCACATTAGCTCAAACACTGACGTATATCACATGAATCTTAGTGTGCAAGCATGATGGTCTCTTATATGAAATCATCTGAGAACTTGTCAATTTTATTTATAAAACCCAACCTCACAAACACAGTTTGTTTCGAGGGGCTTTACAGTATGTACATGGTGACACCCTCTGTCCTTAGACCCTCACATCAAGTGAGGAAACACTCAAATGGGAGAAACCTTAGGATCCCTCTTACAGGAAGTTCAGCAGATTACAAACAAAACAACATATTTACAAATAGAAGCTAATGGAAGAGAGGCAGATGGTCACAATACAGTACAATCAACTTGTAGTAATATTAGAATAAATAGTTGGTCCATCCTAAGGAAATGGAAACACTTCGGTGCAGGTTTTGCCAGGTTGTGGTCTCATCTGAGGAATTTGGCAACCCAAGCAGAAATAAACCACCAACTACTGTGGATGTCGGGGAGAGGACAGACCACAAAGATAATTATTCCTATAGCATTTAGCATTTAGTAATAGTTGATCAAAGCTGTGAGGAGTCTAAAACTGCATGGCCTCCTTTTCGAAATAAATGTAGATAGGTGTTTGACTTGCTGTTTTCTAGATATCAGAAAATTAAACCCAAGGCTGTATCAGTGTTTTTCTGTGTCTGTCTCTCTATAATATCCATTGATTTTCATATTACTGTCACAAAAATTCAAGACAGAGATCAGGAAACAAAGAGTAGGTTTGGGCTGTGAAGACATAGTAATACAAGAATGAATGTGTCCAAAAGTTTTATTTTCAAGAGCTTTAAGTGTGATCACAGTATGTGTTTTTTTCCAAAGGACACATTAGAAAATCTCCCTCTTCCACCACCACGGCCTATGTGGCAATCTGATGCTACAGCCGTCATTCCTCCACCCAGGATTCCTCCACGAGTCCCAGACAGGTCAGTCCAAAGCTGAAAATTCAGTATACATAATGAAGGCACACATACACACATAAATAAGTGACAGAGGTGGATAGAGAAATAATTTAAGAATGTGTTGGCAGCAGTGAGTAAAACACAGAGGAGAAAAAGGAAGTCTTCACCCACTAGTAATTCACAGCTGTGCATTAGACAGGAAACTAAAGTCAGAAAGTGATAAAAGTGCTGATGTTTATGTGACTAGCATACGCATTAAGAACATTTCTAAATAAGGGTTGAAATAAACACAGTGTCTTATCCTTCAAAAGTGATGTTATCACTTCACAATAACTGTTTACTTTCAGAGATAAATGCTAAAGTTTAAAACACTACTTTTCGTCTGGGAGTATACAATGATTGGATCGTGATTGGTGCTGCTTTTTTTTTTTCATGATCAGTAAAAAGTTGATCACAGTTTCCTGGGGCATCATTGCATCAGTCGCTGAACTGACAGCACTTTCTTTCTTGCAGAGTGCCAGATAAAGCGTTGCACGAGCGCTACATAGCCTTCCCCACACGAGCACTTCCTCAAATACCCTCACACAGATCGTCAGGCTCTGCGCCTCCTTTACCTCGTCGCCTACGGTGATCGACACGTGTTCACCTTTGCTGGGTTGTGTTTTCTTGGATGTGACAAAAATGCAATGAAAATAAGCCACGCAAAGAGATGGGTGTTTGTTTTGTTGTTTGTATTTTTGTTATTAATAATTTTATAATATTCTTTTTTATTAATTTTATGTGTACCTGTTTGAGTGATATTTAGTACATTGTCTTTTTAGTGTAAAACTGTCCCCTTAAAATGCTGTGATACAATAATAAAACATATGGGTCATGTGTTTAAGTGCAATGTGCTCAATCGAGGGAAAAGCCACATTAATTGTTTTATTTAGATATTAATTATATTTGATTGTGGTTGATGGTGGCTCACCTATAATGTAATGAGCTAGAGATGTTAATACAGTTCAGTTTACCAGAGGGAAATATGTGATGTTTTGTTGAATGTGATTTTATTATGACATTAATTTTGATCAAATGCTTTTATTTCTTAAATGACTTTAACATTGGTAGTGATATTTGCACATGTCACTCAAGTGTTTTTACATGGATCTTTTTTTTTTTCCTCACAATTAAATATTTTATTACCACTTATGTCTTTACTATCACCATATACATTATCCTATCCAGTATCAATTTATGTTTTTGTGCAGTATGAGGTTTGGTCACTTGATGGTGCTCAGTATGCTCTGTTTGTCCTTTAAAGTTGCATTGGCATAATATTTTCCGTGTATGTAACAGATCACACAAAGTACAAATGACTCCGCTGTTGAAACAAATGTCTCCTCAGCACGTGTCTTCACAACAAGTGAGTAGAAGTGTCAAGTAAGTCCTTGTCAAATGTTTCAAAGTAAAATCCAACTACAAGACTTTGAATGTACACATTAATAATACAGTAAATAAGAAGGCTTATTGGAAATGTTCTTTATACATATTTCATTAACTTTTGCTGTAATAAGCAGATTAGAAGTTATATATATATATATTAAAAAAAATTCAGCTGATTGTTTTGGTTTTCACGTTTCCTGCAAACTGTATATCTTTAAGTCAAAGTATTTTAATGTGTCAGCAGCAACTGCAACTCAAAAGTTTTGTTTCCTGTCGTTTCCTGTGGCTTTTGTGCTTTTATTGTGAAGGGACAGCGGTGCTCAGCGCGTGTGTGTGTGTTGCTGCGGTGTTGACGCAGCCCGGGCCGTTTGGTTGGTTGTGACAGGACACGGTGGTGTTAGAGCAGCAGAGGAGGAGAGGAGAGGAGAGGGACACCGTGAACACACACGGAGAGAGAGAGAGTGCAGTGGAGTGTGTCTGCATCAGCAGCGAGGAGACGACGACACTGGATTACCATCACACACAGGTAAAGAAGCATGTTCTCATCTGCTGATGCCAAGTCTTTTTTTATTTTTATGTATCTACGTCATTTTCACACCTTGGCACCATAACAGCTGACTTAGTGTTTTTGTTGTGATGTATGATGCAAAAACCAGCACCTTCCACTGAATGCATTTTTATTTCTTTTATTGATGGATCATTCAGTCCTTGTTCCTGCAAATTCAGCAGATTCAGTCAAATATAAAGTGTCAGTCTTTTTTTTTTTTTCTCCAAATGTTGCCCCTCAGCAGCAGATGGACAGAGTCTCTGGCTGTGGGACAGGACACTTACTGCAGCAAAGACTGATCCATTCAGTGCAAATGCAGCCCGCATGGGTGCCGCACTCTGAGGTTAAATTCCCAGAATAAAACATAAATACTCAATCTGATTTTATTTTATTTCATTTTTTTACACCACATTGAATTCCGTCTATCATCATTTATGTGTGATAGTTTATGTTTTGTGTGTAATCCACCCTGTGTGGTGCTGCTGTCTCTGTAAGTTGTGAGCAGCAGTGAAGTGTCACTCTGGTGTCATTGTGATTCAGAGTGGAGCAGACTGTGTTCTGTTGCTACTCCACACGTATACAATAAAAGGCTGTGGCATCGCTCATAATGGAATGCATATAATGCGGCACGGAGGTGCTGGAGAATAGTTTAATGACACTGTCATGTCCTCACTGTGTTGTCAGGTCAGACCATCCTGTCATGTGCGATGAGGTTATTTCATAGGTGAACTGGGAGTATGAGCTGCTGTTGTTGTTGTACAGTTGCTGTGGAGGACAAACTGCATTGTTATGTGGTCATAAAACGGCCTGCAGTGTTGTTTATTTTCCAACCTATTTCAGTGGATTTATTTTTGTGAGTCAGCAGCTGTGTTGTGTAACTGCACAGTAGTGCTGGACATGAATGTAAAACTCCACGTTAGTCTGAAAAAAAAAAAAAAAAAAAACAGGTCTGACTGAGGCCCAAATAATGAACGGCATGTGACACGAGAATCTGCCTTCCAGCACACGAGTGCAAGGCAAACAGAAAGACAGAGTGTGTAACGTAAAAGCGACTGGATCAACTTTTAAACAAAGTTATATGAGGGATGAGTGACAAATATATTGGATAAATAAGTGGTTCCATGAGTTATGAATCCTTCAGCTTTCTATTTTATTAAATACCGGTAAAGAATGAAACTCCGCACATGTGTTTTTCCTCTACCTGTGTTTTCATTTGTGATTTTACTACGTTTACCCTGTTCAGTACTCTGACTCACTCCTCCATGGCTGATTTGTCCTCTCCCTTTGAAACTCTGCACATGCCTGTGTTTTCATTCATGCTTTGACTACACCGATCATTTCTTCTGTGTTTTGTATTCCCCTACACTCCACACAGTCCTTGAAACACGACGCGACACAAACTTGATTAAATATTAACCCCAGCACAAATAATTAAACAAAGAGCTCAGAGTGCAGAGTCAAAGCAGTTTGACTGATTTCCCCAAAACTACCAGTTTCCCTGTGTTGTAATATGCATGATTTCAGACTGGACACGGCTCTCACAGATACTGTATCTGGACAATGTTTGCTCACAGAGAACACAGTGCATCCATTACTTCAAGTCAAAGGACTTTGTGGATGTTTACCCAGACCTCAAAGAGTTGTTCTTAATGTTATATCTCATTAAAAGAGTTGTTGTTAACCTCCCTGAAGGGACGGAACAGGATAATCAGCGCTACCTCTGAAATTCTCGTTTTTCAGGCTCATGGGAATATTGACTCAGCTGTAGTGGTGCATTGTATGAAGCAGGCTCCTGGTTTACAGCGTGTGAGCAAAGGAGCTGTAGGTGTTTACACAGAGATAGTGATGGGTTTTGCGTGTGTAAATGGAACAGATACACATTCGTCATGTGTTTGGTACCCGGTCAGTCAGTCAGTACAACCACTGTGACCTTTTGCACATAGCAGTTGTTCAGCACTTAGATCAAGTCAAGCATGAAGCCGCATCTATCAACGTACGCACTGTTTATCTCTCAGAGTTAGATTGGCTACCGTTTAAGATTAAAGAGGGATTTTCTTTCTAAACTAATCTAAATTTCCAGAATAAAGCATGTGAAGTTGTAATGTTGGCGTTAGATGTTTCACACGACATCTATTTTTTTTTAAAAGAGAGGGAAAAAAAATCAAGGTCAAAGTGCTGCATTTGAGTCTTTTACTAACTGATAACCTGTACAGGAGGGATGGGACCTGTTGGAATGAACCAAGCGCGGTTAATATTTTATGAACTTGTTCAGAGTCGCGTTACTTAGATCCCCCCCAGATTTGTGAGGGGTGACCCTCGGAATCATAAATCTCAATTTTAAAGATTTGCCAAAAGCCGACACTGTTGCTCTTGTTTTGCTAAGATAAACCAAATTTATTCAGGAAGTAATATTTCCTGACATATTATGTCCCATTATATTAGAAATAATAACTGTGTTTTTTCTCTGTGGAATGACCTCACATGTTATTATTGTCATTAGTATTCACGTGATTATGTAACCTGGACAACAGCAAGAATATTTCAGTCTCGTTTCCTAAGGCTTGAGACTTTGTTTTGTTTTTAAATCAGCTTTATTCATGGGTCTAAGTGTACTTCATGGATTCTAACTGTGTGTATAGCAAAGTAGGATAGAAGCAGCTATTGTAGTGCGTATCCTTGTTCGCTGAACAACGGATGGCATCGAATCAGGCCGGATGTTTCAGCGAGACACCAGGTTTCTGTTTTCACTCCATGTTAATGTTACAACAGGTTGCTTAGCAACCCCCTCCTCTACCCCCCCACCACCACCCCCATCTACTGACTTTCTCCATCTGCTGCCATTGGCTGAAGTGGCTGGTGAAGTGAAGTGTTATGCTTTGGCTTTTCAAGGTCCATGGCACAAAGAAGCTCCCCTGATCATGGACGCATGTAAACAAGGCAGTGAAAAGACAATTTATGCTTTGGTGATTGATTTAAACAGCAGCAGCAGTAGCAAAACCCTCAACCCCGCCCCCATCATCAACACCACAGCTTCTCCCCTGTGTTATGTCTCAGCACCTGATGGAAAAAACAAAAGCATCATGACCGTGTTTGGCAGACATTTTAACAAGAAAACACATGTTCATGTTCATCACCACGAAAACCAGAATTACCGAGAGACACTCATGCACTGCTGCTTCATAAATGACTCACGACCAAATATGATCAACCGCAATGAAAACCCGATATCTGTGTTGCCAGCTGTGAAGTGGGGCTGTTATTGCTAGAGGAGCCTGTGGCGTTTGTGTCTGGGTGTGACATGACGGGTCAGACTGGGCCCAGCATTCCTGAAATAGACAGATGATGGAGGGGGGGGGGGAGACTTGCTGGGGTCCTGCTGCACACTCATTTCACACGAGGATACCTTCAGAGCACTTAAAATTGCTGGATTATCACATTGCTGTTTATATTCATGTTTAGCCACCATATCCTATGACTCAATTATCAAGTGGTCCTGTCACATACAGGCGCTCAGAGAGTTATATTAGGGAGCACAACTCAGAGCTTCCAGTCCACGCTGGGGTGAAAATATCCAGCCGAGATGAGGAAACACTTTCAGCACTCTCTCAGACGGCAATTTGAATTGTCATTGCAGCTCACCTAATGTGCAGTCCACCCTATTATCTAAGCTGGGAGGAATCTCTTGTGCACAGCTGAGCTCATTATCTAGTGATGGCACTTAATGCCTTTGATGTGGATTAAGTCGCCCAGACTGCATTTAAACTGCAGGGCTTGATGTGCAATTCTGATCTGATATGTTGCCTTTTTTTAAAGACCCATATCTGGGATTTGGATTCACACTGGTTCACCCACAGGTTGGGTTTTCTTACTGAACTGGACATATATAGGCCTGAATGGAAGTGAAAGTGGTGTTATTTTGAAATCCTGTATGTTGGTGAGAACAGATTTTCAAGTCACTCACATGAAATATTTACATTTCAGGATTATCACAACAATAGAAATTCACCACGATTGACTTATTGTAAGTGCTTTTTTTATCGCTTTGAGCAATAATATCATATATTATTGTCCCATCACATGATCAAAAGTAAGTAATAGGATCATGGATCATGTACGTCGTAGATGCAAATCTACATATCTGATTTGTATCTGAATAATTTTCCACATACGAATGAGGCTTGAAACCGATCTAACAGTACCTGAATCCATGTGCTTTTTCCCTGCTTACACCTTCATGGGTCATATCTGATTTGTGTCACATGGGAGGAAAAGATCATATTTAGGTCAAACTTGAACCATGTAAGTGTGAATGCAGCCAAATTAAATGCCACTACAGTATATCTTGATAAATATCTCTTTATTAAGGCTGCAACAAATAATCAACTGCAGCTTCTCCAATGTAAATATTTAATTAACGGAATATTTGGAGTCATCAGTTTAAAGGTCGTGAAAGTTCACATACCAGTGTTGTGCCAAATCAAGCTCAAAGTATATAGTTAAATATATATATGTTGTTATCCTTGAATTAGAGTAAATGGTGTCACATAGTAACGCTTCATCAATGTAAAACCTATTTAAATGGAAAATACTAAACTGAAGTTACTAATTAACCAGTGTCACATTTGCTGAAAGTGGAAAAAAAAGGTGCAATTAAGTTATACTTTGCGATATTTGCTTCGCAGTATTACCCAGGATTAACAATAATTTGTTCATTTTCTTCAAAGAAGGACATTCATTGAACACAAACACCTACTACACAATTTACCAAAACATTGACATTGAGCAAACATACTATAATTTTTTTTTTCCAAATATGTCACTCACTGTTATGACTATCCAGCTCAACATTACCTCCTTATTTGCTCATGAGCTTTTCTCTATTTTACCTTTTCCCTCTGCGCCACCGCCTACTAAAGTAAACTCTGAGAGTCACTACAGCTCAACTTGAATATTCAACTGTGAATGTTTATCCTCACTCTGGCTCTGTGAGTCAAGCTTCCTGTGCTGCAGGAGAGAGAGAGGCCTGCAGCTCCTGTTGTGGAGATGCATCACCCTGAGTAAACTCTGGGCTCCGTGACATTAGAAGCCTGGCAGTCGCGTAATAAGCAGGCTGGCGTCTGTAAAAGGCTCTTTGGTCCATGTCACCAGCTGCAGCCTTCCTTCACATGTGCCAGCCAAGTGTTTCCTGTCAGCTGGGATCTGACCATGGTCACATCCAGTACCTGTCAGGACTTTTCAAACACTGCCAGGCTCCATGTGATGGATGCTTTTGTTTTTCCCCCTCTCTCTCTCTCTCTCTCACATATGACACTGACACTAAAAGATGTACAGTAAACTTGAACTATTCATTATGTCAAGCTCAAAGAATTCAAAAGCAGCTCATGGAATCTGGGCTTGAATTCCATCCCTTATCAACATGAACGTATAATCCCGCTCTGAGGCACCGTAATGGCTTCGGTGTGTAGGTTACATACATTTCCTTTTATGCTGCCGTTGTTTGAAATGAACTTCAAATAGCTGGGGTTGAGGAATGTGTAGAATCCCAGGCTGCTGTCCAGTGTGGAAGCTGTTTATGGAAGAAGACGTTGGGGCGGGTGGAGGGGAGTAGGTGGGGGTCTCTTCTCAATTAAGAGGCTAAGCCGCTGCTCCGGAGCAGCCCTTCATAGCCATGTTTGGAGCTGTTTGGTGGGATTCACGCTCAGCGCTGGAGAAGCTTCTCTCCTCTCTGTGCCATTTGTTGACAAAGCAGAAGTCAAACGGTGTTATGTAATGGCCGTTTCTCTCCGACCGTGGTACAGCCGAGCATGTGATGAGAGCTCTTTTGTGTGTGAACATAGCAGAGACCGCTTGTGTGTGACATACATCACCGTCAGTGACGCCGCGCGTTTGTTTAGATGTGGTCGACAGAGAGAACCAGGAGCCTGATTCTGACAAAGTGATACCATAGTTACTACACTCTTAGAAATAAAAGTGCTAAGTAGAACCATATAAGGTTCTTTGGCTTGTCCTCATAGGAGAACCCTTTTTGGCTCCAGGTAGAACCTTTTCATAAAGGTTCCACCTGGAACCCTTTAAACACCATTTATTCAGAAAATTCAGGGTTTTAAAGGGTTAGCATTTTAGAGTGACACTGCAACCAATGTTTCACTAAAACTTCCAAGATTTTCCTTCCCAGAGCTAAATATGACTCTGAGCACTAGCAGCTTGTTTGAAAATATACATACTAACATTTCCGATGCTCAAAAGCATCATTTTTGCTCCTGTTTTATTATCGTAGTACACAAACGATAGAGTAATACTAATATTCTTCCTTAAGTTTTTATTATTCTTATCATTTACAAGTAGAGACCCCTCCTTATAATAATAATTAAACAAGAATGGTCATATATATTGATTTAAAACTTGTTTATTGTACACATTTGTGGAAACTGTTGTATTCTCCATGGGAAATGTGATAATAGTAACTAGTAAATAATGAAAGGAATTGTAAGATTTAGTAATTCACACAGTAATGTCCTTTATGGACAGCTGAGTCATCCAGTAGCAGATTCCGTCCGTCCTCTAGTGGTCCGTGTGTTTCTCATCTTGTGGCCCTGCTGGAGTATTCTGTAGCAGGGGAGGGTTTTTACATGGTCGTCTGCACAGTTGTTGAGTGGGTGACACATTCCCAGGTGGCAAGTGGTGACAGGTCAATCTGGACACGCCTGCAGTAAAAAACAAACAGACTGCCCCCCCCCCGCATAGTACGGATCAAGGTCAAAGCTATAGGGCCGTCCCCCCTCAGATGAGACTCTCAAATCTCAGGCGGAACGTCCCAGGGGAGTTCAGAGGAACTGGGACTAAGGACACACTGTGCAAGAAGGTAATGCATCCTTCTAGATCTACAGTTATGCTCGCTGACAAGGAGGAGGAGGAGGATGATGATAGCCATTTGGGAGTTCCTTATTTTGGAATGGTATTTTAGTTTCCCCCAACATAATTGTATTGGATGTGTATGTGTGTGTGTGTGTGGGTGGGTAGGTGGGTATGTGTCACAACAGACTGAGAGCTGCTAATTAGATGAATCACCCAACCATTTCTGCGTGCTCCTGCTTTTAGCGAATCACCCGGGGTCTAAGCTGACAGCGTTTCATTGACTGTGACTTTCCTGTGATCTTGACTGAGGATTTTAAGTGCATGAGTAACACCTGCGCTTTCTCAAGGTTTGTCAATTCTGAGGATTTGCTGCGTTTACGTTCAGTGTGGCCAGAAGACGTTTGAGCTCAGTCATAGACTTAAGGAAACATAAAAATGCTGTTACCACAAGTCTGTGAGGAAGTTAAAAGAGAAAAATGTCCGATTCTGAGAACATGTTGAAGAACCCAGTTCATTTAAAACATTTAATATGGTTATGTTACGTCTTTTACAAGTGCATAAACATTATATCCATGTATTGAATCTTTGAAGAAAATGATATTGCTATTGTTAGCATATTAATGCCCATTAACTCTGTTAAGTTTAAGAATTTGAAGCTTGTTTAAGCTTTAGATTCATATCTGTTCTGTTTTTGTTCGCCAAATTGTTTGAGGAGTGGAAACATCCAGGCATGTCCTAGATTATTATAGGGTTTGGTACATTTAGGTAAACTGCACTTTGTCTGATAAAGTTTCTTTTCATTTTCCTGTTTGTCTTGGCTTTGAACAGCTCCCACACTGCTCTCAGTAGATGGTGTTCTTTGCCCCCGACTCTGCTCTGCAGCATCTCTTCCTAAAAAGGCTGGGGGTGATCTCGGCTCTCCTTTGTTTATACAGCAAACTGAACACTGCAAGCTGTCATCGTCAGAATATCTGTTATAATTATGAGAGAGGGGTTCAAACACCCGGCTGCATATCTCCTTCAGCTTTATATCCACAATGTTGGGGTTCATGTGATGATACAAGGGGGAAATAGAGTTTAGATCGGTTGTTAGCACTCTGTAAAGGAATGTCGTTTAATGGTTTTTAGACATTAGATCATGAATTCATTGTCTCTCTGGGATGCAGGGGGTCGAGAAGCAAGCGGATGTTGCTAAAGCGAGAAGCAAAATGAATACATTGCGTGTGATGCTGTGGGACAGCTCGGCTCCAAGCGTCATAGATGTTTTAAAAGGTTTCTTGCTCCTTGTTCCCGTGGGACTTGTTTGGAATCGCTCCCGTTTTCCCTCCTTCATTTGCTGTAGGCCTATTTGTGGACGTTTCCTGCTAGAACATCAGTCTCCTTCGTGTTCTGCATGTCGACTTATTTACCGCCACGCATCAGCGACAGAGTCAGATCCGCACAAAGTTACAACTTTATAAGCAGATTAAATATTTATATCAGATTTCCATCGCCTACAAATGAAAACAGTAATCGAAGTGTATTTGTATTCATGCTTGAGTTATGTGTGTGTGTGTTTCTGTTTTGACTCATTCAGCCCCTCTCTTGGCCTTTTTATATGGAGATGCTCCCTCACTACATTGTGCTGTCTGAGCACAGTGGAGGGGCCCAGGAGAGCAGTGACAGGCGTTTGACAGCTACTTTTCCTGTGGCCCGGGTGTTCACTCTGCATGCTCCACTGATGCAGCTCAGATTAGCATACAGTGTGTTTGTTCTCTCTGTGGCGCCCGCCCTCCTCGTCCTTAAAAGGGGAACACACACACACACATAATGTTTTCAGCTCATTTGAATATAGCCTCAGGCAGGACATGCTTCCTCCTAAAAGCAAAGTGACATCACCGGGGGTAAATTCGTCAGTGAAAGTGACTTACAGATTTAGCTGAGTAAGTAATTAGAGCCAGCCTGTTTTAGCATCTGTTTTAATTAATTTTATATGAAGCACATGGCATGGTTAGTTTTTATTTTATGTATTACTTTAATATTATATGTAAATTGCAGTAATATGTATTTTAAGACGATAGATTATTGTGATCTGTGCCACTGTGACTTAATGAATCATGAACAAGCAAAGTTTGTTGTATTATTTATTGTTTTTTTTATGGTTAAGAAGTTTTTTTGCAGTCTAGGGAATACAAACTATTTTGAAGGTGATTATATTTTGTTTGCTGAACAAATCAGCCTGATATTTTTATTAAAATAAAGAAATAAAGCAATCTTTAAAGGCTCTAATAATTATATAGTATGTGCTCCTTGTGTTTCTTCTTCAGGGCTCTCCAGCAGAGGGCAGTGTCAGTCCAAGAGCATCTCCCAGTAAGTCAGTCTGACTTATGTTATGTCATGTGATGTCATGTCTTGATTATATTACTGCACAACATTAAAGTTAAATCAGTTAAAGTGAATTTCTCATTTGCCAAGAATGAAGTGCATTTTATTTATGATTAGTTACACTGTTTTTTTACTTTTTTTTCTAGAGTAATTTATCTTACAGTACACAAAGAAAGAAGGAAAAAAAACATGAGGAAAAAGGCACAGATGGGCGAGAAAGAAATAAGCAGATGGGAGATGAATCTAATGGCAACGTGTACATTTTAAGAGTTTGAGCTAGATCCATGGTTCAGGGTTTTTCTTCCACTTGCCCATAGTCTTTTCTCTACAGCATATACACTGTATATACATAACATACACTGTATGTTTTAACAAAGCGGTGACAATGAAGAATAATTAATGTACATTAAAGACTTGCATAGATTTTAATGATAATAGATATACTTAAAGATGTTAAATGTGACAATCTTTTTGTGTCACAATATGTTCTCTGGTGTCCCTCCCACAGTCAAAAAACATGCAGAGGTTAATTGGACACTCTAAATTGACCGTAGGTGTGAATGTGACATGTGAATCTGTCCATGGTGTACTCCACCGTTTGCCCTATGTCAGCTGGGATTGACTCCATTGGCTCTGCAACCCTCATGTCGAGGATAAAGCAATGAATGAAAATTTAATTAATTGCTCTTTCTCCTTTTCTGTCTCTGTCTCTGTCTCGTGTCTGTGTGTTAAGCCTCAACAGGCCCACGAGCGTCCTGCGCCGTCAGGATCACGCCACTGAAAACCATGAAAGGCTCTCCTGACCTGATTCCTGCTGCAGGTGATGTTTCCCTTCGCCTCATCAATATTTCATCTCCTACAGTTGTGGGACACCTCATACTCCCAAAGAAAACTTAGGAGGATGCTTTTACAAGCCATTTGTCAACAATGTGGTGTCAGTTTAACAGTCAATGATGAAAGAATAAAAACACAGGTCAAGCTTTGGCTGCTCCACTTCCAGCATTGACACAGTGATCCTGGCAATTATTTTTTTACGGCACTACAGGATATTAATTTGATGGCCTGATTTTGTTACATTTCTATTTTGGTGAATTGGGGCATGAGGCTGTGATAACTTGGATTCTCAGGAGTTCTCTCCTCTGAAGCAGGAGTGCACTCTGATTGTACAGATTATAACACTGCTTTGCAATGAACAATGAGGAGCAGAGGAGGTGAGAACATCTTTTTGAATTTTTCAGATCTGGACCCCAGCAGAGTGTGCAAAGGAAAAGGAGTCGTGACTCTCAGAGCGACCCTCGTCCACATAGATGATGAGGGCTGCATCAGCGAGGAGCCGAGCGTCATCACAGCTCCAGGTAAGTCAGGGTGAACTCCTCAGCTGTTTGCAGCATCTCACCACATGGAAGCTGTGTGGAAAAAGTGGGCACGTGGCTGTAGAATGTGGACAGAGGACGTGAATGTTGTAGTAATCTTAAAAAAAGTGAGTCAACATTCCTCTCTTGCCTTTCTGAGTCATGTTCAGATGTCAGGATTATGAAACACATCCCATTTTGAAGCGTACGCTCTGTCACCAGGAACGCTCGTCGTTGTGATAAAGGCCAATTGCTCACATTTTCAGGAGGCTTCCACAGTGGTCTTTTGTTATGACTAGCCCACAAATGTCCACTGGAGCAGAGGGCCAGGACTGTGGGCTTGTTTGTTGCGTATAGAGCACAGTGGAACCAGACTGGAGGCTGGCCAAGGCTTTTTGGGAGATGCTTTAATTGTTGTTGAGCTGGAATATAAAGGCCACTGGAACAAACGGCCTTTGCAGCTCACTGAATTGACGCTTTGTTCTGATGACAAAGTTCAGAGTTTGTGGGAGATTCTTTTTTCTTTCTTTCTTTTTTCCTTTCCTCGGGACATTAGCGACGATGTGCATGAAAACCACTGGAGAAAGCATTCACACCCAGCGGAATGAAATGGATATTTATTTGATTAGCAATTAGCTGGTGCATGGTTTTTCTGGTTTGCTGATATATGTTTATAGAAATGCTAAACTTTGTGATGTGTTCGGTGTTTTCATTCTTGCGTGGCTGACTGCAAAACTGAGAGAGCTCTGGACTCTTTTTAGGTGGCTGGACAAGCCAGATTAATGGAGACAGCTCTAAAGCAGGACTGGCTGAGGGAGGCAGCATCACAGCTGATTTACCTCCTGTAAACAACACCCAGTGCCAGGTACGTTTACTTCCACCCCATTTCACTCTTGTTGTACATTTATGAAGGCAATGTGATCTCATCAGTTTGGTCTCTCGATTCTATTTTGAAAGGAAAACTTTTTCCTTTGTATTTTTCTGTCATTTTCAGGCCACTTTAGCCGAAAGCTTAAAAGAAAACCAGGCTCCGTCCTCCACTGACGTTCAAAACTGTATCTCATCACCCTCCAGCTCGGTCTATCCCTGCACTAGCTCAGTCAATCCCACCATAGTCCTGTTACAACACAACAGAGGTGAGCACACCAGTAAATTGGCGATGACAAACTTACTTTTATGCTGTTTTATCTGTTAGAAAGCTGTGTCAGTCAGGCTGTGTGGTGTCCAAAGCTGCGGTACATCTTACTGTAACTGTGTGTCGTCTGTGATCCATTAGCCTTGTCTTTTTCTCTGTATGTGTTCACACATTTGCTTTATTATTCACATTTCACTGTCCGGTCCTTGTCTGTCTTTCTCTCACAACAGAACAGCAAAAGCATCTTTCTCGTTTGAAAGGTATGCACAGTCGGCCTAACTTCATTGTTTTTTTTATGCTTTCATCATGCCTCACTTTTCATTTCTTTACTTTGTTATATCTATTTCTAATTAAGCTAAGGTTTATCAAATGTCTGACCCCAAACCCTCCCCTTCCTTCTTCATACTGAAAAATCTAAAAATTTAAACTAGATAAGGTTAAAACCTTGAGTATGACTGATGTAAAAAAAAAAGCATGGGATGATATCTGATTCTGAAGGTAAATATCACAGTATTATAATGTAATTTTTAATCCTTCTGTATCCCTGTTTATTGGCCCATGCCATGTGGGACCATTTGAATTAGCACTTTTAATGTAAGAAAGTCAGATAATTTGTATTTATTTATCACCAAATCATTAAAAAAAGTTACATCAGGACCTTTTTCGGGGGAACAATATATTACAGTGCAGTGACAACATGGTAATAATCAGGAGGTAATATTACGCTTATACCATCTTATTACCACGCTATACATGTAATATTCATGTAATACAACACAATATTATCTTCTTATTACCATAATGATATTACCAAGCTAGAAATTACATGAGAAATAAGCTGCCATGTTACCATAGTAACATGCCATTATTATGCCATTATTATGCCATTATTACCATATTGTTATTGTACAATTAGTGTTGTGATGTGGTATGTTGCTAAAAATGTGCTTTTATTGTTTTATTTATTGTGGCTTGTTCATTGTTCAATGCTTTTTTTTCCATCTACAGACCCAACTCCAGAAAGGGACAAAAGCCCTGATCCTGGCAGAGAGTCCGTGAGTCCAGTTTCTGATATGGAAGAAAAGAGGCTGCGACTATCACCTGTGTTTAATCCTCTCAACAATCCCCCTGTGCCTGTACGGGTGAGCAACGGAATTTACACATCTTGCTATTGACTCATCGGATCCTATGTATTGTAAAAAAAAAAATGTTTCGATTTATCCACTCTTTGAAGATGAAATGTTTAAAGTTATGGCTCATTATTAATAAAAAAATGTCCACGTCTTAATTTCAGAACACTGAGAAGTCCAAAGACTGGTATAAGACCATGTTCAAACAGATACACAAAATACCTGGTAAGAGAGATGATCATCATTTGTACTCTTTGTGTGTTGGATCATATCTGTCGTGTCCAAAGCCTGTGTATGTTTCTCCATGTGTTTGTGTGTTTATGTCACACTGTGCTCTGTCTCTCCATCACTGTGCTCAGAGCCAATTGAGGAAAACCCTTACCGCCCCACCTACATTTTCCCCGAGAACTATGACATTCACATGAAACCAAAAGGTATCCGATGGCAGTAACTGCACTATCCTTAGAGTTCTACTACTAATCTGCAGCTGTCCCTATAGCCTTTTTCAAATACTTCATCTGTCTCAATGCTTACACACACAAAGTGCAATACCACGCACTTTGAGGATGTCCAAAGTATTTGAAAGGATTTGAGCTAATCCTTTGTCCTTCCTGCTCCACACCTTGGAGCAACTATTAGTCTCGAGTACACTGCAAGTTTCGTGCTCATCCTGATCTAATCCAAAAATGGATCTCATGGACATTGAGTTGCACAAATACAGTTAAAGCCATGATCTGTCAACAAAAGCATAGCCATCTGCCGAAACATTAAAGCTGTAGTGCTTAACTGTTGGTGACTTTTTTTTTTTTTTTATGTTATTATTTTGACTATTTGGTCATCGTGAACAGAAACAATACAACATTATTTGTATGCTGCATCCTTCATCTGGAAACAAGCTCTGTCAAGCAAAACTATCAGACCTGCACCAGCAATGCAAGGGCTGGGCGGCACAGCAAACAGCATTTATCCCATAAAACGGCAGGGTTCAGAATTTACTCCTTTGTGTTTTCATTCATACTCCAACCTGTTTGCGGCCATCTCACTTTACTAGCGCAATGTCACCATTGCCTCCCATATGCCTTGATATAAAGTGACTCACTTCCTGTGTGCAGCATGGCAATGTGAAATCTAAACACTGCTATACTAAGAAACAGAGAGGGAAAGGGAGTCATGTGGAGCTGATAGGCTTACTCAGAATTGTGTGAAGTAATTTGACAACCGTTCGATTGCCATAAATATTTAAAAGTTACGCACTACAGTTTTAAGACATTATACACTGTCCATCTTCAGTGGACTGACAGACTTTTTATACACTGAACAGCTTCCTGAGGCAGATACTGTAGATCGATCAGTAATCAAGGGAAACCAATGCAGACATGGATAAAACTACTTTTGTCACAAACATTTCAGATTGAACACATTTCTTTAGGATGCACGAAACCTGTGGTGTTTTGCTACTTGTACTAAATGTAATGTAACAGCTTTTTCATGATCTTCCTGTTTTTTTTTTTCTGTTTCCCATTTCATTTTTGCAAACTCTACAAAGGCATCTGACTTCTACAATAGTTCATAATTTCTAGATTCAGTTTGTAGTCCTGAGATGTAGTTCAGG
The DNA here is from genome assembly GCF_963457635.1 of Microchirus variegatus. Taxonomy (NCBI): domain Eukaryota; kingdom Metazoa; phylum Chordata; class Actinopteri; order Pleuronectiformes; family Soleidae; genus Microchirus; species Microchirus variegatus. The sequence goes on from NC_139812.1 coordinate 13,436,043, forward strand.
GTTGTTGCCACTTGGTGCTGCTGCAGTCCTGTTTTGGAGTGCATGCTGTTCATAACCTTCAGAGAGTGTGTTGTTCATTCTAAGCTTCACACATTAGCATAGGGTTTGGATATCTCAATGGTTATGGGTAAAGTTAATGGTTTTTGGTTTATGGGTTTGGATTCTTAGATCTGCTCATTTTAGCAATGAAGGCAAATGAGAAAAAAAAAGAGCTGCCAAACCTCTTCCTCGGGTGTCTCAGTCTTTAGTCAACTCAATGATTTCCAATGGTTTCCATGTGCAATCCCATGTATAGCGGTGACTAATATGACTCTGTTAAGTGTGTACTTTATAAGTTAAATAACTTATAAAGAGATCACTCTGATTGTGGTGACTACAGTGTTCTTGCTTTGCAGTACATTACTTATTCATAACCTCGATGTTTATCGATATTCACGTCCCCTTTTAGCTCAGTAATGCTTCCTGTAAAATGCTTAGAATTGACACTTTGATTTGGTTTAATGTCTGGCCTAATGGAAGGTGTGAAGCAGGGGACAAACACAGGAAAAGGGGAGGGGGGGTTAATGCCTTTTGAATAATTTAGTATTGTGGTTTATTCATGACTTTTCAGAGATAAACATAGTTAAAATTATAATGAATGGCTTTTGAATGTTTCCTGTGCCTCTTTCAGATGATGGCCACACACCCTTTGGTTACTTGGAGGATGGTGAGTCTTTGTAGGCATTAAAGAAAAAAAAAAAACTCATCCATCACTGCTATTTAACTCAACATTGTTAACATTTCAGCATCACCTTGTCAATATTTATGTGCCTGTTTTCAGTCAGAACGTTCCCCCGCTCAAAAAGCGATAATGTGGTTGATTCAAGAGGAAGGTCGATGCCGGTGCCAACGCGTTCCTCTTCCCTCAAGCCCTCAGTAAAAAGGTCAGTGTCTTCCATCTGCTCCTTATGCCAGTCACTTTGATATTAAACACAAAAGCCAGGTTGTGTTTGTCACTGAATAAAGGGGCTGTTTACAACTCAGGATGGAAAACAATATTTTATATATAGCTTTTCTAGAATTTGATTGAAACCAGACAGGCAGTTTTTCCATGATGCCATGGCCGCAGTGGCTGATCAGCATTTAATATCAACATGTCTTGTGATAAGCAACTGCTTATCTGTCTGTAAGTAAGCGTGACTAAGCATGACCGTGAGCAAAAAACAGAAAACACCTCCTTCCTGATTGTTGCAATCCAAGCTTATTGTATCCCACTGTTTTGGCATAATGTATCTCAGCACTGACACGGTATGATCCTCTCTCAGAGAAATGAGTGATGGGGTGGTGAAGGAGGACAGGTGATGGAGGATAAACTGTTTTCCACTAGAGCTGTAGATGACATGTGGAGCACTGACCTTCCTCTTTCCTCTGAATGTTGGGGGTTTAATGCTGATGGATGTTCAGCAGTGTGTGAGTGTGTGGTGAGTGCACGTGTAAGATATAGATAGATATTGTTTTAAGAGTCTTATTTCAGTCCTTTACAAAAATAGTAAGTAAGTGTTGTGTGTCTAGTAAAGGTCCAGTGTGTAAGAAGTAGTGATTTTAAAGTCCCTTCCTCTTCACACGTTGTATATATTAGAAAATAGTGACTGAGGACATGAGGGGAAAACTGTGGAGTAAAGAATTGTAGATTAATAAATGAAAACTATTTCTCTCCAGTCATCGCTTCAGGATTTTTTAAGCGTGTCTAAAATATGGCTCAATGATGCACAGGAGCCATAGTTTATCTGCATTCACCTTTCTCCCACACGACTGTCTTTGGTTTCCATGTCTGCTGAGATGTCTTTCTCTTGAAAATGTGTCTTACCTCAATGCAGAAGCACAGAAAAAAGCTCTAAACCTACTCTGTGTTTGTGGACACAATGGTGAAAATGTCTCTTTTATTCTTATTTGTTGAACAGGACATTTAAAACCAATGTGGTTGTGTGACTCTGCTGTACACACACTGACAAAAAGTGACTTTGGTCCCCAATAAAGCAAATAGGCCAGAATGTGTGTGTGTGGCAGGGTATTAGGAGGAGAGGACAGAACATAGACGTAAACTGACGACTACGACTCATACACGCTTTAGGTGCCACCAAATCAGGTGAACTCCACTTCTCTACATGGACTTTGGTCCCGAAACATTATTTGAAACCTTTTTTTTTTTTTTTTAAACACAGCAGCTTAACTTGTTTAAATCGTTCATTCTTGGCAAGGGGGTTAGTAACATTTTTCTTTTTTGCTGACAATTACTTTACAGGGACTTTAACAAATAATAGGGGATGCATTTGACTCTACTTGCATAGTGAGCTTTCACCTCAAAATGCAAAGCACACACTCTGGCTGCCCATATAACAAGGCCCTTATCTAAAATAAAAGGCTTATTCTGGAGCTACAAAAAACAAAAACATAATTTTTTTGAAAGGATTATATAAAATTGTACGGACATACTTGTGGGAGGTATATTAATTTTCTGCCAATAAATCCTAACCCAAATGTTACACACACTCTGAACCTTAAAGAAATGATCTAAGGAAATAATGAGGTTCTGTTTTTTGTCACTAAGTCAAATCTAGTTAACCTGATCAAATTACTGATTTGGCTCAACCAAGAATTAGATTTTCTGTCATATCATCATTAGAGGATGAGAGGCACCAGGAAAGAGAGAGAGAGAGGAAATGGGGATAATAAGGACATACGTCATACTTGAATAAAAAAAAGAAAGAAAAGAAAAACATCCTAGCCTCCGCTGGTTGCTATGGAGACTACTCGCTAAGGATTGGTTGTCTCCCATCTCACACCCCACCCCTCCCTGACCACCCGCCTCTCCACAGGAACGAGTGGGAGCCCCCGGATAAAAAGGTAGACACCAGGAAGTACCGCGCTGAGCCTAAGAGCATCTTTGAATATGAGCCGGGGAAATCGTCGGTGCTGAAGCTGGAGAGAACGGTATGCTATAGCCGCCCGCCTCTTTGACTGTGTCTTTCTCGCTTCCTCTTTCAATGTGCATGTCGTGTGAGCTGTTCCCCCCACTTCACACACACACACACAGCACCCTCCCTTTCACTCCCACCTCTGTATCTAAGCTCCTGGGGTGGCAGCAGCTTCATCAGCAGCTTAAGAGGTGATGTATGTGCAGCCCAATTCACCATGTGCACCACATTCCTAAAGGGTGTCCTGTTGCGGAGACAGATGATCCTGCTTGGCAGTGGGGGAGTATCACTTTCAAGGATAGCCATTGTCTCCCCCCCTCCCCGTCTTCAATTTAAGACTATTGGGCTGAATCGGCTCGGTGTGAGAGGATGCTGGTGCAGACACAAAAACGTAGCTCGTGTCTGTTTTCTTACTTTCATGTCGAGCTTTGTTGTATCACGTGCTGCAGTTTATTCGGTTTCCTTGAGGGAGGAGGAGCTTTGTCACATTTATTTAAAAAAATCTAGCAACATGCTGACAGGGGGAGCACATTTACTTTGCATTTAGATTTCATTTGTCTCACAAGTTTTTTGGTATTTCCCTATTACACACCGTTGACATTGATAGTATTCAGTGGTATTCAGTTGATTCAACTGAGTGGCTTGTTGATTATATCATTTATGTTGTTACATCTGGCCTGGTCCCAGTATTAGCAAACACATACTCATTAGAGTTCACTCCAGTTCATCCTGAGGCCTCCGTGAAATAATGGACTGTTGTTTTCCATCACAAGCTCAGTTATTACAGGTCACTGACCAGGACACTGGTCACTGTTGCTGTCACTGGTCATTTTAGGTCCATTGTTACCTCCTAAAAGGAGGTTGTGCTTGTGCCATCATTTGTCTGTGTTTCTATGTGTGTAAGCCATAAAACAAAACAACAGCAAACCATTAAAAACTGATTTGATTAAAACTTCTCAGATGTAGGTTATGGCACAAGGAACACAAATGATTAGATTTTGGTGTTGAACTAAATATGGATATGGATTCAGGGCTTAAAAAAGGGGTCAGGATAGACATAACTGTTAGAAAAAAAATCACATAATAGTACATTTTATAGGTGTAGTTTATTAAAAACAGAAAGATCTTTATCTGAAGCATGATCAATGTGACACTGTGGGAAACTGAGTGGCCTTGGTGGAGGTTTGCGCTCTCCGAGTGCCTTCTCTAGCTTTTATGTGTGGTGCTTAAAGTTGTGTCGTCTATTCCCTACTTTAGAAAGATGGTCATATTACATCTGAAAAATGTTTTGTTGGTCATTATCATGTCATGCCTGAAAAATGAAACCACAAGTCCTGTTGTAAAAGACTTTGTGAAATGATAGGTTCATATTTCTTTCATGTTCATGTGTGTCTTTGTAATACATCATGAACACAAAACAGGTTTCTGGTAGCTGTAATTGTTCTTCCTACTCATACAGGCTACAGACAGATCCCCTTCTGAAAGAGATGAAAACAATGTTTTTCTAAAAGATAATTTGAAGCTTATACAAGGGCTTTACTCATCAAATATTAATGATATGGCCTGTGGGCTGATGGAACAGTATGATTAGGAGAAAGAATTACAGTGCCCTATAACCCTTTTAATGTGCATCTATTTATGTGAGATATACAGATATACACAGGAAAAAAAGTCAGATGAGGAGATACCACCCTTATATTTGTGGAGATAACAGCAGCCATGCAGCTTGGCTCTTGACTGGGAACAAGAGGAAACAGCGAGTAAACTCAATTACAGAGGAGGCCAGAACAAAACAAGCTTATAGATTATATAAACGCGATCACATTTGAAATTAAGGGTGTGTTATAGTGATTGGATGCTATATCTGCTTTCCACCTGTCTCGAAAGCCCCTGTTTTCACTTCATTTTGCCATTTCCTCAATGAGTCAGGTGACTTGATGAGTGGGAGTGAGCTGGCACATGCATGCAGCTCTCGATTGACCTGACAGTGCACCAGCTCTGCAATCTGGGATTTGTAGTATAAGTGGTGCGTGCACTGTATACAGACGGTCCAATTATGTCATGAGACATAGGATATTATGTCACAGGTCATACAGTATACAGCTGTACTGCAGGAACCTACGTGGCCTTTTATGTGTCATGTAACAACCTATAACAACATCCACCTGTAAAAACTAACATGTTTCATTCTGTTTAATTAATTGGAGTTGTGTGTCATATGATTTAGGGGATATTTAGGGGCAGGGATGAGTCAAGATCAGACAAAAGAGATGTCATAGATGGAGACGTGTCAGCTTTAGAGGTGCTTGTGGTTAGGGTTAGAAAGTCAGGCTCGCTGTTTCCCTTGTTTCTTGTCATTATGCTAAGCTAAATCTACACCTGCTGACTGTACCTGCATAGGTAACATTTGATAGTAATAGTAATGGTATAGTAGTTATTATACTTTGTAATAGGGAGGTACTGTTATGGTAATACCATCTTGTTTCCAGTAATAAGATGGAGAATGTATGTGAGACACAAGGGAATTTCAACTTTATAATAAGGCAATTGTGAAGGTGTTACACTGATGGTAGTCTATAGTAATTATCATTAGCAACCTATGCCCTGGATATTATCTTGGTAAAAACATGATAATGCTGCAATATTATTTCAATTTTGCCACACTGTTACCATTGTTATTACCCAGCTAGAAATTGCATTAGAAATAAAATGGCATTACCATTACATTACCTCCTTATTACAAAGTTATTACCATACTATTACCATGCTGTTGCCGCCAATGTAAGGAATCAACCTTGTCTGCCAGACATCGGGAGTGTAATTTCTGTGCTGTCTGAACTGTCTTCTCTTTGTCTCTCTCCTCCTCTTCTCATTGCCACGCCCCCCCCTGTAGACTCAGGATGTAAGTCCAGAAGACATAGATTTAGAGAATGAGCCTTGGTATAAATTCTTTTCAGAGATGGAGTTTGACAAAGCGGTAAGTGGTCACAGTCTTTAACGTGACAGTATATATTGTATTTCACTGCATGTGGTAACATCCATGTTAAACATACTGTCTGTCTACGAGGACTGCTCGAGTCTTTACTTTTACTTGGAATCATTTTCTTTTTTAATCGACTCCTTCACATGAAACCTATGTGAAAGCATGTGTAAGAAAAAAACAACAACGTCCTCTTAAGTTACTACCATTTTCCCCCATATCATGTGGCTTAATGTGGCAGATGGGGTCGTTTTCTCCATTTATTATTTATTATCATTATTATTATTTCATCCATCCAGGGTGCTGCCTCACCTTGTACATTTTAAAACAGATCTATTATTTTTCTTTGAAAACAGTTTTTTGTTGTGTCTCCATGAGGCTGAGCACTATCAGCAGCGCTAGTTTATTGAAGTTCAGATAATTAATATTTAATAAGGCAGATTATTGATTGGAGTGTTGAACACTAGCAGTAGTAGGAACTATGGAGTGATCACAGGGTTTGTTGTTATTCAAACTTTCTTTAAAAGAGGCTGGCAACATCCCTGTTCTTCCATCCTTTTAACTCAACACCCAAGCGCAACACTTTGTTGTTGTCTTTTTCTTTTTTTATTACGCCCGCCCTGCCAACTACAATTCATCGCATAAGCTGAAGGCCAAAACTGGGTGATTCATCCAGAAGTCACTCTTCACTTGAAGGGTCCGGAGTCCAAGCGAGCGCCGGGCTCCACGATAATCCCAGGCCCTTGAAATAATAATTGCGAAACAAAAATATCTAAAAAAGGTGCAGGCATGTGGAAGCAGTATACAGAGTGATGATAAATCCATGCCTCAGGTCTTACATGGCACCAGACAAATGTGGCACTGGCTGCCCACAAACAGATGTTGCCTCTCCATGCTCTCTGTCAGTCAGAGCCACACTGCCACACCCTGGATCATATGAGGTGGCACCACTGACTACAACATGAGATCATGTCTTAGCAGTAACCAGCCGCAGGGGCAGAGTCTCCTATTCCAGGTCAGTGCATAATGTGGAGTAGGTTTAGTCGTGGAGGCGGTCGACTCTTGTCTCATGGCAGCCTGGATGTTTGCCAGATGAGCTGGACTTGATGACTGGCTTCTGTTTAATGTCAAAGTCACTTCTAAAGCTGCACCTGGTATGTGCAGTATTTGACCTTAAGGCTCAGCCAGACACACTGACTCATTGGGGTGTGATTGACATATCAGTACTTGCTCTATTTTACCGTAAGTGAGATGTGTCTGGAAGTCTGCAAGAAATGACAGTGTTCAGAAGTGAAGTGAAGAGGCCTTGGCTTTTCCTGGCTCTGATCCATTTGTACTAATAACCTGAGGATAGTGGAGTGCTGAGGACAGCGACCTCTACTAATGAGGCACTGTTATGATAAGGGGAAACTTAATATCTTAACAATATTAAAAGTTCATCCTAAATCTTTGAGTTACAATTATCTTGTGGCTTCCCACTGCTAATTGTCTGCCAAATACCTCTAAAGAGGAGGATTACTGTCAGTAATCCATTTTGTACTCCATTTTGTACTTCGTTATCCTGTCTTGTCAAATCATCATTACTTGTCCATGAGTTACCACGTGTCACCTAATAGCCACAGGGTAGGTGTGACACCTGTGTATAATCACAGTAATGGTTCTCGTGATTAATATTAACAGGTTCTAGGTTCAGGAGGAGTCTGAAAGCACATCCAGTGACAGTTACAATCTAACACAGGCTCATCGATATACATGGCAAGCTGAAGCTAGAATTCCACACATAGCTATGGTCAGGAAGAGCAGTTTGGCCCCCTACGACCGACAGAGTGACTCCATCTGTTGAGCATATGCTGACGAGAGCGCTGCTGCCACACTGTCTCAGCGCTGAGTTACACAGAGCCTCCCCCTACCACCTGACATATTCTAAAGGAGGCAACTTCGTAAGCCTGCCAGCTCATTGTGCTTTCATATTTAACCTCTGTTATACACTTAACCTTTACCTTTAAGCATTTAGTGGGGATGAGGTGAGGGGCATGCACAGCTATAATGGGCCCTTCATGCTGGGCTAGCTGTTTGTTTTCATGAGAACATATCAACACAAATAAGGTGCTGGAAAGAATGGGAATCATGTTACCATGACCTACTCATGATCGCTATTTTGAAAATGAAAGCGGCACACAGGAGCCGGAGCTCTGACCAGCCAGGGACACCTGTTAGGAAACACGCACATGAAATTCTGCAGAAACACAGTCATAGGTGTTCCACTGACTCACCGAGGCATCCGCTTGTGTCCATATCCAGACGTTTCACACCATTAATGTTTCAAACGAGTACTTTTATGCTCTCTGCGTGTGTTTATTGGACAAGTCGTATCCGTTTAAGCATCTCTCTTTTACACTCTCTGCCGTTTGATGGGTAGAATGAAGAAGTTATGCAACGTCCTCCGAGTGACGTGATGTTAAATGATGTGTGCTGAAAATTGAAAAAGTTTTTCCCTTTTGCACAAAGAGCAGTTCACATGGAGTGACACCAATTAAGCATCTTGTTCATAGCCAGATTAAAATTCCAGTTCTCTACGTCAGATAAGCCATCCATGTTTGTTTACTGCTTACTTTCCACTCATGCATCAATTACAGGGGGTGTCCGAGGACATTATCTTCCCCCAACTGACACCAGATTTGTGAGGGGATACAACACCTAGGGCACATGGAAGATCTGCAGATTATTAATTGACGCTGGTGTGTTCCCAATGTCAACATGGAACATTGGACTTTATAAATAGATCACCAGCCTGAAGTTCTCTTCTGATGCAGATAGGCATTTATTCTGAAAGGTTATTAATGCTAGTCCTCCCCCAGCAACTAAAGCATGTTGTTGCAAATGAACTGTTGGGAATGCTCCTTGTCTGGACATTGGTGTGGGAAGCGGAGGCCTGGGGCTGGGGGGGGGGGGGGGGTGAAGTGGATGTGGTATTAACTGCAGGGCTGGGCTAGCTCGGATGAGAATTGTGCAATCGTATTTGCAAACAACACTTGCTCTCTTATTCATAGTGCCCGTGTCACGTCTGTTATTTTTACCTGCTGTGACGTCCGAAAGGAGCAAAGCAACAGAAACAGTGAGCTAAATTTAGTTGGCTCGAAACCATTCAGAGTGTATAAGCGGTGTGCTCCTCACACCGTGTCACACTGCCCCATGTGTTTTCAAGGAAAATACTAAATAACTTAATAACTCTTACAGTCATTTGTGTACTCACTTTGTGCTCACACTTAATGTATTCCTGCCCTTTTCTTTTTTGTTCTTTCTACTTTGTATTTATAACATTATTATAGTTGTGTATCTTAAGTGAATATGTTTTACTGTTTACTTTGCTGCGAGTGTGTATGTGAGTGTGTGTAATTCGGCCTACTTGCACCACCAGCTGGTTAATTGTCCCTGGTCTGGTCCAGTGGTAATGAGAGTGACTCAATACCAGACAAAAGAGACAGCTTCACAGCAAGACAGCAGCCCATTGGCTGAGTCTGTGACAGCCCCCTCCCCGCATGGGCGCCCCCTGACCAATGCACGCCCACATCACCCCCCCCCCCACCAAACCCCTCCACTCTCCTCACTGCCGCTTGTTTTCTTCAACTTGCATGCAGGCCAAAACACACGCTTACTCCTCCATGCCAAGCCCAGTCAAAAGGAACTAAGAACCCCGGGTGCTCAAGAAAGAAACCCAGAGCGGCGACAGAGAGGGAAAGAGGAGAGAATCTGGCCATAGCTAATGCTCCTGCCTCTGTTCTAGCTGGAGGGAACCTTCCTGTGGATTTATCAATGACTTCTTTGTTTGGTTTGTTGCAGAGTACCCCCTCTTTCAGTCCCCTGGAAACAGCCTCCGACCTGCAGCAGTAGTAAGTTTGTGTTTCTTTCCTGTATTTTATGTACTTGTGTTTTAACCCTTGCCTTCTTCTTCCAGAACGTAGTTGATAATCTAAGGTTTGCTGTAAGAATAAATGTCAGTGAGAGATTTCTCCACCCTGTAGAGCTCTCCCGCCTACAGCAGGGGGACTCCTGCTTCCTGAGGAGATCCAGTTAATAAGGCAAAGAGCTACCAGAACAGTGTGTCCTCTGTGTGTGCGTCTCATGGTGCTTTTAGGAGGGGGGTTCAGTGGTTGTAGTGTGGACACATGGCTGCTATGTGGTGATTTATTTAAAGACAGCAACCTGGATGTCACTTGGACAGAGGGAACTCACCCAGCTGCTGCATAACTTAAAAACCGTTATCTCCTCTTGAATAGGTGTGTGCGTACAGAACTATGAGCGGCAGCTGGATTATGAAGGATCATCCTTAAGACAAAGTCAAATCTCACCAAGCTGTGAATCACTTTAAGTTTTTTGTCTGCTGAGACTGACATTGTCTATTTTTGTTTGTGTTGTAAAATTCAAGGAATTTAGGGCTGAGCCAGAACTGTCTCACACTACAGGGAAAATAAACTTCTCCCTCCATTTCTGCTAAGAACTTTTCCATCTGCTACAGTCATTATCTCATTACGGCCAAATACTCAAGAAACGATTCCCGGTCCAATTTTTAACGAGTTGATTTGTTGTTACATTTGAAAGAAATAAGGCTCCTGAAGAAGTAGCAGTGAAGGTTCACTCCCTCAGGCTGTCATAAACTGACTTCCTTTAAAGACACATTATGTGCGAGACAGGATGGTTTTTTTTTGTCTCTGAGGTCTGTTTGAAATTGGTGGCATTTTGAAGGGCCAACAATATCTGCCAAATACAAAGCCATATGTGTCTGTGCCATGTTATTGGATAAATGAATGAAGAGCAAGTGAATGTGAATGGTTGTTGGCCTCAATCAGACACCCACTGTTCATAATGTGCATAATAGTTATTTTCATTGAGAATGACAGAGAAAGCTGAAATAGAAAAAGGATGTTGGAAGTGTCACAGTAGATCTTTTTTGCCTTATAAATGAACCTGAGTTAGTCAGCTCGCTAAAAACTTACTTCAACAAGAGATTGTCTTTAATCTGTGGGAATGTTTGTAAGGAACCCAGAACCAACTTAATTTCCATGGTTCTCTACAGTCAGACAGAGGAGTGCATATTTTTGTTCTAACACAAACAGAAATGAAAGAGCTTCTTGTTGAGCTCAGGAACCAGAAAAGTATTTTATCCATACGTTTGTATGAAACTGAAACTCTGAGTCTCAGCTGCACTGCAAATGTTAAACACATTTTTGGATAATCCATTTGTCTCTCGCTGTCAGCTTAATGACCGTGTTGGTCTGTACTCACATGAGCGTAAAACTTGAGCATTGTACAGGTGCATAGCAGGGCTTGATGCACCATGTGAGAATGTGTTCCAAGAATATTTATAGAAAACAGACCTACTGGCCTATCTGCACTGTCAAGATACAGTATGTGTGAACGTCAATGCCTTCGCTTAACAGCGTCCTATAAATTCTGCCATTTCTGTCTCAACTTTGTCTTAATCTGTCTCTGATTATTTTGTTTCCCACAAGTCTGCAAAGACAGGAATTACCCCGAGATATGCTAAATAAGAACCACATGATGCCTCATTATCCAATTATGCGTGCCTTGGTTAATTAAAAAAGAACTTAGCACAACTCTGCTGAAAGAATTCAACCGTGTTAAATCAACTGTCTGCGTTCCTCCCACTGCTGTTTAGCTCCTCGAGTAAGTCTGGACACAGCGAGGTGGAGAAGGACAGAGAATCGCCAACAAGTGAGCCTACGGCTCCAGAATGCGACCGTCATGTTTACAAGAGTGTCCTGGAGGGCGGCGACATACCCTTACAGGGCCTACGGGCCTTAAACAAGCGCCAAGGGAGCTCTTCCTCCTCTAAAGGTAGGATAGTAGCCACTTTATATACATGTTTCACCAGTAAAACAGTAGGTGTGTGTACTGTACAGTATGTTTGTGTATTTGGATGTGAGGCTTTGGTCATTAAAGGCCTCGTCTCCTGCTGAGACAGAACCAATGAGTCACAGACACTGGTGTGTCAGACAGAGATTCATGTGTTTCCGTTTACATTTCTGTTGGAATCCACGTATTTTCTTTGAACCCAGACCTAACAGTATTGGCCAATCACCACACAGCATTCATTCCCTCAATACACTTTTGATTTATTATTGATGCCATGGGTGTTTTCATCAAACGTGTGCTGGCCATCTGCTTTGGAAAACTCATGGTGGGAGTGAGTTTGTCTTGCTAAGTCGATGGAAGCTAACCTTGGGGATTTTCCCCCCTCTTGCTCCAGTTGTGATCCACCAGTCGCTAGGCAGGCTTAGGGCAAGACTCCAGAGTGTTCTAGCACCAGGGAGTGGAGTGCCAGAACAGGGAGGGATGAGAAGGGACGAGAGCAAGATAAAAAACCATGCTCTGCTCTTCACAAGCCAGCTACACAGGGGTGAGATAAACAGGAGGGACACAGAGGGTGGGCTGGTATGAGGAAGTCAGCTGTCAGTGTGGGGTCAGGGCTGGAATGACTGTGCTTATGGCCAGGGAGAGAGACGCTGAAGGAGAGTGTGACCCAATACATGTCATCAATACATCTTTCTTCAGAAACTCAGATTTAAAGTTGATTATGCTGAACATAAATGTGTATATATCAGCAATCACAAATTAATATGAAAATAAATTGAAATTATGGATTATGAATGTGTTAAATGGATATGGCACTCGGGTCAAGTGACTAGCGTGATCTTTTATTAACCTACTGCTAGAGGCACCACCTTGATCATTAGAGTAACTCACTGTTCACTGTACAGTCTGTGTTGAATATGCTAGAAACCAGACAGTTCATCATGTGTTTCTGTCTTGTGCCCATGAGAAAGAAAAATATGTTTTATTCCTGGTTGTTTTTCTTGTTTTTTTTGTTTGTTTTTTTAAAGAGCTGAGCCTAGTTTAGTTTTTTTTCTTTAATTGCCACAATTGTCTAAATTTGTGTAAAATATCTGGGTTACTTTTGTGTTTTCCTAGCAGATATGATTGGGACAGATGGCTCATTCATGCTGCACAAGTGTTTCACAGCGTGTGAAAGTCTTGTGTCATTTCCCAGTTCCATCTGCAGTGCTGTCACACACATACTGTAGCCAAGAACTGACTGTAGCAAGGGCCTGATAGGAGTATTACTCAGAGAGTTTTATGGTCAAGTTGAGTCTTGATATATTTGTGTTTTAGGGTAGCAGTGCATGGATAATGCCTTAACATTAAGGCAGAGAATAAATTATATGCAGGAGGTTAAACATTAACCTCTTGCATTTTGTTTATTCTCCTCCTCCTGCATATGCAGCAAAAACAGACCAACATTTAAATATGTTTTCTGTTTTAAAACTTGCAGCGCTGCAGCAGCCAGTGAAGAATCCCTTTAAGTGCACACCATCACATCACATTTCAAGGCATATAGCTGTTTTAATCATTTATGTTTCACTTTGTTTTGTTGCCATTTACAGTGATAATGATAATATTGGCTTCTGTTAGTCAATTCCGCCATGTTTCATTTATTACAAAGCATAATTCTTCATTGCAGTGCTATTCTGTTAGTAAAACAGTCATCTGTTACTTGATGCTCAGTGCATCAAGTCTGCTTCCTCTTGATGGAATATAGTGTTTACTTTAGAAATGTGCCTGAGTCTTTTTTAGTGTGTATGTGTGTGTGAACCTGTGACCATTGTAATCTAATATGTTGTTTATTCTGTTGTCCTGCATGCTTGCCAGTGGATTATAAAGGTGGGAATGGCTATATAATTTCACCTTGCTCCTCTGTAAATAGTCGATCGGTTCTTGCCAGTAATGCAATAGGTAACCAGTGTAAGAGCAAGAAGCCTCTTTCTGCTGCCAAGGCCTGCATACCTCAAATCCTGCCTTCTAAGTTTAAGCCCAAGCTGCTGCCGCCCAGTGGTGACAGTGAGGAGTGCAGGACTAAAACTGTCAAGCACCCAAAGGCCCACAGCTGTGAGGATCTGTACACAGGGCCGTGTGACACAGACTTTTCTCGAGCAGAGGAAAAGCAGAGTGGGCAATATTCAGACTCTAGCTATGGCAGCGACTGTGTGGACGGCCTCAGGAATGTTTTCCCTGAAATCAGGAGGAGCGCATCCGAGTTTTCCAGCCTGTACCGGACCATGCATCACATCCAGCGGCCCAGCTCGGCTGGCTGCAGCCCCCATGGCAGCGTCCGGAGCCTGACCTCCCTATTTGAGAAGGCAAAGGCTGAGGAGGGTGAAAGGTTAGATGACGGGGGCAACATTTCAAGGGATACTGTGTTGTCACGGGTCAGCGAGTTTGAAATAATCATTCAGCGGTCCAGTTCGGCTCCCAGCCGCTCCTCCTCCCTGCCCACCCTGAACTCCAGCCATAGCCATAGCCCTGACCACACCCCCACCCACCTCTACATGACATCAGCAGTGTCGGCTGAGTCCCTTTTGGTTGCTGATACCACCCAGACAGACGCCTGTACCCCAGTGGTGGCACAGGAAAAGAGTTGTGAGGAGGAGGAGGAGGAGGCATTCCCGCTGAACAGTATGAGAGTAGAAGAGGCTCCGTCCTTCTCAGAGGAGGGACATGACATCAGGGCCGAGTCCCCCTCAAACACTGAGGTGGAGGTCGAGCAGATCCTCAGTAAGAGTTCTCCAGACCTGGCCCAGCAAAGCATCAGTGGATCAAAGAGTCCTGTAGCACTGCTCACAGCATCCTCTCAGCAACACAACCACCTCCAGAACCACCTCCAGAACCACCTCCACCACCACCACCACCTGCACCACCTCAACCATCAGCTCCTCCTCAGACCCAGTAAATGCAAAGGCTCTTGCCCAGCCTCCTACACCCGCTTCACCACCATCCTCAGACACGAGAGGCAGCAGGCCACGACCCAACAGGAGAAGCGGGCACCTCTGGAGAAGAAAACCACGCTCCCTGGAAACCTCTTCCTCATGGGCCCTACTCCCTTCAAACCACGGAAGAACCTGCAGTCCCACCAGACTCGCCGATCCCTGTTAGCCACCAGGGTCACAATGGTTCCCCAGAGGCCCAGCAGTCTGTCCCCCGAGCCTAGACCTCTAATCCCTCAGCGTCTGTCCTCCAGAGAGGTCTTGGAGAGGTTGAGTAATGGAGATGGAGGCAACACTGACCGCCTGAGTAACGGGCAGAGATTGGACACCAATGGGAACCTACTGCAGCCGCTGGCAGCTCACCTCAGAGGTGGCTATTTCCATCCCCTCACCACTGTCACCCTCCTCTCTCCTCCGTCTGTGGTCACTCATTTATCTCAACTCTTTCTTCACCTTGTGTTCCCTTGTTTTCTCCACAAAGTGACGCCGCCGCCCTCCATCTGTAGTCTCTGTGTGGTGTGTTTACAAAGTGACAGGGAAGCCTCCATTTCATTCTGAGTGTGCTTTTTGGTGCTCTCCCATTTCACTGTGAATGAGTATGGTTCCCACAAACGCATCACAAACACTTCACTGTAGGAGGTTCAGGCAGCGTTTGGTAATGTATATCTCCATGTGACATCATATTTGAGCTGTATGCAAGAGTGCTAGAGTCTGCGTAAGCATTACACTGATTCAAAAAGAAGTGTTTTATTACAGCCACAGATAAGTGCACATAAAACAGTACTTAAGTACTGATGTGGGCAACAACATTGAAACACTAATTTTAATTCCAATCCCAGCTGTAATGTTTAAGCAGGGCATTGTGATATAACATTGCATACCCTCTCTCAAATTGATGTCTCACCTTGTCTGTATTTTATTTCTCTTTTTTTGGAAACTGTTCACATCTACCTCGTCTCATTCTGTCACCATGAAACGTCAGGATGTTTCTTTTGATTTCTTTTGACATATGTCAGCCAGTAAACCCTTGGAGCATCAGACACAGACCCAAAACATCATGTGGCCCTCACTGGGACACAGTTAAAGATCTATGTTAGCGTGCGTAGTAAACAAAGTTATGAGCAAAACCTCACTAAACTAATGGATGCTGGTTGGTTGATTAGTAACACCATGTTGTCATATTTATTTTTCCTTTGGCCAAGATACAGTAGGTTTCACACTTTCCTCCCTACTTTTTTTTTTCCTCATGAACACATGTGGTCATTCTGTGTTCATTCCCATATGCATGCAGGATTACTTTTGGCTTTTTTTGACGTGTGATTTTATGTTTGTTTGTTTGTTTGTTTTTTGCTTTAGTGTTGCAGAGATTGTGGCGGTCATTTAAAGAATGCATGATTGTACACTATTGTATATTTAGTTATTATCTTCATTGGAAGGAGGAGTTCACTGTAATTCCATCATCTTTTATATGTATATATATAAAAAAGATTCTATAATTTATTTGACTGGAGGCTTGACGATGAAACTGCTTCACAGTGTAATTCTTCTGTTTCTGTTCCAGACTCGTCCCCAGCTCACGGAGAGGATGAAGTGTTGCGAAGGCGCCATGGGGACAAAGAGGTGAATTTTCTTGACAATGAGGCCAAAGTTTCGGTAACACTTTAGATTAGGGAAGACCTCTACCTCTATTACCACGTGAATTAATATTTTTCCTACATAAGGTGTTAATATTTACTAATAAAGGGCTAGTATGCTACTTATATGCATTTTAGTAAGCACATAGTTAACGGTGAATATGTGTTCCCTAATCTAATGTGTTACCAAAGAGCAGTATTGTAGACATTATAACACTGTGGCACATGATTCAAAGTGTGAAAGAGGCACATATCTGGTCGTGGACAAACACTTCTATCTGGTTTCCTGGCAGAAAATCTTGGAGGAGCAGCGGCGGCTGAAACGGGAACAGGAAGAAGCTGACACAGCATCGAGGCGACACACAGGCATTGTCCCGACGCACCACCAGTTCATCACCAACGAGCGCTTCGGGGACCTGCTCAACATCACAGATAACACAGAGAAAAGGAAATCAGGCATAGAGGTACAATGCAGGGCCGAGTCTTATCCTTCTGTAAGCAGAACAAAGACGACACATGCTTTGTCCATTTGCGCGTGTGACTCACGCTGTAGGACTCGTCAGCAGGATTCATGTAGACGCAGATGAAATTCAGAGCAGCAATAGAAGGGAGATACAGGACATGAGTCACTGAGAGTATCACTGAATGTTTATGGATATGGATCTTTAGAATGTGCTTTCACAGTGCACACTGGTTTACAGTAAGAGTGCAACTAATACCAGTTTCATTACTTTTAACTCCATTTTCACCCATTCTTAAAAGGACCAGTAACCCAGTCGGTACCAAGCATTGACACGAACACACCACAATATCTTTTCTTGATACACAGAAATAACTACTACTAATAAAAATATTAATAATAGCTTTATTTGTATTTGTATAGCACCTTCAAAAACAGCAGTTTACAAAGTGCTGAAATATTAATATGTATGGACGGAATAGATGTTTGTCTTAAACCTAAAAAAAGAAGATTTTTTTTTTTAATACAAATGCATACATGTTTTATAGCTGTGTACTTTATGAGCACCATTTGGTGCTCTAGGTGTATTAATGTGATTATTTTAGACAATCTGACATTACAAAAAAAATAATAATGCAAAAAAAAAATGTTTCTGCTGATCTTTCACATAATCTTTTGCAGAGAGTATATTATACCAGGCTGCAATAATCTAAACTAAAAAATTCCAGTTTGCATGAAGTATAATGAAAATAATTATTTTTTTGTGGTTTTTTTAGATCATAAAATAAGGTGCATCATGACTGGGTTAAAAATATAAAAAATATATTAATATTTGATATGTATGGAAAGAAAAGATAGAAGAGAAAAAAAATCCAAAATTTAAGAAAGAGCAATTAGATAAAGGATTAAAAAAAAAAGACAGCATCACATAAAGGACAGTCTATAAAAATAAGTTTTAAGAAGTGATTTAAAAGAAGACACTGATTCAGCAAGCCTATAGCCAATAGCCAAAGATTGTTGAAGACGTATGTTCCTCAGGGTAATTGTTTGTTTGAAAACCTCCCGAGACCATTATTTATGCAGCTGTCATAATAACTTAAGGGTCACCCATATTTCTTTTTATCTACACAGAGAACTCCAGCCATGGCTCGCTTTGACTTTAGAGCAGAAAGTCTTAAGTAAGTGACACTGATGCTTTGTTAATGTTTGCACTCGGTTTTTCTATGCACAGTACAAAGAAAGTAGACTTAAATGATTCCTAGCGTGTTATACTGTACAGTAGGTGGGGTTGATGATGAAACGCTGCCAAAAAAATGTACAATTGCAGGAAATGACTGTTTAGAATAACAGTGACAGATTTACAGATTGACTGCTACCAGAATGTGAACCCTACTCTAAACAGATATGTCAATGTCACTGAATCCCATTATGTGTGTATGTGTGTGATGTCATACTTGTAAAGTTTCATTCTGTGAAGCAGTTTTGTTTCTTCTTTCATTTCTTATATATGAACGTCTGATTTCTAGGGAATTACCGTTTCAAAAGGGAGACATCGTGTACATCATTCGACAGGTGGATCAAAACTGGTATGAAGGAGAGCATCATGGGAGAGTCGGTATTTTCCCCCGAAGTTATGTCGAGGTACGAGTCTGCTCTTTGACTTTCCTGTCTTCAAAAATAAACATTGTCATCATTGTAAAGATGATTTAAGATGTTATATTTAACTGCACGTTTGAAGACATTTCTCAAAGCTATTCTTATTTTTTATTATTTATGTCCTTGTGAAGCTTCTTCCCCCCACAGAGAAAGCCCAGCCAAAGAAAAGTGCCCCAGTCCAGGTTCTGGAATATGGAGAGGCTGTCGCTCGCTTCAACTTCAACGGGGACACGGTGGTGGAAATGTCCTTCAGAAAGGTGAGGTGTGAAAAGGTTTTTGTAATTCTAAACTACATTTACACTACATTTGAACATTTTGGGGTCACCTTTGCGATTTTTTATATTAAAATTCACACTTTTATTCATCAAAAGAGTTGCAAAATGAATACAAAATATATTCAAGTCATTGACAAGATTAGAAATAATGATTTTCAGCTGTGCTAACATAATTGCACAAGGGTTTGCATGGTTTTCTAATCATCCAATAGCCTTCGAACGCGATTAGCAAACACAATGTACCATTAGAACACTGGAGAGCAATGGGCCTCTATACACCTATGTACATATTCCATTAAAAACCAGCTACAATAGTCGTTTACCACATTAACTATGTATAGAGTGTATTTCTGATTCATTTAATGTTATATTCATTGAAAAAAGTGGTTTTCCTCAAAAAATAAGGACATTTTTATGTGACCCCAAACTTTGAATGGTAGTGTATGTGTCACTAATTATTAAGCAAACTTCTTCTTTTATCATGTGCAGGGTGAGAGGATCACACTTATTCGTAGAGTTGATGAAAACTGGTATGAGGGCAAAATCTCAGGCACCAACCGCCAAGGCATCTTCCCCGTCACCTACGTGGAAGTGAACAGAAAACCCCGCGTGAAGAACGGCATGGAGTACAGCGACCCTCCTGTCAGCCAGTCGCCACAGCGCAGCACCAACGCTTCTCCTCAGGTGAGTCAGCGCTCTGAGCCCAGAAAAAATGCCTTAAATGCTCTGAGTCTGTGAATCCACACAAAGAACCCATCCATCTTAAAGTTGTAGCCTTTTGAATTTGTTTCACCTCTCATTTCCTTTTTCTTTCTCTCATTCCTTCCCATCTCCTTCACCTCGTGGCTCTAAAAAGCTGTATCGTAATCGCCTCACCACCTCCCCTCTGCCCCTCCCTCGCTCCCCCCGCCGCTCTGTGTCCCCTGAGGTCCACGCTATCTCCTCTGAGTGGATCTCCCTGACTGTCGGAGGAGGAAGTCCTCCAGCCGCCCCCACCCCTCCTCTGCCGCCGTTGCCCACCGTGTCGTACCGCTGCGGCGAGTACCTGCCCCCGCCTTTCTCTGCCAGTCCCGTGCCTCCCATAAGCAGCAGTCCATACTACATCTCCCCTATGGCGTCCCCGTCTGCCTCACCCCTGCCCCCGCCTCACCCACCCAGACCCAGCTCCGCTACTCCCTTCCTCACGTTCACCCCACCTCAAGGAGAGGACTTCCTGCTCTCCCCTCCCTCACTCCATCTGTCACGCAGCATGAGTCCCTCTAGCGGGCCAGTGCTGGACGGCTGGCTGAGGGGGGAGAAGGAGTTGACAGAGGGGGAAGGCACAGAGAGGGACAGGGGCCACGCAGCCTCGGGCAGCAGGCAAAATAGCCCTGCAGAGGTATCTTCTGCATGGTGTGCAGTGTTTGCATCTCAGGCTCACTCTGGAATGTGAGCTTTGGGCCACAGTTTTGATTTTCCTAAAACAGAGTTGGATGAAGCACTGAAGACGTGACTAACTTGTTGATTTGACTGATTTTTCAGCCGTTTGATGGTTGAATGTGCTAGTTCGGTACCTTGTCACACTGATTAATACCGCAGGTCTGCATGTTGTAGTCGTGTGTGCTCCACTAACACGCAAACAATTTACAGTGAGTCAGTGAATGTTCAGTATCAAATTACCCAACTGTAAAAGACTATAAGAGGAACTGTTTGAAAGCCCAAGTTACTTTGTCCACACAGAGTTCAGTGTATGGTTGCATGCTGTTGTTCTAAGCAGAGGTGTCATATCATGGATGCCACTGGACTTTGGAAGTGTATTCTGGACAGTGACATTTATAGCTTTCACGTGTTGGCTTCTGTTTCAAAAGCTGCCTCAAAGTTTGGAATTCCACCCACAAGGAAGTATAACCTGTCTCTAAAGTACGACAGCAATTTTACAGCCAGAGGATATGAGGCGCGATCGGCCAGAGAAAACGCACCAAGTCTGAAAAGGCCGTGCTAATGTGAGTGTTTTTGTGTTGCAGTTTATGAAGAATGAGGCTGACCATCATGGGCGGAGCTCCAGAAGCCCCGTGATGCTTTATGACATCCAGGATAACAACAACATTAACTCGTTTGCGGTAAGATGCCACAACAGAGTTTCCTTGGATCGCTAACACGACATCGCTAACAAACATTATCTGTTAAACTTTGTAACCCATCACCTCCATTTCACTCAAATCATCTTTAACTCCCATTACGTCTCCTATAATTGTGCTACATGTGGAAAATCCTTTAATTTAAGGAATATTTTGACATTTGGGGGTAAAAAAATAAAATGATGTCATTATGTCAACCTCACTATAAAACTGCAGTGTATAGCGCTTAAATATGAATTTGTTATCTGTTACATTCAAGCCATTGCCAAATGACTTCACACAATGCAAATTAGGATTATCAGCTCCACACAACTCTCTCTGTGTTGCCCTGTGACATTCCTGCACTGCACACAGGAAGTCACTGGTGTCATGTCAAGACTGACAGAGGCAGGGAGGGAGGCGCAACAACCACGCTGTGAAAGTAAAGGGGCGACAGCTGCAAACAGTTTAGAACACTAAAAAATGTCAATCCAGAAAAGTAGATTTTACTGCTAAAGAAAATTACCCCGACATTCAGCAGCTACAGGATAAAATGCTTATTGCGACTGGGAGACAGAGGTGTTAGGGTGGTATGAGATCATGCAGAGGCAGCAGCAGTGTTTTGGTAATTACCCAGAATACCTTAAGGGTGCAAGAGAAGTTACACACGGGAGCTTTAAATATAAACACGGTTTGAAAAATGAGGTCACTTTGTGTTATTTTCAGGCGAGTGTTGTCTCATCAGTATGCAAATCACCTTTTTTTAATGAAAGCGAATGAACTGTTCTACTGAATAGTTGTGGCCGTTTTTTAGTGTTTAACTAGTGTTTAACAAGTTTAACTATTACAACAAATGTAATGAAGGATTTTCAGGCAAGATATTCATTCACATTTTTGTCTGGCTGACAGAGAGAGAGAGAGAGAGAGAGAGAGAGAGAGAGAGAGAGAGAGAGAGAGAGAGAGAGCCAAAACCACATAAGAGCACATTTACAGAAAGTCTGCCTTTTTTTTCCACTGATGGTTCTAATAAACCTTACGAGAAGGTCACTAACTTGGCAAAACTTGTTTTTACCACCATATGGCCGTTACATTAAACACCCCCATACTCATCGTGCTAAGTTAAGCTAGTGGCTGCTGCAGTTTCACTTTACATGAGAGCAAGTCTCAACAAGAAATACAATTTAGAGCTTTACCCAAAATGTCAAATTACTCTTTTAAATTGCACGTGTCAGCTTCCTTTTTAATACTTCATGTTCATCCTGAATGATACCTTGTAAGAAGTGAACTAATATTTCATTTTCCCTGTCTACATGCTCTCACTCTGGTGTCTTGCCTTATCATGGTTCTCCTCACGGGCTCCACCATCATCTCCTTTGCTGTTTTCTACTGGCTTTTACTGGATCACCACCTTTTCTTCTTTCCTACTCACTGGACCTACATTCCTCTCTTGCCCCTTTGTCCTTCCTCCCTTTCTTAACTCCTCACCTCCCTCCTCAACTTCTCCCCTGCCTCTTCTGGGACTCTTATTGGGCCCTGCTGTTTGTCTTTTCTCTGATGGCTTCACCCACTACTACTAGGAGGCAGTGTGTAATGAGATCTTGAATATAGCTGAGACCTCGGTGAGGTACTGCAGCACCCTGTCCCACCACCCTCATGACTCTGTTCATAGACTGCTCCACCACCCCAGTAAACAATCTCTCATCATTTCCCAGCAACCCCAGTCCCACAGCAGCAGTCCAGAGCCGAGTCGTCTTAACTGTGGAATGTAAGTAAGATTCTGTTTCACTTCCACGCCCCCTTCAATTTTTTACCTATTCCACATTCAGCATCTTCCCCCCCCCGTTTTTGCAAGTTCGTCAGTTTATCTTTGTACCGTGCTCCAGTTTCCAGGCTTTGTACAGTTACGTGCCACAGAACGAGGACGAGCTGGAGCTGCGGGAGGGCGATCTCGTCAGTGTCATGGAGAAGTGCGATGACGGCTGGTTTGTCGGTATGTGCCTCGGGACGGATTCTTCAGACGTGCGGTCACACTCGCCGCGTCACATCAATCCACATAGGGTTTCGGCGAAGTGACAGCAAACGACTGCAAGCGTGCAATGTGCACGCTCAGGGCTCCTGTAAACATGGAGACATATTCACTGTGTCACATATAGAGTTTCTAGAGGATGACAGCGGATGATTGAGTGCAAGGGACCAAGGTTATTGCAGTTTATAGTGAAAATAGGCTTAGTTTTCATTATTTCATACATAATCCTTTTGGGTTCAGATGAAGTGTATTTATTGTGTGTTTTTAAATTGTTTTATTTTGCAATGTGGGACATAGGGCTACATTCTTATGTAGTTAATTGGGTTGAGTTGGTTTAAGTGAATCAAAACGATAGTCTTTTATTGGGTTTATTGTTGAGATTGAGCTCCCTAAGACTTGTGGTTCACAAGCAATGTAATGCGTCTTATGAGGATTATTTATTATTATTTATGTGTGTCTTAAGTCTATTAGCTTTTTTTTTTTTTTTTTACCTTTCACACTAACTGCATCCAACCTCTATGATGCACATTTTGCACTTCAGGTTAATTTCTGGTAGACTTTTATACTTGATTCAGGGATGGTTGTCCATCATCCCACTAAAAGTACATCTTTTGCTGGGTTTTTATGACAGAATACTTATTGTGATCTGCTTTTTGAAAAAAAAAAAAAAACTACAAAAAACTAGCAAACCCCCTCTAAAAAAGAATTAAAAGTAAGACATTTTAAAAACAAAAAAGTCAAAACTAAATAAAAACCAAGCATTGTTCAAGCATTAAAGAAATAATTATTACATTTTTCCTAATCAGCGTCTTTTTCTCTTTCTCTCCAGGTACCTCAAAGAGGACAAAACAGTTTGGGACTTTCCCTGGGAATTACGTGAAGGAGGTGAAACTGTAAAGATATCTAATCTGGCTGTAACACATGATGATTGCCTGTCAAGCTTGGGAAGTCATTACTATCACGCATGGCTGTTGGTTAGAGTAGACGTTTAGCCAGCCACAACCGATTGATCACGGAGAAAGTGACGGATTAAAGCCTGAGGTATGTCAAACTGCACGAGGCGACGACAGAGACAGCTCACTGCCCGAACCTCAGTAACACTGTACAATCAAAATACGTCCACCCTCCCGCCCCCTCCTCTACGTGTGGAAATTCTCTGTCAAAAACCTAACACACACTTGCTTTTTGTACAGACTCCTGCTTTTCATTTTGTTTACGTCCAACACCTCAGTCTGGAGGCCGGCAGCAGAGCAGAGTTTATGGATCAAAGATAGGATTATTTTTACCTGAACTGGACTTTGGAGAAGAGGAAATGTATTTTTGTTTGTTGTGGGGTTGGAGCTGTTTTTTTTATCATGATCTACCTTTCAGGACAGGTTATTTAAATTCTAAATGTGGTGATTCAGTCTTTCACTCTTTGCTAGATTTGAGGAAAATTTGAGGAGATTTGGTTGCTTTATTTTTTTATGGTCCTTTAGATCAGGGGTCTCAAACTCAAATGACCTGGGGGCAAGAGGGGACCGGCCTAGAGAACAAAGTGGGGAAAAATAACAACTGTTCACAATATTGCATCATGATATCACACACATACTTAATAATACTATTTATGATGTAAAATGAATGAAATAATATCAAAAACAGAGACATTTATTTTAAATTACATGAATAATAGTGTGGACAACTGTAATTAAAATTTGTGTCAGGAGCCGTTTGGGCCACTGCCATTCGTGGCTCGGGCCCTAACAAGTGTATTAATATATGTAATTGAATGTTGTATATGATACATTTAATGATGGGATAATTATGACCAAATGTCTTATTATTACTGTTATAAAAACATTTCTAGCAAACATATATTATATTCTATCACCTCTCTGGCAGCTGTGCCTCAGCTACACACTGTGTTTATAAGACGATGAGGTCGTGGGATGTTTTCATTATAACATGATATTAAGTGGGGGGCCACATGTGGCCCCCGGGCCGCCAGTTTGAGACCCCTGCTTTAGATACTGTTCTGACATAATCATACGTACTTATGCTTTCTTTTCCATTTTCTGAATCACCATAAAGTCAGTATTGGCTACTTTTACAGTATAGTACACACAGCTTTCACATAGCTCTCTGTGTAACCAAAAGGTTTTAAATACAGGTTCAGTATTGCCTTCACTTGTATCCAAAAAGTTGTTATACAACAGTTGTTACAGTTATGTGCATGACCGGAAACTCAACAGTGTTGGAGTGTGCTTCACCCTTTTCTCTGTTCCCACACTAAAACACAAATACAGAAGCCGTGGAAAGTGCCACAATTGTCTCATGGCGGTGAAGAGAAACTGCGTACGTGTACATCCTGTATTTGTTTCTTCTTTTTTATTTTCGCCACCTCAGTTGAAAGTGAACTGTGTTTGCCGACGGCTGCGGCCTGTAAGGCCTGTAAGGTAGCTGCTGATACACAGCCGGCTCCAGCTCAACCACAGAACAGGCGTGGTAGCTCTTAACTTCCTGTTCAGACACCTAGAAGATAACAGAGGGTCCCACTAAAAACAGAAAAACTATTAATACCTTCTCATGAAAGAGAGAAAGAGAGGTGTCGTGAAATAATCGTACTGAATTTTTGAGCATATATTTTGATTTTAACCTTGCCCTTACTGATGAGATTGTGTGTTTTAGCCATGTAAATGTGTACAGAAAAACTTTAAGAGGCCTTCTATAGATATGGCTACATATTTTCATATGTCTTGACTATGACTCATTGCAGTTAGTGGAATGATTCGATTTCAGAGGTCAGGGTTAGAACAGCATGTACTGTAAAAAAAAAAATAATAATAATAATAAAAAAAATCAATTAGAGATTGACAAATCCGAATCGGAGCATGATACACTATCAGCTAACAGCTCTACTTTTGCATTCAGCTTAAAGGAAACTGAAGTGACGACAGGCTCATCAGGTTGCTGTTGAGAAGAGAATGGTTTGCATTCTGCTCTCACAGCTTCTTCCATCAGCTCCTGGACACACAAACACACATGCTGTCAGAATAGCTCCTCTGCATGCACAGGTATTTCTTTTTGGTGTGCTTTTGTTTTCACCAAATTCCCCTCTGTCATCGACTGGTGCAGCAAGCAGGCTCATCGGCTCTCCGTGGAGTTCTGAAATAGTACTCGCAAAAATAATTCTCCTTGCTTGTCGTGACCTGCTCGCAGCAGCAGCAGCAGATGGGTGTAGTTTGTTGAGCAACTGCTACAACAACAACAAAAAAAGTATTTTAAAATCACTTTTGTCAATGCCTGTGTAAACAAGCAGCCCAAGTCGAACTCAGTCCACACATTTCCACTTAAATGGTGCCAGACTATCACCTTTTTAGAATCGTATACACAATCCTACAGTGTGAAGTATATAAAGATAATAACTATCACTAGACCTTCAAAGGTATGTTTACTATATCAAATCTAGAATGTAGCTGTACGTGGAAAACCCCACACAGTGAGTGAAATATGACGTTTAGTAATAGATTAAGTACTTTTTTTACTTTATAAAACCCAGTGGCCAACGATGCTTCCTCCTTTCTGATGTTTGCTACTGAGACGACATCAGCCGTTTGTTCCTGAACTCATTCTACATTTGGAACAAAATAAAACACAGAGTAGAATAAATACACTGTTGGTTTTGCTTTTATAAAGAGCACCGACATTTTTGTTCCTCATGACTATACTGACAGGTTGGAATCTGATGACCCGTATAGACTCTCGTTGAAAAATACTTTATTCTTCCCTGACGGAACAAAAGCAGAGAGACGTTTTCTGTCTCAGACACAAGACTGTTTTCGGTGACAAAACAATCACTCGATCCCATCGTCAGATTGTCTCTGTGATACTGCGCTCCCCCTCAGACGTCACAGTGTGTATGAATGTATGATGATATGAATGTGGTGCTGACTCTGTACACACATGGAGCTGTTCAAACAAAGTCTGCGTTTGTATTGTGAGCGAACGCAGACTGTCGAGCAGCCACACACAAGAAGGCACAAGAAGGACTGTAAATATGTAAGATAAAAAAAAAGAAGAAGAAGAAGAAGAAAACTGTGAGTGATGTGAGCGTCACACTGAGCTCTCAGTTACTCGCAGTGATTTATTTACCTGAAGGATTTCTGGCAAGTGGAGCATTACTGAGCACAGGAAGTTTGACTCGTATGAACATTACGCTGCCATTGTGAGGATCATAATGCCTTATTTTAGATGCAAAATTGTGCCTCATTTTCATTTCATGTGTTTGTTTTTTTTTGAGTATCACTGAAATGTATCAATGACATATTTAATGTAACCATTGTTCTCCCATTAATCCTTGTCTCTGTGAGAGGAGCACATTTTACTAAGCCCGTGACCGCGCAAGTACCTGGGAGTGTGAAACAATGCTTCAAACCTAATGATTAATAATCATGAGAATGGACTAGTTTAATGAGACACACAACCTGTAACAGGTTTTGGTTTGTTTGCTTCAATTTGCAGTGCTGTTTCATTGACACTATTAAAAATAAAGATCCTATACACTGCTGTGACTTCGGTATTATGCAATATTTAATAAACCATTTAAACTTTCTGGTGTGTTATGTTTTGATTTCGGGCAAAAGCAAAGGTCCAGTTTGGATGTACTTGCTTTAAATGTGAATTATTTGGTTCCCATGGCCTTAAAATAAGCCCTTTATACTCTAAGTCATTGGTTCTCAAAGTGCGGCCCACGAGCCAATGGCGGCCCGCAGAAACATTTCTGGTGGCCCGCAATGAATTACAGTACACAGAATTACTTGTTAAATGTTTATTGGACATTACTGCATACAGACCAATAAGTGTAAACTGTAGAACTGTAATCTGGTCATTAAAATGATCACAAATGGGATTTCTTTCTGTTTTTTTCTTTTTTTTTCCTTTGGTGGCCCTCAGTCCAATGTTGGGTTCCTAAATTAGCCCTCAGGTATCAAAACTTTGAGAACCCCTGCTCTAAGTACTTGAGGCAAGGACCTCTCTTTATGGCGGCCACACATATTGTACGGCCACGTTTCTACTGCAGTCGCGATTTTCATTTTGAAACAGAAGTTTACTATTAAAAAACAAAGAAAACTGACATCCTCTCTGTTAAAGACCACCGTAGTTCCCCGAGATGCTTGGTAAAAAAAAAAAAAAAAAAAGGATACGCAGAAGAGGAGTCCTCAATGTGTTGCAATTTGCAGTCTCATATTACATGCATGTTCTTCCCGTGTGTGCGTGGGTTTTCTCCGGGTTCTCCGGCTTCCTTCCACAGTCCAAAAACAGGCAGATTTGGGGATTAGGTGAATTGGTCACTCTAAATTGACCGTAGGTGTGAGTGAATGGTTGTATGTGTGGCACTGCGATGGACTGGCGGACTGTCCACGGTGTACCTTGCCTATCACCCTATGTCAGATGAGATAAGCACAGCACCCCCCGTGACCCTCCGGTGGAGGATAATGCGGTATATAATGGATGGATAGATGGATCATAGACAAACACCCAACACATCTGTGATCTTTTAACCCCATACTCTTCAGGTCCATCACTTAGGTCTTCAGGTCAGAATCTTGTGTCTGTGCGTCAAACCAGATGTGACCTTTCGTTCTAATCTAATCTGTCGCTTTGTGGAACGCTCTATGCATGTCTCTGCGTCTGACTGATTCGGTCAACTCTTTTTGAAAAAGACACGCTAGACAAGCTTTTTCGTTTCCCGGTTTTTGTGTTTGTTTTTAATCATTTATATCGAAAACGCTGCTCCAACACTACACCACTATTCCTCTTCAATACGCTAACTTACATTTAGTCTATTTTTGGATCAAGCACAAAAAAATAACGCTATGTTCGTTGATGCCTGCAACTGGTACTCGCCACTGCCCTCTAGAGGAAGTAGTACATAAATGTCCATACCAACGCAAGGTATGTAGGGTTCAAGGTGCATTATGTAATAAATCTAAAGCAACTGGCCATATAATCCTCCTAATATGTCCCAGAGACTCAGGAATAATGTTCATATAACCAACTGACCTCACCAACTGCAAATCATGTTTATGTTTTGAAGTCATGTTTTTGCATATGGCGCCACCTACCGCCATCTACCAATCATTGCAGTCAGTAGAGTCTCAGTTGCAGAGCAACCCCGGGTTGCCATTTACGTCTGAGCTACAATGGCGGAGAAAACGAAACCAAAAATACCTCTGTGTTTTGAATTTGAGTGTAGTAACCGTTTTTGGCCACATTCTTACATATGGAGGCTTTCAGTTTGGTATGGACGGTGTATAAATGGGCCTTTGACATTTAAGGTAAATTTGTGGTAACCTCTGCACGGCTATGGTGCGTTCCATTTACATAGGAAGTTGAAGGTCGAAACTGGGAGTGACGTCACCTCCGAGTTG
Source organism: Microchirus variegatus (assembly GCF_963457635.1). Lineage (NCBI taxonomy): Eukaryota > Metazoa > Chordata > Actinopteri > Pleuronectiformes > Soleidae > Microchirus > Microchirus variegatus. The sequence continues at coordinate 13,465,374 of NC_139812.1, forward strand.
ACCACGTTCTAGTTGAGAAGTCCGAAAAAACATGGAAGCAAAAGTATATAAAGGTTGACATACAAACAGCGTAGGGACATTTCCATTACAATTTGAACGACTGATTTTCTGTAAAATAAATATGACAGAAGTGCTTTTAACAGTACAAAATAACATTCTTTGTATGAGTGGCAGCCATCTTGGAATCCCATGTCGGGGTTGGTGAGGTCGCTCTGACTTTTTGAGCTGGAAATCCAAGATGAACTAGGAATAACGACTTCCAACCACAACTGGCACGCACCATTAAACATAATGCATCATGTCTGCTGTGTGTGAGTCCTATGGAGCAACACACTGTATGTATGTCACATAAGGATCGATGCGTCGACAGATATGTATTTACAACCTTGACAGCGAAGAGCAGATGTACTTTTCCTTAAAATAGAACTTACATATCATAAGGGCTTCACTTTGAAAGCTGCCTTTTTAAGGACTTTAACTGGCATGTCTGAGGTCATGTGTGTAAACCCCACAAGAAAGGACGTGTCTGGTTCAGTTTGGCTGCGTGGAGGTTTTTTCTCTTCACTTTGAGAAGAGATCCTCTGGCAGGAATTCTGGGAGAGGCACATTCCACATCCTGGGATTTTGCTCTACCATAAATGGTAAGCTTGCATAAAACACAGTGACGCACCGGCAAGGCCCACATCCGTAAAACAAACAGGAGAGCTCGTCACAGAGGAGCAAAAAACGAGGAGGAACCACTCTGCTCTGCTTTCAAAATATTTTCATTCCAAACGCATTTTAGCAGTGCTACTTCATGCCTCAACCTCGGAGTTAAAATGATGAATGATTTTGAAGAAGAAATGTTTGAAAAAAAAGTATATATTTTCAGACACAACTTGAGTTTTCTGGTTTAAACAAAAGTTCTGTTTCTTGTAATTTTTTTAATGGTAAAAAAAAAACTTTCATTTTCCAAAACGTACAGAAATTCCACAACCACTGAAGATGGAATGAACATTCTCAAGTTATGGAAAGCCTGTATTTTGAATGTGCCCTTTAAATGTCCTGAATAAAACTTCTCTCTTTAGTTTCCAGGGGCCTCAAACTAAAATGACAACAGGGGCCAATGAACTTCTAGTCTGGGCAGGTGAAACAAGTCTGGGTAAAATCAACTGTTCAGTAGTGGTGGGCGATTTGAGCTTAAAATCATATCTCGATATTCAGTCATGATATTGCAATTAAAGAATTTTTGATGATTGTCGTACACCATTTCAAAATAAAACTGTTTGTTTTGATGTCGAACGTTATACAGTTCACAAAAAAAATACATATTTATGATGCTAACATGTAGAAAGTCACACTTAAAACACTAGACATATTCATTTTATGTCTTGCCTTTTGGTTTGTTTTTTTTCATATGTACCTTATTTGATTTACTTATTTGTTTATTTATTTGTTCTTTTCGAGCTAACACCTGTCTTGGTTTTGTACATACATTTATCTGTATTAGTGGATCATTATTCTGAAGTCAAATTTTAATTAATATTCCAAATATTTGTGTGATCCTGACTTGTGTGGGACTGCGGTATGCTGCGAGTGTATGGATGAAGGGATCGGATTTAATGTATTGTGACCAAGGTGGATGTGTGTGATTTTATGTACATCATCATGTCATTTTCTTGTGTGGAATAAATAAAAAGTTAAAAAAAAAAAAAAAACAATAGACATGCTTATATATCATTTAATAATATTCATTATAAACGGTGGGCCACTTACTATCAACAAGGGGGGCCACATATGGCCCTCGGGCCACAGGTTTGAGACCTCTGCTTTAGAAAATGAAATCTCATCTGTCAGTTTTGTGTGATAACGTTTGTCGATATCATCTGTGGACCATAGAAAATAATCCGTGTTGCCAGTTGTGTTTCTTAACCGCAGTTTTTAAAGAACCTGAATAGGAATGGTGGTCACGTGACCTGCACGGCCCGAGTCTCCACAGACACACAGCGCAGTGATTCATCGCTCTATAAACGATCTTTGCTCCCTCTCTCCCTCACTCTGTCTCTTATCAGCGAGGAAACTTCAAACCCGCTCGTCCCACATTAACCTGAGGTTCAGCCTCCTCTGGACTGTTTGTGTGAAACAGCTGTGAACACACGACTCTGTTTTCTGTTTTTAAAGAAAAGAACGAACACAGCAGCACCACTTTAACAACATGCCTGTGCGGGTGGTGTTGCAGGGTCCCGGACCCTGGGGATTCAGGCTGGTTGGGGGAAAGGACTTTGAGCAGCCGCTGGCTGTTTCCCGGGTGAGTTGCTTGTCACTGTTCGCTGTTATCAAGGACAACACCTGAGTTTATTGTCCACCTCTTGTCTTCGCCGTGAACAGGCTAACAGTTAGCTTCCACTAGCAATAGCCTCAGGTAAAGGTGCTACCGTTAGTTTACACAAGCCTGTACTTTAGCTAGCGTTAGCTTGTCGCCGGCGTGTTGTTAGTGACTGAAGTTGTTTTTTTTACTTCAACACTTTCACTGAGAGACAGCACTTAACACTAGGCTAAAGAATACATGACGTGTTTTTCAGGTGGGGAACTGTAATTCGCTGTTTGGCTTATTGTTACAGGTGAAACTATTATTTGACGTGAATATTTGTGTTGTGACCAAACAGGCAGAAAACAAACCAGAGTATAACACAAACTACAAATAATAATTTTCAATTAAACCCCGTTTATGTATTAGTCCAGGTTTTGAGTGTATAGGTAGCCAAATTATAGACATTAAACTTAAGCAGCCATATCTTACCCTGTCATCATCAGTGGACCAGAACATTTCCTGATGATGAACAGACATTCCATTCAGTCTGCGTATTCCTCATCAATCATAATAAGAACAATATAGAAGAGAGTGACTCATTTTCAGGGTCACATTAATCCTTCATTCCAACATTTTTATATCTCCTATTTCCAGGGTTAGTGAGTGAATTTCAGTTCCTTGTTGAGCAACTGAAAACCACTGACTTATTGATAGATTTGCTATGAGATTAACTTGACACTTGACTTGAATATATTATAATTTCAGCCATTAGCTTAATTCTAATTCTGTTCATGCTGCATTGAATGTATCACCCTAAACCAGAAGTCTCTAACTCACATGCGGGCCCCCAATCGATCACATGCAGCCCTCCACTTAATATCATGTTATAATGAAAACATGCCCCACGACCTCACTGTCTTTTAAACACAGTTTGTAGCTGAGGCACAGCTGCCAGCGAGGTGATAGAATAGAATATATGTTTGCTAGCACTGTTTATTATAACAGTAATAATAAGACATTTGGTCATAATTTTCCCATTTTTAAATGTATCAATTACAACATTCTATTACATATATAAACACGCTTGTTAGGGCCCGAGCCACGAATGGCAGTGGCCGAAATGGCTCCTCCTACACTATTGTTTATGTAATTTAAAATAAATGTCTGTTTTTATCATGATGCAATATTGTGAACAGCATTGGCCCCCATGTCATTTCAGTTTGAGACCCCTGCCCTAAACACACATAAAAAAGCAGCTATATACTCTATCCGCTGTTACAACTTTGAATTAAAAGCATAAACTTTTACTATCCCCCTGTGTTGTTTAAACCTTTCTACTGAGTCAACAGTCATTTTACAGGACCATCTTACATCTATATACATACTTTATTGCTTTATTAGACACAAGTACTCCAGTTTATTTTTTTTACAGACGGACACCCCTGTGGCTGTAATGAACCAGAATATGACTTTCCACTGTGTACTTTAGGCTGCTGTTCTTGTTGTAAATGTTGTTGCAGTGGTAGGTCCACCCCACCCATGGAAAAGTGATCAGGAATTTCTGCACTTTGCCAGAGTCTATCTCAACCTTATCTATGACAGTGGAGCCGCCGAGCCTGAACCACTGAAAACACCTCTGCCTGTGTTTACTGTCAACAAAGTTTTCAGAGACAGAGCTCAAATCTAGTAGTAGCAGCATGTTCTCATTTGATTAGAACCTTCTGGAAAGCACACATGGAATTGAGAGCATATTATGTTTGTTGTAAAAGTGTGCTTCCCATTTTTAATAAGTTAACTTTGTAGACTGTCAATGCTTACAACACTAAATGTTTGAATGAGGCATGAAAACACATGTGTTAAGACTTTGCCTCACGTGTCTCAGAACTTACTCTAGAGTTACAAATGACTGTGCAAACACGTTGAGACTCAACACATGAATATTTTAGCCCAGATTTCTGAAATGTTTGACAAATGATTGTTGTAAATATTAAAACATTAAAAGAATTTGAAGGCGCAAAAGTCATCATTGCAGTTGACTGATTTGAAACCTTTTTTTAATGTGGTAATGTCACAGCCCTTAAAGTTGTTGCTTTATATTGTGTTGCAGGTGTCCCCTGGGAGTAAAGCAGCTCAGGCCAATCTGTGTATCGGAGACATCATTTTGGCTATCGATGGAGAGTCAGCAGAAGACATGACTCACTTGCAAGCGCAGAACAAGATTAAGGGCTGTATCGATGAGATGGCGCTCTCCATAGACAGGTAGGATGTAACCGCATGTACCAGTCTGATGTAAATTGCCTCAGGCTGGAAAAACACTGAGTAACTTGAGACGGTTCACCTACACTCAAGGTGTTCAGGGAGTGATGTTATGCTCTTAAAAGGGCAAGTTTGTCTTTTGTTTTCCTGAAAGGAGTATATGTATGCTAAGCTTCGGAATACAGTGTCATGTCCGTGTCAGAATATTCTTATAGCAGATTATTTTAAGCAGTAGGTTTGTTGAACACACTTGAGGAGGCAGACTGAAGTAATTTTGACCATTCATGTTAAGAGAAAATCAAGAAGCCTGGCAATGGTACCTAAAATAATTGTGCTGTATTGAAATGTGCTACAAGTGAAACGCTTTGTTCACTTGTGAATAAAATCATGTTACTTCGTCACAGTGTTTACACAGGAAAACACCCAGAAACAGAAATATTTTTCAGGCATGTTACATTAAAAACCAATATGTGTAGAATTCTAAGCTATTTTCTCCCTCCTCTGTCCCTCAGGTCGGAAGCTAAATTGTGGTCCCCGCTTTCATGCAAAGAAGGGAAGACGCATCCATACAAGATGAATCTTGAATCAGAGCCTCAGGTGTGTATGTGTCGAGCTCAAACCTTCAGGCAGCACCTGAGCTTTCTACAAATTACTTGCCCAACTCTGTCATTTAGATCAAAATTGCGAGTGTTCCCATTCACAGGTAGCCATATATTTTCTGGAAGCTTGCGCATTCTTGTCCAACCACACCCGCAAAGGCTTGTGGGTTCTTTTTCTCTTTATAGTGTCAATGATGAAGTCATTGTTTACTTTCCAACAGGAGGTTTCCTAGGAGACGGTAGTTTATCAGCCAAGCTCTGACGCAATCCACAGTCCCTGCCAGCTGAGTGGAAAGTTGAGGCCAAAGTGTGAAATCATGTAGGAAATGATGTGATATCTTCCAGACTCTGTGTGTTTCACAAGTCACAGATGTTGCATATTTTTGTTATACACACAAAAGCACGTGTTTCCAGTGATTGTCTGGAGTTTTTCACTTTGATGCCACTTAAGTTTTTGTTATATATTCAAACCACTGTATTGTTCAATTTAAGTTCATGTAACATTTTTCCATGCAAGTACTGTTTTTTTTGTCTTTTCTTTTTCTACATGAACTTTCTTTCTGAGACTCTGGGGTATTCTGTAATTAACATGTCAGATGCTTGACGCACGAGTTATGTTGAGAGGCTTTTTCCATGTTTCCACTGCAAAGCATGGGCTACATTTTGTGGTATTCGTGTGCCCACTTTAATGGCATGCCAGTGTGATGATGTTAACTGGTTAGCTACAATTAAGGCTGACTCCAGAGTCCAGACTGATAAATTATGTGTGACTTTGTATCAAACTTGAAGCAGTTCTCGAAGGAAAAGACATTTTCACTTCAGAAAAGTTTAAACATTACTTCTATTGAAACAATTGAACCACATGTAATACTACAATCGTAACTGCATGTTTTTTGTACATGTTCATTGGAAACTGTTGTGGCCACCTTTGCATCAAGTTTGTCGTACATGTGTGTTGCATGTGTTGGATAGTGTGAGTTATGTTAAGTGTCAAATACTTGCACTCACCAACTTCCTGTCTGGTTAACCTTTTTAACAGAAGTGCTTTGATTTTTACAGGAGGTGAAACACATCGGGTCCACCCACAACAGGAGCGCCCTGCCGTTTGCTGGTTTTGGCTCTAAAGTTGTGACCAACCAGTACAACAGTCCCTCTGGTCTGTACTCTTCAGAGAACATCAAGAACTTCAACTCGGCTGTGGACGAGGTGAAGACCATCACTACAGCCAATGAAGCCACCAGCAAGTAAGAAAAAGTTCAAATTAAACTACTTTTACTCTGGTGACGGTGCCCCAAGAGGGTCAGGATTAATACAACACTAATGTTATCACAAACTCAAAGATTTAACTATGGTCTTTGGAGTTTGAGGTTTAAGAAAGTGCACATCGAATACATCTGGTAAACCATTAGGTTTTTTTCGGATGCTGCAATTTTAGAATTAGTCGAGTTATATCTCCACTCTGCAATCCATGTTTTTTAAAGTAATTCCTCACTGTTCTCTTGTGCGATAGCTTTTTTCCCAACTCCTTTTTTTTATCGCAAATAAAAGTATGTCCATATACATCACCTTTTTAAAATTGAAAAAGCAGGTCAGAGTTAAGCAACATGCCATGCTCTCCTAGTGGTTACTCTTTTTATCATTGAAGTTACTCTCTTACTGTGCACATGAGTTAAAAGAAATTAAAAAGTGAAGAATAATAATGACACTAAGAATAATTTAGATTGTTTGAATTTGTTGATTTTTTTTTATTGATTTATTTATGAGTTTGCTCATCAAACGTTGAGCTTGTAAGACTTGGGCAACTTTTGTAACAAAACTTAAATCTTTTTCTGCACCAGGGAGGTTTTGTTGTTTTTGTTGTTTTATAAAAGTAAGGGATGACATTGTGGGGGGGGTGTAGTTTGTAGATTCAGTATTGTATTTTAAAAGCAGTTGTATTCACACTGTGAGAAACTGCGGGGCATTTGCAGAGCTTTGTGCTCTGAGTATTTGCCCCAGAATTAATGTGTGGTGATGGTCAAACAAGTGGAGGTATTCAGAGCTATAGGGGGATTATATTAAGATTCTCATACCACTTACTTCAGCCTTTAAGACCTCAAAATGTTATAAGACTATATTAAACCATTTTTTTTTAAATCATTATTTCAGCTCAGATTTTGTCAGCTTCTTTTTTTCTTTCATGGCTTAATGTATAAACATTGAGGATATGCAAAGACAACATTTTTACCTACTGCTGACATACTTGCTTTGTAGATCTCCTTCAGATCCATCAAAGATGAACAAGCGGTCGCCTGTGACCGCAGATTCAGAGGTCTACAAGATGCTACAGGAAAACCAAGAGTCTGATGAGCCTCCACGACAGTCGGCTTCATTCATGGTGCTTCAGGAGATCCTTGAGACTGGTATGAACCCTGATTATTATTCACAGTTTCTATAAAGTATTATTATATTATTATTTTTACACTGCATGCTTTCTGTGGAAAGCACGAATAGATTTATTGGGATTTTCTGTTAGAAAAATATGTAAAATCATCAGAATCTGTGTTCAGATCTCAGTCTGTGTGATGTTTGTAGGTGACCCTGACAAACCTTCAGGCTTCAGGAGTGTGAAGGCACCCACGACAAAGATCGGCTCATCAGTGGGGGGTGTAGAGAAGTTACCCACCTGTGACAAATGTGGATCTGGGATTGTGTAAGTATTTTATGATTCTGCTGTAACCGTCTTATATAAAGCGCACAAAGGATTTATTACTTCCAGATCTCATTTCAGTGGCCCAGATTTGTGTTCACCTCTGCACTGATAAGATTCTGGCATCTTTAAGGTGCCGATATGCTGTTTATCTTGTTTCCGTCTGATGACATTTGGTAAAAGATAAGATGAGGAACACAAAGAGGCCATGAACATCTCAGGATTGTGTCTCCCTCTTGTGGCTGAATGTAGTAAAAACCACCAGATGAACCTTGCTCCCGCAGCTCATTTGTTCTCTTCACTTCACTTGCAGTAGTGTTGAAATACAATTTTATTTCATTAGAAGAAATATTAAATTAATGCAGGTATTCATTTTGAGTGAGTTTTCTGTATTGGATTAATTTTCCCTTACAATCCATGATATTACACTTTGGTCACCTGAGGTTGTTTTTTAAAAATGCTATTGAAATGTTTCAATTTTAATGAGGTTTGTTCCCCCAAACTTGGCATACAGGAAAATAAGCCTGTTTTTCATAATGTCGATTTGCACATACAAAAGAAATTGATTACTAGAGATAAGACGAGCATAGGCATAATTACATAAATTATCGCATGTTTCAAACATCCATCCATCCATTTTCTTGTCTTTTAGCTCTTGCTGTGAATCCAGTCCTCCTTGTGAAATATTGTACAGCAGAATTATTTTACTTTTTGTAAAGACCGTCATGAGTATAAAAAGGAATTTGTCCTACAAATATGTGATTGACTGGGAGCAAGTCTTTGCCACCATGTCGGTTGTAAAAAAAAATTCCCACTAGATTCATCATGTTCAGCAAATCGTTGACAATATTTGGCCACGCAGAATAGTTCTTAATAATTTAAAGTGCATATGTGATGTGATATTGTACATCATGTGTTATCTGATCTTTACATGTGCACTTCAGGGGGATTGTGGTGAAGCTGAGGGACAAGTTCCGTCACCCTGAGTGCTACACCTGCACAGACTGTGACACCAACCTAAAACAGAAGGGACATTTCTTTGTGGAGGACCAGATTTACTGTGAGAAGCACGCACGGGAGCGAACGACTCCGCCTGAGGGCTACGACGTGGTCACTGTCTTCCCCAAGTAGAGCGCCGGCTGAGCTCAGCCTTGGACTGCACACCACTAAAATTGCATAACATAATCCAAGACATTACAGTATTTAGCTCATGCTACTCTTAAGACAATCAAACGAATCATTCTCTGTCTGGCATTCTGCTTCAGTACAGTCACTGAAAGGCATGAAAGTAAGCAACTACCTGTTTTCAAAATGTCAATTTGCACATTAACTTAGGCTACTACAAAAGATAAATTGATTACTGGAGATAATTATTATTCTCCTCTTCCCCTAAAATGGTATTAGAATGACAGCCAATTGTTGTCTTTGTACATGTGAGTCATGTTTCTTTTTTAACAGACAAACTCCCCCAAGAGACGACATAGTTTTCTACACTTTTATTAAATAAATAGACCAACTATATGCTGCAAAATAGCACGGAAAACACATTTGAATGTCACTGCCAAATAAATATTTTTTATCTTTAACCCACTGTGTCACAAGTCGTTGATTGTCCTCCATGGTATTTTAGTGACATCGTCTGTGGTCATGAGATAAAAAGACAAAAATGTTCCCAACCTCCACAAATGATGTTAATGGCTAACTTTGAAAAGTACTTCATTTTTTAAAATCCCTTTTTAGTGAGAACTTTGTGTTGTAGTAAGGTGCTGCCCTGTGTGGGTTTTTATCTGAACACTGGCCCCTTGGCACAGCAGCCATTAAGCATGAAGATATCATTTAATAAATTACGTGTGATTTTCCTTCTCTGATTTATCAAATTGGCTGCTGTGTCAAGGGCTCAAGATCAGACGTAAGTGCAGGTGTTGAAGGTTTTGTCCAAGTCCTAATCTAACTACTGAACATGTCGCTGCAGGTGACATGCTTACTCTTTTACCCGTCACTGTTCATTACAAAAACACTTAATTAATAACAATAAACAATTAAACAATAAATAGTGCAAAGTTTTGAGATGTTTTCACCACATAGACGCGAAATGAAAAGCTTCGCCTCTTCTGATGATTTTACAGCTCATTTCATTGACCGACGCGTAATAGCTGTGCGGGTCAAAGTCAGGTGAGGACACATAACCAGAATCTGCAGGTGAAACACTCGGCGGGTTCCTCAGGTTTGACACCAGCGTCAGGTCCGCCGTGCGTCCCTGCGGGTCTGCCATGCGCAGAGTCTCCGTCAGAGCCCAGATGTAGTTGTGCGCAAAACGCAAAGTTTCTATCTTGGTGAGTTTTGCGTCTTCGGGCAGCGCGGGCAGGATGCTTCTCAGCTCGTCCAGGGCCGAGTTCAGGTTGTGCATCCGGTGACGTTCCCTGTCGTTTGCTTTCATTCTGCGTCTTCCCCGCGGTCCAGACCTCTCACTCCTGCTTCTGTGCTTGGGATGTCTTGTTGAGGACGGTAGTCTCCGCATTAAAGTGTCTTCTGAAGTGTCCCCAGCTTCATCCTCGGAGGTGTGGGTTGTCGCTGGGTGTCTGGACGTGCGCAGGTCACCGGGCTCGCATTGGACTGCAGGAGACATCCTGTGCAATTAAAACAATGATGAGTCTCCATCAACACTGCTGTAGCCAAACTTAAAACATGTTTTCAAACATGCCTCGTGTGGAGATGATTTTACGTATCTCCGTCTTTTAAATGATGCACTGCGGTCAATACGCATGTGCACTACAACATATGGAATCCATACACCTAACAGAAGAAGGGTTGTTACAGTATGTTGACACTTACTTGTGTGCTCGTGACAGGTGAAGCTTGGATAAGGAGTCAGTCAGTCGTCCTTGTTAATCCTGCGCTGGAGCTGGAGGTGCAGACGGTGCACACGTGCAGCTGACAGTGAGGGATGGATGCGCATCTTTGTCATTTTATATGGCCTTTATCTTATCTTTTTGCCTGAATCAACAGCGGCTGTCAAGTAGCCAATCAGCTTCCAGGCAGCGCGTCCTTCACCCTCTCCATCTCTCAGTCTCCACAGTTCTTTATGTGTTCGTTGTGATTTTCATTTAAATACACTCAGAATGAAGTGGAATAGCTGATGCCAGCTTAATATATTATCTCAAAATGATTGTGAAATAAGTTCCCCTAAGCATTGTGGTCTATTAAATAAAATATTGGAACCATTAATTAAAATATGACAGGATACAGAATGAGCTATGCTTATAGTTATTATGATTATATTACTATTCACGTATTAGAAGTGGTAACAGCAAACATTATTGTCACCTGACCACTTGGCAGTGATGAACGTGTTCTGCCTTGTGCGTCAGTAGTTTTGTTTATTTCTTTGTTTTCTATGGACGCACACAGCAGAGGGAAACATTTTACGCATAGAATCTTTATCCAAATCAAACATAGTAAAGATGTTTGCTCAGATCCACCGTATGATCTCAAGGCTGCAGTATATGTATATGCGTGTCTTATTTGAGACGTTTAAATTGCGCAGATAATCTTATTTTTTTGGCTGTAAAAGCTGTGGCATTTGAGTAAGTATTTAAAATGTTGCTTACGTTTTGGAGTGAAAAATTATTTTAAGCAGAAGGTACGAGTTTGCTCATGCATTTGTTAATAGATCTCCATCCTTTATGGTTAATTGTGCCACCTTTTACGCACATGTTGGCACGTGTGCTGCCTGGTGCACAGTAGTTATGGTACATTGAAAACTGGCTCCAAGTTCAGAACAGCACCACACAAATACATAAAATCACGATTATTCGCAAATATATTTTTATAATTAAGTATATAGGTGGATTTTAGCTGTGCGCTCAAGTTTGGCATTTAAGAACCTTGAATACTTGAAAACTCAACCAAAACCGTTTTTTCATGAGAAGAAGAGAAACTAATTTAAACTAAATACTCGTCTCTGTGTAAGCGAATACAATTTAACCTATATCAAACAAAGTGTTTATTTTAAATGCCACACGTTTGGACAAACGTTTGCTTGCTGCGTTAAAGCACAATGCTCCGCTGTTTGGACAAAGACAATTACGCATGGAGCCACCTGACAAAGGAGATTTAACAGGGCCAAACCTTTTGTGTGAACTGATAGTACAAAGGGTCTTGTTGTGTGTGACGACAACAAAAGCTCGATTGCATCTGTAATGTGAGCCTACATGTGTGCGCAATGGCCTCTCCAAACATGTCCAATTTCGCCCAAACTCAGTATAGCGCATGAGAGGTTTGTAATATAACTGTACATTTAAGAAGTTAAAGACCAATAAAATGTGTCAGCAAATACACACACGTCTCAGCTCCGGTGGGGGGAGAGAGGGGGAGCGTGGCTGAGCTCAAACATGATTTACAATTGCCAGCAAATGATCACAAAAAAACTCCCCTGAACTTTCTGTCTAAATATGTGTTTTGGGAACAATCTGATAACCATATGCTTTCAATAAACTGGACAAATATACTTGTGAGATATGAGATGGTGCCTTGCTGTTATAAAGGGCACGAATACTCTAAAGTAAACTAAATATTACCACTTTACAAATAATCATTGATGCCAAATCCATATTCGGATATCGTGAACAGGTGTGGGTTTGAAGTTGCCAGTCTCTCTCCTTTGATTTTTTTATCAGTGTGCTGTAGTGTCTTGCTTGTTATGCAAAGTATAGGCAAACATAAGCGGCCAGTCGCTGTGGAAATAACAGATATCAGAGAGGAGTCGCTACGAAAAGTGATTTAACAATATTTAACAATAAACCGAGTAAGCTCCAGAGCAGGTGATACCTGCCCGATTCTCCTGATTAATACTTCCTCAGCTACTTCACTTTACAGTCTCTTTGCTTATTTATTATACAAAATCTATTTATTATTATTTTAGCAAACAGAAGTACCAGGTGGTGCTTTATTTTCTTCTTCAGCTTTTTGTTTGAAGGACGTTTTGAGGGGGCAATCAAAGTCCAACAACTCGCTGACCAGATTGTTGTCATCCCAAACTCGCAGCGAAGCCATTCAATGTGCCCCCCCTCCTCTTGTTCTCTCTGGCAAAGAGCTGCCGAGAGAAGAGAAAAAGAAAAGGAAACTTCTTCAAGAAAGGAAAAACATCTTAAAACATTTAATTGCAACCCGGATGCCATATGTACACCTCTTGTGCAACCCCTCAACAATGTGACTGCCTTTTAGAAAGTATGGAGTGCGCCTTTGGAGACGTGTGCGCTTTTGGAGAGGTGCGCACGTCGTGACCAGAATGACCCCGAGCACACTTACAACAAGAAGTAATTCACTTTTAATGTGCTTTGGAGTTTCCTTTCACGGGCATTTCATTGTAGCTCTCACCTCAGCTTTTGAACACAGTGTACACCAATTACAGTGGAATAGCTGTCCTTTAGAAAGAGTTTGTCTTTTTGTAAAGATTGAAGATTTTAAGCACTAAGGGGGCTGTGGCTGCAAGTCGCCCCCTTTCACCCTCCAGACTACGGTAGATTGTTGTTTTTCTTTTTACGCTGGTTGCGTGTTTGCAATGCTGAACTTTGCATTCATTAGTTGCTCTTTGAGGATAACAAATAAGAACAAATGTGCATTTTCTATAGCTGGATAAAGTTCTTACAGAATATTTATGTTAGCCACTGAACATCAACAAAATGTCACTTCTACTAAAACTAACACAGGTCTTTTTTGTGTATGTGGGGCTTTTCATTTGAAATGTTGTGTCCATGATGCTTGGATGTGAATATAAATAAAATACGATTTCCATTGTGGAGAATGTCCCATTTTTTTTATATAGTTTACAGTTTTATAGATTTATGGTGATACGCTGATGCATGTGAACATAATGCAGCAACTGTTTAGGGCTCTTTAAAACTATTTTGAGCTTATCTATTACTATAAACTGGCATTCACAAGGAAGAATTATCAGCTGCATTGTAACAGCCACAGTGTACACCACAGTCTGAGCTCACTGACATCGTTATTTCAGTGACTTCCTCGGTAGTTTGTCATATAAAATATTTGTATTTATGTATGATTAATTAAAATGAAAACATATTGTCCTTTTTAACAAAGTAGAGACTTTCATATTTAGAGACAAAAGTTATTATTGCAACATCTTTCTTCATGGTGTACTGTTGGCGTTGCACATGCAGTACCACTGCTCGGCAGCTCAGTGGCGCTGTTTTCACTTGTAAAATAAAAAACGTCCTCACAAAAGCATAAAAAATATTTTATTAGTGCTACTCAGGATTGTTTTTCATTTTAGTGACAATATTTGTGGCTTAGGGACTTTCGTTGAAAAATACATTTGTTGCTATTGTACAAGACAAAATAATTAGTATTTTAATTCAATAAATGCAATATAAATCCATGATAAGACACAATAATAAATAGAGGTGATGGTGAAGGTGATGATGATCTCACCACTGCAGTCTGTGCTCTTTTGTTCACTTGTTGTCATTAAATGTACGCAAACTACCGCACTTGTATATCTTCATTTATAAATCCATTCTTGGTTTGCTGCCATTTTTTTTCCTCCCTGTTTCCCAAGGCCTTCATTACATTAAATGTTTCCTCAGAATGTAGTGAGCTTGACAAAAAAGTGTTTTCCTATACTCTGCTCCTTCAACCTGGAAAATGCTAAAGCACGATCTTAAACTATCCAGATTGGTCCAACTATTGGATTTTACATTTATTTTAAGAGCACTAGAGTGAGACTCTTTGGAAACCTGTTCCTGCTTTTAGTATGTTTATCTGTTTTTACTTGATACTTAAACGTGTACTGTATTGCAGTATTAAATCTGTCTGTAAGTACATTTTCTTATATGCATGTTCAAAACAGGCATTTGTTGTGAATGAAATGATTAATGTATGCATGGCCAGGATATACAATCTAAAAATTAAATATTACAACTAAAAGTTGCCTCCTGACTAAAATGGACTTTGCAACGATGAAACTGTATTTAATGCATCTGCACTGCAAACTGTTATTTCAAAAAGAAAAGAAGCAACAACAACAACAAAAACAGATGATTAAAATATGACTACACAAGTGTAAGGACAAGTAATGATAACAGAATAAGCCACCACCCACCCACATATATTTTTTAAGTTTTTTAATTTCAAATGTTAAGAAGTTATTATGTCCACTTTTTATGTATTGTATGTGTATTGTTCTGTGTAGCAGTGTGGCTCACAAAATAGTATCTGTGCTCCTGTTTCTGTGATGAGAAGTAGCTCATTCAGAGAGGTGTGGTTTCTCTTCTGGCCACAAGGTGGAGTATCCGCAAAAGTGAGCACAGCTCCCAGTTCCATAGTGTGCCAGAGTAATTTATATTCTATTTTTTCCAGCGTGAGAAATACAACGTGTGTCAGGAGTGCGTGACGAACCACCAAAAAGCGTGACTGTCACGCTTAATGCGTGCGAGTCCTCTCATCTTGAAGTTCTGGTGTGGTGAAAGTGCATTGCAACAGAAAAAGCTTAACTACAGGGTAGGGTAAAGGGTAACTACAGTGGCCTTTGCATACCAGAAAAGTGAGTTCAGTTCCCATAGCAACTAGAATATTGTATTTGTTTTCAGCTGTGAGCGTATTTACTTTATTCAAAAGGCTTTACATAAATGTTAACTCAGCCCTAAAACGCGAAAGCATACCGTGGCTTGTTTGTCCCTCCGGGCTCCTGCAGAAACATGGCGGCGCAAGATGGCGGACTTCATCGCAACAACCTTGCCTAAAGTACATTAAAAAAAACTTATTCCAAGGCTTCGAAAACCAAAAGGTTTTTATTTTAAAGCGACTATACACATATACAGCCATACGTATAAGGAGCATACCTATTTATGTCGATAAACCCTCCTAAATGTTTCACACTGCGCCTTGAAATGGAAGATCTACAAACTATGTGGGGCCACACCACCCGCGGGCCTTGTCATGGCACATATCCATGTGACTGTAAGATCAGCGCAGGCGGCTATGTCAGTCTACTTCCTGAATCGGGGGTTAGCTGCTTGTTGCTGTGTTTCATAGCACCATGTAGATGAGAAGCAGAAGAGGGGGAAAGCAGCAGCAGGAGGCGACTTTCCTGAGAAGCAGAGACGAAAAGAGGAATTTGGGAGAGAGTTGACCTCGAAACATGGATTACTGGGTGAGTGTCGCTTCACTTCGCTCTGTTTTTGCACATTACGCACACAGTGCGGCTCATGTGACGGCGACACAGCTGCTGTAGAGAACAGGAAGACTTGTTTATCGCCACTAACTCGACTTGTTTACTGGCGAAGATGCTGCAAGTTCACAAGCAGCGAAGCGAAGCCCTACAGTAGAAACAATTCACCCACACGTTAATACTGCAATGTGACATTTAATATGAAGAAGTGTCATTGTCCTTGATAATCCACAACAACAATATAAACAAGTAACTCATAGATCTGCCTTTAGAATGATTCAAGGTTTGTTTTCGTGAAGTCACAAAGCTGATTTGTTTTCTAATAAAATGTGGAGCAGTGGAAAGTAGAGTTCCTCCTTGTAGCAGGTTTAAAGCTCCATTCTATTGTTCAC
The DNA here is from genome assembly GCF_963457635.1 of Microchirus variegatus. Taxonomy (NCBI): domain Eukaryota; kingdom Metazoa; phylum Chordata; class Actinopteri; order Pleuronectiformes; family Soleidae; genus Microchirus; species Microchirus variegatus. The sequence continues at coordinate 13,481,791 of NC_139812.1, forward strand.
TGACGCTCATACAGTTTAAAATTAGACATCCTGTTCAACACAAACCTACAGGAAATCCAAACAAAGCACTGCTTTCAATAATAATGCCTGTAACTGCAGAGCTGTTGAGATTTGTGGGATTTTTCCTCAAAGGACCAACATCAACTTGTGTTGATGGAGTACACCAGACATCAGCAGCAGACGAAAGACTAGAGGGCAGCTTGTCTTACACAGATGTGCTGTCAGTGCAAAATTACCTTCCAGACAAACTCTGTCCTGCTCTCTGCTACTACATCAGTCAAGAATGAGCTTGATTTTGACTGGAAAATCAATGCATATCATGATAACACTTGTTTAGACACACTTATAAACCTTGACTATCAATATGTGCCCTTTTACTGTAGCACAACTGTAAAAAACAACAAATATTATTATACATTTTCATACTTTGTTTCCTTATACTGTATGTCACTCCTCAAGGGGAAGGTGATGAGCACCTGCTTTACCCTGCTGTGCGCCTGCTCGTCTTTTCATTGCAGTTGTTTGCATATCTGTCAATGTTTGTTCACTTTTGACCGTCTTTTGAATAAAGCAGTAATAAAAAAGTGTGGGCTGTGGCTCCCTGGTGAGCAGTGAGAGATCATGCCAATAAACAGATATAACGTTTTATCTGTCATTAAACTTCAAACAATTGTAAAATATTTTAGGATTGGTGGGGCAGAATTTAAAATGGGCCACTACTGTTGAATTTGGGAATGACTTCTCTCTGGGTCTCTCTTTTAGACTGTGAGCAGTGGTGATGTTGTGCTCACTGCCAGCTTTCACCTTGCTGTATCCAGGAGCAGCCACCCTGCAGTCACACCCAGTTTTCCATGAGAACATGACCTCCCCTCTGAACAACAAAAGCTCTTCTTACACGAACAGTCAAATGTTGTATGAGGGGGAGCTAAGGAATGGGCGTCCACTGCTCAACAATGAGTCGCACAATACGCATACAAAAGTCTTTGTGTGGAGTCCGTTTAGGTTTTCCTGGAGCGAGACTCGCTTTGAATGGTTTTAGATAAGTGGGTGGACCAGAAAGGGAACTATATTGGCAGAAAATATGTTGGATAACATAAAAAGGCCAGAGGTAGACCTGCCTAATGCACTGACATTATGTGTGTAGCATCAGTCAGTTATGTATTAATCCTGTTGTGAACATTTCCAGTCAACATGTGTTAGAAGATATTTTCAGTGTAGACATGCTTGTCTCAATGCAACTGATCTCGCCAAACCTGTATGAGAGCAAGGTAAGGGTTAGCAGGCAGGTAGATTCACTCCCCATTTACTATACATGAAAAAAAAAATCCAACTTCTCACAATACTCAGTGGCTGATTGATGAGGCGTAAATAATACCTGACCTCCTCTTAGGTTGGAACTAAGTAAGTGGAAGGTTCTGACTTAAACACAGATGTTTTCTTTCTTTGCAGAAAGTGGAACTTTTATCATATTTATTATATTATTTCAGGTGTTACTTAAGATAATGATCTTTGAACCTTCAGCTTTTCTCCATCTGATTGTGGCTGATGTGGAGAAACCGGTGTCCCTGCTATCAAATTGCCCGCTATAGTGTTGTAAAAACACGGCGCGAAGGAGAGATAATGAAAAGATAATAATGCTACACTTATGAAATAACATTAATATGTAATTATCGTGTTGCATTAAGGCTCAGTTAGATCTACCCACTCACTCAAAAATAACAGCATTCATGTTTGGATGTCCAAAAAGCATTTCAGCAGTTATTGGTAACAATACAGTTCTGTCTATTTCAAGTACAACTTCCTGTCTTGTCTCACCAAGAATGACTCAACCGGCTGCACGTGTTGTTGTGGGTTTGGGTGCTGGGAGGGGCTTGGTGATAGTCGTGCTTTCAGCAGAAGGAGATCTCTTAATCTTCACATGGACGACTGTCTGAAAGACTTCTAAAAAACAGTGTTAGGAGGAAACTGAGCTCTGTTAGATCTGACAATGGCTTTGGGAGTAAGTACTAGAATTTGACCATTTAAATCAAGACTTAGGACTTAACGAACTTAAATCAACCATTTTATCGATAGTTATTTATTTAGTGTATCGTTTTACTCTAAACATCAACATTGTGTGCCATAGAGTTTGACTTAAAGGAGCTGTATGTAAAAAAAATAAAAAATAATCTATTGAGTCAAAAATGACCATGCCATCACAGATTTAAGGAAACATGTTCAACCGAAATACTAGTTAACTGATAACAATGGTGCAAAGTTAATTAAAATGAATTGTACAGCCCGAGAATACTGTTCATGTTAATGTTGTGGAAAAGACAGTGCTTCTCGTAGGTCTATCTTTGGATTCATGCAGAATTGGTTCCTCAAACTACCTGGCAACCTTGAGTGTCTGAGGAGGAAGAGCATGGGAGACGATGCTCTCCTATATTTTTTTCATTTAGATTGGAGTACACACTCTAGTTGTACTGTATGTATTATATAGCCCCTATAAATACATCACATATTATTAAATATTAACACACTGTTGGAAACCAGACGTCTCTGAAACTCTCCTGTGTCAGTAAAGCCGCCTTCTTGTATTGTGATACATTGTGTGTGTGTGTGTGTGTCTGTGTTCAGAGTGCCTTGGAGGTGTATAAGGAGATGGTGCTGCTGTATGTGGAGGAGGGCCGGCGGCAGGTGAACTCTCACTGCGCGCACCTGGAACCGTGGCAGATCATTGGAGTGACAATCATCGCCACACTGGGAGCAATCTGGATCAAGGGATTCCTCTTCCAGCAAGAAAGTAAGCTTTCACATGTGACACGTCGCTACAACGAGGGGTCTTGTGTAAACTGCATCAAAAGATAATAATAAGTCAACAATGATGCATCATGCTCACTCAGCTTTCTGAGTCATACTGTAATTTGCAACCACTTCACCTCTGGTAACGTACTTGTAACAACACGTGGTCTGAGCAATTTAGGCAATTACTTTTCTTTTATCCCTTTTAGTTTCCCTCATGCTCTGAAGTCTTCCACTACTCTATAAGGAGAAACGTACATGTATCTTTGTTACTGAGAAATCACAAAGACTTTGCAGATGTACTATCAGTCAATCAATGGTTGAATTCCTCCACAACAGAGTCTGCCTCACCCATTATACTTCAGCTCTTTCGAGAGTGAGAGAGAGCTGGAGAGTTAGACTAAAAGTTCTAAGTCGACATGGTTCCAGTTCTCATCGTTCACTTTTTGCCCAGACACGTGATGACTGGTCACAGTCAGCTGATTAATCTGTTGATGTACCACAGTTTCACCACAGCAGCTGTCTTGTCTTTTTCTTTTTGGTTAATAGGTCTGATGTCACGAATAAAGAAGCGGTGCTTTCGACTCATCAGAAAAATACCCTACATTGGCGGAGCAGTAAGTATCTGTGGTAAATCTGTTCCCTCTTTTCCTGCATATGGGCACCGTCTCTGCCGTCTCTGGCTCCATGAGTCACTCTAAGATGATAACGCGCAAAGGGAGGGGAAGGTGGGGGTCAGACCTTTGGCACACATAATATCACGCAATAGTGATAACACTTGGTTACTTCAGGTCATTGCATCACTGTGAGTGAGAGCTCACTTTCAGGCTTTATCAAAATATGTCAATAGCACTTGTTATTTATTTTCGTGGCTTTTTAAATTACTCTATGGTGATATAGTCAATGCCTCTAAATCAACTCTTCCCTCTCTCTATGGCAGATTCAGAGCCAGCTGAACAAGGCTTTGGATGACATGTCTGACAGTCTGTGTACTTTGAAGAATGGGATGAGCTACACTAAACAGCTGCCGTCTAAAGGACTCTCCCAGACGCAAGTGCTAGACAAAATCCGAGAGTACCAGACTCTGAGTAAGTCTCCGTTCCCCCCGCCTGAGCTTTCCCTCATTGGTCATAAACTTAACAGCTGAGTCCCTGCATTTGTTGTTTTAAATGTGTTCTCCTTTAATTTCAAATAATAACCATGAGACTTGTTTTTATATCCCAATGTTAAGCTTTTATGACCAATGTGAAATCCCAAATCACATCTGAACTATTCTGAGAAAACCAGTTTTCCAATTTCTAAAGAGACTCCGTGTCATTGCAGATGAGGTGAAGTGGGAGAAAGGATGTGTTTCGGGTGCAGTGTACTGGGGTGACGAAACGCTGACCAAGCTGCTGGTGAAGGTATTCATCTTTGTCTCTCTCTCAGGACCTTCGCACAACACAATAACATTTTAGCATTAGTTACTGATAGCAGGACATTGTTCAGTTTTGTACGATTAGGCAAACTAATTCTTTGCTACAATAGTCAGTAAATATGAGCCGGGTTAAGGAGTATTTTCTCCTGCTATATCTGTAAATGTTTTTATTTCTCTATCTTTTTAACTTAAGGTGTATGGAGATTTTGCTTGGAGCAATCCACTTCACCCAGACATCTTTCCCGGCGTAAGAAAGATGGAGGCTGAGGTTGTCAGAATGTGTTGCACACTTTTCCATGGTGGTCCCAACTCCTGTGGCACAGTAAGTAACCGTACTGTACATGCTCATAAAATACACAGGCCAGACTTCATATAACATTATTTACATCTACTTTGTTCAGGTTACTTCAGGGGGAACTGAGAGCATACTGATGGCCTGTAAAGCATACAGAGACATGGCGTATGAACGAGGTGTCAAATACCCTGAAATGTAAGATGAGCCGTGTCTGTGTGTGTGTGTGTCGAGCCTTTTTGTTTTTTTCACCGTAACACACAGCTTTTAATAATGTTTATGTGTTTTGTTCTGACCTCAGTGTTGCTCCTGTGAGCGTCCATGCAGCCTTTAACAAAGCAGCACATTATTTTGGAATGAAGCTTGTTCACGTGCCCCTTGACAATAAAACTATGAAAGTAGACGTGAAGGTGAGAATACAACATATATAGACCGCATGTTATTCTTAGACGCGAGCTCCCCTCATATTGTTTTTGTTATTTTATTTTCAAAGGCTATGAAGAGAGCGATCGGCAAGAACACAGCCATGCTCGTGTGCTCAACGCCACAGTTTCCTCATGGAATCATGGATCCTGTTGAGGAAGTCGCTAAGGTCAGATGTGAAACATTTTCCTTTTTCATGGGCTTACAAATGAAAACAAAGAAGTCCCATGATGACACTTTCCCGCGGTGTGTTCCAGCTGGCTGTACGTTACAACCTCCCGCTGCATGTGGATGCGTGTCTTGGAGGTTTTCTCATTGGCTTCATGGCCAAGGCTGGTTATTCACTCGCCCCGTTCGACTTCAGGGTAAAAGGCGTTACCAGCATGTCTGCAGACACTCACAAGGTAAGGAGTGGCTGCTAATTTCCCTTCAAATAAATCTGTTTTACATATTATTTTGTTGTAATAGCTTACAGCAATCATAGAATGTAGAGAGGATTCATAGAATACGCCATCTATGAGCTCAGCTGGCTCTATTTGCTGTAGTTATTTTAAAGCTACACTGTGTATATTAATGTGTAATCTGTGTGACATTCCTCTCCAGTATGGCTACGCCCCCAAAGGCTCCTCAGTAATCCTGTACAGCGATAAAAATTACCGTCACTACCAGTACTTTGTAGCTCCAGACTGGCAGGGTGGGATCTATGCCTCACCCTCTGTCGCAGGCTCCAGGCCAGGTGGAATCATCGCCGCCTGCTGGGCGACCATGATGCACATGGGAGAGAACGGATACTTGGACGCCACCAGGAAAATCATCAGTACAGCACGCAAAATCAAAACAGAGTAAGACACTCAGATTCACCCAGTGTATTTATAATGATACAGAATGTCATTCGTCTTTCAACACCTTTTAACATTTTTTTTTTTTCTCATTCACAGAATCCGCAAGATAAAAGGAGTGTTTGTGTTTGGAGATCCGGAGGTGTCAGTAGTGGCAATAGGTTCAGATGATTTTGATATTTTCCGTCTGTCTAATGCTCTGACGTCGAAGGGCTGGAATCTGAACACTCTACAGTATCCATCCAGGTACGTATTAAACAAGAATCGGTGGAATAATAATAATTATTATTATTATTCACTGTTTTTAATGTGTCATTTTTTACTCTTCCACAGCATCCACATTTGTTGCACAGTTCTGCACACCAAGCCTGGAGTTGCAGATCGCTTTATCAGTGAGGTCAAAGAGCAGGTCGCCATCATCATGAAGAACCCCAAAGAGAAAACTACAGGAATGGTGAGAGAGCTCTGCTTACACACCTGACAAATTTACATTAGGGTAAAATATAAGTTATTAATATAAGGTTTCAGAACTTTAGGTTTACTGTATTATAGAATATAAAACAAGATGCAATATGACCACATGAGATACCACCAAATATCCAATGACGTCTATGACGTCATGCAAGGATGAGAACTTTAATACATGAACTGTTTCAAACATCTATCTTGCATTTTTAATCGGCACACAACATTCCGACTGCCGCTGCACTGTTTGAAAATGCGATTTACATTGAAATTTAGTGTTTCAACCCTTAATGTGGCTGCATGTTTGATCAGCAATTAATTGTTAAAGACCAATTGTTCTAAAATAAAACACACTGGGTGTCTAAGGCAAATAAATATGATGGCCGATCAGCCATTCATTTTACAGAATTGGTTTAAAAAAAAAAAAATTATGAAATGACATGACTAACTGTAACTAACTTTAGCACTATAACTGAATGAACATTGCACTGATTGTTAAAACAAAACAGACTATACAGACAGAACATCTGCACTGGAATGTACCAGGAAACCTAATGTGGTTTAGTATCATCAAAAATATGAACAATGATACTCTAATGCAGGGGTGTCAAACTCATTTTCACTGAGGGCAACATCAGCATAATGGTTACCCTCAAAGGGCCAGATGTAACTAAATGTAACCAAATATAATGTAAAGGTAACTACTCCGTAACATATTGCTTAATAACTTTCTGTATTTATTACTTATTCAAGTTACAAATATGATGCATTATAGATGTAACCCGGTCCGCGATGGTAATGCCGTCAGTTTGCGGGTAACGCAATTGCCATGCATTGTGGGAAATATAGTTTATGGTCAACGCACGTGGACGTACAGCATAGACCTATTTTAACACAGATTTTTAAGACCAATTAATCACTCGCGGGCCACATAAAATGACGTGGCGGGCCACATCTGGCCCTCGGGCCTTAAGTTTGATATATGTGGTCTAATGAGGAATGAGGAAACAGATATGAATGGTTTACAACATGTTTACAACAACCATCGATTGTCACGTCACTGTTATAGTAGAGCAAAGAAACCAGAACATATTCATTCTTAAGAAACTGTCATTTCATTAACAAAAATCTAAAACACTGAAACTGATTACTCAGTTGTCGAATAGCTTTAGTAATACATTAATAGATTAATTGTTGCAGCACTAACAGTCACAATAGAAGGCTTAAATTGCAGCTTTAATGATTGTGTTGTTTTTAAACACTCCACTGTTTTTTCCTCACTTAATCTTGCTTGAGAATTGTGTATTAGTTTCCCACTGGGACTTGTTCTGCTCCTCAGGGTCATACCTGAGTCAGATACGAACACACACATGCTGTACATATACTTTCAGATTTATCTTGACCAAAACAAGCCGAGTATCTCGGTATCTCTAAAGTCCATCATGATTAAGCTTTCAGACCTCCACGTTGCTTCTCTATCAGAATATTGCAGTGATAACGGCATGTAATCTATGCATGACACAAACATCTTACTCAACATAGTTTTCACTTAATAACATGTTATAAAAATACAGACTTTAAATATAAGCCAGTATGTTAAAACCCACTTATAACTGGACAACATTAATAAAGGGGCGTTGTTAGATAATTATCCACTAACAGCTACACTGTGCACTGATGCACTCGCTCATGTTTCAGGGAGCGATCTATGGCATGGCCCAGTCCATCCCAGACAGATCCATGGTGACAGAGATCTCCCGAGGCTTCCTCGACTGTCTCTACAGCACTGAGGTGCGCGACACCAGCCACATGAACGGCAACGGCAAAGCCCACTGAAACAGAATTGGGCCCCCCTCACAGCCCGAGCACACTGCATGCTTGTTTTCCTCATAAGAGCTCTGATGTAACTGCTCAACGGTTGCCTTACCTTGCACACCTACAACATGGGAGAACATCAGTGAAGATCTGTGAAGCACAAGCCACTGTCATTTTAATCAGCCCCAGGGGGTAATCACATGTAATTCTGAGCCCAAACGGCTCAGAGAAGTGACAACTTTTTGGTCTTTTCATTTAATTAACTCAATGACATAGAACTGTGTGACTTATGTTTTTCAATGTTCATTTTAATTGTTTTTTAGCTTTTGTCAAATGCATATATCTGGCATAATTTCATTGTGAATTAATTCAGATTTTTTAAACTCCAGAAACATTTCAGCTTGCAAACACTGCTTCAATGACTCAGCAACAAATACAGGCCACTGAATGCTCTTTAGAAACTCTGTGCTGCCCTCTAGCATGAAATCTGATGTACTGCTCCAGACTGGCTCTACACATGGAGCTGTGAATACCATTTTCACCATCATATAGAAATAGTTTGCTGGGAAATAGCATTTAAATGAGAATGCACTGCTATGCCCTGACAAGAACATATCAGGTAAATCTGTAATTCACTTGAAACTACACTTCTCTGACTTTATGTCTGTTTATTCTGGTTTGCACTGTGTTTGATGACATTCAGTTTTTTCTTTTTTAAAGTCTATATATTTGTGTTCTAACATCCACCATGATAGGGATTGCAGACAGAGGGATAATAACTTGCAATGTGGGGTCTTAAAATACAACAAATTGTTTTTAAATTTAAGCGAGAGACAAGTTGCAACCAGGAAAATGCATATTTGAAAGCGGGAAGAGGAATCCAAAGATTACCAGCCATTAATTTTTTTTTTTTCCAGCATTGGGGAAGAACTTGCGCATAGTCGTTGGCTTGTAAAACAATCTTATAATAACAGACTGGACTGAAAAATGTTTCCAACCCTGGTCTAGTGTATATTATCATGTATCAGACACTTTACTCAGTCTGCAGAGTCACCTGTGTACTACCTTTTTATTTTAATTATTGTTCTCCTAATTCAATCTACCTCAGTTTCTGCTCATCCACTTATATACATTCTAACAGGGCAACTGTTTTTATTTTCCACTTATAACACAAACTGCAATAGTGTTCTTAATTGTCAGTCACAATCCGTTCAGCAGGAAATGTGTGCATTCAGTCGGTTGATAAAGTCACGAGGTCACACCAAAAGGACCTTGTGTTGTTCTCATTACGTGTTCTCTCCTAATATTTTCGCTTCTTGATCTTTGTATTTCCATACAAATATGTCCACGTTTGTGCAATATGTTTTCCTTTTTAAATGAATGAGAAACGAAGGGGATTGCTCCACTATCAATGTTATGTTATTAGAGGCATAGTGTTGGACGATGTTATCGGTGTAATTTACCATTTGTGTTTATAAGTCACTTAATTTGTGAGGCTTTTCTTAACCACCTGTGATTTTACAACACACTGAACAGTTTTACAAAGATGATAGATGAATGTATTTTAGGTTATTACATGTGCAGGGACATTTTATTTTTCATCTTTTATTCCTTCACGCCTTGTCAAATGACTAATGACAGATATTAGGACATTAACAGCCCCACTAAACCCATCCATCTTCAAATACTGCAGCCAGTGACAGGATGTGGAGACATGCCTGTGCAAAACAAACAAGGGCTTCTCCAACAATGAACAACCATCCAATTTGCTTTTTAGTCAAAAGTGATGAATAAATGGCAAAGAAATATCTTTTTAATAAAAATGTTTAATGCAAATTCCTGTGTAACTGACAGTAGTTATTCTCTATTTGTTTTCTGTCTGTAAATTAATCACATTATTGTATTATGGGTTGTTTGACGGGCGTCAAATGTAACAGGTGACGGCAAGAGATATTGGCAGAAATGGCTTAAAGTGCCCCTCTTGCACCGCCTCTCACGCGAAGGCTCAAGGAGAGTTTTGTGTGACCTTGACCATAACTTAGGAAGCTCCTGCAGGTTTCTATTAGCAAATGATCCACAGCAAACACTGTTAATCCACTCAGCACCGTTAACGTTTAACGCAGCAGATGGTCCGCACAGTTGTTTCCACTGAAATGCATCAAGTCTCTGCTCAATTAAAGCAACGTGAAGGAGAGAGAAAGTGATTTTAATGACAGTACACTCTTAGAAATAAATAAGTGCTAAGTAGAACCATATAAGGTTCTTCGGCTTGTCCTCATAGGAGAACCCTTTTTGGCTCCAGGTAGAACGTTTTTTATAAAGGTTCCACCTGGAACCCTTTTGGAGGGTTACACCAAGAACCCTTTAAAACCCTTTATCCAGGAAAGGGGGTTTAAAAGGTTCTCTGGATCAAAATGGTTCTTAGTGGAACCATTAGTGTTACCAAGAACCCTTGAAAAACCTTTTCCAGAAGAAGGGGTTTTTCAGAAGCAAATGGTTCTAGGCAGAACCTCAGCCCTTGTAGAAGGACCTTTTTGGAACCCTTATTTCTAAGAGTGTAGAGTACAAACATGTTTAGGACATGAGCTGTGACAGAGGCACATGTTGAGTTGGTAGCAACTGGACTTGAAGTTTTTCTTGATGTTGAAGAAATGCTGTGGAATTAATAGTGGAATGGTTACTGAGGAATGACTTGAACCCTTATACTTTGTAAATGTGATTTTATAGCCAAACATCAAATACATATTGGACCCTTTACAGATGTATGCCGCATGATTCAGAATGAAAGTAACTGGTTCAAATTCTTTGGATTGTGCAGGTCAGAAACACAGATCAATGACTTCCACTGCTGATTATTCCTTTACTGTGAAAACGTGTTGGTCACATCAGAGATGCTTGGTCTACGAAGGTGGCCAAAGTGATGTCACGCTGCGACAAGCCTCCACAGTCATGTGTGCTGAGAGTGATTTGAACCTGGAGGAACAAACGGGAAAACTGTGACCATGACGATCATCAAATGACTCGGATAATTAGGTTGACGGTTCATCTAAACAAGTAATATAGACAAATATCTAAAGTATCTGCAGTTTAAAAAACTGAATTGTTTCTAGTTTATAAAGCAGTCCTCAGCTTCCCAAACAAAAGTTAGAGAAATCACAACATTTAACTGGAACCTACATACCATAGAACCCTTTCAAAATCCAAACAGTCGTTTCTCTTGTCCTTTTTAGATAAGAGCTGTTTATACTGAAGAAGATGAATCTTTTTAGTGCATAGGCGGTATTTATATATATATAGCACTTTTTCTGGTCTTGATGACCACTCAACTGTTGCCGTTTACCCATTCATAGACTTTTATATGGCACTAAAATTCGCTGCACTTTTTCTACCCGTTCTACCTAAATTTGGGGTTAAGTGTCCAGGGATAATTGACATGCACATAAGAGGAGCAAGGGATCCATTTGCAGTTTTTATATAGTTTTTAAAAAACGAAGCTAACCTCCTGACTACCAGTAGTTCAAATCTGTCCTCTGTGGAGGACATTTGTAAACGTGAATATCTCCCACCCACTGCATACTACTGAATGAAGTCCTTTTGGTATCTACATTAATTAATAAAAGGGCCTGTTATAATATAATATAATATAATATAATATATTCAGTATTCTAATTACCTTGCAAAGATTGGGGAATTAAACAAAAAAAGTGTGTCCCTAAAATAAAAATCATAAATAACCCAAAAAAATCTGCAATTAACTATGAAATATAAAACGCATGGCTTTTTTTTTTTCAGTGCTTCTTGTTTAGGAATGTATTGTTTACAATGTGAATTTAAATCTGGGGGACATGATCCCAGTGCAGCTCTCCTCTCTGGCAAGTCAATCATGAGGTGATATTATTCACTCATGATCAGAGATGTAGTCACTTTAAAAGGCCTGTACATACTCTGCAAACACAGATAAATGAGTTCTCTCTCCTAGTCCTTTCAGATTGCTCTTGACACGTTTTTCTTGTGTGGTGTTTGACAACTATTGTGTGATTGACCAGACATTTGAAGAGAGCGTGGTTAATGCAGAGATGTTACCATTCCCTGTGAGGACTTTCCAGGAGTTTTGCACTTTCACAAGTTTCACATTTAGTATGAAATGAGCAGAACTAACATGTTCTTGTTCTTGCCACCTCAACAAATGTCTGTGTTCTTGCGGAGTATGTAGAGGCCTTAAGGAGTGAACTCTTCACTGCAGTCAAGACAAGTCTTTTATACCTTATTATAGACATTGAACCACTCGGGATGATGGTCCATCTTCTCTGCTTGTAGAGCCACTCTGGACATGAAACCGAAAGCCTGAAATGGAAGACAAATGATTGCAGCAGCAGCAGCATCCTATACACAATCTGTTGAGTGAAGCGCTACACAATGACGGCTACAAACCTGATTGAAGTCTTTAAAAATAAACTCTTTGTAAATTGCGTCCCGCCCCACGACCTCCACCCACTGAGCGTTGCGTAACAGGGGGAGGAGGTGAGCCCTCTCCTCTTCATTCAGACTCTGTATCTTACCAGCCTGTGGGGACAGAGCAGCTGATTTTAGAAGGGGCAGTTACACAAACACAAACAGTGATTGGCTGCACAGAATCACATCTGGAAACAATGAGTCTGCATTCCTGCTGTAAAAACTAACCAGGCATGTGGTGGTGTTGTGGGGGGAGGTTCGGGGGTGGGGGAACTCTTTTTTTTTTTTTTTTGTCATTCGGTTCATAATCTTGTCGCATGATGCAGAGTCACATGCTTTTAAAATCAATGAACCCCTCCGTAAAAACCCGCCTCCCACATCTTAACTGCACTGACAACATTTCTCTACATTGTGCAAACAGAAATTACTCTGTTGGTGCTTATATATTCCACAAGATGAAACGGATGATATGACCCCGGGACTAAAACAAAGTGATGACATCACTGGGTGTCATAGCAACGCTCTAATCACCTTTATCTGTGGAGTGAATGGGCAGAGCACAAACAAAAGCCACTGGCTTAAACCATTGTGCTTGGACACAGGAAAATCTGCTTATATCCTATCCTGAAATAACATGTCTACACTTATAGATATATGAGCATTTCTCAGCCTGCAGTAAAACATGATCCAAACAAGTTTCAGATATCAACAGGTTGGTTTGTGAGGTGATCAGCAGACATGTGATGGTGCAGAGGTTGTGTACTCACCATGTTTGCAGAGCGCCTTCACACACACACACAGAAGAGAGAGAGGATTCAGCTCTCAGAGACAAAATGTGTTGTCACAGGCAGTAAGTGAAGTGCAACTGGAATGAACACATCTAACACACATGAGCTGAGCTGTGTGTGGGTCCTGCTCACAGCAGCTGCCCCTAGAGAAGCCTGAACAGAAATGCTCCCGGCTGATTGGCTGCTCAGCCACTTGTCAACACAGGTTTAATCATAAACTGTCATCTGTTGTGCAAGGTACACATGGTGAGGTTTTGTAGCAGCAGATTCAACACAAAGGCCAGCGCACAAGTGTTTGCTGTGTGATGAAAGAATGAATTTACCATCTCCCCACTCTTTAATAATCTATTCTATGTTGTGTATGCACACATATTTATGACAAAACATATTTAGTTACACATTGAAAACATATTTCAAAGCTTTAACCTAACTTGAGACACAAACAAATCCTGTTTTTTTTTTTTTGCCTTTATGAATAGGATGTTGTTGATTGATTTGATTTGTTGATTTCTGCAACATCTGTAGCTTTAGTGGATTATGACAGAGGTGTCAAACTGACGGCCCGTGGCCCACAACCTCCTCTTCCTATAATTTATAAATGTGTTTATTATGTGTGTGGCCAAGGCACACATGCCAGTGGAGTGAGTGAATAGATACAATAATAATGCAAAATATATTTGCTAGCAATATTTGACATTTGGGTATAATTACAACAACATTCAACATAAACTAACATGCTGCATATACGCTTGACTGGTGTTTTAATTACAGTTGTCCATGATATTATATACTTCATTTTAGATGTAGTTATGTATGTATTATCTGTTTTGTTTTTTTTATTAATTTTGCATCATTAGCATGTTTTTATTGTGAAGGAAACCTAATTTCACATTAAAAACATGCGCTTTTACTTTGAAATTCATGAATATCTAAATTGCGAACTCATATTGCTCACTTGCTACTGAACAGTTGTTTTTCCCTCTTGATCAGACTAGATGCTCATTGGGCCCCAGGTCATTTGAGTTTGACCCTGCTGGATTATGGTGACTGTGTAAAGAGGGTGGACACTGTGTGCCACTAAGTGCTATGTTTTAATACAGATCTTGGACATTGTTTACATAACTGCACTTTATCGTTTTTGTATTTTCACAGATTTACTAATTTGTCTACAAATCTGTTCTTGGTTTAATTCCTACACATCTGTGTTCATACATACAGCCAAAAATAATGAAGCCCTGCTCTCAAATGATAGTCAACAAATGTCTGTCTCCAAAATAAGAACTGCTTTCTCCTTCTATGTTTTTAAACGCCTTTAAATGTGTTTTATGGACGGTCATCAAAGAAACATGTTGTTGTTTCACATTTAGCCTTTATGAGGGGTTCGGATTAAGGATCTTGTTGTTATGGCCTGTATGCTTTGGCACTTTAATGTATTATTACTTTATTAGTCTCTCTCTCTTTTTTTTAATTCTTCTTTAATTACTTTCTTTTATCTTTTATATTCTGTCCTGAGTTTTATATCTGACATTGATTGACAGTGTTGTCTATGTAATTATTTGACCGGGACTAAGAGATCTTCTATATCACTGGGACCGTCCTGCCTAAATAAAGGATAATATATCTAATAATATATAATGATTATAATTAGAATAAAATACAAAAGGAATTTATAATTTTTTGGGGAATTAATAGAAGATAGAAATATTGACTGAACATTGTGTTTTATGTCTTCTACAATGTATAATATTTGTCTTTGTTTGTATCGTGATTGTCTCTCTTGTAAATTAAGTATAGATTTATACAGTATATTTAACATGAGTTAAAAGTGCACAGTGCTGGTCCACTACAATTAATGTCTGTGTTGAACAGGACAGCAGATTTTAAATGTGAGCTCTGCCCCCTCAGCTGAACGGAGTTCATGTCAAAGGTTAATGAGGTGCTCCTGTGAGATTGCCCCGGTGAACTCAACTGTCACATCGAGCGCTCAGGGAAATGAACTCGTTAATGAAATGAGAAGAGGAAGAGGATGTGACAAGTGATCAGCTCTTAACAGTTGGCTGGATAAGGTAAATGAGAAGGTTGATGTAGCGGTTTTTTTTTTGAAGAGGAAAGCAAGATGTTAGCTAAAACAAACCCCTAAAATGAACATAGCAGCAAACTGTGTTTGAAACTGTTCAAACTTAAATGAATACTTCACCAATTTGCGTTTAGCTTTGTATTACTAGAATAGAGGTAGTATTTTTTGAAAAATTGGGCTTCCCAACCTCAATTTCCCCTGAGTTGAGAAATATCTCCATTATTTTTTTTGTTACGTGCCCACCACCAGTGGCACCTGGTCCTGTTAGCATAACTGTTAGCAAAGATGGCGGACACTGTTTAATACTGTTTATTAATGTTTACTGGTTACGCTAACAGGTACGTAACAAAAAAGAATGACGATATTTCTCAACTCAAAGAGAAACTCTCATACACAAAACTTGGTGAAGAATTCCATTTTCCACACACACACACTCACACACACACACACACACACACACACACACACACACACACACACACACACACACACACACACACACACACACACACACACACACAGAGACAGTGCTTAGTGATTATTTGTTGCCCCAAACATCAGACAGTAAAGCATGCCTTCTGCCCTTTGACCACTTTTTATATTGGTGAGAGTGATAAAGATGAGCAATAGACAACAGTGGCCGTCCTGAAGAAGCAACATGGGGCTCAGGTTACTGGAACAAACCATTCTGACTTTGTTGATCGTTGTAGCCAGCAGCTATGGACAACATGTGAAACCAGGTGAGTCATATTATGGTTCAGTGTTGGTGGAAGTGGATCTGGTTTCGTTCCCATAGCGGTCGTTTTACATCCGAGAGTCTTTTTATAGTATTTCAGTCCAAAGTATGTAGTACGGCTTCTAATCATCAAAGTCCAACTCTATAATAACACATAGACATGTGTGAACGTATTTCATCAATATTATAGATTATGTCAATGTTATGATCTTGATGGTGACTGTGATTTAATTCTGCTCTGTGTGATGTCCAAAAAGCTGTAAGTCATTGAACTGTTCCAGGTTCCAGTCTGAAAATGGACCAGGCTTTGTTGGCGTTTCATAACGAGCTGATGGAAGAAGTGCAGGTTTTCTACACATCAGATTACTGCTACAAGGTAAAGAAATCCTGCATAATAATGTGTAATGTGGTTGATGTAAGATGTAAGGACAGCAAATAAGTTTAAGGATGATAACCCTCAACATTACTGTATGTCCTATTGTTTGTTTTTCAAATTTGGCAGAAGAGATTTTAGAGCAGGGGTGTCAAACTCATTTTCACTGAGGGCCACATCAGCAGAATGGTTACTCTCAAAGGCTCCAGATAAAACTGTCATAGAGAATAAATGTAACCAAATATAATATAAAATGAAGGTAACTACTCTGTATCATATTGCTAAATAACTTTCTGTATTTATTACTTCAATTTCACTCGTCACATGATGCATATACCATGATACACTGTGATCTAGTGGCGGTGCCGCCACTTTGCGGGTAACACAATCGGCATGCATTGTGGGAAATTTAGTTATACAATGACGTGGCGGGCCACATCTGGCCCCCTGGCCTTGAATTTGATACATGTGTTTTAGAGCATTGAGGAGACACATTTAAGTCAACACTCTTTAATGCTGCCTTAGACATTGTCTGTTTGCACTCATCAAATATTACTTAGTTACTTTTTACAGATATTTATTAGTTTTAACATTCCCTTGAACATTCTTGAATCATTTAACCCAGTGTTTCTCACTCCTGGTCCTGGAGAGCCACTGTCATGCATGTTTTAGTTTCCTTAGTCAAACACACCTGATACAAATAGTCAGCTGGTCAGTGAGCTCTGCTGAATCCTGATTACGACCCATTTGTTTGAATCAGGTGTGTTGGAGCAGGGAAACACCTAAAACATGCAGGACAGTGGCTCACCAGGACCAGGAGTGATAAACCCTGCTTTAACCATTAAATATTTTGACTATTTCATCCTAAGGGTCCTTAACTGTTTTAATTCTCTCTCTTTTTCTTCTTCTCAGTGTTTGTACCAACATTTAGTCACAGTGAAACCCAACAACTATAGTGCATCTGTGGTGATCAGCACTAAATTCACTCTGACTGTGCAAGTGGAATCGCAGATGAGGAATGAAAGTCTTTGCAGGTAAATTCCACAGATGGCAAAAAAAAGTGCTGATTTGTTTCTCCTGTTTACTCATAATGACTCGGCCTGTGGGAGTGTATTTCTCTTGTCTGCAGACATAATATAGTGCGGTGGCAGCCTAAGAGTGCATCAGCAGTCTGTGTGATTATTTACAGGGCAGGGGGAGTAGTCCTGACCTGCTTTCTGGACCTGAGTGATGCCCTCCCTTAAACCACTTCGCTAAGTATTGATCCGGGGCCTTTTTGGGGTTAATAAGACCCGACATTCCAGTATTGATGAAAAGGGCTCTTTAAAGCTTCAAAGCCACACGTCCTGGGGAAATCTCAGCGGGGATGTTAACTGGAGGAAACTGTTACCATATTTATAAACAATCAGTACTGACAAGATAGCAGGGCAGAGCTTTCCATTTGGGGGTCACCCACGAAAACATGGTGCCAGGGATTCAATTGCAGGACGACAGGTTTGTGGTGCGTTCTCTGCTTTTTCTCAGCGCCCCTGCTCTTGGCCTTCTTAGATCAATGCTGAGGTCTCTAACCAGACTGTGCTGCTATTGATTTCCTTCTCCCTTTGAAATAACACTCCAAGTGATAGCTAGTATGTCATCCCAACAGTGGATCAATATGAGTGTGTAATGTGTGTTTTGGGGGTCCAAGCAGAAAGGGATACACTTTGAGTCCATGGACACTAGGGGGTGCTCCAGAGCTGTGACGGTGGTGCCTTATTCTACAGTGTGTGGAAAAAAAATGTATTCCTCTGTGGAAAAACACAATCTCAGAGGAGATCAAATAAACACAGCCTCTTGTGTTATGTAATTGTCACTGTTTTGGATACAGGTGGAGTCAGACATACGGAGAAGGAGGTCATTACTCTGTGTGCATCCAGATGTCAGAATACACCAGTGAACCCAAATGCATTCATACTGTGGCTAGAAGAGCAAACAATGCACACATGCGTAAGTGAGCAACAAGATGATGAATTTCTGTCATGAAGCTGAATAGTTCCGACTGAGAGTGAGTGTACCGTCCTTATTTTAGACACAGTGACAGTAAAATGGGACCTGTGTTCACTCCCAGGCCGAGCCTTTGATCCACTCTCCACCTAAACTGAGTCAGCAAAGAGCAGAATCACTCAGCCTGTCCACGTCTACCGAGCAGTAATTCTCATCCATCTCTTGGGACATGATGTGTATTGATCAAATCAGACATGGTTTCTTGAAAAGGGATAAAAAAGAAAAGCTTCTCTGTTTGTTTTGAAGGCCTGGCTCCGTGAGTGGGGGATTGTGGGTAATACATTAGGGAGTGTGGAAGGATTAGGGCGTAATGGGATTTTGAAAGCGTCTCCGTCCATAATGTACACTCTACTTAACAATATTGCAGATTATGTTGTAGATCAGACTTTTAAGGCCAAGTAGCCATTATCCAAGCAGATATATGGTCAGTGTGACTGCACCCCTCACAGCACGATGAGCTTCCATTAGCTTCACAGACCGGTGATTATACAAACTCCCCGTAGGACTTGCTCAGCTTAAGTAATGGTTTGGTCAGCAGCCTGGGACAGGTTAGAGTTGCTCTGCTAGGGAATTTCAAAGTTTACTTCAGTGTTTCTCATTGATTGGCCGCAGGTCTTCATGAGGTCATTTGCTGGGTGATGCGCTGTGTTCTTCAAGGATGTATTATCAGATCCACCCTTTAATCGTATTAGTACTGAATTCTGCTTCATACCACAAACCACAGGTCACCTGCTAAGGCACAGGTCTCACACTCACACAAGTGTCCCTCCAGTCAATTTCCTGTGGCCCACCACTTAATTCATTTCACATCATAAAAACGTTATATATTGTTCCATATCAACAGTTTTGTTTTCTGTGAAATATCAAAAATATTGTTATTGCAATATCAGAATATGGTGATATAATTTTCATATCGCCCACCCTAACTGAACAGCTGCTTTTACCAAAAAACATGACCTTTTTTCACTTGACCTGCCCCTCCTGACCAAACTCAATGCTCAGTGGTCATTTTAGTTTAATAACCCTGTGCTAAGACTTTGACTAATCGACTTAAGCAAAAGTTTTGACAATCTGAACTTAATTTAGCGCTTTCATTACCTTCATTAAATTATTCTGACTGTAACATGTAGAGTGAGCATGGCTGCTGCAGAGATCTAATGTTGTTTATGGTGTTTTTATGAGCGGACACCAGAGATGCCATGACTTTTCCGAGGTGATTAAGTGAGCACTCTTAGTTCAGAGTGGATGTCATAGTGTGGATACTGCCCGGGTTAGTATGCCGTCTTTTTGTTTGTTTTTCCACTGAAGACAAACACGGCGCGCACATACTGTCTCTTTGTCTCCCATGCTTTGACGCAAGATGACGGCACCAATATTTCCTGTGTTATAGCTTTATAATCAGCGTCACAGCTGTCTAATGTCTTGCTGATATTTCACTGCTACTGGAGCTGTCGATGAGTAATAACCTCCATTTTTGTTTGAGAGACAGAAGGTGAAAATAAGTGATATTTAGCATATATTACTAAATAGTCTCCTATTTAATATTTCCAGCAACACTTTAGATTAGGGAACACATATTCACATTAACTAGGTGCTTACTAACATGCATATAAGTAGCATACTAGCCCTTTATTAGTAAATATTAAGCACCTATCAACACCTTATGAAGGAAAAATCTTAATTCAAGTCGTAATAGAGGTACAATAAGGTTATGTAGAATAAGGTGTTAATACATGCTTAATAATTACCAATAAAGGGCTAGTATGCTACTTATATATGTTAGTAAGCACCTAGTTAATGGTGAATATGTATTCTCTAATCATAGTTCCATCCACATTATGCAGTCGTACATATTTTGCTATTATTATCAGCTATTCATTTTACCCCAGTGCTTATTTTAATGATTTTAATTTCATAAACCAAAGGCATCCAATGAATTTGTTGCCTCTTGTAGTGTTCTTCATTTAGACCTAGTGTAGTCTTACACTTTCCTTTCCAGATGCCTGCTGGGTTAGATTACCCAGGGTGATTGTTCTGTGATGGATCGACCAAGAGTTTTCCATTAAGCTCTTGTATGTCACTTGAGGGATCCCCTTTGACACGGTTTGATTCCCACAGGGAGTGTGGAGGTGAATGAAGTGGACTGTTTAGACTAGTTTATCAGGCCTTTTTTATTCCCAGTCAGATTATATTCTGATAAACATGATGAACATTGACGTCCAGTCAGAGAGACTGTGACGTATGGTGCTGCAGTTTTATTACACAACTTCCATTGGTAAACATACACGTTTTTTTTCTTTCCTTGTTCTGTCAGCTATCCTGGTCTCAGCTCTCTTACTGGCCATAATCACACTGCTGTTCAATGTGGCACTGTACATCTACAGGTACCCAGGTTTTTTTCACATCATCCACAATGAAAATACCATTCTGCACTGATCACTCTTCCATCAGACCCAGACAGACCAGACTTGTTGTTTTTTTTACAGGAGGCGTTGTACATCAAACTTTATTAAGACCATTTGCTGCCAAAGTCCTCAGCACTCAGTGGATAATGTAAGTAAAATACTGCTGCCGCTGATAAATATCTTTCTACACATTATGAGATGACACAGATGCATAATTTGATTGCTTAGACTTGGATCAATCATAAACAAATGAAATGAGTGCTTGAGTGTTCGTCTCATCAGTATCAGCTGTGCAAATTTTTATATGCAACATAAAACTCACAATTTTGTTCATTTGTGCAGTTGTAGAAACATGGTGTTGCAGGATGGCGACTTCTGTAAAGCAAGACCCTTACTGTACCTAAAGTACATATAAAAGGCTTAGTCTAAGGCTATTATACAATCATACAAACATACAGACATACTAATGGGTTGTATATTACATTTCTGCCAATAAACCATCCTGAGAGCATTCAGAGACACACAATGCAAAAACAACGGCACCATTTTTACTTCTTCCAGCAGAAATTGGTTGACTTAATGCTTTCTTGTAGTCAGAGAGTAACATTGCCTTGATCCAACAGTTACACTGAATTATTCTTGTTGGCCAACTCCGCAGCCTGCATACCAAAATTGCTCAGAGACTCCAGTCATCAGGCCGTTTGGGAGACACTAATGGAATGATTGATACAAATGTTTGCAGAGCCAGTTGTGCTGCAGACTTGCATACAAGTGATAGAGCAGAGCGTTGTGCTTCGTCCAATCAGCTCGCTTGATGGAAAGACCTGCTGTGTATTTTCAGTGAGCATGAATGGCTCCTCTTATTCTCCCAAGCAAGATGTCTCAGTCTTCCATATGCTGTCTGGATGGCAAGCCGATCCATCATAACATATTAGAGCGAGTGTCTTCCTGCTCTGGCTCTTTAAGCTGCTGCACAGAGGCCAGTGAGTCAGGCTAATCCAACTGAGAGGGCAACAGGCCAGAGTCATCTCTGTGCTGCCTTCAGAGACTCAGAGACACTGCCGCCGTGCACAAAAAATGACCCGGGATACAGAGAGGATGAATACGACTTTGAGGGGTTATGACCAATGTGACATTTTAGTCAATATTTTCACATCTCAGCACAGTTATTGTAACATATCTTTGAGCGTAAGACATTGTCAATCACTGGTGCTAAGACAAATGTTTATATATTTAAAAATGTACTAAACATTGGATGTGTTTAATGTTTTAATTCAATGACTTGCTGCATATGTGTAAAAGTGGCTTTAAGCCATGGAAAAACGTATATTTCTTATTAAGGGTAAACACTCTACATTTAAATAAAGGTAGTTTGTTTTTTGGGGGGAGATCTAGTTGTTTTTGTGACATGACTTGTTATTTTACCATTATGCTATGCTATATGCATACACAGATGCCTGCTCTTCGATTGGAACTAAATATTTTTCTCATGGTAGTTTATACTTTGAATGAATGCCCTGCTCTGTACGTCTTCCCTGGCACTTTGCATGTTCTTAATGTTTTTCATTGGTTTTTTATATATATATATATATATATATATATATATATATATATATATATATATATATACATATATATATATATACTTTAGCTTTCCTTTTGTGAAATATAATATTTGAAATATTATTATACTATATGAGGGGGGCTTTAAGTGGCTGCCCTCCATGCTAATTGTCCAGCAGGTTGTCGGTAAACACAGCATAGCATTTTCCTAGAAGGTTATCAATGGCAAAGTTGTGCTAATACTTTTTCAATATCAGCTTGATCAGAAGTTTAATGTTTCTACAGCAACAATGTCTTACATGTTTTGAAGCATAATCAAGCATAGTGGAGCGGTCCATTTGTTACCATTAAATGTTACCAATTCTTACAACACTGGGCCTTTAGTTTGTTAAGTTGAACACATATGCAACACATCTTATCTGTGCCCATGCAGAATAAGTTGAAACCAGAGTTGACTATACAGTATGAGAGTTAATAAAGTCATATACTTTCATATAATCCATACTGGGTTTGACTTAAAAGACACTGTCATTGTTGTCCATACAGGACGAGGCTCATGCTGATGAAGAAACCACCAAAGTTAAACCGACACGTCTGCGCTCACTGGACACTTTTAGAGGGTAGGTACAACAACAATACGCAACTCATTCACATTATGCTTATTCTGTTTGGAGCAGTCTGAGGAAAATGAGGATCTACAGGCTCAGCATAAAGAATAATTACCGGGGTCACAGTCTGGCCACATGCTCCCCCCCAAGCCTGTGTTATCAAGCAGTATAGCTTTGGGCATGATTTCTGATATCAGTGCGTCTCGAGTTTGGAACAGTGTGTTTCTGTTGGACAGGAGTGATGCATGTGATTGAATCTGGTCTCCGTACGAGCCTTAATTGTGGCCTGGGGGTAGACACAAAGCACGCCTCACTGGAAACAGGATGCTGGTGTGGCTTTGACCTCCCCCTCGCCAAATAATTGATGTAATAATACCGTCAACATATCAGCACACATCCACACAGTCATAGATCTCTTGCCAAAATGCAGAACGAGAGGAAATCCAGCAGCACAGAGGCAGCATCTCGCAGATGATTGGCATCTTCTCAATCCGTGGCTTTCTTTTGCATGAAAAGACTTCTGAAAACTGCCGTGCATATATGCTGAATTAAAAGTTTAGAAGGTTATGCAACGATTCAAGGAAAAGATACATTTTAATTTGATTTCCCTTTTAATTCCACATGGTTTTGTAACACTGTTTAATCTTATTAGCTGAAATGTCACTAGGAATACAGTTACTTGTTGCATATTGATGTCCCGAGTGGTAATACGAGAAATTCTCATACCTGACAACACACTTAATCACACTGTGACTCGGGGCTCAGGATTAACGCTGCGTGTGCCTCCCCAGCTCAGTGACTTATGATCCATATCTCTGATAAGTAACAACTTTCCACAGAGAACAGACACATCACTCATCTGCCATAAATGCTGAGACATTTCTGAAGGCAAAAGGCTTTTCTTGTGAGCTGAGAGGTTTTTTTTGATCATTGCTCAGGCTCCACTGACATGATATACAGACCACTGTGGGGTGCAGTCGCACGTTAATTTTTCTAAAAGGATTTGGATTTTAATCTTGTGCCGCTCTGCTAAAAGCCTGTTGCTGGTTTCCTTGCTGTTGAAAATCGCACCGTCAGTAGTTAGCAGTCCCATACAACAGAGGGAACAACTATTACATCAAAACAATGGATTGCTGGGTGCATTCACCTCCAGGTGGCTGGTTCATTAGTTTTGTTTTTGACTGTGCTCCAAGTTTTCCTCCTATTTGGTTTCAGATCTGCTCAGATGTTTGGCCACACAAAAAAAGAACCTTGGCATTTTCTCACAAGTAGTTATTTATTATGACTAGATTGGGTGTCTGTGTACTTGATATGGCCATCGCAGTAAGGAACTCAATACTGTGCACTGATATTGCGACAGGGAAATGTACTGCGTTATTGCTGTAATTGGTAATGCACGTGCAGGGGTTCAAATTGAAGAAGTCTGAGTTGTACTCAGTTGCCACTGCTGCAACACATTTGTCTTCAACCTGTTAGCTTTAAATAATACACGGCGACCTCCAGACATGAATTACATCTGTTATTGAAGTGACAAATATTCAATACAGAGCTTTAGAGGGATATTTACAACTTAAACCTGAGAAACACTCCTGTGCTTTTTTCAGCCTGGACATTATCTGTTGTTAAAACAAAGTAATCTCAGTACTCATATTATTGAAGCACTTGTATAAATCATGATTAGCCGTATGAAACACATGTAAAGGCCTTTGTAATGTAATCTGCCTATAGCGGTGTGATTATTCAAATTCAGACACCCAGTGGTGTTTTAATCAGAAAGATTGCCAATAATCCACAATATGCAGAGATTTTCACAGGGTCTCATCTGGCTAGTGATTTAACCTTTGTCTTTGTTACTATGGCAACTAATGGATTTGTTCGTCAAAAATTAAACGATAGCCTGTGTGTGTTTGTCCGTGTGTGTGTGTGAGAGAGAGAGCCCATGGACACATGCGCCAGGGTTTAGTCTACTTTAATAGCCCCTTTTGAGATAATAGTGGCCGATTAAAATCTTGTATCAGCAGGTTGGGCTAAAAGAGCAGTAATGGCTTCGGTTCACCTCTTAATTTAATCTAAGCAGAAAAACAAGAGGAGGCAGAGGGAGATACAGAGCTCCTTATCACAGAGTCTCATTCTTGGAGGTTGCTCTAATCTCATTTTGCCTCTTAAAGACCCTCTTGTGAGTTTCCCTTTTTTATTTAGTTTTGATTAAACAACACATAAATCAAAAATAATTACCTGAAATATTTTGAATGGATTCTGCCTCAGAGCAAAAACGGTTGCTTTGACCACGCTTCCATTTACATTCTGCTGCAAGTTTGTGTTGTGTAATGGCACGCAGCCATTTTCTTACATGCTACGCAAACACCTTTTTTTCTCTCTCTCTCTCCAGCGTTTGATTCAGTGAAGCACTCCATCACGTGTGCTGTGTTTCAGCAGCTCTGGCCAGTGCTAAGGCATAAAGTGTATCATATATTAGCCACAAAGTCTTGAGTCAGCACTCCTGCTTGAGGAGATCCAGAGGACAAGTGTTCATTTTCCTGAGTGATTCATAATGCTTAGATTGCATTACCTTGCATTTGGAATGGGCCTCTTTAACTTTGATTCAGAAGTTGAAATTGATTCAGAATGAAAGCATCTCTGGATTGTTGGACGAGTGTCCCAAATATTTACATTAACATGCAGTTCACATTTTATCATGTGTTTTTTAAATTGATTTATTGACTCGTGTCCAGCTCACTCAGTGTTCTGTCTTTGCAGGTTTTCCCTCACAGTGATGGTGTTTGTGAACTATGGTGGAGGAGGCTACTGGTTCTTCCAACATGCACCATGGAACGGTGAAGTAAAACCATTCATTAAAGACAAAAACAAACATAAAACAGAGAGAATGCACAAGTGTATTGTACATGGATGTTGGCTACATCTGTCATTCAGGTAGATTTAGTGAATGAAAGGTCCAAGTGTTCACAGCAGGCTCTTTTAAGCCTGATATTAAAAGAATGCAGGACATTACTCAATGGCTGCCGTTTTCCCCCCTCGTCATGTCTGCAGCATTTTCTGACCTGTTGTCACTAATTATGATAAATGCCATCTCAAAGCAAACATACAGGATGTCATTCGTCATACGAGCCAAACCAAAGCCCCAATCTATACATGTCTATTGTTATTAACAACCAGGGAGGGGGACATAAGAGGAGGAGGAAGAAGAAGAGGAGGAGGAGGAGGAGGAGGGATGAGTGTTTAACTGACAGCTGGGAGAATGTGGGAGGGTGTAGTAAAAGTGTAATGCTCCCCCACTGCAATTACCAGTCTTTAGGTGCCCTTGAGCAAGGCATCTGTGTGATTGAAGGAGAC